>NC_065420.1:3325419-3992919 GCF_024362695.1 Pectinophora gossypiella | reverse complement strand
TTGTGATATGTCCCCACCGGGATTCGAACCCGGGACCTCCGGATCGTGAGCCCAACGCTCAACCACTGGACAACTTTTGGGAACTTTACTGGCCATATTTCATGCACTGCATCACTGAACACAGTCACTGTGGTCCTGTGGTTTATCGGCTTGCTTCTCAAACAGGGAGCGTCGGTTCGAACCCCGGTACTGGACTTGCACCAATGGCACCAGTTGCCTCAATCATTATAGACGGTGATACGCATCACCACCTATCACGTTGGTCGAACAGAAAGCTCGGTGAGGCGTGGGTACTTAGTTCATCTTGTGATGGATGTACGGTCATGAGTACTAATATATATACACTTTGAAACCATGTCACATTAACTTTTTTGACAAATTAAACCGTAAGTCTCTTTAAATGTCAAATATGATAGTGCGACAGGGTTCTAAAATGGGTACATGATATTGCTCATGACTGTACCTCTGACTTGCTTATGTTATGTTTAATCTAATCCAGTGGTTCCAAACCTGGGGTAATTACCGCCTCAGGGGTAAAATGGAGATTCTAGGGGTGTTACCCACACGGGGTGGCACGAAATAGTATTATAACTCTTGTTACATTAAAAACAAAAGCCAGAGACCGTCTGAATGTTGAGCATGACATGAGATGCGCGTTGAGTGAAACCGAACTAATATTGTCCAATCTTCACACTAGTTAACTCCGAGATTTATATATATTACTTTACTAGTTAACTAAACGTGCATTTTCCTTCTTACATAATAAATATATATTCGTTCGAATTTGTGTGGTTTTATTTTAAATTAGGGGTAAACTTAATTTCCATACTTGTTCACAGGGGTAGTGACATTAAAAAGGTTAGGAACCACTGATATAATCTAATTTTACAAGCTCCTTTAATAACATACAGAGTACATCTCAAGACCGAACGTAAGCGTAAGGACAATACGCTCTGAATAATGCATTACTGACCTACACACAGGCGCGTGCGCATCAATCCAATGTGACCACGATTCTTGGCAGTCGACAGGTGAAAACCGGACCTCCTGCGATAGAAACTTCCTCCTAACATACCGAAGGAATTGTGGAATTTACAATACGTACATTGATTCATCGCTGATTGACAGCTGATGGATTTTCACTTCAATAAGCAAGGTGGTTGTGGTAAAGTGTATTGGCAGACTGAACTTGCTCAATCGCAGTACGGTAAACCCACCAGCCAGTGACAGTTGCGGTCAGTGTTTTTTTTTTTTGACGTGATTTATTGTAGGTTTGTGCTGAAGGCTTTCACCCGGTAAAAAAAAAAGACAAGAGGCCTTAGGGCGTCGTTTGAGAGGATTATATTTATAAGAATTAATCGACCCTACTGAGCCGATAGCGATAAGCATTGAGGGTAATCGTCGACCACGTGGGCCGATATTGGTATTCGGATGTGGTTACCTTTAGCGAGCTCTATATGGGGTATATACATTCACAAACTTTCGTTTTTAATTATCGCTAAACCGATTTAGATGAAAGAATTTAAGAGAAATATACCTATTTTCTTGTTTTATACCTTCTAGAGCGTCATGTTTCCGTAATAGAATTGCGAAAGCGGTATATAAAGCGAAAGTTGATGGTAGGGGTGGCAGAGGAAGACCTAGAAGGACTTACGTTGACCAAATTGGAGATGTCCTTAGAAAAGGTTTAGTACGATCTACTTTGAAGCGGCGTGCGCGTATGAAGCGATTGATGAATGTGGAGGAAGCAAGAGAAGTGTGTCAGGATCGAAGCAAATTTAATTCTATATTTATTCTCTGCTTAGCCCAGTGGGAAATAGGCGTGAGTTTATGTGTATATATGTATGTTTCCGTAGTCAGGGTTTAGTTAAGATAAAACAATGTCGCAGGTGGCATGCTCATCTTTGAAGCAGATATAATCATATCTACTTAATGAAATTTTTCACGCAGATTTAGATTAGACACAATGCAATGTTATGAAACCTCGCGGCCACGATTAGGGCTATGTTGCGCATCATTATAAAACAAACCGCGTGGTTTTGATAGAGTTGTTAATAATAATAACGCCATGACAAATGATTCTGCTCCAATTATTTTAACATGAATTGGTACTGTTGTCTGTTTACAGAGTATCGCGTAATCGGTGCGATTTCTCATCGAGCGATGGCTTCGGAACCAATAAAGTTGTTTGGTGCATGGTATAAGAATATAGACGCATTGCCCCCGATTCCTGCAGACACCTTCCATTTTTATTTTAAGTTACACCTGTCATTTTATTATCCGCCGAATAGGAAAGGTACAGATGACTGACAGATGTTAATTTTAAAATGAATGAGTGAATGAAAGAATAACCCGAGCGAATCAAATAGGTATCTCGCTGGTATGCAACCCGTTTGACGTGTGCTGTCAACTTAATTCTGTAAAATGACAGGTATAACAATAAAATAAAATTAGATGATGTGTACTCGAATTAGTACATTTCCACTGTATTTTTTTTCTAAGATGACCATAAAATTATGCCAAGTACGAGTGTGTCAGTACTATTCAGAGTCGGAGGACCTCCTTGTATGGCTTTGAAATAGGCTACTCTGGGCGCCATTCCACTCGCCTCAGACAGAGTAATGCGGGGCGGAAGGCAAGACTGAAACCACTGCTATATTTTTCCCTAAAAGTAGCATGGAGAATGCTACACCGACAAGAGCGTGCTTTTAAATTAGTGAAGATGACGTGTATGTTCTTGTGAATAGCTATTCACTAATGATAAATCGATTGTTTATGGTATAGTATAAGAATAGAAAACAAGATGCATGGCAAAGGGTATTTATGGTGATAAGTACCTGCAGCCTTATTGTCATGTCATTGATGGAATGTTAATAAAGAAATCGTGATGTAGGTGTGGAAGGAGGGAGTGCGGAAGACTGCAAGAAGTCACGTAACACAAGGGGCTGCGGAGATTAAGGATCGGTAAACGGAAATGAACATGGAAGCATTCTTCTGGCTCAAAAATGACGTAACGAAAATCTGTGGACGGGGGGCTTCAAAATCATACCGCCGTGTCGTGACTGACGTATTTGCATTTTTGCTAAAACAATTTGTGTCTTATTAACAATAGCATTAAAAAATTCAGATACGTCAGTTAGCGACCTCAGCGATTATCTGGCTTCTGGTTTTTTTACAAATGGCAACGGAGAGTGAGATGACGTTAGCGCGGTAACCTTGAAATGTTAGCTGTCACTTGTTTTATTATACCATGGAATGGACATAAGGTGACATGTCAAGCCCATATTGCTAGATAGAATCATCTACACGTTTAATTAAACAAATCCGCTTCAGCTTATAATAAAGCCTGCGCATTCCGCTTGCACACGCGAGCGTTCTAGTCCAGGAGGCAAGAATGCGAATCAGATGTGCTGATATTGCTCGACCACGCCTGTACTATGTCCACGCGATCTTAGCTCACCTGCGCGGACGCACATACACAAGATACATAATGCATTTTTTTTTATATAAGTACTTACTATACTGCATCATTGAATACTTCGTAATATTGGTGTCTTACCGCTATTTGACAGATTCTTAATTTTTGGAGGATTTAGTTCATATTCGCAAAACTTAACTGCTAATAAGCATTGACGGACAGTAAATGGTTATAATATTAGACTTTAATTATGGAATGTCGCATTTCAACCATTTTTCTCTAAAAATCACTCACCAAGTAGCAATCAATGGGTTTCTCCTTGGGTCTGTGGTAGGCCTTCTGCAGCTCGGTCTGTTTGAGCGCATGCGCGATGTGGAGCGCGCTCGCGTCGAACCTGCCGTATTGGTAGTCCGGCGTGTCACGCGACAACTCCCGCGCAGGTGATGCGTGCACGCTGCCGCCGTTTGTCGCGCGGGTTGGCGATACTGCGGGCAGAAAAAGATACTGTTAGTGTATACAATATAATATTATTATTACACTTTATTGCACAGAAGGAACATATAACACAGTAATACGAATCTTCTTCTATCGAGTGGGTGTGAGGTGGATTACCGACATCTTCCACCCTGGTGTCAGGGTTATTATTGAGCCGTCAAATGCACCTGACATGACTCATGTAACAACTACGTACTTACATCAGTAAGTTCCGAAAGCGTTAAGGAACGCCTTAACGTGCCTTCCGAAGCACGGGTCATCTTACTTTCGGACAAACCAGGGATCACAAAGTTATTTTTGTGATAATATTATGTCCCCACCGGGATTTAAACCCCCGGATTGTGAGGTCAATGCCCAACCACTGGACCACGGAGGCAGTTACAAAAGTACTTTTGTTTACTTAATTCGTATTCCTAATTCAATCGGGCACTCGGATTACGAGCTAGGTACTGCCAACCCCGATACGAATTATAGGCGTGAGTCTACCATTAACAAATGACGAAGAAACACTAATCTCGTTTACCCATCAATCCTAAATAAACGATCTAACAGTAAATTATTTTCCATACAAAAGACATCAACGCGTTCGTTTCTTCAAAGCGAACAATTGCTATCTCGGTTCAGCGATCGTTATAAGCATATTAAACGTTAACATCATTACACATTATCGCGGTCCATACAACGGTAACGCGAATGGTATAATAGATGTATGATTAGCGTTCATTCGCACGCGTCACTGGGTAACGCGTTTAAGTCTACTAGAATGACTTTATATCGTACTTTATATACCACGGAATAGAGAGAGGTTCCAACCTCTCTCTATTACTTAAGGCCCTAACGCGCATTTTGTATGAGAACCGCTGTCGCCGGTTCCACCCCGCTCTCTTTTCCTACTACTACTCCTGTGGGCTCCGTACGGCAACCGCGGCGCGAATTATATCGAGGCCTTCGACCAATAGCCGTTTGACATCCATCTACGTAGATACGTAGATAGCATTCTGTAGTATATTTTATAATGATATGGTACTTATTTATAGATGTTTTGCGAGCTACCGACAATTCGACAGAGAAATAAATGGCGTGATCCGTAATACACGTTTCATTGTTACTCCCTATACATACGGCGGTTATATAAGGATATCTCAGTGGCGACGCAGCTATATCGAAAGTATTTCGATTAAACCACGCGTTAATTACATTTATCGTTAAAAATATGGATAGAAATATGGATAGGATATCTCACATTCCTATCGTTTATTGGTTCAAGCGCTCAATAGAATTCGCGCCGCGCTCGGCGTGGTCGTCATGCAGACTCGGCTGCAAACAGACAACTACAATAGCTCTACTGCTTCTCAAATTCCATAGCCACTTTACTGGCAATGTATATTTTATGTGACAGGCTGTAATTTTACATTACTTTTCGTAAGATACTGCATGCAAAAGTATTTTTTGATAAATACCCGACAATGCTAAGGTTTTTAGCTTTCCTGTGATACGGAGGGATCTCCTTGCATGATAGTGATGTGACATGCGCATGGCTAAAACTAGCGATATTCTCAGTCAATCGATTTAGTTCTATCTATCCATAACATAAGCTCACGACTATATCTTAATTGGGGTAATCAGAAGTACATTTATCGCAAGATGAACCAATTACCTACCCATACCTCACCGAGCTTCGTGATAGGTGGTGAGCCGTATCGCCGTCTATAATGATCGAGCCAACTGTGTTAGTGAAAATTAATAACTCATTGGTGCAAATCCGGGGTTCGAATCGTCGCTCCCCGTTTGAGAAGCAAGCTGGTGACCCACAGGAGCATAGTGACCTCAATCGCTATTTGACAGTCAACTTTTACAAAAACCTTCAATGCACACGGGAGATAGAACTGTCAAACTGGAAATTAGTGATGTGACATCTCTCTCTATTTAAGAGCTCCGCTCTTGTCGGTGGAGTAATCGCCATTCCTCTCTTCTTCCCGCCAAAACCTTCACCTCCTGATACGACACGATCTGCATCTTCTCTTTTATTTACATACATACATAAACTCACGCCTATTTCCCACCGGGGTAAGCAGAGACTATAGAATTCCATTTGCTTCGATCCTGACACACTTCTCTTGCTTCCTCCACATTCATCAATCGCTTCATACACGCACGCCGGTTCAGAGTAGATCGTATTGAACCTTTTCTAAGGACATCTCCAATTTGGTCATCGTTTGGTCTTCTCTTTTATTTGTTTCATAAAGTTATCCTAGGTCTACCCCTGATGTGACATGTGCGTGGCAAATTCGTTCCTAGTCGATCGATTCAGTTCCGTTTATCCATATAGGTATATTTATCCAATAAAATGGTTATAATAATGAATGTCCTACAGCTATAAGGAGGTGTGTGGGACCGTTTAGGTCATTGTGAATTCTAAACTCCAGTCCTGTCTACCTTGAGAATAATTATATGATAATGGTCTATAATTAATTGCATATTAACTGGGAACAAGATAAATAAAGCTTATTTAGTGATGTAGATGTAAGTTGATTATGTTAATAAAAGTGGCTAAGAGCAAATGGGGATCCGTGGTAGCCGAGTTGGAAGAACGATTGATTCTCACTGTGAGGTCGAAGGTTCGATTCCCAGCACGGGCCAATGATTTTAAAATTTGTTTTCGTAATCACGTTTGGATCGTAATTGATTATCACGTGATCAGCGATGAAAAAGAACACCGTGACAAAACCCGAAATGCGTTTCGGATGTATTTACACGTGTGACATAACCTGTATTGGGCTGGTTTTCTAATTTTTAAAGAGTAACTTAATTTTAACTTAGTTTAAGAGAGCAAGAATGTGTCCACTAACACTTTTTTACCGTCTCTTTTAAGGGGAAGCCACTATGTAATGTGTTCTTTATTCTTTTGAAATGAGAAATTAATTTAATAAAAAGTAGCGTCGATTTCTGCTACCGATACATGGTTTACATTATATGATTTGCTTAACTCTAATGTTAAAGTAATAAAAATGACTGATACGCCGTTAAGTACACTATAGTATACATCTCAGTGACGGCGAATGGAAGGAAATATAATACATAAATCTATCCATAAGTTTAAGTGTTAAACTTTGTAATAATCAAGATTCGTAATTATTAAATATACTTATTATATATACAGTGTGTCAAAATTATGTCAATTTTGGTGTTTGTTAAAATGATTTCCAGTTCAATACTTTTCGGTTCGTCGGAAAAATTCGACTTGATATTAACTCAGAATCATGGTTTGAATCATCCCCCTCAGTATTCGTTACGATGTCACCAAAGCCCTCTATAGGCATGATCTAAAGCTTTTTCTTCAAATTAACATACCTAATTATCGTGAAATGAATCTAAATCTAAAATATGTATATTGCGATATTTTCTGGGTAAAATATTTAAACAAGTTTCAATAGGCTATTTATAGCCTAAGCTTATAAGCCTATAAATATAAGCGACCAACTGTACGTGGAATTTCCGTCAACCTGTTCCTATAACACGAAACCATTGACCACCATAATCATACTATTGAATACAAATATTTCATTATACAAGGTGCTGGTAGAATATATTAAATATTTAGAATTTAATTTTAATTTATTAAGGTTTAGAAATTCTTTTTCTATCGTGTGAGTTGTGAGGTTGATTACCAACCTCATCAACACTGATCAGGTTTATTACTAAGCCGCCAAAAGCTGACATGGCTCATGTACCTACCCACTACCTACTTATCAGTAAGTAATAACAGGGACCATTTTTTTTTGGTGACTTATTGTACATTTGCCGCGGTATGGCATTAACTACTTGGTCGAGCGCTGAGGGCTCTCACCCGGTACAAAATTTAAGACAACAGGCCTGAGGGTGCCCAGTTGGGGCGAACCTCGGCTCAGGGCGTCGTCTGAAAGGAAGAATATTTGAAAGAATTAATCGACCCACTGGGTCGATAGCGATAAGCGCTGAATGAGGGAGGTAACAGGAGCCCACGGCTTAACGTATCGTCCGATGCCCGGATCGTCTTACTTTCGGACAATCGTTAGTATCCTAACCAAACCAGGGATCATAAAGTATTTATTGTGATATATATAGCCCCCACAGTCATTAGAACCCAGGATCTCCAGATAAATTGTTTGCCGTTCGATTATCCCTTTCATTTGCTGCGGATAAGAAAGTGACAGATATAACTAAAAATAAAATTAGATGGTGTGTACTGGAATTAGCACCATTACCAATTTTATATCGATTGGGAGCAGACATTTTTGCATCAATATGCATTTTTCGAGATACTGACTGATTAGTGATTATTGATGATTAGTGATTATTTAGAAGATATGAATGCATGGGATTAACTGTCTGAGAACTGATACTAGGCAGAAATTACTCAATTGTATACCAATATTTTATGTTTATTTTTATTTTTTTAAAGAACGTCTAGGGCCCTGTGCCGAGGTTTTTCTTGCAGCTTCTTTTCCCCGGCTATACAGGTTGTGAGAAGCTGCAGTAGTTTTAGGCGGATGAGACGTTCGTTATGTAAAATTGACGATTCAAAGTGTAACTATGTTACCTATTGAATAAAGATATTTTTGAATTTGAACTGCATAACGAATAGGCCAGTTTCCAACTAGTCAAGTCAGTTACTTTTTACTAAACGTCAAAATACGAAATTACTATGGAATTTGTATGAAAACGCACACTGTGACGTCATAGAAAAACGTGATAAAATCTCGGACTTATTATTACGTTTTTCTTGATAAAAATTCACAAACAACTTAAACAGAAAAAAGAAAATGTTTTTCTTCAGTTTTAGATCTGTCTTTATATAGTAATCAGAATTACATAATTTATCTGAACCTAGTACATCATCATCATCAATTTAAGAGCCACACTCTTGTCGGTGCAGCATTTTCCATGCTACTTTTTTAGGGAAAAATAGGGCAGTGGTTTCCCTCTTGCCTTCCGCCCAACCTAGTACACGACTCAATTATTTTATTGCGTGAGTGTGAGTTGGTAACATACTGTATAACGTGTAAAATGGATAGTAAACACCGCACCCAGGTGGAATGGTGGCAACGACCTCAACCACCATAAGTCACACAGTATTTGACTGACCACATGTTTCGAAGTTGGTAACAATTTACATCTTCCAACATCATTGCAAAATGATTATATAAACATTTCTATACTGGTATTGTAATGTTGTGGGACTCCGCATACCGTCGTCTTATTACTAAATATTATATTCGGATGTGATTTTTTTTTTAATCTCGCAATATTACAAATTAGTTTCAACCCGGGTAAAAATTATGGTCTCATTTTTTCTTCCTCACTCATTATTTTTACAGATATATGTATGTGTTTATATACAGGGTGTTAGTGACATCGTAACGAATACTCAGGGGGATGATTCAGACCATGATTCTGAGTTAATATCAGGTGGAATTTTTCGTCGCAAAATTCATGTTTTTTTTAGTTTTTTTAAATTATTTTCAATTCTATACTTTTGCGATGGAAAATTCCACTTGATATTAACTCAGAATAATCAGCTGAATCATCCCCCTTAGTATTCGTTACGATGTCACTTACACCCCGCACAAGTACATACAGTAGCCATACAAGTAGGTATGGGTGTTAGTGACAACGTAACGAATACTGAGGGGGATGGTTCAGACCATGATTCTGAGTTGATATCAAGTGGAATTTTCAGTCTGAATATTCCTGAAAATTTTTGTGTTTTTTTTAATTATTTTCAGTTCCAAAATCCCACTTGATATCATATCAGTATCATGGCCTCAATCACCCCTCGAAGTTTTCGTTACGATGTCACTAACACGCTGTATGTGAATATATGTTTTGTGGTGTTTTTGTTTTTATTTATGTCTTATATTACAAGTTTCCTTAGTTTAGGCATTAGCCATCCATAAAAAAAAACAGCTTGTAGCTATTAGATAAATGTTTGTTTTTATTATTTATTTATTTATTATTTATATTTTACCTTTGTGTTTTATCTTAGATAAGTTAAGCCGTAAGATTAAATATGGGTCTGAGAAACCTTAAATAAAACTTAATTTATTCAAGAGCTGTCGGTGGAGTAACCACATCTGCCTACCCCTTAGGCATCACAGGCGTTATGCAACATTATCTAAATAATATTTAAAGTATGTTAAGGTTTAGTAAAATAAGTAATGTTGATGAGGTCGATCATTGACCCCACAGTAACTTTCAGACATGTTGTAGAAACTTTATAACTATGAATCTTTTTCGATATAACAAGTAAAGCGAAGAATAAGATGCACAAAACACATTATACCCACCTTTACGTCTCAACTCGAGTAAAGAGTTAACATCTTCAAGGTCGAAAGACATCTTCAAGGTCGAAAGCGAAATCTGTGAGCTAGGTCGTAACTCCTGATAAAGTTATATTTATAACTATATGTACTAAAGGATACTGTAAATCTGTTCATGAGTATCTTATCTCATACTAGGGATATAGAGAAGAATCCTGTAAACAAATGACTTACTTATAATGGTGCTGATACCGGTATATACCATACATACATACATAAACAACCTATATACGTCCCACTTCTGGGCACAGGCCTCCCCTTAATCAACCGGAGGGGGTATGGAGCATACTCCACCACGTTGCTCCAATGCGGGTTGGTGAAGGTGTTTTTACGGCTAATAGCCGTGACCAACGGCTTAACGTGCCCTCCGAAGCACGGAATCATCTTACTTTTTCGGACAATCAGGTGATTCAAACCTGAGAAGTCCTTACCAAACAAAGGACAGTCTCACAGTGATTTCGAAAATGTCCCCATCGGGAATCGAACCCGGCCTCCAGATCGTGAGCCTAACACTCTAATCACTAGACCATGGAGTCCTGCCCTAAACAAACTCAAGTAAGTACTGTCTCATTACTTAAGCCGCGCTCGACAGTTTTTCCCGCAGTAGTGTCGCAATATTCCACAAATCCACATAATGACCTAAACAGGGCCTAACGAGACTTGCGTAACGTCCTAGCTTGTGCTGTTTCACGCTAAATATGGACACTGGATTAGACTGGTGTACAAAGTACTAGTGTACGTTAGGGCTTAGGCATAAACCATAATACTGCATATACCATCGTCACAGCAATGCAGGACGGAAGAGGCGAGTCACAGGGATTGTAACCTGGAACCTGACAGAGGGCAGCAGTAACTATCAGTACTAGATGCGGAGGAGAGAAGTCCTAGTACGGCTTTGAAAAAGACTACTCTGGGCGCCATCACACTCAGCGAAAATAAAACAAAAACACTTAAACATTTGAATTTTTTGACCGAAAATTCTACTTGATATCACTTCAGAATCATACTCTGTTATCCCTTAAAGTCACTAACGCCCTGTATATGGATGCATGCACCATAATCTATCCGTCTTTCGGTTTCGTATTAAAAGTCGCTGAAACTTATCTACTGATTACTTGTGGCTTTGTCTACACCATTAGGGATCGGGAATGTATACTATGTAAGTTTGTTACAATATTTAAAGTAACGTTCACACTTATAATGTTACTAACGGCGTATTTTTTTACTTATTTACCGTGACTTGATCTTAAGCAGTCTGCCTACATAAGCAATTTTCAATCTATAAACGAATTACATAATCGTCAATGTAATATTTACGTATGATTTGAATCCGGTCCCCGAATAAGTATAACAATCTTCGTTCGATTGACTTCTTTACTTCCGACGTCTATAAAAGGATGTAACATTTAACACAAGATTGAGTACAAGGATGAAGGATAATATTATTACACTTCTCATCAAAAAAATCGAAACACTTCCGTTTTCATTGTTTCTGTCCGAATTTAACACAAAAAAGAATTCATACGATGAAAAAAAATACATAAATGTATAGCTGGCAGTTTGGCCATTACAGTAATAAGCGAAAATTCTAAATTCAAAATTAGAATTTCATTTGTTTATCTTATAAACGAAATGAATCACTGTTTTGAGACAAATGTGTGTTTAGGGTTGGAGTACATTTAGCGTTTAAAAACTAAAAATTGGCGCCTATCCTTAAACTTTTTGTTTTTTATTTCAATACTGTGACTTTGGGACGTCTGAAAAAAGGTTTTTTTTCTAAAACGTATGGATACTTCGCCCACAGAAGCCGCCCAAGTTGTGGCATTGCTGGATTCTGGCCTTAGTCAGCGTGTTGTGGCTGCAAGACTGCATCTAAGCCTGTCATCTGTTCATAGAGTCTATAAACGTTATCGGGAGACTGGTTTGTTCACGCGCCGTTCAGGATCTGGCAGGAATCGGGTCACTTCTGAGCGAGATGATCGATTTATTGTAACAACTTCTTTAAGAAATCGACGCCTTAACGCTTTTCAACTGCAGCAGCGGCTTCGTGTTGTACGAAGGGTGGCTGTAAGTGACTCTACAATTAGAAGAAGGTTGAAGGATCGTGGACTGGTACCGCATAAGCCAGCAAATGGGCCGAAATTAACTGCAGACCATCGAAGAGCGCGCCTTAACTTTGCACGTGAGCACCTAAATTGGTCATACCTACAGTGGAGCAAAGTTCTCTTTTCTGATGAGTGTAAAATTATGCTGTATGGTAACGACGGAAGGAACAAGGTCTACAGAAGAGACGGAGAACGCTATGCACAATGCTGCATTGAAGAAAAGGTCAGCTATGGTGGCGGTTCGTGGACGGTTTGGGGAGGAATCAGCGCCGACGGTAAGACAGAGCTTGCTTTCGTGTCTGGGCCACGTCTGCCTGCACTAAACTGTCATCGGTACGTCGAAGAGTGTCTCGAGCCTCATGTGATGCCCTATGCACATTTTATTGGCAACGGCTTCATATTCATGCACGACAATGCTAGGGCTCACACCGCGGGCGTCGTACGAGATTATCTTAACGAAGTCGATATTTCTATTATGGAATGGCCAGCAAGAAGCCCGGACATGAATCCCATTGAACATCTGTGGGATGAATTAAAGAGACGAATTCGAGCAAGAGATCCTGCCCCAGAAACACTTAGCCAGCTGCAAGATGCAATCCAAGAGGAATGGGACAATATACCACAGCATGTGATCGTGACTCTCATCCGATCGATGAAGAACCGTATGGAAGCAGTAATTAGAGCTCGGGGAGGGAATACAAGTTATTAAATAAACGTTTTTTAGCTTTTTTTTTCATTTACGTGTGTTGTTTTATCCATTTCCTTTATACTCCATACGGAATAAAAATGACTCATTTAACAAAATACGAAACCTATGAAAAATTCATTTAAATTTAGAACATTAACATTAAGATTTGATAAGCTCATATTACTCACTATTAAACGACATTTAACATTTATTCCTAAATGTACACATTTTTCTGATAATCCTGACAAAACGTAAACTTGCAAGGTGTTTCGATTTTTTTGATGAGAAGTGTATTTAAAACAAATAAACAGGGTGTTAGTGACACCATATCGAATACTCAGGGGGATGATTCGACTCATGATTCTGAGTTAATATCAAGTGGAATTTACCGTCTACTTGTACAATCATGAGTAATATCATGTATCATTAGAACCCTGCCGCACTATCATATTTGACATTTAATGAGATTTAATGTGACATGGTATCAAATTGTATACATACAGTACTCGTGACCGTACCTACATACTTGTACGGGGCGTAAGTTACATCGTAACGAATACATGATTCTGAGTTAATATCAAGTGGAATTTTCAATCTCAAAAACATGGAATTGAAAATAATTTATAAAAAAGAAAAACACAATAGATCATGAATTTTGCGACGGAAAATTTCACTCGATATAAACTCAGAATAATCCTATGCATGAGCTGAATAATCCCCTTCAGTATTCGGTACGGTGTTACTAACACCCTGCATTTTCACTTTTCATTCAATTGGATGACTCTATTTTCATAGAGAATGTCGCATCTGCGCATATTATTACGTAAGAACACGGAGGTTGCGTAAAATCGTACACTTCTCATTTTAAAAGCACCTTTTTTTTGGTGTTTTGCTTGGGCAACGACTGATTAATGAAACAGCCTGTAGGAGGCTTAATGCTCTGTGGAATTTCCTATGTAGGTATCTTATCTACTCTGTATTGGATTATGCAAGATTGTAAAAACAGCTGCCGGGTAAGCGTTTAGTGCTTCCCGTCTTAACCAAGCTTAGTAAACTGTTTGCGGTTTAAACAGTCATTACTTAAGTCCTGCATTTTTTTTTAAAGTTACACAATACAACAAGCTTATGACTACAGGTAGGAAGAAACTATTTACTTTCATTTCATACGATACGTTCCTGACACATTTTTTGGCTTCGATCACTTTTATTAGTATTTGCGCGCTCGACGCTATTGACCCAGCCTTTCGATCGCGATCCTCCTTCTTCATGCGATTATACTATTGCCCTTTGTATCATAGATCTAATTATTAAGGAAAATCTTACAGGTCTGAGACCGCCAACAAGAATTCAGTTATTTCGTTAACCTAAGTTCTAACCTGCGGGTCCAGTATGCTTTAGGTCACTGGGCTGCTCAGTGGAATGCGGCCGCCTGTTTTGCAACAAGTTCTGCCCTCTCTCTCACACCTATGACCTTCTGTCCCTTTCCCCGAACACGGCCGAAGGTTGCCGAGGTGACCCGAAGCGCGAGAGCTTTCGTGACCGTGCCTTCTTCGGAAGTACGACTGGATTCCTGCGCCGGCGTTCTTCATGTTTGTTAGGTGTTTTAACGGGTCTTCGGGCCGATTGACGGCTTTAGAAATTTCTATAGAAATTCGCAATATTGTTTGGCAGAATATTAGGTGATGAAGTCGGTTGAAAAGTAAAGTGAAGATGTTACCCACTTCGTGTGTTGTCTAGAAACATCCATAAAGCATAAAGCTGAAGTTTTTTATGGCGTGAAAAATAAAAAAGGAAAAGGATTTCTTAATATAACATAAAACATAATTAGCCCAATATCGGCCTACTGCTGGACACATGCCTCCCTTAAATCAACCGGAGGGGGTATGGGCGCCTGTTGAATACTCTAATGTTTATTGTCCTAAAGTCTTCTTTTTTGACGTGACTTATTGTAGATTTGCCGCAGATGGCATTAACTACTTGGCCGGACAAATGGGGAGCGCTGAAGGCTCTCACCCGATACAACGTTTTAAGACAACAGCCTGAGGGCGCCCAGTTGTCCTAAAGTCGATTGTCCTCAAGATGTTCCTAATATTTGTTTGTCCTAAAATTCCTTAGTCCTAATTATTTACTGTCCTATGTACTTAATTAATCGTCTAAAGTCCTAACGGTCACTCAGCTATATCAAAAAGTGTGATCTATAGAAAGATAACATTTTTTATTTCATTGTTATTAGTATTGATCTTGGCACTTCCTCACAGAAAAACGATTAGGCAAATCAATATGGACCTTGAGGAGTATTTATCGGCATTGTGCATTGTAAACATTGCATGACCTTTATCTAGGCTTGGTTTTGTCGTCGTTTGTCTAAATATAAACAACTTTGTGTTATGTTATAAACAATGATTGACTGATAGATAAGTACTATAAATCAGTTTAAAGTTATTTTTCACACAATGCCTATACGATTGATGAATGTGGAGTAAGAGAAGTGTGTCAGGATCAGGATCGAAGCAAATGAAATTCCATAGTCGAGTTTATATATCTATGTGTACATATATATTATAATGTTTTCTAAAGTATAATATATTGACTTGCAACAGTCAGAGAATCCCAACGCAGATTGTAAATCCCAAAAAGAAGTATCTACTTACCTACTGATAGATAGAAAAGAGTCAACCGACCTTATATTGACTATGCTAATGAACTTCCCAACACTAGCTTACGTATTTTGACAGATCTAATTCTTACCGAGCTTCGAGACAATTGTGAAATTCTTATTGAAATATGATAATCGATAATGTACTGAGCAGGATAACAAAACGTGTTTAATACTACTCATTCAACCTCATGAATATCGACTTAGTGCGGCGCCTGAGAGGATTAAAGGAAGAATGAATCGACCCTAGTGGTTCGATAGCGTGCGCTGAACGAGGGAAATCGTCGACCACGCCTTTTTTTTGACGTGACTTATTGTAGATTTTCCGCAGATGGCATTAACTACTTGGCCGGACAAAATCGACCACGCCGGCGGGGTCGGTGTCAGGGATACTCACATTCAGTGTCATGACTGTTTCTGGCGATGCCCCGGATCTGCTCGTTGACGTAGTTGTTGCTCTTCGGTACGTTCAGTGCTGACCGGATGCCCACTGACGAGTTGTCCAGGTGGCCTGGCCCTATCTTGGGCACGTGGCTCGAGCAGTATACCTCTTTGTCCTCCGTCCAGTGCTGGTTGTTGTAGTATGTCTGGAAAGGAGGAGTGAGTTACAAGAATGTAATTTATTTTCCTCAGTGAGGAGCTCGGTGGCGCAGCGGTAAACGCGCTCGATCTGCGATTGTTGAAGTTAAGCAACATTCGCAAAGGCCGGTCATAGGATGGGTGACCACAAAAAAAAAAGTTTTCATCTCGAGCTACTCCGTGCTTCGGAAGGCACGTTAAGCCGTTGGTCCCGGTTGCATTAGCAGTCGTTAATAACCACCAATCCGCACTGGGCCCGCGTGGTGGTTTAAGGCCCGATCTCCCTATCCATCCATAGGGAAGGCCCGTGCCCCTGCAGTGGGGACGTTAATGGGCTGGTGATGGTGGTGGTGGTTATTTTGGTTACTTATGTGGTTTAAGATAGGTATGTAAGTAGGTAAAACCTTTATTCTTTAGTAATGTTACTTTGTTGTTAATATTACGTTACAATAATATGTAAAATACATAAATTAATAACCAATAGGGTCCACATAATACCAGCGTCGTGGTTCGCGCTGCGACTTGTGCTGAGTGAGGCCCTTTTATCTCAGGACGTCCACCACCACCTTATGATCATTTCGACTAACATCCGTCTTGCTTTTTTGTAATTGTTTTAGTGGAAATTTGATATGATATTGTTGTCTTTCTTTTTGTGTGTGGCGTCCTTTCATAATAAACTATTTCTATTCTATTCTATTCTAAATTTCCGTTCAAAAATAATTAAAAACAAAACCGGCCAATTTGGTATGTAAGGTAAAAAAGTTACGCTTATTCTAAAACCATTTCTAGATTTCGTCTAATTAGCTTTATTTCTCTATGTTTAGCTCTCAAGAGAGCCAGATGATGTTAATTTTAGCAATAATAGTGTATTTATTTGAGGCTAATGTGACCTCTAAAGGTAGTCTGTTACTTGTTTACTGTTTACCCAAATTGTCGTTGCCAAATACCGTTTATAATAAATACAATTTAATATAATCTGTGGTCATCACTAGGGTAAGGAGTCCTTCGAGTGTGTGGTTAACAAACTTAATGAAATAACTTCAATAATAATGAGGATCACTAACTCCCGTCATGTTTATTAGACGCATAAACTATAGAAACTTAATTAAAGAAATTAAAATCTAACAAAATGTTACTTGTAAGTATCTATCTTATTGGACCTGAGTATTCTTAGGGACTGCCCATAGTTTGGGCGCATTACCCTAACAAAATGTCAATATTAAAATGTTAATACAAACTAAACAGGGGCAAAGGTATAAACGTCATTCAGCCTACTTTAGGAGATATTTAAAAAAGTTTAAAAAGTACCGACTACATGAAAAGCTAAAATATTCAAATTAGTTTTTTGTAATAGCATAACATTTCATTTAAAAATAAAAAAAAAATACCTTACATACCCAATTGTTACCAGCCAGTCTCCAAAGCATTGAGCGTCAATAAACATTCTATTGTCGATACAAACCCGTTCAATTACACTGCATTGATGCAATTATATCTGTCGAATCATCGTTCAATACCATAAAACACAATGCGATCATAAACCAATTCATTTTGACCCGTCCATAGTCATCAATTCGTTCCGAACTTTACAAGCGAATAAAAGGGTTACACAGGTCCAATTACAATGGTAAATGCACAAAAGATTAACTTAATAATGTCACAGCGATATGCTCAGTTAATTTGTGACAATGATATTATTGTATTTATGAAGTTAGCGAGTGCATGGTGTGAGTGAAAATAGGAACTGTACTCGTAATGCGCCAGCAACGAACATTTCTCATCATTTACATAGCATAAACATTTAACAGGGGGTTTAAAAAGGCCACATCGAAGCAATTCATCTAAAAAAGCAATATTGCAATTTGACATTTGCGCATGTAAAAGTAAGTGCGCAATGCAAACAAATGTCAAATAGCAATATCGCTTTCTTAGATGAATTGCTTCGATACATACATAGACAAACTCTGAGAGATACAAGTAATCGGAAGGCAAAAAAAACTACTGCAAGTTTTGATATGAAGTCCATAAAAGGAATAATGAACCGTATGGTGAAAGGTGATCAGACTGCCATCGTCCTCTTCTCTTCTATCAATCATGTGGGTTGTGAGGTGGAGTACCAACCTCATCAACCCTGGTGCCAGGGTTATTATTGAGTCGCCAAAGGCCCCTGTCATGACTCGTGTAACGACTACATTATTACATCAGTAAGTAGTAACCGGGACCAACGGGTTAACGTGCCTTCCGATGCACGGATCATTTTACTTTCCGACAATCACCTGATTCAGCCTGAAATGTCCTAATCAAACTAGGAATCAAAAAGTGATTTTTGTGTCATGCCCCCACCGGGATTCGAACCCGGGGCCTCCGGATCGTGAGCCCAACGCTCAACCACCGGACCACCGAGGCCGTTTAGTGAGACTATAGAGTACAGTGTTATAAGTACACTCAAATGCATTTTTAGTTGATAACAATGACCAGGTGTTGTAGGTACTGTTATTTGCATATTATGCAGTTTTAACAGTCGGTATGGCAGTGTGAGTCATGGCAAAGTGAACTATATACACCGCAGTGGTTTGGTGGAGTAACATCTGATCCATTGTCCACAGAGCGTAGAACCATATTACGCTCGGCTTCTGCTAGAAGCGACAGATGAAAAAATGTAACGGCTCATGGTAGTGGCGACACCGGGGAAAACTTAATTCCATTTTAATTTGATATACTTATCTTAAAAATAATTCCGTTCTTGACTTACGATACGTCTCAGAAAGATAAAGCTAGCATTAAAACTGTCAAATTTAAATATAATTTGTATTAGATTAGTTTGTGTTTGTCAGAATCGACACTATTAGCTTATAATATAGGCAATGTCTAGTAGCGGTCGTACCACAGCGTATCTAAATGACAACTTTATAGAGATATACTGGTAAAGGCGCCTCTAGCGGCCAAGCGTGATTTGGTTCCGTGCTCTGTGGTTGTGAATCACCTGTGTTTGTTGTGTTACTCATTATGGTAAACATAGTGAAAATGAAACTGTTTCAATTCTTTATTTCGCGAGTTAATTAAACATTTTCAGATATTCTTTGTTTAAAATATATTTATGTACATACATTTATTACATGCATATTGTGATTTACGATATATTTAAAGAACTTACTAGTTTTTTAAGAGAAAACCATTAGTTGGTTTCGACATAGCTTAGTTTTAGGTTTTTTGGACGAATTATGTTTTATTTTTCTTTACTTCCAGTCTAATAGGGAAGTTCGTTTCTAAATTGACAAATAGAAAGTCGTTAGTTTAACATAAAGCTCGGTGAAGTACGGATACTTAGGTCATCTCGCGATGGATATACCTCTGACACTGTGATTACCCCAATCGGGATATAGTAGTGAGCTTATAATTATTTTAGGAAAGAAAAAAGATTTTTTTTTTCTTTTTTTGTCAAATTAAACATCAAGAAAATACATCAGTTTTTATTGCGAACTTTACAGTTAATTTCCTAGACGCGATAACGATTAAGTTTGGTTACACGTTGTGTTGTATTGTGACCGACCTTGCATCGTCTGACATTTATAACATTTGACGTGGCTTATTTGTCTCTTATAGCGTTGTCTGTGATATATATACTTGCAGTTAGATAACTTCAATGCTGAACGGGCAGCGAATAAAAACATTTTTATTTTAATTCGCTGCTTATCTTCGCAAGCGTAACAGGTGGTGAGCCGTATCGCCGTCTATAATGGACTTGTTCAATGCACTTGAATGACACCGAAGCATTATGTGACGTGTGAAAAATCAAATCTCAATTATTTTTTAATAACGTCTGGGGCCCTGCGCCGTGGTTTTTCTAGCAGCTTCTTTTCCCCGGCTATACAGGTTGTGAGAAGTTATAATAGTTTTAGGCGGATGAGACGTTCGTTATGTAAAAATTGACGATTCAAAGTGTAACTACGTATATGTTACCTACTCATCATCATCACCAGCCCATTAACGTCCCCACTGCTGGGGCACGGGCCTTCCCTATGGATAGATAGGGAGATCGGGCCTTAAACCACCACGCGGGCCCAGTGCGGATTGGTGGTTATTAACGACTGCTAATGCAGCCGAGACCAACGGCTTACCGTGCCTTTCGAAGCACGGAGGAGCTCGAGATGAAAACTTTTTTTTTTGTGGTCACCCATCCTATGACCGGCCTTTGCGAAAGTTGCTTAACTTCAACAATCGCAGAGCGAGCGCGTTAACCGCTGCGCCACCGAGCTCCTCATACCTTGTTACTACTGAATAAAGATATTTTTAAATTTGAATTTTCTTCTAAAACATACCATACCCAGTGAGCCGTTCACGGGAATGTTCCCGTTGTAAAAACTCTTTGATAAAATTCAAATTCAAATTCAAAAATATCTTTATTCAATAGGTAACATAGTTACACTTTGAATCGTCAATTTTACATAACGAACGTCTCATCCGCCTAAAACTACTGCAGCTTCTCACAACCTGTATAGCCGGGGAAAAGAAGCTGCAAGAAAAACCTCGGCACAGGGCCCTAGACGTTCTTTAAAAAAATAAAAATAAACATAAAATATTGGTATACAATTGAGTAATTTAGCTGCCTAGTATCAGTTCTCAGACAGTTAATCCCATGCATTCATATCTTCTAAATAATCACTAACTTTATAATAACCTTTTTGTAAAGTTTTTGTTTAACTACTGTCTTAAAACAGTTGAAAGGCAAATTCTGAATGTCAATGGGAACCTTATTGAAAAACGTATACATTGCCCCTTAAAAGATTTAGTAACCTTGTGTAATCGACTGACTTGTAAAGCAAGTTTATTTTTATTCCGGGTATTAACTATGTGCCGATCGCTATTTTTTGCAAATAATCCTATAAGTTTTTTTACATATATTAAGTTTTCAAAGATATATTGTGATGCCAAAGTTAAAATATTAATTTCTTTAAATTTATTTCTAAGTGACATCTTGGGTCCCAATTTGTAAATCGCCCAAATGGCTCGCTTTTGATAGTAAGGATACTGGTTGCTTTTGTTTTCAAATTGTTCTTTCTTGTACTCTGATCTTATTTGAATTAAGGTTTTGCCCATTTTTACTGCCGGGAATATTAAAGTGGGATAATTCCCGGAAACGGCATATCACTGACCATACCGTATGTGTTTATTCTGTGTGCTATAAGCTTTTAGCGTTCGCAAGTCATAAAGATAAGGAAGAATCAGGTAAATATAAAGGAAGTATTAGGTCTGTGTATTTTAATACTTGGTGAAGCGTGAATTTAATATATATTCGGAAACAAAAATATTTTTATATAAAGTTTACACAAACCAAAAAAAAAAAATTAGAAATTAATTTGAAAATGGCACGTGTCTCTAAAATTGTAATTTCTCAAAAAAAAAATAAGTTTTAACGCTTTAATGTTAAGATTTTTAAGGTTAAGTTAGCGTAGAGCACATCGAATGAGGCGAGCGAAGTCAATAAAAATAGAGAATAAAAGATATTATTCCTAGAAATACTTACTTGACATATTTTACTTGGAAAAATCCGTCTATGATACTATAAGTAACCTAAGGAAAATATTTGTGTAACTAACGCAGGGGAATTATTCATAAATGTATCGATGACTACACTTAGAAGACAAAAAGCTTATTCATAGTCATCGTGGAGTTCTTAAAAATAAAAAAAAAAATAACACTACACAAACAACCACACGAAACTTATTTCTTCGCAGGATTTTTTCAGTCAATATTTGTTTTATATTTGTAGCGTAGCTAAATACCTCATTTATTATTTTACACACCTTTCTATCAACATACCTAGATCTGATGCAATATTTTCGTAACTTTACCTGAAACCACGCTCTGAACACTTTATACAAAAAATCCCTCCTTTTACACAGACGTGTCTATTGATGTTATCGTACACGCGCATCTGTGTGTGTGACGTCTGACGCCCGTACTATTGAAGACTAAAGTAAGACCCGAGGGGGGTGAAGTAAACTTAACTCAGCCGCTAGTGGGGAGCGGGGAGTTGCCGTTCTATACGTAATTCTATGCTTTAACGGCATAGTCTCGGGATATAAAAAGGCTAAAAAGTTTTAAATAAAATTTAGGAAACTCACCTTTAAAGTCAGCTTGGTGCCACAGACAGCACATTTGAAGCACCCACTATGGAAAAACGTGAAGTCCTTCAACGGTCCAACTCTGTCCACTTGATACACAATCTCATTGCACCTAAAGCATGTGCTTTCGTAGAAATTCGGACGGTACATGGTTCCAAAGTACGTGCCAAAGTCAAGTCATACTTTACACTAACACTTTCACTTTACACTTTTGGTTTACGACTAGTCGCAGTCATAGTTGTCGCACTTCACTTCATTGTGCCTGCAAATAATTTTTCGGATTATTTTTATGTTTTTTTAGAGTAATTGGTAAGAAATTGATGGTAATGCTGTAACAAGATTCGTTCGTTTTCATTTTTAGAAAAGTATTGTTATATTGAATTAAAAAAAAAACAATCAAAATCATGGGCGCCGATACGGTTGATGTCGTATCCCTCATTCAGTGCTTATCGCTATCGACCCACTAGGGTCGATTAATTCTTTCAAATAATCTTCCTCTCAGACGATACCCTGAGTTAAGGTTCGCGCCCAACTGGGCACCCTCAGGCCTGTTGTCTTAAATTTTGTACTGAGTGAGAACCCTCAGCGCTCCCCATTTGTCCGGCCAAGTAGTCAATGCCATCTGTGGCAAATCTACAATCTCTGTCGTCAGTCATAGACCTCACACACAACCCGTACTAGAGAAAAATACGAGACATTCTGATTGTACTGTTATTGATGTCTCGTGGCTCTGACTACCCTATTAGAGATTACGGACGTGATGTTATGTAGCTATATAATGTATAACGGTTCTTTTTGAAAATATTTAATTGAGAGAGGCCTCTGAGGGTACAGCTGATGAGAACGTGTGAATTTTACAATGAGATTACAGATTGGGAACAGAGATTAGCAATTGGGAACATTTTCTTTTGTAACTAAATGAATCATCAAACACTGTCTGTTCTACATAGATTTTAGCAACAAACTGGCAAGGTATGACTTTTTTCGATGAAAAATCAATACTCAAGAACAAATGAAATTCTTTTTTTATTGGCATATAAAGCAATGAGAGCCGTAGCAGTCCAGTTAGAAGAACGCTTGAATTCGAAGTTCGAATCCATATTTGAATTTTTGAATTCATATTTGGATCTTAATTATTTATTACGTGCTCTGCGGTGAAGGAAAACATCGTAAGGAAACCAACATATTGAGAAATGTGATTTCGGAGGTATGTGACCTAACCTGTATTGGGCTGGATTTCCCTTCAGATTGAAAGGTCAGACAGGCAGTCGCTTCTGTAAAAATCCGGACCTATCAAATCTTCAGGTTAGGTAAGCGGATCCTGTGAAAAATGGGATAGACTTAGGTCCCACATTGACCAAATTGGAGATGTCCTTAGAAAAAGTTTAGTGCTGAACCGGCGCGGCGTGCGTGCATGAAACGATTGATGAATGCGGAGGAAGCAAGAGAAGTGCATTGAAGCATTCCATAGTCTCTGCTTACCCCGGTGGAAAATAGGCGTGAGTTTATGTATGTATAAAGCAATAGTTTTTGAATTTGACATCATATCTAAGTAAAACATTTTTGTTCAAAGTCAAATTCTTCATTGTGTTTATAAATACATTCCTGACACATTCTAAAATGTATGTAGTAGGGGTGGTTTGAATCACACAGGTGATTCAGCTGTTAATATTTGGACATTAGGGTTTCCCTGGACAAGGAATAATAATGCCGAGGGTGGCGCGAATCAATAAAGGTGCGTGATGAATAAATTACAACTGTTAACGGTCAGAAGATTTTGGTTTAGTCAAATAAGATACTTTTTACGAAACGCCAAAATGAGTATTCTTTGGATTTTGTGTGGGATTACTGTCCTGTGACGTCATCAATAAAAGCGGTCAAACGTCGTACTCATTGCATAATTGATAAATAAAATTCGAAAATAAGTCGTAAAGTAAAATGAGATTGACTTTTGATCATCTTAGACTGGCTTCTATTTCTAGATTAGAATTTTATAATTTATCTTTGACCCAGTCAAATACCCTATTATAATCACATGGACATGTGAAGCTAGATAATGTAGCCCTTCGTAGGGCACGTTCTACAGTCGGCCTCTGTCTAAGAATTAGTAAGCATATAGTCGTTATATATTTATTGAGGAGCTCGGTGGCGCAGCGGTAAACGCGCTCGGTCTGCGATTGTTGAAGTTAAGCAACTTTCCCAAAGGCCGGTCATAGGATGGATGACCACAAAAAAAGTTTTCATCTCGAGCTCCTCCGTGCTTCGGAAGGCACGTTAAGCCGTTGGTCCCGGCTGCATTATCAGTCGTTAATAACCATCAACCCGCACTGGGCCCGCGTGATGGTTTAAGGCCCGATCTCCATATCCATCCATATGGAAGGCCCGTGCCCCAGCAGTGGGGACGTTAAAGGGATGATGATGATGACGATGATATATTTATTTAAATAATATCTATAGGCATTATATAAAAGCGAAAGATTACTAACTGACTCAATCATCACGAAATCTTAGAAATTATAAGAGCTAGGAATCTCAAATTGGACATGTGGGTTCCTTTTAGAATGCAAGTGCTCACTAAATTCTAATTTTGCGAAATTGTACCCTTAAAGATGTAAAAAGGGGTGGCAAAGTTTGTATGGAAAATATTTTAATTCTAAAGCTATTGACTCCAAACTCACATATTACACTACTTATTTGTGCGAAACCGGGGCGGATCGCTAGTCTATTATATTACTCAATGATATCGGGAATTGGCAGCAATACATTAATTTTAAACTATTTCTACACTAACAGATTATTAGTTGGCCAACAGTGGGCAATAGAGCACGGAGTCGTGATACTGTGGAACAACCGTTAATTTTGCAGTTCTCGGTGCAGCGAAACGACGCGTGCGCTCACTGACGGCATACCCGGGACACTTCATACAAACAACCTCGTTTACACAGACACCACACATTGACGTTATCGTACACGCGCATCTGTGTATGTGAAGTCTGACGTCATACGATTCAAGTCTAAGGCCGGGTTTCCACTGACGCGGGGATGTGCGGATTTGACCAATCACAGCGTTCGAGAGAGCGAAAAACGTAGACGCTCTGTCACTCTCTCCTTTACAGTGATTGGTGGATTCTTGCACATCTCCGCTCCTCTCCGCCCAGCTCCGCGTCAATGGAAACGCAGCCTAAACTATGTTCGAGGGGGCGTGAGGTAAACCTAGCTCAGCGGCTGGTGGGGAGCGAAGACTTGCCGTTCTATACATAGATTTCTTTATTCTATGCTGACGGTTATGCCGTAGTTCAATGAGAATACCCAGCATTTTTTTAACATTTTTTTTAACGTGACTTGTTGTAGTTTTGCTGCCAAGTGCATTAATTACTTTTCCGGACAAATGGGGAGCGTTGAGGGCTCTCGCCCGGTACAATTATTTACTTCATGTCTATATTTTTAACTTGTTCAATTTCTAGTCTTATTGTGTACGGGGTTCCGCACTTAGCAGAAAACGTGTTGAAGACAGGCGTAAGTACATATTTCTCTTATTTGAGAATAGATTATGTGTTATGAATCGTGACTTGCAAATCGGAGGCAAGCATTTGCAAGTGAGGCTAACAGGAGTTGTAATGATAGATAATATTTATAATTTTCAATCTAGTACAGATTGTATATTTTTATTCGTATTTATTTGCCGCAAACGGCATTAAATACTTAGCCCGACTAATAGGGAGCGCTGAAGGCTCTCCGACCCGATACAAAATTTAAAACGTCAGGAGTCGTCTGATAGGATTATATTTCAAATATTGAATCGACCCTAATGGGCCGATAGCGATAAGCGGAATGAGGGAAATCGTCGACCACGCCGGCGGAGTCGGTATCGGAGATGTGCCTGGAAAAGGTCTCATCATCACAGTACCTGACATGCTATGTAGAGGCCTTTGGCGGCGCAATTGTAACCCTGACACTAAGGTTGATGAGGTTGGTAATCCACCTCATAACCCACACGATAGAAGAAGAAGTAATAACTGTGGCTGTGGGTCTATGTGTGTGAAATCGGCAAGAAAGCACGACTCAAATTATGTCTTCACTCCACATTAGAATAGAAAGCACATGCAAAACACATAATATACTAGAGTAAGTGCTACAAGTGTGCTGACCATCAAGCGGAGATCATCATAATGATTGTCATTAGAAAATCACCTGTCGTGACCTCACGACTTTGTGACATTTACTTAGTAACATAAATATTATAAGATCTAGATTTCGATGAACTTTGTAATGAGCATAGTTGGAGTCCTAAATCAGGGGGGTTATAAAAGCCACATCAAAACAAATTGGGTCGTGTACTAGATTCAAGATAAATTATGTGATTACTAAATAAAGACAGATCTAAAACTAGCGAAAAACATTTTCTTTTTTCTATTTAACTTCATCATCACCAGTTATTAACGTCCCCACTGCTGGGGCACGGGCCTTCCCTATGGACGGATAGGGAGATCGGGCCTTAAACCATCACGCAGGCCCAGTGCGATTTGGTGGTTATTAACGACTACTAATGCAGCCGGGACCAACGACTTAACGTGCCTTCCGAAGCACGGAGGAGCTCGAGATGTTTTTTTTTTGTGGTCACCCATCCTATGACCGGCCTTTGCGAAAGTTGCTTAACTTCAATAATAGCAGACCGAGCGCGTTTACCGCTGCGCCACCGAGCTCCTCACTATTTAACTTATTTATGAATTATTAGAAGAAGAACGTAATAATAAGTCCGACATTTTATCACGTTTTTCTATGACGTCACAGTGTGCTTTTTCATACAAATTCCATAGTCATTTCGTGTTTAGACGTTTAGTGAATAGTAACTGATTTGACTAGTTGGAAACTGGCCTATTCGTCTAAAAAACCAATATTGCTATTTGACATTTCGTGTGCATTGCGCATTTACTTTTATATGCGCAAATGTCAAATTGCAACATTGTTTTTTAGATGATTTGCTTCGGTGTGGCGTTTTTAATCCCCCCAGAGCATAGGATCGTTTTTATTCCGAAATATTCAGAAGTGCCGACGGGTTGGCTTCTAATTACTAATGGCCATGATTACCTCATTTTAAGACTCATTTTGCCTTTAAAACAGTGTTATGTAATTAATATGAGTTTCAGATGCGACCTATTAGCAACATTAGCAAGTGATTTTTCGAAAGTGGTTTGAGCGAAATTTTAATTTTATTGATTTTATTATAATATAAACCCCTTATAGGCGTATTTCGTAACAAGTTAAAATTACAAAAACGATGACGACCGATATGATTATGACGATTTTAGTAAAATTTAAACAAGATGAATCTGTAGATGAGTTTGTCTTATACAGGGTGTAAGTGACATCGTAACTAATACTGAGTGGGAAGATTCATTCCCTGATTCTAAGTTAATATCAAGTAGAATTTTCCGTCACAAAATTCATCTTTTTTTTACACTTTATCACTCAGAATCATGGTCTAAATAATCCCTCAGTTACGATATCACTAACACCCTGTATATTATGTTATGTGCTCTATAGAGTTATTTAAGAGCAAATTAAATTCCTAATCAGATATAAAATCAACGATCGTGTAGCATAAATCAAGACACGTATCTGATACTTAAGTACTAATAATTATTTAAGATATAATATCCAATGACATCATCAGTGGAACATTTGAAAGCCATATCAACAGCATCCAACGAATCATAAAAGGAGATTGACAATTTTCAACTTGTTCACACTGACTCATAGGAAGTCGACAATATTTAAAATATACAAAAGTTAATACCAAATAAAAGTGGATAAGACAATTTTACATAATAATGGCCGCCATAAAAGTTCTTTAGTATTATTTCGCAACTATATAAATGCTTTTTACAATACGAAAATTCTGCCTACGGGTGGCGCACAAACTTTACTTTTGCCGTTGAAAAAACGCTATTTCTTCTAAAATTTATAGCGTTAAAGTCGAAAATCTATTTTGTTTGTGTATTTGTTTGTTTGTTCATGTAGGTGAGGGTTTTGGACAGCATTGGTCAATGGTCTATCGATAATATATGGGTGAGCGTGGGTACAACGTAGGCTGAGCGAACACTTTTACTCCGGTTACTCAATGAAGTAGACTGCCACTTTTATATACGTCGCATGAATGGAAATACTTCTGAATTGAACTCACTCACCTAAGCAGTTGTTCCAAGGAAAGCAAGGTGCAAAATAATGCCGCAAAGATAACAAGTAACAAATATTATGTGCGAATATTTTGACAGCATTTGCAACAACAGGTTTTGAGGTTACGCGTAGTGATTATATTCTCTTTGGTTATGAGTATTTGATAGGAGTTTTTTTTACAGTGATTTAAATAAATTCTCCTTGGATATTTCTGGTTGTTTTTTTTAATTAAAGTTTTTTTTAAGTATTTGGATATTTGACTGGGTCAAAGATAATATATAAAATTAGAAATATAAGCCAGTCTAAAATGATCAAAAATCAAACTGATTTTACTTTTCTACTTATTTTCGAATTTTATTTACGAATTAAATAACAATGAGTACGACGTTTGATAGCTTTTATTGATGACGTCACAGAACACAATTTCTATACAAACGCCAAAGAAAACTTTCTTGTTTTTAAGTTTCGTAAAAAGTATCTCATTTGACTAGGTTGTCAAGTTGAAATTAAGAAAGAGGTTCTATATCCGATGGTTTGATGTGATAGGTAAATGGGTATGGTCACGAGTACTATTTGTAACCATGTCACATTAACTTTTTTGACAAATTAAACCGTAAGTCTCATTTTATGTCAAATATGACAGTTCGACAGAGTTCTAAAGTGGGTACCTACATGATATTGCTCACTTACATTATGATTATTTATACAGCATTAATACTGTATCTTAAATTTACAGCTACATTACGGGCTAAAAACTGTCCTTGAAAAACTTTCATCTAAAGGCTCTCAATAATTGCCGTAGTAGAGACTGCTAACTAACTGCAATTGCATTGCTAAGGAGTTGCAGTTTGTGGGCAGTTTGGATGCTGGCAACGTGCAGTTAAGAAGATGTCGGGTATTATGCGCAGTTACTTCACGATCTGATATCACCCACGCCATTCCATCGACGATAACCCACCCATACATCACCAGGAGTTTCATCCATTCTTTGTGGATATCCCATCAATCGACCCGAAGCGCTTTGTATTCTTCTTTTTCAAAAGAACGACAAAGGAATGGAATGAACTGCCGAAGACTGTATGTTTCCCTCTCATTACAATCTTAGAATCAACATAACTAGCGTGAATAAACATTTACTAGGTAAGCATACACCACCTTTGGCCACATCTTCACTTTCCGTCCGGTGAGATTGGTCAAATGCAAACCGTGCTTCGGAAGGCAAGTTAAGCTGTTGATCCCTAGATTTGTATCAATTAATTTCATTACGGGTAAAAATTGAGACCACAATTTTTTCATTGTTTGAGGTTTACGCGGTTATTATCGTAATTAAAATACATAATACCGGGTTCTTACCGCGTCTCATATCCCGGACTAACGCGGTAAGAACCCGGTATTATGTGTTTTAATCACATTTAGTTTTTTATCTGGATTGAAACTAGCTTTTTCATTGCGACATCACTACATAGTATAAAAAAAAAACAAAGTCGCTTTTTCTGTCCCTATATCCCTATGTACGCTTAAATCTTTAAAACTACGCAACGGATTTTGATGCGGGTTTTTTTAATAGATAGAGTGATTCAAGAGGAAGGTTTATATGTATAATAACATGCATTAAATACTGGACAAAAACTGTTATTTTTGGGGTTTTTAATGTGATGTCGTAAATAATTTGATTTTTTCCTCAGCATTGCACCCGAGCGAACTGGGGCGGGTCGCTAGTTTTGTTAAATAAAAAAAATGAAATTTATTTCTGTGCAGGGTATTTAGGTGACAAATAGATGTTAAATTTTATTGAGTATCATCAAATAGTACTTCACCAGGCATACACACAGATCACTCATTAAAATTTGATGGAAAATCACATTCGTTTGTGAATTTTAAAAAAGGCGGTTACGTGGTTTCCACTATAAGGCGATGATTTATATCTCCTTGAGCCCGATTAGCATACAACTTGTCGCGATCTCAATCGTGAACCAATTCCTGCGCCGGCGCACACTGCAGTATGTCGTATGCCCACACGCGGCCGAAGGTGATCTACAGGCATTTCGACTGTAATACGCGAATAACCAGTGTGATTTATTAGCAAACAGGAATGAGATGCTTTGCCGTAACTAATCGTAGATAGCTTGGATAATTTAGATAGCACGGTAATCTATGTTCTTCGAACGTTAATCTAAACGTACCAGGGCTTAGACCAAGAGGACGACCAGAAACAAGATGGGCGGATGTGGTCAAAAAGGACCTGTGCATGTGCAATGTCTCCGAAAACGACGCATCTGATAAAGCGAAGTGGAAGAGAAGTACGAAGAAGGTAGACCCCACCATCAGATGGGAATAATAAATGCCAAGGAGAGAGAGAGTTAATTTATGTTCTTCGTCATAATTCAAGTTATCTTCCAGCCAAATTTAATCAAAATCGGTTCAGTGGTTTAAACATGCTCGCCGGTTTAGAGTAATCTTGACTTGGCCTTCCTTTAAAACACCTAGAAGTTCCTCTTCCAATTTTACCCGCACCACCTACACCCACCCGCTACACCCGCGTCATAAATATTTTTCGTAAATCTCTTTTGATTCATTCTCTCTGATGCTAGCAACACAAGTATAAAATAATTAATAATATTTTTTGCATGGCAATATTGTACGGAATTGAATGGGCGACGGCGACGCCTCCCGCGAAAGTGTATTTTAACGATTACAAAAGTTATTAAATAGTGACAATGATCAAACTGGTGTTTTGCAGTTGGAACTAGAATCCTCGAACTCTCACCATCTACTAGACCTAAAGTCCACACACACCAAGAGCCAAACACTCTCTACACGTCTGCACCATCTAAGCATCACTTTCTCAATTCTCAATCAAAATATGCAAATAAAATATGTCAGCAAAATAGTGTTTTAGTTTATTTAACCGTGCTGTTGTTACCATGGCGATTTTTATTAAAAACTTTAGCGACCAACTTTATGTACGGCGAATGGGGGTGTTTAGCATATTTAAACTTGGTACAAACGATAAGTACAGTGATGAGTAATATCGTGTACCCACTTTAGAACCCTGTCGCACTATCATATTTGACATTTAATGAGACTTACTGTTTAATTTGTCAAAAAAGCTAATGTGACATGGTATCAAAGTGACCGTACCTATATTACGTACAAGAAACAACAGCTTTGGTGTTTAGGTACCTGCATCTATATTGGGCTTATTTTTATCAACACATACCTACTCCATCACGAATGAGATCAAACCTGTTAATCTTCTTCTTATCGTGTCGATGGCAAACTAAATTGTATCGGCCCAAAACTTGGCAACAAGTATGGCGCTATCTGCAGCGCTCATCAGATCCTCCTACGTACAGGTGTTCGGGCACGCAGGACACGATGTAAGATGTTCCATCGTTTGGGGAACAGTGCCGCACTTGCACTTTAAGTCCGAGCCATTCGAGAAACCCCACCTGAACAGATTGTCCTTACTTCGGCCCACCTGAGTCCGAAGTCTTTTTATAGACTTCCAGGTAAGCCAAGGCAAATCAAGACCTGGCGGAGGTCGCTCGGACGGCGGAACAAAAGGTTTTGGGAGGTGTACCCGTTCCTGCCAGATCCTGCATCTTTCTTTAGAGCGGTCCCTGTCACGTAGAGGCGACACACACTTGGCGAAGTTTTTTTTTGACACTTGTTAATTATATTGTAAAGTACCTATATATTAGGTATAAAGTGGGATCCGTGACAGCTCAGTTCGGAGAACGCGTGACTTGCATGGTATAGTCACGGGTTTGAATCCCGGCTTTAAACTTTATGAGCTTAAATTCATCTTTGGGTCATAAATTATTTATATCACGTAGTTTCCAGGGTTTGTTCGCTCCTTCTTAGGTACATGGGACTTAAAACATAGCTGGCAAGAAGTGGATGTATCTACTATACACCTCTGCCTACCTCCTCGGGAATACTGGCGTGATGCTGTGTAGAAGGCAGATAAGTACCTTAGGTCAACATTATTTATGGTAAATTGGCAGGCGATATAAAAACGGTTATTTCCTAAACTAGGGAAGGCTTTGAGGTATGCTTTAATATTCAAGATAAGAGTGCCAATATGTGTATTACATTTTAGATTAGGTACAATACTTACACTTAAACCAATAGCAGGTCTAGATTTACAGACAATTCCTACAATTTTCTGCCTGCCTACTTTAGTACGAGGAAATGTAAGTTTATGTATGGAAAACAATCCCATAGAATGTAACAACTCTCCCATAGAGCAACCAGAACGGTACGCTAGCTTCAATTAACTCACATCGACGCCTCGTATAACTACAGTTATATTAAAACTTATGTTAAACTAAGTAATATCCATGTTTCGTTTACTTTACTGTTACTTTGCTTGCTTTAAACATTACTATAAGCTTGTTACTAAACGCTAATAAGTGCTATTTTGCATTAGTAGGTGCTCGTTTGAGTTTACTACTTACTTAAATACAAGTTATTAACACGCATACTAAGGTAGGTAGGTACAGGTAAGCCAACAGAAGCGGTGTGTAAGTTCAGAATACAGTTTCCAGTAATCCAAACGAGGTTCTTTAGCCAAATTTACAACGGTTCCACGGAATAGGGCCTTAATTTACAACTTTCTTGTTGTATCTGCATAATCTTCGAAGCACACATCACTGGCACACGCGACAGAAAAAGTAATACGCAACGGTACTTCGAAATTCGATTTTAATTTTTCGAACGAACGAATCTTGTTTTTTTTTTCCAATTTTGTTTTTTTAATGGCACGGCACCTGTCGCGGGGAGGCACTGACGGCGCGCGCGGGGTCTGGCGGGCGACTGCTTCGGTTGTTTACCGCCAACTTTGCGGTTACTTGTCATAGAGTAGACAAATGCGTAACGATGGATAGAGTCGGATTGTGGTTACACGTGTTGTGTTTCTATGCGGTTCTAACACATTTTTTTCAATTACTTACGTGGAACCCTGGTAAATTACCCCCCGATACCGACCCCGCCGGCGTCCCCGATACCGACCCCGCCGGCGTGGTCGACGATTTCCCTCATTCAGCGCTTATCGCTATCGACCCACTAGGGTCGATTAATTCTTTCAAATATTTTTCCTCTCAGACGACGCCCTGAGCCGAGGTTCGCGCCCAACTGGGCACCCTCAGGCCTGTTGTCTTAAACGTTGTACCGGGTGAGAGCCTTCAGCGCTCCCCATTTGTCCGGCCAAGTAGTTAATGCCATCTGCGGCAAAAAAAAAAGGTAAATTACCTAGTTAAGGTAGGTAGCCTTCAATCAAAGTTTAAAGACCAACATAACATCCATTGATGTTTTATTATTACTTATTAGGAATCAAAGTTTTGTGACGTGTTTATTCTGTAGTCAGTAGATCCATGGCTGACTTGTCTAGCACCAAAATTGTATTTTCTCCTTCTTAATTGTTAATTTTGCTCCTTCTTTATAAGTACACAAATAGATACTTACATAAGATGATACCTATTTGTATTCATAGACCACTTGCTATAATTCTGGTTCTCTCTTTCGTCCACTTGACTCTTGAAAAGTCTTCAATGCTCACTTTTTTTCTGTTTTAAGGTCTGTTGCAGTTATAATGTTGAATAAATAAGTTAAGGTTTTTGCTTTTTTAAATACTCAGATATTATACCTACGTACGCATCTGCGAAAGTGACGTAATCTGTGCCCTCCAGCGTGGTAGACGCGCCCGGCGACTTGCGGGCATTCCGAACGAGATCAACCATTGGAGAAAGTAAACTCGACCACCATTGCTTGACCCACTCACTATACATATATGCGCTATGGGAACCTTTGAGTGTGATGAGAACGAGGCTTCAACTGGGCGAGAGTCTTCTGCTATTTGGTAAGCTTCTATTATAAAAAAAAATACACTTAAAATATTGCCTAGATTATGCCACTGCTAAACTGAGGAGCTCGGTGGCGCAGCGGTAAACGCGCTCGGTCTGCGGTTGTTGAAGTTAAGCAACTTTCGCATAGGCCGGTCATAGGATGGGTGACCACAAAAAAAAGTTTTCATCGCGAGCTCGTCCGTGCTTCGGAAGGCACGTTTAGCCGTTGGTCCTGGCTGCATTAGCAGTCGTTAATAACCATCAATCCGCACTGGGCCCGCGTGGTGGTTTAAGGACCGATCTCCCTATCCATCCATAGGGAAGGCCCGTGCCCCAGCAGTGGGGACGTTAATGGGCTGGTGATGATGAAGTTAAATAGAAAAAAGAAAATATTTTTCGCTAGTTTTAGATCTGTCTTTATTTAGTAATCACATAATTTATCTTGAACCTAGTACACGACCCAATTTGTTTTGATGTGGCTTTTATAACTCCCCTGATTTAGGACTCCAACTATGCTCATTACAAAGTTCATCGAAATCTAGATCTTATAATATTTATGTTACTAAGTAAATGTCACAAAGTCGTGGGGTCGTTAATGGGCTGGTGATGATGATGCCACTGCTAGGCAAAGGCTTCCCCTCTGAGCTTCCACTTCGCCCTGTCTCTAGCAATCTTTCTCCGCGCATATGGTGAATGGACCTTATGGTGACAGACAGCGACAGCCCATCGCCCGTAGGTCATCCATCCAGCTCCATCATGTTAGAAAACAAAGACACTTTTTTACAACTTCCCTGGGAAAGATAAGCAGTTGAACCCGTTTCATCTTTTTAGTCCTTCCCAGCGCAAAAGCAGATCTAAGCAAGACTCTTTTACATAACATAACATAAACAGTCTATATACGTCCCACTGCTGGGCACAGGCCTCCCCTCAATCAACCGGTGGGGGAATGGAGCATACTCCACCACGTTGCTGCACTGCGGGTTGGTGGAGGTGTTTTTTTTACGGCTGATAGCCGGGACCAACGGTTTAACGTGCCCTCTTACTCTTTTAAAGGTATTTTTTTTCTTCCAGACTGAGAGAAACAGATACATAGCATTCGTTCAGCTGCTTAATATCCTGGGCATGTCGTAAAATGCTAGAAAAACCAAAAAAGGCGCAAGGAAAAAGAAAACTTGGAAAATATGAACAGAAAAGAAAAATGTTAAAGACAAAAAAGAGAGGATAAATAAAGATTAGTCACACTCCAACCAACATGATGAACTGTCTACATAAGCGTATTTTCTTTTAAAGCTATAGTTTGGTAGGTTACTTACATAATTTGTCACAATAGGTCCTATTATTTTTGTTTTAGTTTTTTTTGTTTTTATTATTTTTGGTTTTTGTTAGGTGATTGGGGCAACCACCGTTCTACACGCCCTATCTATGGAGTAATGAAAATGGAAGCGATTACTCCACCGACAAGAGCACAGCTCTTAAATATGAGAGATATCATAAGAGAGAGGTCCTATTCATTATATCCATATCAATCCAAGTGTGGCTGCAAGATTTCTTCCCATAAATTGTGGTTCTGCCCATCCCGAGAGGGATTGCGGATGATAGTTGTCTGTTGTGTGAATATTAGTTAACAGACACTTCTATTAGGTATGTAAATCTTCATTGATAATGCTGCGTCATAAAGGTCAGAAACCGGAAAATACGCTGAAGATTAAGACGGAATTTACGTCCTAATTAATAATAATAACGCTAACGTGAGTCTGTATAGTCAAGCCCATTGACAGGTGTTTGAATCAATCTATATTGACAATCCATGCCTCAGTTATAAATAAAAACCAAATCTCAACCTAAGAAGTTTTTTTTTACCTTTGATGACTTTGCTGTTGACCCCAGACTTGTCCGAAGGCATTGACGAGGCCTAAGATGGAGCGAGCTCGCTTAGAAGGTGCCTGTTCACTCTGGCCTTGAAAGCACCCGGGTTATATGCATTCGGAAATACAGAAGACGGCAGAGAATTCCACTCCGTAGCAGTGCGCACAATGAAGCATAAAATTGACAATTGCAATTGAGCGTCTAATGTGACGTTTGTTGGAAAACGCGCTACGCAAAAACAACAGGAAAATAAACTGTTTTGCTCGATTATAACAGTTGGAAACGTTCTTACTTGTAAGCATGTAGTGTTTGAGTGTTGTAGGACCAAATGTGTCCGTAAAATAAAGATAAAATGTTAATACACTTTTGTATTATCATGTTGGTGGCATTGCCTTGTGTTTATACTTACGAAGAGTTAAAGATGGATAATAGTTTCGCTTATGGTGCCTTTAAAACCCTTTGGATTGAACGTGAGATTTATTATACAAGTTACGAAACTATTTTTAACAGTGTTAATGGTAAGTCATTAGGTACCTTTAGCAGTACATTAGCGTATATCATTTTGTGTGTATGGATTTAATGGGCGTGTCCGGGTTTTAGAGAATTGAAACATAAGAATAATTCACGTTAAATTCACTTTTCAATGGAGATATAGATAAATAAGACCAAACCAAGGGGACAAACTTCTGATGGTCTGAAGGATCTCCGAAGACAAGGCAGTAGCCCGAATAGAGAAATGTATGTGTCCATCCACAAAAAATAACCGACGTCTTCACAAAGAATTAAACAAACAAAAATACTAATAATTCGACCATAAACTAAGTAAGTTGATGGTAGGCCTGGCAGAGGAAGACCGAGAAGGACTTGCATTGACCAAATTGAAGATGTCCTTAGAAAAGGTTTAATACGATCCACTCTGAACCGGCGTGCGTGTATGAAGCGATTGATGAATGTGGAGGAAGCGAAAGAAGTGTGTCAGGATCGAAGCAAATGGAATTCTATAGTCTCTGCTTGCCCCGGTGGGAAATAGGCGTAAGTTTATGTATGTATGTACGTATGTATGTATGTATAAACTAAGTGACGGCCAGTGACACACATCACAGTACCTATAGCAGCACCTGCCTGTGGGTACTTACTACTTAATTATAAATTGCTTGTATAATTGATGGTGATTTCCCAGCTGAATGAAAAAATCCTATTGTCTTCTAACAGTTTGATAAAGTTACATAATTTTAGCACTAGCGATGTAGGTTATTAATTCTGTCTTATATCCTAAACTTCTGTCAAATATAATTACTTAGTTTTAGTTGTAATATCCAACTTGTTAACATAAATATGTCCTTCCTCTGAACTTCAATAATGTGCATATTTTGATTTTTAACACGGTTCAACCCATCTATGTCAGTTCTTTGCAAAACTGCCTGTTTTTCGATCATCTTCATTCGTGTGTATTGTATTTTTTGCAACCTTCTTTCTTGTGACTTGTCCTAATTTTTATTTCTTGTTTTCCCACTTTGACACTTTTCAGGTACCATTCAATATAATGGGGATATTCTGATTCTAAAATGCCAAGGAAGATACCTCATCACTGATGTTTTCCCGCCTTTTGAGACTACGTTATCAGCGAGCCACGTCATCATCGAATGTGAACTCCCAGTTACACCTCTAGTGGGAACGTTTCAGGCTCTAAATATTAATGTTACTGCGATTGAAATGCTTAAAATACAAGTTCGCCACCGGGACCCCTTACCACCAGGGAACTACACACCCGGCTTGTCCATTAAAAGCCTTTGTCTTGACACTGTGTACGTCCAAGACTTTCTGGAACACAACCCAGACTTTTTTGTACCGCTAACAAATCTAACGACCTTAATGATATACGGATCTAGGCTTATGCCGCTGCCTGAAACCATAAAATTAGAAGTGCTATCAGTTTGGCATCATTCAAACATAATCAGCTGGGACACGTATTGCGAGAATCTGCGGGAACTGTCCATTTTTGATGTGTCACTTGAATACATCCCAGAAAAGTGGCCGGAGAAATGTTCGCAATTGGCTTCGTTACAAATGAGACGCCTTCATGGGATGGAAACGCAGCGTGTTATTAACAGTGGTATCAACGCAAGCTGCGCCCACCTCCGGAGTTTGTACATAAAAGATTGTAACCAAGACGAGCCTCCATTTGTGATACTCAATGTGGCTAAGGATCTCCTCTATCTCAACATGTCCGTCAATAGAATCGAAGACAATGCACTGTAAGTATTTAGTGTTTAAAGTGTACAATTCAGTCCCATCAATGTCAGATCTTTTCAAAACCACTGTTCTAAGGAGAACTGAATCTTCTGAAGAACTGAAATAGAATTCAGGAATGATAGTTTTCGATCTTTTTTCCTGTAAGTTGTAAGATTTATTTATTTATTAAGGTACATACAACATTACAGTGTAACCCAATGCGCTGTATGACGAGAAAAAATATAAAAACTAATATACAAAAATAGGGGAGGCCTGTGCCCATCAGTGGGACGTATATAGGCTGTTTATGTATGTATGTATACAAAAATACACAATGAATTAAAAAAGAAACAAAAAGAAAAATAAAACTATAAACAACATGAAAAACACTAAAAAAATAGAATTAAAATTTCAAAAATTCTAAAGTAAACTATCACACAGAATATAAAAATTATAATAGAAAAAACAAAACAGTAAATCATGAATAAATCTTCTCGCAAAAAGCCAAACACTCTCTCCATACACTCCACCATCAAGATCAATGATCTATTTCATCAACCCTAGTGCCAGGGTTACTATTGAGCCGCCAAAGGTCCTCGACTGCTTAATGTGCCCTCTGAAGCATGGTTCATCTTAGTTTTGTACAATCTAGTGATCAGCCTGCAAAATCCTAACCAATCTAGGGATCACTTTTTGTGGTATGTGAGCCTAACGCTAAGAGCATTGGACCACGGATGCCGTTTTGTTTTCGATCAGTTTGTGTATTACGCTTTTCGACGATGCAATTTTTAAGCGTCAACGACTTTTTAATAAAAAATAACTTATCCAAAATACTTCCAGCAGATAATAGTATTGCTAGCAGACATTTACCCAGCTGGATAGGTCATTTGACAGTTTTTCAGCACAAAATAAACTTTATTCCGTTTCTAAATTCTAAAATATGTTTCTTTCAGTGTAAACTTCCCTCTTATGAGAAATTTGACGCATTTGGACTTGCAACGCAACCGGCTGACAGGCTGGGGGTTGTTTGACCTGGTGAAGCAGCTGCCCTCGCTGCGGTACTTGAACCTGGACGGCAATTTATTCGTCAACCTGTTTTGCAATTATGAAACTAGAATCAATTCTTTTACTGGTGAGTACCAAACGGAAAATTCGATATTGAATGTTAATACGGAATTATTTGATTACATAAGAGTTGCTGTTGTTCTCTGTTGAAGAAATATTGAAAAATTACATTTATGATGAGGCTCATAATGATAATAGATACCCGCATGCTATAACATGGCTATTTTGGCGTTTGTCCCGAAAGATACTGCTAACTAATTTTTAACTATTCTGAGCGAATTGATATACTTTATTACGTCTAAATCGCCGTCATAGCGTGCCGTTAGTTTAGGTCTCTACCATTGATTTTTTTTAAAACCGAAGATGGGTCGTTCTTCTTTTTTATCGACAATAAAAAGACATTTTCCCAATTAATCGGACTTAACATCTTTAAAATTATAACGGCAATAAATATTTTAAAACATCATATAAAGATCTGTCCGTAAAGGACTATTTAGTGGTTCTCTTTATCTTGGTAACATACTTTTCTTTGCAGGCGCATTCCAAAAAATATTGTGACAGAGTGGCCCTTTTCATCGGAGACAGCATTTCAATATACCACTCTGTCACAAAATTTTGTGAAAAACAATGAAGCTACGTTAATAACTAATTGAGGAACCGATTAGTATTTTGCTTGTATTTTGAGTATAGTAAGATAACTATATTTTTGGACAATGGAAACATGAAATAAAATTCTAAAACATAACTTCTGTAAAGCAGAAAAGCAGTACGTAAGACAGATCATTGTCGATAAAAAAGAAGAACGACCCAGATACACTATGTATGTATATTAAGGCGGATCCTTACGTGGTATGCCTCACAATGTTTGTACTTATCTGCTTTTCCAGCACATCTGCAGTCTCTCGAATGGCTCTCTTTACGAAATATGAAAATGGATCTAACCTGTCTCAAGACCGCATACTTCTCCAAGCTTAGATATTTGGATTTATATTTACAGGAAGATTTACCGTCCTTGACAGTAAGTATTGTAGAAAAATTTTTTCAATTTTTTTCAATTCAAATCAAAACTATTATTTTTTCAATAAGGGGCTTTCCAAGCTACTTTACCTAAAAAATATAGGTGGCGCTGTAAGAATTTTACTGCTTTTAACTTTCTAATTTCATGGATAACAGATATAAGCAACTTTTACCTTTGTTTTTGGGTACAAATGATGACCCTTGTTATTACACCCAGGCACAACACATCTTCCACCCATTATTATTCTGATCAAAATAAAGAGAAACAATATAGGTATCAACATAATTCTATACGTATCTGATCCAAATATCAAGCAACAATTTTTTTTTATATGCTTTTGCGACTAACGACTTTTTGGACGGTCGCCTCCTAAATCGACAAATAAACTCCGGGATGGAATAATGGTGGGTACAAACTTTTTGCCGGCAACCTAATCTTAACGAACTACTCACAACAAACTGACGAAAGGACAGAGAGCACAAGAGACTGGTTGAAGGTGGACAGCACATATGAACTAATTCGCGTGACTGAAGACAGAACAACTTTTGGGACGGTCACCTCCTTAATCCACAAATGATTTATGGTACTTGAAAATGAATTTCCTTTTGTCCGGCCAAGTTGTTAATACCATCTGCGGCAAATTTACAACAAGTCATATAAAAAAAAGATGAATTTCCCACTGGTGGCGCAACCATGGTGTCCTAGTATGATAAGGCTCTCATTCTTTGCGTCTGTTTCTCAGTTGGAGCTGCCGCAAACCAACGCAAAAAACCTAGAAGTAGACTTGCGTGGTCGTCATGTAGGAACTATTAACAACATAGTTAATAACTACGACTATGACAAGATACTAAAGGGGGTGAGTGTACAAGTTATTTTGTGTTTGCTTCATGCAGGAGTTTTAAATTCACCCCTGAAATTGGCCCCTAATAAGAGCCAAAAATAATCCGAATTTGATACAATGTCTTAGGATGATTATGAAACAGACATCTTCTGAAACAAGTTAATATCGAGTTAAGAATATGGTTCATATTTACTTGAATTTAGAAATGATTATTATTCAGTGGGTGGAAGCGGTAGAGTTGGAAGGTAAAAGTCTTGGGGTGGTATTAATAGACTAACCTCAGCTTCGAGACGGTCCTCAAGATTATGTCAATGTGACAATTCTTATATAAAAACAGGGTTTTGAGCATGATCTTGAGGGCTCAGCTGAAATTAGTTTATTAATACCACCCTAAGTGAATATAACGCGATCAAGTGCAGGATGTTATAAAGCCCAGGAAGAGTATTCTAAACCGGCGACCATGCATAAAGACTTTAGTGAGAGTGGAAGAATCGAAAGTGGTGTCAGGATTGTAGTAAGAGGAATTCCGTGGTCTCTGCCTGTCCCGACGGGAACAGGCATGTATGTATGTATGTATGTATGTATTATTATTAGTAGATTCGATCCTCAGTGTTAGGACGTGAATAAAAAGTACCTAAGTAATGTGATGTTTTAACTATTAATATAATACTACTATTACTATGGACAAATGCCTGAAAAGTCACACCACATTTAGATTAAACTGTCTTAAGGGGCCTCTACGTGTTGGCTTCGGCCCCACGCACGCCTTCCACAAGTCCGGGACTCCGTAGGCCCGAGATATGGAAACGACATACAAATAATAATAATATTTTTCTTTTCAAAGACATTTTGGGGTACAGTTCCAGAATATAAAACAAATGTAACTATATGGCTGACGTCTATAGACTGCGATTGCAATAACATATTGTTCATAAAAGCCGTTAGAGACGGGCTACTATCGTTCCCAGAATTGATATGCAATAACTCTGGAATCGAAGTAATACATGAACCTACAGAGAATATTGACTGTAAATTAATTGTTGCTGCAAATGGTTGCTCTGTGAGGTATTTCCAACGTGAAGCTACAGCAAGAGTAGTATGCCATGGTGGCAGAAAAAGCGACAAGTCGTACCCAGAGTACGAGGAGGACCACATTCACACTGTAAGCATCAATGCTTCTAATGATGAAATCTCTTCACTGCGGCACATGAAATTGACTGAGTGGCTCGAGGTAATATTTTGTATACGCGTTATTTTTAAAATTTGAAATTTCAGCGAAAGCTTCTGTCAACATTTTAGAAAAAAAATGGCTTATTTATGATGTCATTCTGAGATAGTCTGAATGCGTCTGATATTTCTTCAAAAAATTTAAAACCACATCGAAGCAATGTCAAATTATTTTTAAATGCGCAAATGTTGAACAGCAATATTGCTTTTCAGATGAGCTGTTTCGATGTGGCCTTTTTAACCCCTGTTCCTATTGATGTCATGTAATGTCGTAACAACATAAGAAGGTTCTGATAATATTTTACTTCAGGTCCTGGACCTCCGAAACAACCAGATAGCGCGCCTGGATGCGAATGATTCGCATCGTCTGTTTGCACTTCCTGAGCGACGAGTGTGGCTGAGTGGAAACAAAATCATTTGTGACTGTGACAACAAACCACTACTTGATGCCTTGCATGAGCATCGCCATCAGGTAAATTATTATCTAATGAAATCTATTTTTACCAGGTTTGGAAATTATTTTCTTTCTGTTTTTGCAGGCATTCGAAATTTTGTTATCGTTCTATACGGAGTTGTCATATCTACATAGTATCACGAGTGGCGATCTATACAATGTTGTTTTTTAATTTACTGTAGATAGGCCTTAAATTGACCACATTTACCTTGTAAACTATTAATCCCAACACCCTTATTATAAGATGTTTATTCGAACTTTCCGCGACATCGTCCTCAGGGTCTTCCTCAAATTCAGCTCAAAATCGGTACTCATAGACGGCGCCTCAACCTTAACTCTAGTTTACTGCAGTAAGGCGTGACGTCATCATTTTCATATTATTTTGTTGGCAGTATGATATGCTCCATAGAATAGTCCTCAAATCAAGGATGTTAATGTCAACTTAAAATACCACAATGTTCAGCTGAGGTGTCTGAGTCTCAGTCGAGTGGAGGAAGACTCGAGTGAACATATTAGAAGACGGGTGTATGACTCCGCTTTGAAGACTTGAAACAGACTGAACTGTTTCAAACCATCGCTGTATACTTTGCATTGTACAACATTTCCATCATGCCCACCACCACCTCATATTCAAGGACAGTACTTCTAAAGCCGTGGTTAGTGTCTATGAAACATAAACATAAACCTTTTAAATAAAACCATTATTATTTCAGGTGGTTGATTTTGACTCTATTATATGCTTCAATACCGGAATGTCCTTATCTTCGGTGACGTCATATGAAGTGTGCCAAGTTGGATTGCGAATAGCAGTAGCTGTCAATAGTGTCTTTGCTTTGTTAATTTTAGTAGCAGCTGTATATTTGTGGCGCAACAGACTTAGGCTGAAGATATACCTGTACTCGCGGGGTTTGTGTCTGTTCTGTTTGCGAGAAGAGGACGTTGACTCCGACAAACCGTACGACGCATTCCTCTCGTTTGCTCACGGCGATATGGAGTACGTCAATGAAGTGTTACTGCCACAGCTGGAGGCCGAGCCGTACTCATACCGCGTGTGCGTGCACTACCGGGACTGGCCGGTAGGAGACTGGATCCCGGCGCAGATCATGCGTTCGGTGAGCCTCTCCAAGCGCACGATCATTCTGCTATCGCGGAACTTCATCGCGTCTATATGGGCGTCTTTAGAGTTCCGATATGCAGTGGCCAGTGCTACACAGGAGAATCGTATGCGACTTTTAGTACTCATCCTGGATGATGTTCTCAACGAAACACTGGATCCAGAAATGCAGGGATACCTCAACTACAACACGTATCTGACGTGCGATGACCCTTGGTTCTGGGAGAAGCTGCGATACGCGATGCCGCACCGCAAGCAGCTTAAAAGAACAAAGACCTCCAATGTATTTACTCCTAACCCTATGGCAGAAGAAATACTAATGGCATCGCTGACTGACTGAGCTTAGAACCTTATTTTTTATAGGGTCCATACATAAATCTCTGGGCGACATCCCACTCGCGTGAGAGAGTACTGCGGGGCGGAAGGCAACAGGGAAACCACTGCCCTATTTTTCCCAAAAAAGTAGCGTGGACATTGCTACACCGACAAGAGCGTAGCTTTTAAATTGGTGATGACATACAGGGTGTTAGTGACATCGTAACGAAAACTTTGAGGGATGATTGACACCATGATTCTGAGATGATATCAAGTGGAATTTTCCGTCGCAAAAGTATGGAACAGAAAATAACTTAAAAAAAATAAAAATTTTCATGAATTTTCCGACTGAAAATTCCACTTGATTTCAACTCAGAATCATGGTCTGAATCATCCCCCTCAGTATTCGTTACGGTGTCACTAACACCCATACCTACTTGTATGGCTACAGTATGTACTTGCGCGGGGTGTAAGTGACATCGTAACGAATACTGAGGGGGATGATTCAGCTGATTATTCTGAGTTAATATCAAGTGGAATTTTTCATCGCAAAAGTATAGAATTGAAAATAATTTAAAAAAACAAAAAAAAATCATGAATTTTGCGTCGGAAAATTCCAGTTCATATGAACTCAGAATCATCCCCCTCAGTATTCGTTACGATGTCACTAACATCCTGTATATAAATAAAGATAAATATTGTTATAATTTTTTAAATTTCATAAAGTGATGAATGTCCATTATTTATTAATATAACATACAAAATTTAAAAACAACGGGTTTTATTTTTAATTTTTATATTAATTACAACAAATTATTCTAAATCTAAAACTATAAGTACAATTTTATTCAAAAACTAATTACCATTTTTTGATTATTACCTGGAGTAGTTTGGCACGCAATGTTCACGTTGACCAGTTTGCTATAATCAAAAGATCAGGCTTTTAAACTGTTGCATGTTGCTATAATTTTATCAAAAGGCGTCTGATGAAATGTTTAAAGAACTAAATATAAAATAACATTATTTTTACACACGCTATTTAAAAAAGAACATATAAGTTATCTACGTTGATACAACGCATTTCTCCTCGACTAGCACATTTTAATATTTTTAACTTAATAGATACTATAATTAAAGCAAGGTAGGTACATATACATAAGTAACTAAAATTAACATTACTTACTTAAAACCGACTCTAATTTAACTTTAAAAAACATAACCTAAGACTACCTTCATAAATACAGAATATTTGAGTTTGACTTTGCGTTGGGATAAACCCACGTTGGGTTTAGCAACGCTATTTAGCGTTTAAGGTGTCTCTTCTATGATTTTCGGTAAATAAATATATAAAAAAGTTAAGCTGAGACCGCTGGGGCGTGACACGTTGTCAAATGTATCTCATTCTGCGGCAGTGGCGCGTGGTCCTTTTTTGTTTTTAATAGATCCGTACCCCAGGTCCACTGAAACAAAAACAACACAGATAATCAGAACACTGCCGTAATAGATTACATTTAAGTACATTTATTTCATATTTGGTTGTTCATACGTTTTACATAAGGTCAATGTGGGGAAGACCGGCATACTGGCATATGAATCTTACTAGCGCCATCTACAGTTTTTAGCTCGGACTAACTCTTTAAGTACTGTTTTATCGACAGAGACGTACGACGCTAGTCAATAGTCATTCAAAATCAGAATTACTTATTGAAAGAATTGGCACTAGACGGTCTTCCCCACATTGACTTTACCCGACATAAAAAGGAAACGACAAAAATGTATTCGTCACTTAATAGAATACATACCTACAATATGAAATAGAGTACAGTTTAAAAAATGTAAAGTTAAAAAATACAATTAAATTAATTACAATAAAATAAATTAAAGCAAATAAAGACATCAAAATCTTAATAAGACCGAATGTCCTTTAGAAGAAAAAGGTTCTTAGTTCATCTTGCGATGGATGTACCTCTGACTACCCCAATTGGGATATAGTTGTGAGCTTATGTTGTGTTTGTAAAGGCAGAGACGATTGCGTGATTCATTCACATGTAACCGGCAAGTTCGGATAACCCTTGCTCGTATCATTACAGACAAAAATAACAGAAGTAAAGGAACTATAGTTTTTGCAGTTATTTTTACCAAGTTACATATTGATAACGATTACGATTGAGGTCAATTATTGTGATTACCTACATGTTCAACAATGGTTGAGGTAAAACGGGGCATTGACTTGTTAATTACCCCAACAAGAATCGAACTCTTTATTTAGATAAACATTGGCCCCGATTCCTGCAGACACCTCCTAATTTTATTTTAAATTATACCTGTCATTTTTTTATCCGCGTAAATAAAATAGCGATATTGCTTTTTCATATGAATTGATTATTTTACCATTAGGATCACGAGCTTGTATTAACGCATGCGAACTCACCACGATGATAGCAAAGGCGAGCCCCATGGAGTACCCAGCGAGCACGTCGCTCCAGTGGTGCTTGTAGTCGGAGACCCTGGACAGTGCTGTGAACCAGCTCAGCATCACGACGGCAAACTGCAGCGCGTGCCGCAGCGTGCGGGTACCGCGCCAAGTCATTCGTTGCTCGAGGTACAGCTGAAATATAATGAGTTATAATTATCAAATTGCACAATTTAGCGTGTAACGTCCTCCGTGGTCCAGTGGTTGAGCGTTGGGCTCACGATCCGGAGGTCCCGGGTTCGAAACCCAGTGGCGACATATTACAAAAATCACTGTGTGAGTCTTAATTTGGTTAGGACATTGCAGGCTGATGATCCGATTGTCTGAAAGTAAGATCCGTGTTTCGAAATGCACGTTAAGCGGTGGTCCCGCAAGTACGTAGTTGTTACGTGAACCATGTCAAGGGCCTTTGGCGGCTATGGTTTAAATCCCATGTAACAGGGGGCGAACCTATTAACAAACCACGTGATATCAATTTTATATACAGAACTTACAGCGAGATAGATCATAGTGTACGCAGCCCAAGAGGAGTGGCCACTGAGGAAGGACATGCGCATATCCTTGAATTTCTCAGTGAGCACGCCTGTGCAGGTGTACTCATGCGCCTGAATGTACCGCCGCTGCCACTCAGGGGCGTCGCAGTCCACTGAGGGTTGACACACCTGAGGAGAGTTCATTTATTTCGTTAGTACATTCTAGTTGGTGGGTAGTCACAGAATGCTGTGCAGTGATGGGCAGTAAAAAGGCAGAAAACTTAGTAAAAAACTTTATTACATTTGAAAAAGAAAAGCAGTCAGTGTCCTTATAACGGGAACATTCCCATTTTCCGAACATTCTCAGGAACGACACATAACTCACAATTGCTGCTCATAATTGCTGCTTAGCAATAAGGCCGCCAGATTGTACTGTATCTATCATCATCTGTGTTAATTTGTTTTGTATTGATTTGATTTGATTTTAACAGCCTCCGTGGTCTAGTGGTTAGAGCGTTAGGCTCACGATCTGGAGGTCCGGGTTCGATTCCCGATGGGGACATTGTCGAAATCACTTTGTGAGACTGTCCTTTGTTTGGTAAGGACTTTTCAGGCTTGAATCACCTGATTGTCCGAAAAAGTAAGATGATTCCGTGCTTCGGAGGGCACGTTAAGCCGTTGGTCCCGGCTATTAGCCGTAAAAACACCTCCACCAACCCGCATTGGAGCAGCGTGGTGGAGTATGCTCCATACACCCTCCGGTTGATTGAGGGGAGGCCTGTGCCCAGCAGTGGGACGTATATAGGCTGTTTATGTTATGTATGATTTGATTTGATAACTCGTGTTGTAACTGTTGCGTGATATTATCAGTCAGAAACTAAGAGCAACATTTAAGGTGAACGCGTACCTCGACGCACCGCAGGAGCCGCACGCGCAAAATTCATCGCATTTTGCGGCAAAATGCGGATGGATCGTGCGGCGCTATAAAATGCGATAACACTGGCGCGTGCGGCTCCAGTGGCGCGGCGCGCCTAGATGCGCGTTCACCTTTACAGCTGAGTTTTTATATAACCTGGGAAATTAGGCTATTTGGAAAATATCACAGAGTACTCCCACTAATAACATTTTTTTGTGTGTTTTCAATAGACTGCGTATGAACTATAATATGATACTGCTTGCTACAAAGAACTGTGAACGACCCAAGAACTGTCACTGAAGTATCTACTTAGAAATAGAAAAAAAATATTTAATGAATACTAAGTAGATATAATGTAGATGGGGCGAATCTATACTTTCTCATCCGGATCATTTATTTCAATACCTCTGTTCAATTTTTCACTGTATTCTCGAATATTATAATTACAAATTAAACATTAATACAATTATAAATTAACAATGTAGATGCTCTGGAATCTAGTTGACAGATGACAGCTTTCTCATAACAAGGTTAATTTTTCTGTTTGGGCAAATCATAAAAGTCTTACATCGAAGAAATGCGGCCGTGGTCTTCCGATAGTATTCTTGGCAATTTGTGTGGTGAGCTCGACGAAGCAGACACCTAGCCCGAAGGAGACTGCGGTGCAGTAGAACCCTCGGATCCAGGCTGGGATCCTCACACCTAGGCAACGCTGGTCATCCTTGTCATGTCGGAGGACCGCCCATTCGCAGATCAGAAACTGTTAAAATACACTAGGATGGTTAAAAAGCTAATAGGCAATTCATCTATAAAGCAATATTGCAATATGACATTTGCGCATATATGTTGATACATAAGGAATGGGAAGATGTACGAAACAGAATTATGAGACCTGAGGTATGGTCGGAAGATTATGTACTTACACAAAACATGACAAAATCTGAAGACTATATCCCAATAGGCTAGTTTCCAACTAGTCAAATCAGTTACTTTTAACTAAACGTCAAATTAATACGAAATTACTATGGAATTTGAATGAAAAGGTACATTGTGACGTCATAGAAAACGTGATAAAATGTGGGACTTTATTACGTTTTTTCTTGATTAAAATTCATGAATAAGTTAAATAGAAAAAAAAGAGAATGTTTTTCGTCAGTTTTAGATTTGAGAGCTTTATTTAGTAATCAGAATTTCATAATTTATCTTTGACATAGGAAACTACCCAATTGCCTGTCTGTATCTAGGGATCAATCAAGATTATCCACAGAAACAGCCTATATACGTCCCACTGCTGGGCACAGGCCTCCCCTCAATCAACCGGAGGGTGTATGGAGCATACTCCACCACGCTGCTCCACTGCGGGTTGGTGGAGATGTTTTTACGGCTAATAGCCGGGACCAACGGCTTAACGTGCCCTCCGAAGCACAGAATCATCTTACTTTTTCGGACAATCAGGTGATTCAAGCCTGAAAAGTCCTTACCAAACAAAGGACAGTCTCACAAAGTGATTTCGACAATGTCCCCATCGGGAATCGAACCCGGACCTCCTAGCCTAACGCTCTAACCACTAGACCACGGAGGCTGGGATCAAGCATGATTATCCATTACATGCAATTTAACAATTAAAGACATTATTACGGTTTATTTCCTTAACCGGATAACACCAACGTAGATCGTCAAGTGAGGTAGCTCAGTGTCAAGAACTCTCGACTCGAAACTTGCGGGTTTAAGTTCGAAACTTTGCTTGTACAGCGGAAAGTATAACCACATCACTAATATGGGTGAATCTCAAAATTTTGTTGTTTGGTGGCGAAATTTCATATTATTTTTTCGTGAAAAATTGGGTTCCGACATGAAAAAGATCCAATAGGATCCTCGGTTCCGACATGAAAAAGGAATTTTTCAATTCCCAATTTTCCCAATTTCCCCAATTTTTCACGAAAAAAATATATGACAGTCGCCACCAAACTTGACACATTTTGATATTCACCCATATATGCCACAGTACAGACAATATCAATATATATACGATATTTTATCTTGATAAAATGGATCAAATCACAATCAACGCAATCTTTTTGTGTGTCATTCATTATTCATCGAACACCGGAAGAATCTTTATCCATATATATACTCATACTAATGCGAAACAAATTCTATTTCTTTTTAACGCCTTAATTACTGTGCCAATTGGGTCGTGTACTAGGTTCGAGATAAATTATGAAGTTCTGGTTACTAAATAAAGACAGATCTAAATTTAACGAAAAACGTTTTCTTTTTTTTATTTAACTTATTTATGAGTTTTAATCAAGAAAAACGTAATTATAAGTTCGACATTTTATCACGTTTTTCTATGACGTCACAGTGTGCTTTTTCATACTAATTCCATAGTAATTTCGTGTTTTATCGTTTAATACAAAGTAACTGATTTGATTAGTTGGAAACTAGCCTATTTAAATAATTTGACTGCAAATAATGTAAAGCCTATTTATTTATATTGTGAACCGTCATTGTTCAAAATTTCTTGTTCGTTAAATAAATAAATATTAACTGATTAGTAGTACTACCTACCTGAGTAAGTTATGACGGTTAAATTAGGTATTGTAATTGGCAGCCCTCAGACGTCACACACACACACACACACACACACTTGCGCGTGTTAATAACGTCAATGTGTAGTGTCTGTGTAAAACGAGGTTGTTCATATGAAGTGTCCGGGTTTGTGAATAATAATAACATACTCACAGCTAATATAGGCAGTGCCAGTCCAACTATCCTGAGCATTAGGACAGTAACAGTGTCATTGTTGTAGGGAAACATCAGACTCTCATCTCCACAGAAGAACCCTCGCTGGAACGGCATCCATATGTAGTTCGCCGTGAAGAGGAGGAGACCCACTGGAAATGAAATATAAAACGGTGACTTTTGATAGTCGCACACGCAGTGAAGCAGCGTCAAAGAATCAGGAATAATACGAAGCGTGATGGTATGCTACAAACCCCCTCCGGTTGATTGAGGGGAGGCATGTGCCCAGTAGTGGGACATAATATTTTTTTGTGGAAGGAACATTTGTGGAAGGGACATTTTGGGGATGAGACATTTTGTGAAAGGGACATTTTGGGGATGAGACATTTTGCGGAAGGGTCATTTTGTGAAAGAGACATTTTGGGGATGACACATTTTGTGGAAGGTACATTTTGTGAAAGAGACATTTTGGGGATGAGACATTTTGCGGAAGGGACATTTTGTGAAAATGACATTTTGGGGATGAAACATTTTGCGGAAGGGACATTTTGTGGAAGGAACATTTGTGAGAGGGACGCTTTGTGGAAGGGACAATATGGACTTCAACGCCAGCAACACAAGGTAAATAAGCGCCTGAACGTACAATCACTGATAACAACTATTATTATGCTGTTTATAAAAAAAATACTTATGTTTATTATTGTGTCGGTAGGGTAATTGTCATCACATTTGACAGTATTATATAACTATAATCCTGCTAACGCACGTGGCCGGAGGGAATAAGACCTTAAACCCCCTTAGGCCCTTAAAAGTCATAAATGGCTGCATAAAGTGTCTTCTACTTAAGTTATTGCCCTACCTATAACGGATGTCTGTGTGTGTAGGTATATAACATATTTATTATGCAGATTCTTAGTTTAACATTGACGTAGGTTTTTTTTATCTTTGATGGGTTTGCTCTTGGCCCCAGACTTGCCCGAAGGCATTGACGAGGCCTAAGATGGAGCGAGCTCGCCCAGAAGGTGTCTGTTCACTCTGGCCTTGAAAGCACCCAGGTTATACGCATATTTATAGGTTTATTTTTATATCTACATTCTTTTTTATCTACATTTTTTTCTTACACGTGTAAGGATAAATCTCAATAAAATTGAGTGTTCTGAAATAAAAATGTTGCCTAACCTGTAAACCACATAGCAGTAATAATATTAGACTGGTTGTTATACTTGATTTTTTGTCTACTTAGGTACTTTTTTGTCAAAATATGCAAATGTACTTAAAATTATCAAAAATGGTGCTTATTCCAGTACACACCATCTAATTTTATTTTAAGTTATAAGTACCTGTCATTTTCTTATCCACTGAAATGGAAAAGGGACGGGTAATCGACAGGCATATAATTTATGGAACACACGTCAATTTTAGGCAGAAATTAAAAAATCCCTCCCAAAATTTATATCGGCTAGTAACCCGACAGAATTAATTAAGTTAACAGCGCTCGTCAAACAGGCGGGTATTAATTCATTTTTAAAATTAACAATTGTCAACCATCCGAACCTTTCCATTTAGGCAGTTAAGAAAATGACGGGTATAACTTAAAATAAAATTAAGAGGTGTCTGGACTGCAGGAATCGGGGCCAGTATGTATTCAAACTTGGGAACCCTAAGGATTTTTTGAAATCGAATAAAATTTGTTTTAAATAATTAAGTATCCACTTGCGACTGATCCGTTATTTAAGTGGACCTATATATTCTATGTAAGTAAATTAAACACCTGTAGTTAGAAGTACGCGAGAAGGTCACGAGTACTAATATGTATACATTTTGAAACCCTGTCACATTATTTGGCAAATTAAAATGTCAAATATGATAGTGCGACATGGTTCTAAAGTGGGTAAGAACATGCATGATATTGCTCATGACTGTTCATCCAATTAATATAATTATAACAGAACTACAAACTAATATATATAAAGTAAGCCAGCCAGCCAGCCTAGGGTACGTAAGGTTGGTAATCCCCGACAAATTACACGATAGAAGAAGACAGATATATAAAAAAAAAGCTCGGTAAGCTGGGTAAGCTCGTTCCAACGTCGATCTCTTCTTCTTGTAGAAGAACGAAGTCAAGAGCAAACCCATCTTAATAAAAAAAAAAAAAAAAAAAAACTTACATCCACAGAATAAAAATCCATCCAGGACGACTTTTCGAAGAATATGTATGGATACTTCGTCTTTTGACATCTTGTCCGTTGGCCTTTCGTTCCTCCGTCTAAATATTTCGGCTGTTCGTACACCTAGCGTCTACGATAGTCGCGAGTGATATGCCAATATACTCAAGAACCCGTAGCCTTATATGTACTCTTTACTTGTTATCTTTGCCCTACTGTGATGTAAAATCTACCTACTGGATAGGGCATTTTATTTTTGAACAAATAAAATATAAGAGATGTTTTGACTTCACTCCAAGCATTCTGTTTTTGTTTTCGTCCGTTATTTTCTGGTTTTGATAACATGGTTCATTAAATCGATTGGAGATACTTAGTTTAACTTTATTTTGATAGGGTCACAATTTGAATCATGAAGTTTGGTAGTTATAAATAATAATTATTGTATCATCCCGGACATTTCGTAAGGGAGGTTGTGTCCTCATCAATATGTAACTCACCCTGTGACCATGTCTACCATTCATTATGGTACCCCTGACACCAGGGTTGATGTGGTTGGTCATCCACCTTACAACCTACGGGTAGGTTAGAAGTCAATCGTTATGAGTTTTAATCATCATAATATTTTTCCGAGGGTGGGGAGAATCGTGGTAGATCAGTTGGTAGAACGTTTGACGCTCACTTTCACAGGTTCGAAATCGACAGTCACAATAGATACCGACCTAGTTTAAAGACATATTTATTATATGTGATACTTAAAAAAATATTTTATAGGTACAACTAATCTAGTATTAAATAATTCTTGGTAACACGATCATTCGCAGGACATTCGATGTAACTCGTAGTAAATAGATAGCGTGTTGGTAAGTAGTACATAGGTATCTAATCTTTTGGAAAATCATTGTATTAGACATACTTTTAATGATAGGGCTGCTACCTTTGTTAAAATATTTTTATGTATCTACAGATATTTTTACATTGAAATATTATTTATTTATTTATTTATTTCAAATCGGGAAACAAACAGCTTAAATAACAATTTAAAAAATGCAAATAGTTTGTACATTAGCCAATGAAGTCTCCACTTAATATTATGTCTTATTTGGTCTAAATGAGGGACTTAATTTCCAATCGTCGTTCCCTAAACACACATAGATGGCATTGTTCAATTTAACGTGATAATTACCCATTTTCTTATTGCTGGGGTACATAATAGCCATTACATTACATTCAAAAATGTAATACAATGGCAGAAACATACATAAAACTAATTGTTGCTCGATATTTGGACCACATTATGCATAGAATGTTCTTGCTACCTATTTTGCTTCTCTTTATTTTGATCAGAATAATAATGGGTTGAAGTTGTAATTGTAACTTGGTGTATGTAAGTTTGTAAATGTGGCGTCCAATATGGAAATAAATATTTTCTTTCTTTCTTTCTAATAAAAAGGATCATCATTTATACCCAAAAACAAAGTTGAAAGATGTCTGTTATCAATGAAATTATTCCCGATCTCCTAATTACCCTTTTTATTACACCCAGGCACAACACATCTTCCACCTATTATTATTCTGATCAAAATAAAGAGAAGCAATATAGGTAGCAACATAGTTCTATACATAATGTGATCCAAATATCAAGCAACAATTATTTTTATATTATGCTTCTGTTTAAGATAGTATTTTGGAATTACGTACTCAAGTAATGAGAAAATAGGTACCTAATTAACACGTTAAATCTCGACAACGCTATTTATATTATTTTTGTTTGTTTTAAGTACTTTATTAGCCTGCCTATCCTTCATACCACCGGGTGAGAGCCTTCAACGCTTCCCATTTGTCCGGCCAAGTAGTTAATGCCACCTGCGGCAAATCTACAATAAGTCACGTCAAAAAAAATATCCTTCATAAGGGTCCGCTTACCTAACCTGCAGGTTTGACAGATCCGGTTTTCTACCGAAGCGACTGCCTGTCTGACCTTCCAACCCGCGAAGGGAAAATAGAGTTCGAATTAAAAAAATAAAATGTTTGTTTTGTTTACGTTTTCATTACTATAAAAGTTCAATGTACCATGACATTCAGAAGTTGCAATAGGTAACAGACAATAATAAAGGACTGTTGATTATACCTCTATATTTACGTATAACCGTTATGCAGCTCACACTACACAGCGTGATAATGTTCTACCAAACTCGTGGTGGCACTTATCTGTGGACAGTCATCGAAATAACCTCAAAAACACAGAAGAAACTTTTTTTTAGTCTTTTATTTACTTAAGGGCTTTTAACAAAATTTGCTATGCCAGCCCCATCAATCAAGACTGACTAAAAATGATAAAAAACCATAATATTTAATTCATGCCCCCACCCACAGCAGCCTAAGATGTGATGCTGTTGTGAATGAAAGCATAAATCAAACATGATTCTCTGCTCGTAGGCTCTGATAAAAAGGCCTCCAAGATACCTATAGATACCTATATCGCCTTATAGTCTTCTTCTTCTATCCTGTGGCTTGTGAGGTGGACCAACGTCATTAACTCTGGTGTCAGGGTTATTATTGACCCGCCAAAGGCCCCTGACATGGCTCATGTAAACTACTTACTTACATCAGTAAACAGTAACCGGGACCAACGGCTTCACGTGCCATCTTACATAAACTGCCTATATACATCCCACTGCTGGGCACAGGCCTCCCCTCAATCAACCGGAGGGGGTATGGAGCATACTCCACCACGCTGCTCCACTGCGGGTTGGTGGAGGTGTTTTTACGCCTAATAACCGGGACCAACGGCTTAACGTGCCCTCCGAAGCACGTAATCATCTTACTTTCAGACAATCAGGTGAGCAGCATGTCTTAACCAAAGTAGGGATCACAAAGTAATTTTTGCAGTGAATGTAGTCGTGCATATTGCACCGATGTGCACCGTGCACATCTACAATAACTTACATCAAAAAGGTCGAATCTAGCATGATCTACATATACATGCTTTTAGACAATTTATCGATAGCTATTTCCGATTGCGTCAAAAACTCGAGTTTACCTAGTAACAGGTTATCATATGATGTCAATCGTTATCCACGGCGCATGCGTCGAACGAATGATGGCCCAGGACCGAGGAGGTGTGTCTACATCCGTAAACATGTTATCTTTAGTAAAGATATAAATTGTATTGTTAAAATACAGTGCGCTTGTCTGTTTGTTGTTTCTACGAGGGGCTGATAAAAATTATAGAACGCGTTCAACTGCTTATCTTCCCGGGCATGTTGTGAAATGGGATACAGTGTGTCACTCTCCCTTCATTTGCTATTTGCATATCCGTAAATATTTATTTGGCTGGCCCATACGATCTGGCCTTTTTTCGCTGACGGAAATGGCAGTTTGTTCAAGTGAAAACCACATAAGCGCTTTTCTGAAAACAAAACTTTTCTCTTTTTCTTCTTTTAAGCTAGTTTCAATCCAGGTAAAATTAATGGAAAGAAATTGTTGAAGAAAATCATCATCAGAAAGTGATTTCTCAAAAAGGCACTACTTGGTTTTCACTGAAAGGGTCATCGCTTACAGGTGATACAAATAGTTTCATGCGAAAAGTTACGAAAGCTCCGTTGTTCCGAAACGAAAATATCCAGTTCGAACTTATGTCGCTGACCTACGTAAGTCCTAACTGGATATTTGCTGAAAAACAAAGGCTATTCTTGCTGGATATTTTTGCGTTAACGGTAATGCGAATGGCTACCGCTGTTCGAAGATCTACTCTTTGATCCGACGTAGCATTAGTTCTGATTTTGCAAATCATGCCTAAGCATCTTAGTCGGTATTTGTTTACATTTGTCAAACGCATTCAGAATAGACGTTAAAAATAATTAAACTTTGACTTTATCTGTGGACTCTCGTGACGTGCTTAGTACAACATTATTGACTGACCTGTAGGGGGTCATATCTGTAAAGTCTTAAGGCCCAAAGTCTTTTGAAAGTACAACCCCCGCTAAGAGCTCAGCAAAATGTTGCGACACTCCGACTTTGTGTGATTGTTAATTTTATAATGTTAAATATGTATTTTAGGTTAAAGCACACTCCGGACACATCATACAAACAACCTCGTTTTACGCAGACACCTTACATTGACGTTATCGTATACGCGCATCTGTGTGTGTGACGTCACACGCCATACGATTCAAGTTTAAACTGTGTTCGAGGGGGTGAGGTAAACCTAGCTCAGACGCTGGTGGGGAGCGGAGAGTTGCCGTTCTTTACGTAGTATTATTCCTTATTCTATTCTCTCTCTCTCTCCTTGGCATTTATTATTCCCATCTGATGGTGTGGTCTGCCTTATTCGTACTTCTCTTCCACTTAGTGATTGCAATCCGGCGTCATTTTCAATCCAGCCGGATACGACCGGATTCCCATCAATCCGGCCGGATCCGGCCGGATTGATGATTACTTCCGACCATTTAAGCCAGGCTGCCGCTATCCGATGCTGTATGTTTGTGTCCAGGTTGCCAGACGAGTGTAACATGGTGCCCAAATATTTATATTCGTCACACCTGGTGACTTGTTGTCCGTCAATAATGAGAGGGTTTTTGATGGGAGATGGGTCATTACACACCATGTACTGGGTCTTTGAAACACTCAGTAATAGGCCACCTGTCTGCAACTGGCGTTTCCATTCTCCTAAAGTATGGTCAAGTTCGCCTCGGGATGTCGCACATATCACTACATCATCAGCATAGATGAATGTCCAAGGTACCAGAGACTGTGCATATGAGAGACTATGACTATGACTATGACTATGATAGTACGCGTGAATGGATCGTGAATTACAGGTGGTGTCCTTATTCGATAACAGTTGATTCCTTGATGTAGTTTCATTGTCTTCTACTTCATAATAATCAAGATAAGTTCAATGATAACGGCCTCTGTGGTCCATTGGTTGAGCGTTGGGCTCACGATCCGGAGGCCCCGGGTTTGAATCCCGGTGGGGAGATATCACAAAAATCACTATGTGATCCCCAGTTTGGTTAGGACATTACAGGCTGATCACCTGATTGTCCGAAAGTAAGATGATCCGTGCTTCGGAAGGCACTTTAAGCCGTTGGTCCCGGTTACTATTTACTGATGTAAGTGAGTAATCGTTACATGAGCCATGTCAGGTGCCTTTGGCGGCTCAATCATAACCCTGACACTAGGGTTGATGAGGCTAGTATTCCACCTCACAACCCACACGATAAGAAAGAGTTCAATGGGATGTTAGCCGCAGCGGGCGTCGATGGCTTCGACACCACCCTGTGCAAGTGGGGCGCATCCCTGGTGCGCCGCGTACGGGGCAGCCCCAACCTTGCTCTCTGCTCGATTGGGGACGAGAGCCGCCCCTATTTGCGTCACTGCTTTGAGGAAATCGGTGGCACGAGGAGCTCGGTGGCGGAGGAATTCGGTGGCGTAGTGTTAAAAAACGCGCTCGGTCTGCGATTGTTGAAGTTAAGCAACTTTCGCAAAGGCCGGTCATAGGAAGGATGACCACAAAAAAAATGTTTTCATCTCGAGCTCCTCCGTGCTTCGGAAGGCACGTTAAGCCGTTCGTCCCGGCTGCATTAGCAGTCGTTAATAACCACCAATCCGCACTGCGCCCGCGTGGTGGTTTAAGGCCCGATCTCCCTATCCATCCATAGGGAAGGCCCGTGCCCCAGCAGTGGGGACGTTAATGGGCTGGTGATGATGATATTTCTAGTCATAGCGATAAGCGCTGATTGAGGGAAAACGTCGACTACGCCGGCAGGGTCTAGCAGTTTTTGATGTCGCGAGCTGATTGGCCGCCTCTATAGCTAGAGTAATCGGGTCGTCGGGATCGTATATTACGTTTTTCAGTACCGTCCCTAAGCGGGATGTATTCGGAAGCCGCAACTACCAGGGGATTTGGGTGGTGCGGAGCAGAATCGAAAAACCACGCGTTCCCGAGAAACGTGTTCTTGAGAGACAAACGGACGGACAACGAAGTGATGCAATGAGGGTTCCGTTTTTCTGCTTCAGGTTTTACATTTCCTCATCTTTTTCCTCATCCGGATTAAGTTATCTTAATACATTGAAAGTTATCAGACAAGACAAAGGTCGAAACGTGTGTAATTATTGGAATCATACAGATAATTGCGACCTCTGTACAGCGGGGGCTCGTCCGATATCCAATAAACTCACGGTCCTACTACATTCACCAGTTTATATAATAATATTATACCAATATAAAATTATATGTATTATTATTTATTAATCCATATGTATAATAATATTATTGTATAATACGTGTTAATTTCTTAATATTTTTATTTTATAAATACCTAGATAATAATATTAATACTTATTATTTTTATTTATATTACTAATATTTTTTTTAAATACCTAATAGCTCTAATTCCTGCCTACACCTACTAATTTTACTTTAAGTTATTCCTGTCGTTTTCTTATCCGCCGAAAAGAAAAGCGACGGATGATTGACAGCTGTTAATTTTAGGAAGAATGAGTAAATTAATGAAACCCCTGTCGAATCAAATAGGTATCTCGCTGGTATGCAAACCATTTGACGTGTCGGGTTATTGGCTAACGTAATTTTTTATAGGATTGTTTTAGATTTGTGATTAAAATTGACGTGTGTTCCATGAATTTTATGCTTGTCGATTTATCCGTCCCTTTTCTTTTCGGCGGATAAGAAAATGACAGATATAACTTAAAATAAAATTAGATGGTGTCTACAGGAATTAGTACCATTGAGTATTAATATCTAATAATTATAACATACCTACCTACTTTTTTATGTGGCTTACTTGCGTGGTTTACGTGGTTTGCCTCAGACAGTAGTGACAACTTTACGGACAAATTGGGAGCGCTTTTATATTTTTGAATATACTTAGATAAATCTTTGTTTTTCATTTAAGCAGAAAATAAACATGTTGAAATTCGATTTTGTTTTGCAAATTTAGAGAATAACATTGTGTCAAAATTCTTTATCTTTTTTTTTTGTATTGTTTTTGTAGCTAGTACCTACACGATGATAGCTAGCTGTGTGATGGACTACGTCAGCTGGTGTACAAAAATATAATTCATGTTATTACGTTCGATATGTTTTGATATCGCGTGATAAAATTGACGTCAAGATTCAGTTTATTATTAGATATTTGCACAATTACTCGCAAGTTGCATCAAGTTTACGTCTTAATATTGATGTTTGTTTTGATGTTTCTGTTTAGGGGTCGCAAACTGAAAACTATTATTATATTATTTAAATGAAAATAAAAAAAAATAATAAATCATTATTTTAAGACTATTTCTGTCACTACAGATAAAATTAAAAAAGAATGTACTTACAAGAGTCTGTGGCAGTAAGTTGTCGTCTGAATCTTCTTCTCCTTATCGTGTGGTTGTGAGGTGGAATACCAACCTCATCAACCCTGGTGTCTGAATCTTATGATTACCTGTGACTCAGAAGTGATTACCTATAGGGATCGCTACATAAAGAATTTATGTAAGTAAAGTAAAAAAAAAACGTAATTGTGTCATCGAGGTAATAATTTGTTGTAAAATTTGTAACAGTGCCTCTAAAAAAAAAAAACAAGAAAAGATCTAATAAAAGTATCCATCGGAAAGCGCCATCTATCGTAAAGTAATTTTATGGGGGGCGGCAAGTACTAAAATATAACCAAAACAAAAACATAAATAAATATAAATATATTTGACGAAGCTTGTGTGGATTTTATTACGTATGTATGATTTGAATATGCTTTCCCTCATTTTTTTTATTTTTTTTTTTTGAATATGAATGTTGGTACTGGATTTACATTCTGTTTATTATCATTTCTGAATAAATTTTATTCCTTTCTAATAATTAAATATATTTGTTTACTCAGATATTATGGGGAACTGTCAAAATTTAAGAACACTCAACAGTAGCGACACCTGATGGGAGAAATAGCCAGTTTTTATCCTGCCAACCGGGGAATGCCCCGGTTTTTTTTTACCATTTTGTTATACAATAGTGCCACAATAATAAAAATATAAGTAGGTACCTACTTTTGTTTCTTCTTTGTAACATAATAACTCATTCATTCTTATTCAGCAGTTCGAATGAAAGATAAACAATAACAAGTTGTTATCTGACCGAATTGTTTCAAGTGTGTCATTGACCGTTAAGAAATATGAAAAATAAAGAAGCGCCTAGTGCTAATTAGGTATTTATTTATTACTCTTTAGCCCGCGGTCTTGTTGCGTGGGTTTACGAATCAAAATTACGTCGGTTTAATTTCTTATGAGGGCTTTTTCAGGTCACGTTCCCTCTTCTTCTATCGTGTGGGTTGTCAGGTGGGTTACCAACCCCATCAACCCAGGGTTACTATTGAGCCGCCAAAGACCCATGGCATGGGTCGTTTAACGACTACTTACTTACATCAGTAAGAAGTAACCGGGACCAACAGATTAACGTGCCTTTCGAAGCTCGGATCGTCTTTCGTTCCCTAATAAAAATAAAGATTGCGTTGTATTCGTATAACGCTACCTCATAAACTAATCCTTATCCTGGATCTCTCAGCTGTCTGAAATCCATGAGAATGCATTTGCAATAATTTTTTATCTTTGTATTTGGGTATAAAATGTTGCATCTTGTTAAAACACCTAGATACAACACATCTTCCAACCATTACCTATAATTATGTTCAAAATAAAATGTAGTAAGTATGTAGTATAAGTTACAACATAATTCTATACAAATCTGATCCAAATATCCACTTGTAACCAATGTTGAAGGAGTATGATCTTGACATATTTCATAACAGTTTGCCTAAATTCAAGAAACTTATTGTGCAATCACCTAGTCCTGACCGTTAGTTTAATTGGTTTAATAGAAAAAAAAAAAAGTTTTTTTCTTGTACCTATTCTTCTATTTTTTTGTTGTTGTAGTGTTGCCTGGCTGTAACTTTTCGTACCTTTTGTTATTCCGTTAATTTTTTATTATTATTTTTTTTTTCTTAAACAAATTCTACATACATGTTAATTACATAAGTTGTGCACGTCTGTAATTGGTGCAAACACTAGTACTAGCCTTAAGAAAGTTTTATTAATTGTTGTGTGTTTGTACTGTTGATGTGCCTAATAAATAAATAAATAAATATCCATCAAGCAACATTTATTGTTATTTATATTGCCTCTGGCAACTTTATCTCTATTATATTTCTGAATAATTATGTCAGGTTGCATCGATAAACCCCCTCATGCAATTTGTTCAAGCGTTTTCCTTATTAATTTCCTTATTTTTATACACTAATAAAAAGAGGTCTATTGTCCGCTTTCGCTCCTGCATCCGCTCTGTTTATATCCCGACGACCCGATTACTTTAGCCATAGGGCAGCCAATCAGCTCGCGACACCAAACACTTCAGGAGCCCGATACCGACCCCGCCGGCGTGGTCGACGATTTCCCTCATTCAGCGCTTATCGCTATCGACCCACTAGGGTCGATTAATTCTTTCCAATATTTTTCCACTCAGACGACGCCATGAGCCGAAGTTCGCGCCCAACTGGGCACCCTCAGGCCTGTTGTCTTAAACGTTGTACCGGGTGAGAGCCTTCAGCGCTCCCCATTTGTCCGGCCAAGTAGTTAATGCCATCTGCGGCAAATCTACAATAAGTAAAAAAAGCTCTGTGTATAAACAGAGATACTGCAGTGACGGCCCTAGCAAAATGTTTAGGAGGTGTGAGACCTCACAGTGGCGCCTTTCAAAATACAGTTTTTTTCGATTAGTTTAAGGCCGGCCTGATTCAATCTTTTAAAGTGGTTAGCCGTACCGTCGTCTATAATGGTCGAGCCAACTGTGTTGGTGAAAACTTTACTTAAGTCAAATTACCGGGATCATCATCATCATCATCAGCCGTACGACGCCCACTTCTGGGCATAGGCCTCCCCCAAGGATCTCCACGACGATCGGTCCTGCGCTGCTCGCATCCAGCGGCTTCCCGCGTCCACCTTGTAGCGGGCCTACTCACTGAGCGTCGTCCGACACGTGGTCGCCACTCCAGAACCCTTCCGACCCAGCGGCCATCGGTTCTCCTCGCTATGTGTCCTGCCCACTGCCACTTCAGCTCCTTACCGGGGTCTGGTACCGGAATTCGACCCGGCGCTCTTCGTTTGGGAAAAAAGCCGGTGTACCACCAAAGTGACAATCACCAAATTTTTATTATATTATCAGTTTATTCTTCTTCTATCGGTTGTGAGGTGGATTACCAACCTCATCAACCCAGTTTCAGGATCACTATTGAGCGGCCAAAGGCCCCTGACATGACTCATTTAACGACTACGTACTTACATCAGTAAGTAGTAACCGGGACCAACGGCTTAACGTGCCTTCCGAAGCTCGGATCGTCTTACTTTCGGACAATCAGGTGATCAGCCTGTAATGTCCTAACCAAACTAGGGACCACAAAGTGATTTTTGTGATATGTCCCCATCGGGATTCGAACCCGGGACCTTCGGAGTATGCTCCTAAATTTGGGTCTTGCACTGGTCAGACGCTGTCGTGACAGACTCGCTTTGCTCGCCCGGTTCGTGTGTTGCTTATTTCAGCATACTAGCCTAACTAATTTGGTAACGAAGCTACACACAAACCAAATACATACATTTAGTGTATATAACTTTTGGTCTTATAAAATTTACTCGATGGATTTTTGTCCTTCTGATATGTAACCCAGGTATACATAGGTTTGGTATCTGGCTATTATCATTCCGAAAGTGTTCTTTACACTCAAAACTTTTAAAGAAGCCCTGAGCGGTGACACATGACAACACTAATACTGTATAAATAATACTCGTCGAAGCTCTTGCAATGTTTAATTATCTATATATTCAATAAGGACCTAGCTTAATTAATGTTTATACCGAGACGTTCTACTACAGAATCATGTGAAATATACTGATGATTAACTAAAAGAAAACCGCCCCGTAAACAATCAATTGCGATTGTCAATCGCTTCTCTGATGAAAGAGTGGAATATAACTTTAAAATTTTGAGAGAAAAATCTTTTAAACATAAAATCTCTGTAATATGATACTTCAATTATTTTAATATCTCGAAACAAAGGTGATGTAAGTTTTTGGTTTCAATGTGAATGTGAAGTGCCAGTTAGAGGTTCCATGAATATTTGTTCAAAACCTGGAGTATGATTAAAAACCGGGGCAACAGGTTCACGTTTCCGGTGCGGCATCGCATAGCGCAGCTTGTCCCAGAACCAAGGGTCATCGCAGCTCAAATAAGTGTTGTAGTTGAGGTACCCCTGCATTTCTGCATCCAAAGCTTCGGAGAGCACATCATCCATGATAAGTACTATCAACCGCGTGCGACCTTCCTTTGTTGCACTGGCCATCGCGTACCGAAACTCCAGCGATGCCCATATCGACGCGATGAAGTTCCGCGATAGCAGAATGATCGTGCGCTTGGAGAGGCTCACTGAACGCATGATCTGTGCCGGGATCCAGTCTCCTACCGGCCAGTCCCGGTAGTGCACGCACACGCGGTATGAGTGCGGCTCGGCCTCCAGCTCTGGTAGTAACACTTCATTGACGTACTCCATATCACCGTGAGCAAACGAGAGGAATGCGTCGTACGGTTTGTCGGAGTCAACGTCCTCTTCCCGCAGACAGAACAAACATAAGCCCCGTGAGTACAGATATACCTTCAATCTAAGTCTGTTGCGCCACAAATATACAGCTGCTACTAATAGCAACAAAGCTAAGACACCACAGATTGCTAATGCGACACGCAATCCGACTTGACACACATCGAATGACGTCACAGAAGACAACGGCAACCCGGTATCGATGCATGTTAGAGCGTCATAGTCAACCACCTGGAACAGAAAACACAGTGATATATTTTGAAAGGTTCGAATACTGCGAAATAAAGGGCAAAAGATATTATTAATAAATTAGTAAAAAAACAAAAAAGTCTGTTATGTCATTCACCTGATCACTATGCTCATGCAAGGCATCAAGTAGCGGTTTGTTCTCACAGTCACAAATGAGTATGTTGCCACTCATCCACACTCGTCGCTCAGGAAGAGCAAACAGACGACTTGAGTCATTTGCATCCAGACGTGCAATCTGGTTGTTTCGGAGATCTAAAACCTGAAAATATTTCCAAATAAGTTTTAGCGTACAGTTCCAGTATCAGCACATTTCATATAAAAAGGATTTTTTAATTAAACGGAGGAATTAAAATTTATCTTTGATATCGAATGAAATAAATTACTTTATTCTTCTTCTTCTATCGTGTGGGTTGTGAGGTGGATGATCAACCTCATCTACCCTGGTGTCAGGGTTATTATTGAGCCGCCAAAGGCCCCTTACGTGACTCAAGTAACGACTACATCAGTGAGCAGTAACCGGGACCAACGGCTAAACGTGCCTTCCGATGCACGGATCATCTTACTTCTGGACAATCAAGTCATCAGCCTGCAATGTCCTAACCAAACTAGGGATCACAAAGTGATTTTTGTGGTTTGTGGGACTCGAACCCGAGACCTCCGGATCGTAAGCAGAACGCTCAACCACTGGACCACGGAGGCTGTTGCTTTTACTTTATTTACTGAACTGTTCTTTCAAAATATACACTTACCTTGAGATTGTTACCTAATTTCATGTATTTTAGTGTCGTGACTCCATCGCCGGAAACATTGAGACTTACAGTTTGTATATAATTTGAGTTATATTCGGGATACAACTTTTCGCTTTTCATTCCTGTATGACAATCTACTTTAGCTATTCCCCAATTGGGGCTGTCACGGCCTTCGGTTCCAATATGTCTCTCAACGCAGTTACGTTCTTGAATACTTTTCCTGCAGTCTATATTATCGCGTGGTTCAAGTAAGACTCCGACACCAGAATTGCTGCATTGTAAATCTGGGAACGAAAATAGATGTGGCAGTTCTCGAAGACATCTTACAAACCAGTAGTTTTCACAATCACAGTCTATAGCAGTCAACCACACGGTCACATTAGTGTTATATCCATGGCTCATGCCCCATAAATCTTCCATATTTCCTTGAAGCAGATTTTGGTGAGTACGCCCCGAGAATGGTAGCATGTGATATACACTAAGACCACGCAAGTCAACTTCCAGATTTGTTGCGTTGGTTTTTGGGAGATCCTTAAGCTGCAATTTAAGGTAAAGTGTCAATAATAATCTTCTTCTTCTGTTGTGTGGATTGTGAGGTTGATTACCAACCCCATCAACCCTGGTGTCAGGGCTCATGTAACGACTACTAACTTAGGTAAGTTAGGTACTGACGTAGATACGTCAGTAAGTAGTAACCGGGACCAACGACTTAACGTGCCTTCCGAAACATAGTTCATCTTACTTTTCGGACAATCAGGTGATCAACCTGCCAAACTAGGGATCACAAAATTATTTTTGTGATATGTCTCCGGGATGTGGATTTGAACTCGGGACCTCCGGATCGTGAGCTCAACGCTTAAACTGAGGACCACAGAGGCCGATCAATAATAATTAAAATACTTTTCAAAATAAAATGAATCATTTAAATAAATCACAAACTTTTCTTGGAAAAATTTGAAACGTAATTAATTAATTAAAAATTACTGTACTTACCGAAAACCATTGCGAGTTTTTCTTCATAGACAAATTTAAATATCTAAGATTGGAGAAGTATGCGGTACTGAGGCATTCTACATCCATTGGCATATTTTGTAATGAAAGCCATTCCAGAGATGTAGTATGTGCTGCAAATGTACGAAAAAATATTTTTATTATTATTTAGAAATACGTAAGGGGTTTTACTATTTGCTAATAAACGGATTGATAGCCTACTTTCTAGTTAAGTGTCTTGTGGTTGAGCTCTATCAGACACTTACCAACAAGTGGCGATACGGGGCCTCTAGCATACTTACACGTAAAAGAACTGATCCTAGTTTCAAAATTGCAAAACAGGTTGACAAACTGATTGCCGTCCAGGTTCAAGTACCGCAGTGAGGGCAGCTGCTTCACCAGGTCAAACAACGACCACCCTGTCAGCCGGTTGCGTGACATGTCCAGATGAGTCAAATTTCTCATGATAGGGAAGTTTGAGCTAAAAATAAAAATGGACTAAATTATAACGATCTAAAAATTCACCGAATCACTTCGCAAAATATTACTTTTAGAGTCGGCTGTGGTATTACCAGTGAACCACTAGCCTGGCCAAGTAAGTAGTGATTTTATCATAGTTAACAGCCTCCGTGGTCTAGTGGTTAGAGCGTTAGGCTCACGATCTGGAGGTCCGGGTTCAATTCCCGATGGGGACATTGTCGAAATCACTTTGTGAGACTGTCCTTTGTTTGGTAAGGACTTTTCAGGCTTGAACCACCTGATTGTTCGAAAAAGTAAGATGATTCCGTGCTTCGGAGGGCACGTTAAGCCATTGGTCCGGGCTATTAGCCGTAAAAACACCTCCACCAATCCGCATTGGAGCAGCGTGGTGGAGTGTGCTCCATACCCCCTCCGGTTGATTGAGGGGAGGCCTGTGCCCAGCAGTGGGACGGATATAGGCTGTTTATGTTATGTATGTATAAAGAAATATTTACAGTGATTTGTCGCTCAATCTATTGAGGGACATATTAAGGTGGACGAGATCTTTAGCGGCGTCGAGTATTACGTGAGGTGGATCGTCCTGGTTACTGGCGTAGATTAACAAATTTTGGAGATGGATGCAGCTAGCGTTGATACCACTGTTCATCACTCGTTCGGCCACCATCGATGAAAGGCCTCGTAGTCGCAATGTGGTCAATTGAGAACATTTCTCTGGCCAGATTTTCGGAATTTCTTCGGGATACAATCTACGAAACTCCAGTTCCCGAAGATATTCGCAGTGGGAGTCCCAGCTGTTTACGATTGCATACTCCTGTATTGATAAAGCTTGTAAATGTATTGATTCAGGCAGTGGTATTAGCAGAGTTCCATGTAGCATCAGAGTTGTCAGATTTGACAGCGGATCAAAAAAGTCAGGGTTGTTTATTAGAAAGTTTCGATGGTTCACATATTTGGAGTCAATCCAGAGACCTTTGATGGACAGGCCGCGTGTGTAATTCCCTCGTGGTAAGGGTTCCATATGGCTAATTGATAAACGAAGCATTTCAATGGCAGTAGCGTTAATATTGAGCGTTTCGAACATATCCACAAGTGGAGTAACTGGGAGTTTACAATTTTGGATTGCCAGCCGACTTGCCGACATGGTCATCTCAAATGGCGGGAAAACATCAAGAATGAAGAATACTCCAGCGCAAGTTAGCATCAAAGTGTCCTGTTCGTAACGAATAGTACCTGTAATAAATAAAGATTATTTTTTATATTGATGGCCACTGAAGTGTCATGGCTGGTAGTAGATCATGTCGGGTTCGTAGCCTATAATATATGGGGATTGTTTAGGAAATTCTATATTTTACATTGTTTATTCCTTTTTTTATGACGTGACTTATTGTAGATTTGCCGCAGATGGCATTTACTACTTGGCCGGACAAATGGGGAGCGCTGAAGGCTCTCACCCGGTACAACGTTTAATTGTTTATTCCGAGTATACCTTCACCCAATGAGGCACTTTCCAAGCCACGTTCGCAAAAAAATAATAGATGGCGCTGTATGATCCAACGGAATAATGACTTACTTTCTCATTGCTCGGGTACATTATGATACAAAAATATAACGTAATGGCAGAGGCATTACATAAAAATAATTGTTGCTTAATATTTAGGCCAGATATGTACAGAATTATGTTGCTAGGTACCAATATAGCTTTTCTTTATTTTGGCCATAATAATAATGGGTTGGTTATTGTGCCTTGGTGTAAAAACAAGGGTCATCATTTAAACCCAAAAACAAAGATAAAGAAGCGTATGTCTGATATTCATGAAAATTAGACAGTTAAAAAAAGACGGCAATATTTTACAGTACTATTTTTTTGGGAGCGTAGCTTGCAATGTCGCAAAATTAAAATTTTAATGCCGAAAACATCGCGCGACATGTATTTAAGGTGCGCGCGTTTCGTTTGGTAAGTACTTATTTAAAATTGAATCTGTGTGCCGTCCATTACAGGGAAGGTACATTAATTACATCGGCTTTGGGATTATAATTTAAAAATAATTACAAATTTTTACTTATAAATAATCCAACCATATTAATTTTTTGGACACCAGAGATATGTTAAAAAATTGCAGTGAACTATTTTTAACGGATCAATGGTGTGTGATTAAATATTAAATAAGGTAAAAAACAATAACGTCAGGAAAAACCAATTAATAAGGTAAGTAATTGCTTATTTTACCTTATTTAACTTTGTCCGGCCAAGTAAATAATGCCAATGCGGCAAATCTACAATAAGTCACATAAAAAAACCTCATTTAACATTTAATCATGTAACGACCCGTTAATAATAGTTAACTACTTATGTTTAAAATGGAGTCTTTAAAAGTGCCTAATATTATAAACAATCTCGAAAATATAATTAGCTTATAAAAAGTGTCTTTCAAAATCGTCGGTCACTCGTATTTTAAGTCAACTTAGAACAAAATACCACTGACCATTCAGAGACAGAGACAATAAAAATAATAAAAATTACTTACCATTATCACTTTTAAAAATAGTTTCGACCCTTGATATGTAATACCAAAATTCTTCTTTAAACTGTAAACTTTTATAAACATCCTGAGCGGTAACACATGACAACGCTACTATGATGCAGATACTGAAGTATGGTATCATTTTTAGAGCCCTTACATCGCTTCATCATCTATAACCTAATATAATTGATGTTTTTATCATTATAATATTACTTTTACACCAAAACTATGCATTTAACAAGAAGTTGTTCTACTGCTGAGCCTTGTAAAATAACACTGATAATATATCAAGTTTATTATGCTTTTTTCCTGTTTTGTATTCATGTTTACATCGTACACAGCCGCATACACGATCAATTGCGACTGTCAATCATAGTTTTAACTTTGTTTACTATTTTAAATACAATTTGATCAGTTTGGTTACAAAATAGACGAGGTAATTTAAAAGATTCGTAAGTAAGTATTATTAGTTAATTAAAAAGATACTTTTTTCAATTCGATAAGTTCGATTCTTTGAAAAATCATCGATTTATTGATAGTCAATTTTGATTGCAGACGACGTTGGTAATACTCGTATCTTTGTAGTTTTTAATCTGTGGCTGAGAAGTTGCCGCTTGTCTTTTCAGTGGACTGCTTGTGTGCCGTATGACATAAATTGGAAAATACGTAAAAATCAAATTATATGTATTATTAGTGTATTTTCCGTATTTTGACCCTGACGCACGCTGCGTATACGGTCACGAGCATTAATATGTATACACTTTGGTACCATATCACATTAACTTTTTTGACAAATTGAACTGTATGTCTCACTAAATGTCAAATATGTTAGTGCGACAGAGTCCTAAAGTGGGTACATTATATTGCTCATGACTGTACATATCAAATATAGCTCCAGTCCGCCGTCGAGAGCTCGTGTTGCTCTATCGCGACCGTTAAAATATATCTATAAATGATTGTAACACTAGATGGTAGCCGATGCCTATAGGCTTGAGTCTATTTTAGGCATCAGCTGAAATTATTATTTTGTAACTTCAATTATTGTTAAATGGCTTTTTGTGGAAATTATTATTACGTATTACGAGTATTTTATGTAAAATGGCCGGTCACTCGGTGTAGATATTTTAAATGAGGGTCTTTCCATACAGATGGCGCTGTACAGATTTTCCTTCGTTTAACCTTCTAATTTCATGGATAAAAGACATTTGCATCTTGCTTTGCTTTTGGGTATAAATGTTGACCCTTTTTATTACACCCAGGCATAACCACATCTTCCACCCATTATTATTCTGATCAAAATACTTACAGAGAAGGAACATAGGTAGCAATATATAATTCTATACATAATGTGATCCAAATATCAAGCAACAAATATTTTTGTATATGCTTGTGCTATTTATTCACTAACATTGTATTTTGGAATAATTATGTACCCGAGTAATGAGAAAATAAGTAATTATCCCGCTAAAGCTGTACAACTACTTATATTGTTTTTGGTGAATGTTACCTGGAAAGTCTAAGTAAGTCTGGAAGTTCTAAGGGTAGAGGGGTAAAAAAGGGGTGGCAAAGTTTGTATGAAACTTCTATAGTTTTAATAGTAGGGTTTCACGCTTAGGATAAGATGCTTATGATTAAAACACGAATTATTACCAATTATTTATTATTTTAAATATTTTTTTAAACACATCTACCATAACATGGTATGGGAAACTTTGTTATCGACATCTGATATAACTTATTAACTTATAATTAACACTTTGTACAGGGTGTTAGTGACATCGTAACAAAAACTTTGAGGGATGATTCAGGCCATGATTCAAAGTTCATATCAAATGGAATTTTCCGTCGCAAGAGTAAGAAAAAATATTTTTTTAAAATACAAAAATTTTCATGACTTTTCCGACAGGAAATTCAACTTGATATCGATTCAGAATCATGGTCTGAATCATCTGTCAATCAATACTGAGAGGGGTATAGCTGATTATTCTGAGTTAATATCAAGTGATATTTTCCATCGCAAAAGTATATAGAATTGAAAATAAATTAAAAATCTAAAAAAAAACGTGAATTTTACGACGAAAAGTTCCATGTGACGTTAACTCAGAATCATGGTCTGAATCATCCCCCTTAATATTCGTTACGATGTCACTAATACCCTGTATACAAAAAAAGTTGTTTGAAGCGTTTCATATTCTAAAAAATCCTGCCATACTTAGGAACAAATTCCACAAATTCCGTCAATTCGTAGCCTACGATATGGCAGGATTTTTTAGGCTAGAACATATAATAGGTAAGTACATACGAATAGTATAGTAGGTACCTACCGTAAAAGTACTACCGTAAAAGTAATTAAACAAAGATGAGTTAAACGCTTGCACCCTCAGCGGTGGGCACGGATCGTCACGCATTGGGTGCCTCATGACGGGTACAGGCGTCGTAGTAGATCTCGAAAGAGATGGCGTAACGACTTGGACGCTTGCCGGAGGGGCTGGCCAGAAAGAGGAAGGGGAGGCCTATGCCCAGCAGTGGGATCTTGTAGGCTAGATTAGATTAGAGTTAAACGCTTGGCGCGGCGCGATATTAAACCAACACTATGCGGAACTTTCCAGGCTACGTTCCCAAAACCAATATAGATGGCGCTGTAAAGATTATCCTTCGTTTAACCTTCTACTGAAATGATGACCCTTCTTATTACTGAGACCCGGCTCAATTACATCTTCCATCCATTATTATTCTGATCACAATAAAGAGAATCAATATAGGTCTTAGTAACAATTCTATACATAATGTGATCCAAATATAAAGCAACAAGTATTTTATTATAATGCTTCTGCCATAACATTGTATTTTTTAATAATTATGTACCCGACAAATGAGAAAGTAGCTAATTATCACTGTAAATATCGAACGCGCAATCGATACAACAAAAAAAAAAAATTTTTGGGGAACGTAGCCTGGAAAGTCCCTTCTTCTTCTCTTCTTCTATCGTGTGGGTTGTGAGGTGGAATACCAACCCCATCAACCCTGGTGTCAGGGTTACTATTGAACCGCCAAAGGCCCCTGACATGGCTCATGTAACGACTACTAACTTGCATCAGTAAGTAGTATAGTAACGGCTTAACGTGCCTTGTGAAGCACGGATCATCTTACTTTCGGACAATCAGGTGATCAGCCTATAATATCCTAACGTGATTAGTAACGTGAGTAATGATTTTTGTGATAAGTCCCCTCCGAGATTCAAACCCGGGACCTCCGGATCATGAGCCCAACGCTCAACCACTGGACCACAGAGGCCGTTAAAGCCGGAAAGTCCCTCATTGGTGTATATTATCGTTTAGCTTAAAGAGTTAGTTTACTTATCGCATCGCGATAATACGCGAGTGCTATGCTATGGCTACTGGAGTACAGTCATGAGCAATATAATGTACCCACTTAAGGACTCTGTCGCACTAACATATTTGACATTTAGTGAGTCTTACAGTTCAATTTGTCAAAAAAGTTAATGAGACATGGTACCAAAGTGTATACATACACATTAATGCTCGTGACCATACTTATCTAGATTTTGGTTACCATGTCGTTGTTATCAGCCGGTGAACTAGAATTCATATTAACAACATTGGAATCTGACACGCGTTTGTGGGGCATCTCGTAACGCAACTTACCCCAGAACCTGGAATCGTTACATTTAAAATGGTTTCGAGGTAAATGCGGTTTCAGAGTTGTATACAGTAAATCAGAGTACACATCATCTAACACCACTACTAGTAACCTATCAGGGTCCTGTTGTACCGCTGCCATCACCATAAGCTTGAAATCCGCTGAGGAATGCATCGCCCTTAGCAGGTTCCTCGATAGTAAAAGAATCGTACGCTTTGAGAGGTTCACCGACCGTTCCATAGCAGACGGCACCCATTCTCCTAACGTCCAGTTTCTATAATTCACACACACACAGAAAGAGTTCGGTTTCCCCTCCAACTTTGGCAGAAATTCTTCTCTGACATAGTCTGTGTCCTCGTCAGCGAAGAGCAAAAATGCATCGTACTCTTTCCCAGGTTCGTCGTCGGGTTTGTACAGGCATGGCAGGCACAACCCACGGGAGTATAGGAATATTTTCACTTGCCGTCTGTAGAACCATAGGAACAGCGATGTTACAAGTAGTATTAGCAGCAACGCTAATATGATGTATGAGCCGACGTGACACGCCTTGTATGATGTCACAAAATACAATGGCCTCCCAGTATCTATGCACTTTATTGCCTTGAAGTCAACTATCTGGAACAATTGATAAGTTATGTTAGCTTTTTCTTTCCTTTAGGGTTCCGAGCGAATAAAAACATAGAACGTGTGATTTTATGTAAGTACCTAAGTACGTACAGTCATGAGCAATATAATGTACCTACCCACTTTAGGACTCTGTCGCACTAACATATTTGACATGTACTGAGACTTACAGTTCAATTTGTCAAAAAAGTTAATGTGACATGGTACCAAAGTGTATACATATTAATGCTCGTGACCGTACGAGACCTTTATTTAATATTGTTTTGCATCATGTTTCCTCTTTCAGTTATTGCAATACCTGAAATACCTATTTCGCTAGCTGCTCTACATCAAAACAATTTACTCACTAGGGAAGTAGGTACCTAATTGTAAATAAATATCTTTTAATTTTTCCTGTTTCAGGTACTGGTTTGAACTACTTAGGAAAAATGAACAAAAGAACATGTGTGTTTTCAACTTGACAACCTAGTATTATAGATACTTTTTACGAAACGTCAAAACTAAAGTATTCTTTGGAGATATTTTTTTTATTATTGCATGGAAACATGTATATGTCCTGTGACGTCATCAATAAAAGCAGTCAAACGACGCACTCATTGTTATCTAATTCAGAATTAAAATTCGAAAACAAGTCGAAAAGTAAAATGAGATTGATTTTTGATCATCTTAGACTGGCTTTTATTTCTAGATTAGCAATTTAAAATTTATCTTTGACACAGTCAAATACCCTATTAAGTATACATATTAGGCTACTCTGTAATACTGTATGTTTCTTCGTATAATTAATAAATCAATTGATGATTATATAATTGTTTCTCTTTCTATATTTCCTCATTCAGTTACTGAATCATCTTTCCTCAAAGAGTAGTTGAATAGAATTAACACACAGCTTTAAACTTAGATAAAATTTACCTGTTCCCTATGTTTATGCAATGTGTCAAGAAACTGTTTGTTGGCACAGTCGCATATTAGCAAGTTTCCACTCAGCCACACTCGCCGCTCAGGATTTGCAAAAAGACGAGATGTGTCATTCTCGTCCAAACGGGATATCTGGTTGTGTCGAAGGTCGATCCACTGGAAAATTAATCATCATCATCATCATCAGCCCATTAACGTTCCCACTGCTGGGGCACGGGCCTTCCCTATGGATAAGCCGTTGGTCCCGGCTGCATTAGCAGTCGTTAATAACCATCAATCCGCACTGGGCCCGCGTGATGGTTTAAGGCCCGATCTCCCTATCCATCCATAAGGCCCGGAAAATTAATAATTCATAATAATTATTATTAACAGCCTCCGTGGTCTAGTAACACCCTCCGTAGTCTAGTGGTTAGTGCGTTAGGCTCACGATCTGGAGGTCCGGGTTCGATTCCCTACGGGGACATTGTCGAAATCACTTTGTGAGACTGCCCTTTGTTTGGTAAGGACTTTTCAGGCTTGAATCACCTTTTAGATTGTCCGAAAAAGTAAGATGATTCCGTGCTTCGGAGGGCACGTTAAGCCGTTGGTCCCCGCTATTAGCCGTAAAAACACCTCCACCAATCCGTAGTGGAGCAGCGTGGTGGAGTATGCTAGATACCCCCTCCGGTTGATTGAGGGGACGCCTGCGCCCAGCGGGACGTATATATAGGCTGTTTATGTATGTTAATAATTATTGTTTACTTTACCAAACATGCAAACAAATACAATAAAGTTGACAACAATAAATAATGTAGTGACATTTTGTAGCAACGTCAATGTGGGTAGAAAACCAGTGGTCGCCGCACTAAGTACAGCTTGTAATTATTATTAATAATAATTAATCTGCAATAGTCCTCCATGAACCGGGGATTATCTTTGGGTGCACTCTCATAGTGCATACAGGGATAATCGCCGGTTGATGTCACACCACATTTGGAGTAAATGTGAGTGTGTTCTTAACCATTAATGACTACTACAACTAGTAACCAAATGGAAAAAAAAATATTTCCAAAATGACCGCCCTGAGAATCGGAGCCATAAAATATAAAGAATCAAAGCATTACCTCGAGCCATTCGTTGAATTTGATATGTTCTAGTGATTTAATTTTGTCGTTAGAAACGTTGAGACTTATCGTTCTGGCCACATCATTATCGTAAGTAGGATACAATTCGCGACTGTTTTTACCGCTACCACTATGACAGTCGACCCTTGAAATTTTTTTATCCTCTCCTTCGATTTGTGCAATCCTCATGACACACCCTCTTGCTCTTTGTGCTATGTCGCAGTTCATATTTTCGTACGGTTCGTCTATAATTTTTCTTCCGGTGTTCAGGCATCGCAAGTCAGGCGATGACAGAAAGTGTGGCATTTCTCGAATAGTCTTTGCAAGCCAATAGTTAGTGCAATCACAGTTTATCGAGGTCAACCATAATGTCACGTTAGTTGCGTTTTGGTCCTTTGTTCCCCAGAAAGCGCTGAAATTCTAAATTAAATAAAATTTAGGTTAGGTACTTTTGATAAAAGGAAGTCTGAAAGTAGCGCCCGTTAGTGAGAAATTGTGGAGCTGTTGCATGGTATGGGACGTTAGTATTATATGATCTGTGGTATGGGCATGTAATGAGAGGAGGGATGAAAGGCATACAACCAGAAAACTCTTCTTCTTCTATCGTGTGGGTTGTGAGGTGGATGACCAACCACATCAACCCTGGTGTCAGGGTTGTTATTGAGCCGCCAAACGCCCCTGACGTGACTCTAGTAACGACTACGTATTTACATCAGTAAGTAACCGGGACTAACGGCATAACCAGGAAAGTTATGAATATGAATGTGGATGGATGGATAGGGTGGATAGTGGATAGTGGACGACCCAAGAAAGTATGGATGGATTTTGAAGGATATGTGTGTGAAAGGCTCACACCTTTGATGACGATACTGAGATGACGACTGACAGAAATAAACGGAAGAGGAATACATGTTGTGCCAACCACACCTAGAGTGGGATAAGGGCAGGAGGATGATGACTTTTGATAAGAATGACTTAATAGTATTTTATGCAACAGTTGTATAAGAAGGGTCAAAAAATGCGAGTGGCGTGAGTTGCGATGTGAGCCTTGGCGAACATCGCAATAAGAGACGCCACGAGCATTTTTTGACCTAGTTATACAACGTTGCATACAATACTTTTTCTACGACGACGTAATTTTAAACGAAACACAAAAATTTTCCAATTTATTTTCCAACGCGCGGGAAAATGGCGGCAAATGTATACTTTTTTTTTAAAGTATATCTATGGCACCAAACAAAGTAAAGGTGCCAGTTTCCAGGTCAAAAAAAAAACAACAACAATGCTTTTTTGGCGACATTATAGTACAGTTACACTTTGTAAACAATGCTTTTATAGGCCATAGAGCGTACACTTTTTCAAAGAGTTTAATTATGTATGTACTTATATTAGACTTTTTGGTTATTTAAATGCCAGATTAAAGTAGAGGAGTAGAAAAAATAAATAATGAATAAAAAAATAAACAATAATGAATAAATAATAAATGAATAAATAATGAATTTAAAAAATAATGTTAAAATGAAATAGAAAACTAGGTACTTTGGTTGAAAATGTAATGAGACGACTGGACAATAAAGTATTTGAGAGTGTAGATAGAATGCTTTAAGATAAAAGTGAAAATTCTAACAAAGTTAAGTTTTTCAAACTTCACAAATTATGTTCTACATGGTCTTTATTTCTCATACTTACTTATTAAATTTCAGTTGATTGTATGCTAAACTCTGGTAAAACATTTACACATTTATTTATTTATACAAAGTTTTTGTTGTAGTTTGAGGTAAGTGACCTAACCTATATTGGGCTGGTATTCCCTTCGCGGGTCAGACAGGCAGTCGTTTTTGTAAATCGGACCTGTCAAATCGTCAGTTTAGGTAAGCGGACCCCATGTGGAACGGGATTAACGCTAGGGAGATGATGATAATTTATACGAAGTTTACTACAAATAAATTGTTTTTTTCTAGTAATTATATGTAGGTATTTTAAATATTATAAATTTCTTTATGTGTTCTAATATAAATGTAAACATAGCCAATACAAATAGAGAAATCGCTGTTTATGTGAGGCAGGTTTGTAGGTTTTACTTACCCCGTTGCGCAAGAGATTATAATGTGAGCGTCCAAAATTCACATGTTTGATCGGACGACCACGTAAGTCGACTTTCAGTTCCGTAGCGTTGGTCAGAGGTAACTTTTTAAACTGAAAAAAAGAAAGAAATAGGTAGGAACGGTCACGAGCATTAATATGTATACACTATGCACATGTCAAATATAATAGTGCGAAAGAGTCCTAAAGTGGGTACATTATATTGATCATGACTGTACTTATATTTTTTTTACGCAAACAGTCTTATTACCAGCTGTCAATTCTACAGTTTTATACCAATGGTTTTCTACAGATAGCATTTTGCTACTTGGCCAATACCAATTTCATACATCAAGCCCGTGTATGGAAGACATGTAAGTTTCCCAAGACGCAGATACGATCAACCAATATGCATACACTTTGTCACCATGTCACATGATGTTTTTTGACTAATTGCACTGTAAGTCTCACTAAATGTCAAATATGTTAGTGCGACAGAGTTCTCAAGTGGGTACATTACTCATGACTGTACCTCTCTTGGGAATGAATAAGTAACAAAACTTTACTATTGATAAACCCGACGGTTTATGGCGGATTTTCCTCAAACGGTATCCATTACTTTACCATGCAAATGGGTGAATATCTAAATGTGCCAAGTTTGGTGGCGAACTGTCACATAACTTTTTCGCGAAAAATTGGGGAAATTGGGAAAATAGGGAATTGAAAAATTCCTTTGTCATGTCGGAACCGAGGATCCTTTTGGATCTTTTTCATGTCGGAACCCAATTTTTCACGAAAAAACAACATGAAATTTCGCCACCAAACTTGAAATTCTGAGATTCACCCAAATGCGGAGTGCAGAGGGCTCTAATCGGATTGGACGTAATTTTAAGACAATTTCTTGGCGTCATTTACTGTAGTATTTTTATTTACTTACCTACCATATTTAACACATTTCGGATGAAATTTACCACGGACAAATGGAAAGCACTGAGGTCTTTCACCCGGTGCAAAACTCAAACTCAAAAAAAAAAAACTCAACATGTCCGACAAAATAAAAGATCAAGCGCTGTAAGTCGCAGTATTCGTTTGTGTCCTGGTGAGAGCCTTCAGCGCTCCCCATTTGTCCGGCCAAGTAGTTAATGCCATCTGCGTCAAATCTACAATCATTCACGTCAAAAAAAAATATATAGAATTATGTTGTTAACTATATTGCTTCTCTTTATTGTGATCAGAATAATAATGGGTGGAAGATGTAATTGTGTCTGGGTCTATAAGTACCCAAAAACAAAGATAAAAGATGCATAACTACGTCTGTTATCCATGAAATTAGAAGTTTAAGCGAAGGAAAATCTCTACAGCTTCATCTATATTGTTTTTGAGGAACGGAGTCTCAATAAAAGTCCCTCATTTATAGTTTCATCGCTATAAAGTCTTGTGTTCAGCTAAGGGGTAATGTTCTTTCGCTAAGATGTCTTGAAAAGATTAAGACTAACAGGCATTTTGGAGAAATGACAGACTGCCGATGTAGGTACTTACATCAAGTAATGGAATATTTTCTCCTGACGATAAATCCAAATATTTGAGCTTACTAAACTGTACTTTCTCAAGACAATGTACATCCACAGGCATCTTCCGTAATATTAACGTTTCTAAAGATGGTACGTGCGCTGGAAGTATAAAAAGCAAACTTTAATAAGGAATAATACTACGTATAGAATGGCAACTCTCCGCTCCCCACCAGCGGCTGAGCTAGGTTTACTTCACCCCCTCTCGAACATAGTTTAGACTTGAATCGTATGCGCCGCGCATCTACAATAAGTTACCGAAGGATCTGAAGGATGTACCTACTGATGCAAGTTTCATTGGTAAATTAAAAGTGCTACTCACACAAAAAGCTTACTATAGCGTTAAGGAGTTCATTGATGAATGAATAGTGAAGTGTTCTGATCTAGTTCTTATTAAATATTAACTACTTATTGTTACACAAAATATCTTGAATTAAGTATATAATTTAAATTGTTTTTTTTTTATAAAATAATGATGTTCAACTAAACTTAATGTTAATAATGTATGATAGATAAATAATGACAATGTATGATAAATACAAATAAATATATGAATATGAATATGGCGTCAGACGTCACACACACAGATGCGCGTGTCAACGTCAATGTGTAGTGTCTGTGTAAAATGAGGTTGTTTGTATGAAGTGTCCGAGGTGAGCTGTTGCTTAGCTCAATAAGATTTAGTACTTACATGCGAAGTCATTAAGTCGGGTTTGAAAGTTGCAAAATAGGTTGACAAACTGGTTGCCGGTCAGGTTCAAGAACTGCAGTGAGGGCAGCTGCTTCACCAGGTCAAACAACGACCAGCCCTTCAATTGATTGCGTGACAAGTCCAAATGTGTCAAATTTTTCATCAGAGGGAAGTTTGCGCTGGAATCAACGTACTTTTTTTATAAACCTTTATTCGTCTCACATAGCAATCGGCACAGTTATACAAAGAAGATGATAATCCTAATGAAATAATTATTAAATTATTATCACGACATTGTACGGTTACTAATGTGCAAAAGCAATATTATATGTAAGCAGTAAAATAAAGTAGTGATCGGCACATTGTTAATACACGAAATAAAAATAAACAAGTTTTGCATGTCAGTCGACTGCATCACTAAATCTTTGAAGGGGCAATGTTTATTTATACAATAAGATTCCCATTGACATTCAGAATTTACCTTTGAACAACTTTAAGGCAGTAATTAATAAGAAACTTTGTAAAAAAAGGTTATTATAAGATTAGTGATTATTTAGAATACATTCGTGCATGGGATTAACTGTCTGCTAATTGATATTAGGCAGCTAAGTTACTAAATTGTATATATTTTTTTAAAGGACGGCCTTTTGCCGTGGTTTTTTTGCAGCTTCTTTTCCCCGGCTATACAGGTTGTGAGAAGCTGCAGTAGTTTTAGGCGGATGAAACGTTCGTTAGTATGTAAAAACGATGATTCAAAGTGTAACTACTTATATTACCTAACTGAATAAAAATATTTTTGAATTTGAATTGAATTTACAGAAAATAGTTTCAGTTCTAGAGTACAGTTGACAAAAACATACACAACAAACATATACTGCGACTTACAGCGCTTGATCTTTTATATTGTTGTCGGGCATGCTTAATTCCAAGAGTTCTTTCGCCGCGTTGAGTAGTTTATACGGTGGTTCTTTATACTGACTAGACGGCATAGATAAAGTTTGGAGCTTTTTGCAACTTTTGTCGATACCACTTTCCAGAAGGTGGGTTAACGCAAATGCGTTCTTTTGTCTCAATCGTAGCGTGGTCAGCTGGGAGCATTCTTCTGGCCATTCTTCCGGCAAATCTGTTCTGATCAAGTTCAAAATGCTCAGTTCTTGAAGATGCTCACAGATGGGAAGCCAGCTTTTAACAATAGCGAAATTCTGTAATGACAGCACTTTGATGCGCACTGTCTCCGGCGTCGTTGGCACTTCAGATCCCCATATGATCAGTGTGCTCAGATTGGTCATATGTGTCATGAAATCCGGGTTGTCATCAAGTAGACTTGCGGTTCTCAAGTACGGTGCGCTAAGCCAGAGACCTTTTAACGACAAGCCAATCGTGTAGTTCCCTTTTGGCATCGGCGTACGGTTGTAAAACATTGAAAGTCGAAGCATTTCAAGTCTATCAACGTTTACATTGATTGACTTGAGTATCTCCGCAAAAGGAATATCCGTTGGAAGAGTACATTCTTCGACTGTCACCCAACGTGGGGTTACCGTATCAGCAAGGCGTCTGAATACAGTGGTGAAGAGGTAAGGCACTATACATATGAATGACAAAATGCCATTTCCATATTTTATTACACCTGTAATCATCAAAAAGTTTTAGTAATTGCAAATTTTAGTAAATGGAGGAGCTCGGTGGCGCAGCGGTAAACGCGCTCGGTCTGCGATTGTTGAAGTTAAGCAACTTTCGCAAAGGCCGGTCATAGGATGGGTGACCACAAAAAAAAAGTTTTCATCTCGAGCTCTTCCGTGCTTCGGAAGGCACGTTAAGCCGTTGGTCCCGGCTGCATTAGCAGTCGTTAATAACCACCAATCCGCACTGGGCCCGCGTGGTGGTTTAAGGCCCGATCTCCCTACCCATCCATAGGGAAGGCCCATGCCCCAGCAGTGGGGACGTTATTGGGCTGATGATGATGAATTGCAATGAGGGACTTTCCAGGCTACGTTCCTCAAAAACAATATAGATGGCGCTGTACAGACTTTCCATCGTTTAACCTTCTAATTTTATGGATAACAGACATGCATCTTATATCTTTGTTTTTGGGTATAAATGATGACCCTTTTTAATACACCCAGGCACAATGGCGTCTTCCACCCATTATGAGTCTGATCAAAATAAAGAGAAAATAAAAACAAAAATAAAAATAAGAAATATAAGAAATATGGAAATATAGGCAGCACATATACATAATGTGATCCCATTATGAAGCAACAATTATGTTTATATTATGTTGTTTTTGATGTACGAAGTTTGGAAAGTTTCTCAGTTCAGTAGTTTCCTTTTCAGCGGATAAGACGGGTATAACTTAAAATAAAAGTAGTTGCCCTCAAGATCATGTCAATGTGACAGTTCTTATATAAAAACAGGGACTTGAGCATGATCTTGAGGGCAGTCTCAGCTGAGATTAGTTTATTAATGGTGCTAATTCCTGTAAATACCATCTAATTTTATTTTAAGTTATATCTGTCATTTTCTTATCCGCCGAAAAGGAAAGGGACGGGTAATCGACAAGCATAAAATTAATGGAACACACGTCAATTTTAAGCACAAATCTAAACCAACCGTCTAAAAATTTTACATCCGTCAATAACCCGTCACAGTTAAGTAGACAGCACGTCAAACGGATTGCATACCAGCGAGGTACCTTTTGATTCGCCCGGGTTATTCATTCATTTACTCATTCTTCCTAAAATTAAGAGCTGTGAATCATCCGTCCCTTTCCTTTTCGACGGATATGAAAATGACGGATATAACTTAAAATAAAATTAGGCGGTGTCTGCAGGAATCGGGGCCAATGCCACCCTTAGTGTCTGCAAGAATCGGGGCCATTATTAACTTTAGTTTTATGCAACTTACCTTTTTCCTCGTCAAAGATAGAAGTATGACGTAAAATTTTCCACGTAAAGCCGTCTTGAATTTCTTCAATATCATACTTTATATCAATATCATCGTCAATATCATCATTTGCCGCAACACACACTACTAACACGGTTATAAAGTAACAAAATAAATTAAACATTTTGTTTTAAAACAATAAAGTAGATCTTACTGAGTATTTTATACTTTTTAATTGACACTGCATTCTCACCGGTGATTCTTACGCATATGAGGAGGTTCGAATTATAAACTTAATATAAACACAACAATATTACACATTTTTCCTGTTATTCTGCATTCCGTTATTCCCACAAGTTATCGCGCGCGGCAACTTTTATCGCGTTTGAAACTTTAGTTATTAGTTAGATTTATTATTTTCATTTATTGATTACTAAAACAATACATACTTTAAGATCTTTAAGTCAGAGAACGCAACGTCTTATCTTACGATGTTTACCATTTTATAACCTAAAAACGTCACAATCGAACTGGGAACTGGTAAGACAGGTTGTACGGTAGGTAGGTATGATACCTTAACATAATTTCTGCGGACTCAGCGACCTACTTTCCGTGTGCAATAAACATCGAAAGAGATAATACGCATGTGTTTCCTGTACAACTTCTAACTTACATACACTCCACTATCAAACTGCTATAAATACAACTTTACTAACTTCAAGACTGCGAGCTGTGAACTGCGGTCCGTACACAAGTTTTTTAATAAATGCCTGACAAAATATACACCGCAATAATCTCTGTGATTAAATTGCCCGTAGGTGTTAGCAGGCGTTTGAAGTTTTTTATCTTTTCTTCTTCTATCGTGTGGGTTGTGAGGTGGAGTACCAACCTCATCAAATCTGGTGTCAGGGTTACTATTGAGCCGCCAAAGGCCCCTGACATAGCCCATGTAACGACTACTTTCTTATATCAGTAAGTAGTAACCGGGACCAACGATTTAACGTGCCTTCCGAAGCACAGATCATCTTACTTTCGGACAATCAGATGATCAGCCTGTTATGTCCTAAACAAAATAGGGACCACAAAGTGATTTTTGTGATAATTATGTCCACCGGGATTCGAACCTGGAAACTCCGGGTCGTGAGCCCAACGCTCAACCACTGGACACGGAGGTCGTAATTTATTTAGGTACATATTTACCTATTTATTTGTTTAAACTAACTTCATTGTTAATGTGACCACGATGTTTCGGTGTTACAATGGGCCATGGTTGCGATAAACTAATAAGAGTAGGCAGGTACCAAAAACTCAGTGTGGGTACATAGGTATTTTAAACTACTTATATCTTATTTTATAGGCGTTTCTAAAAGTTAGAACAGAAGAGACATACCTACAAACAATCGTTTCTTGGTTGCAAAACGATTAACAGTGTTAACTAAAATTTCGGGAGTGATCAGTCAGTAGATTTGAACAGAACTGCTTCTGTGGTCCAGCAGCTCAACGTTGGGCTCATGATCCGGAGGTCCCGGGTTCAAATCCCGGCGGGGACATATCACAAAAACCAATTTGTTATCCCTAGTTTGGTTAGGACATTGCAAGCTGATCACCGGATTGTCCGAAAGCAAGTTGATCTGTGCTTCGGAAGGCACGTTAAGCCGTTGGTCCCGGTTACTACTTACTGTAAGTAGTCGTTACATGAGTCATGTCAGGGGACTTTGGGAGCTCAATAAAAACTCTGAGCTTTTTCCACCTCATAACCCACACGAAAAAAGAAGTCAGTAGATACCAAGCTTTCGTTACGGGCTCCTCCGTGCTTCGGAGTGCACCTAAAATTCTGATAAAAAGAATAAAAACAGCATGAATTGTATTTTCAACTTTATTGTTTTACTTAACTTACAACTATATTTAATTGGTCACATTTTTTACATTATAAGGTTTTAAACTTATTCGTACTTACATAATAATCTCACATTTACTTTCCATACTACTTACAAATTGCAATTTAGAAAGCATCGTAGCTTTCATAATCATCATCTCCTAGCATTATTCCGTTTTCACAGGGTCCGTTTATTTAACCTGAAGATTTGACAGGTCCGGCTTTTTACAGAAGTGACTTAACACGTACTTGACGAATATAACACGGACTTCACGTAGCTTTTCATAATTAACAAGAAAAAAAGACTCATCATCAATTTAAGACCCACGCTCTTGTCGGTGCAGCATTTTCCATGCTACTTTTTTAGGGACAAATAGGGCAGTGGTTTCCCTCTTGCCTTCCGCCCCAAAAACTTCCTTAATAAAAGAATTCCTCCTGAAAATCAATAAAAAGAAATAATCGCAATTTAAATAAGCTTAAGGCATCATTTTCAAAGCTAAAAATAGTAAGATCTAGTCCTCATTCAATGGCGATAAAAATATATAACCATGTCCCAAATGATATAAAGAATATGCAGGCGAATAAATTATTTTCCAAAAAATTAAGGGAACACTTAATTAAAAAATGTTATTATAATATCAACGAATTTTTTGATGATGACAATAAAACATAATAAAACAAATAAGTAAATATATACAAATACTACATAATAATACGTATACCGAAATAAAATTATTATTTCAGTAACAATAAACATACATAAATAAGATCACGCCTGTTTCCCATTGTGGTGGGCAGAAACCACGGAGTTTCACTCGCTACGATCCTGGCACATTGCTTGCTTCATCTACTTCATTAAATACTTAATACATGCTCGCCGGCTTAGAGTATGTATTCTTAACCTGGCATGATATAAATAAAGGTAAAAATTATAATAGTAAATAATGTAACTACATAGTTGATAAAAATTTTGATTTTATTATAATATGAAATCCCATACATTATTATTATTTGTATATTATATGTTAAATAAATTGTATAAATATAAATATAATTAGTAATAGTTATTTATAGCTATTGAACAGATGAACGTGATTACTTAATAAATGTTATACTTAAGTTGCTGTGCCCTACCAGGGTGTCACAATGTACCTACTATACCTTATACCTACCACCAATGTAAAACTGTGACCTGCAATAAATTATGATTATGATTATGATTATGATTAAGAGAGAGACAAAAACCTACCTTCTCCTTTTGTGAAGTCTAACTGACGTATCTGAAATTTTTAGCGAATCTGATTTGCACCTTTGTTATTGTCAATAAGACACAAATTAATTTGCCAAAACAATTGCAGATACATCAGTTTACAAAGTCAGCCATGATATAACGTAGCCTTGTATTAAGTGAAAACGTGGTGAAAACTTCGTAAGCGCTTTTTTGAATAATCATATTTAGACGTGATTTTTGTTAACAAATCCTCGCAATAAACAAACTAGTTTCAATCCATGTAAAAATTGAGACATTTTTTTTATCTGGATTGAAACAAAAAAAAAAAACAAAACAAACAGGTAAAAAAATGTTGTCTCAATTTTTACCCGGGTTAAAATTAACTGAAACAAATCGAGCATAAATGTATGTAAGATATTTTATATCGTAGCCTTGTAGAGAATCACATTTTCGATTTCCTTTAACAAAAACCCCTACCGAAAACAGAGGACTGTTATGAAGTTAAAAACAAGTAATTATAACGCACAAACAGATAAACCGACTATTTTTTATTTTCTTATATATAAAAGTGTTTGAATTGATTTGTATATGCCCACCTTTGCATTCGTGCCATTTTGTACTTAAAGTTCTTATACTGATTACGTACCTATATAGTTCTCAATTTTAATACTTACCCTGCATTATTGGCTTAAGTTTTTGGTCAAATGGTTTCCATAAAAGTTTCAGTCTCATTAACCTGGCTCGGGGTTAGGACAGCAGTGTTTGAGCAGACCGTTTGACGTGTGCTGTCAACTTAATTCTGTCGGGTTATAATTGGCGCACACATCAACGTCAAAATTTAGAAAAGGTTTAAGTTTTCTATATAAAATTAAGTTGTGTTCTATAAATATTTAGCCTGTCAAATAGCCGTCCTTTTCATTTTCGACGGATAAGAAATATAATGTTTGTTTCCTTTTGGTGGTTCCCTGGAAGAAATTGCTCTAGAGCAATAAGGCCGCCCAAATTGTACTGTATTCATGTGTTATTCCGATTATTGAAATTTACTTCTGTGCAATAAAGTATATTTGATTTAATTTGATTTGAAATATGATAAGAAAATAAAATTAGGAGGCTGCAGGAAACGGAACCAATGATGATCAACATAGTGACAGGTAACCAGCTTGATCCTCGTATTATGGTCCATCATATCGTTTCTGAACAGAAGTACACATTACCTTAATACTCCTGTAAACAGTAAACTCAGTCTACCAAAAAAATGTTCTGACCGAAATTCGAGAGCCAGGGAAATGAAAGTGGAAATATATCGCTTTATCGTGAAAACTACGCAGGCGCGATTTTGAAAAATCACATTCGAATGTGACTTTCGTTCACAAAAACTCGTAATATACACACTAGTTTTAATCTAGGTAAAATTGTGGTTCCAATTACCCGGGTGGAAAGACATCGAGGTATTGTTGAAGAAAACCGCAACAAAATGTGATTTTCCAAAAAGGCGCTTGCGTGGTTTTTACTAAGACGACGATAATCTTCTGTGGAATCACGCAGTCTGAAACGTAATCACCGAGCTACAACTGGTCGAGGTAGGTCTGCTTGGTTGTTCTCCGCCCAGGACTCCGGTAGACCATACTTCTTGGGTTTCAACACGAAGATGAACTGGAAAGAAATTTCAGAATTATATCAACTTTATTAAGACATTAACATTACGTTAAGCCGTTGGTCCCGGCAATTGTCCTGACGTTATCGAGAAATTCCTCTTACGTACCTACTTGTCCCATATACCGAAGCGTACGCTACTTACACATACAACCAGTATTATAATATAACATTTTAACAAAGGGAAAATCGTTTATTTTTTCAATGTTTAATATTCAATACGGTAAAAATACCTCTCACACAAGCATATTGTGGTGAGTGACAGAAGTTCTTGTACTAAAGAAACAGAGCATATTTTTTAGATTTTACGAGAGAGTGATTTTACTTGGTAGGTACCTCATTGAGATCTTCTTCTTCTACCGTGTCAGTGTCTGGTGTCAGGGTTACTATCGAGCCACCAAAGGCCCCTGACATGGCTCATGTAACGATTACTTACTTACATCAGTAAGTAGTAACCGGGACCAACGGCTTGACGTGCCTTCCGAAGCACGGACCATCTTACTTTTGGACAATCTGGTGATCAGCCAGTAATGTCTTAACCAAACCAGGGACCGCAAAGTAATTTTTGTGATATGTCCCCACCGGGAATCGAACCCGGGACTTCCGGATCGTGAGCCCAACGCTCAACCACTGGACCATGGAGGTCGTTATGTTATTATGATAATAAATACTTTCTTTCTAAAGTGACAGAGACTTACAACAAGAACAGCATAGACCGCTCCGATGGCGAAACCAGCGGCGACGTCACTCCAGTGGTGCATATGGTCAGCGACCCGCGACAGACCCACATACCACGCGGCCAGAAGTACCGTGTACTGGACCCCGTGACGGAGCAGCTTCGAGCCCCGCCACTTACACTTTGTTTGAAGGTAGAACTGAAAAAAGAATAATTCACCATTTTTTCATTAGCTTAGAGTACAACTGGTGTTATTTGAAATCATCATCATCTCAGCCCAATACGGGTTAGGTCATATACCTCCGAAAATGCATTTCTCGGGAATGTGGGTTTCCTCACGACGTTTTCCTTCATCGCTGAGCACGTGATAATCATTTATGATCCAAACATGAATTCGAAAACAAATTCGACAATCACCACCCAACCCACACGATAGATGATAGTAGTTAAGATTAATTTATCAAAATAAAACTATACTAGATAAAAGATACTAACGATGAAGAAGATAGCAGAGTACATAGAAAAGCTGGAGTGTGCGCTTGGGAAGGACAACCTGGCGTCTTTGACCAGATCACTCAGCCCGTTGCAGGTGTAGTTGGTGACATATTCGAACTCTTCCGGAGTATTGGTCGGAACTGGTCTGCATACCTGGGAAATGAGAATTGTGTTTATTAAAAACTTATTTGGGACTTCAATAACAGATTAGTATAAGTTCTCTCCTCCTCAACCCTCGATGTCACCTTCTTTCTTCTTCTATCGTGTGGGTTATGCGACAGATTACCAACCTATTCAACACTGGTGACATGATTGTTATTAAGCCACAACAACTACGTCCATAAGTAAGTAGTAACCGGCACCAACGGCTTAACGTGCCTTCAGTACCACGGATCTTTTTACTTTCGGACAATTGGGTGATCACAAAGTGATTTTTGTGATATATGTCTGTCCTCACCAGGATTCGCACCCGAGACCTCCAGATCATGAGCCCAACGCTTAACCACGGCACACGAAGGCCGTTGCTAGTTTATGATAAATATGATGCGGAAAATTTTGGAAGAATGAAGTTTAGGATAATTATGGCTATTCGTACTTTTGAATTCTCAACTTAGCCAAGTTTAACATAGTATTACAAATTTAGCTAGCATAATTTACACTGTTAGCAGTTTTTGGATTCAATGATGACGTTGTAATCACCTACGTTACTGAGTCGTCTCATCACAGTTTGCAGACTAAAAGCATAGCAGCTAGCATCTATAATTTTCGAAAGTATTGAAATGCATAGAGAAATAAAATAAAGACAACCAAATTTTCGCCATTTCTTCAAGAACGACACAGCAATGCATAAATGCATCTTTCTTTGAATGCTCATGGCCATCACAATCAGAATATGTAGGGTTTTGGATAAATCAACGAATTAGACCTCGAAAAAGACCCCATAAAAAAATAAATAAACTCACATACATCACTCTACACTTACATCGTAAAAATGTGGCCTCAATCTGCCAATGACGGGCTTGGCGAAATTGGAGGTGAGTTGCTGGCAGGCGGCTCCGAAGGTGAAGATGCCTATAGTTCTGTAGCTCTCCCACAACCATCCCGGGATCAGAGAGCCTGATAGGAACTTCTCGCCACCTCCTTTACCACGTTTGTCCCTGACCACTTCTACTGCAATTATCTGAAACGTACATGCATACATAAAACTCGCGTTTGTAATCCATAACGGGCAGAGACACAAGTAATCAAAGACAACATGCAGCCACTGTCGATACTTGTCTTGATCAGTCCTGCGGGCTTAGCACCGTAAGCGCGCGACTCTTTCTCGCCTCGACATACGTCACCCGTCACTCTCTCACAGTACTGCACAGAAAAAGATAGACGATCTCTGTCGCAGCGAGAAAGAGTCGCGTGCTTACGGTGCTAGGCTCGCCGAGATGAATATGATGAACCCTATGGTGACAAGGGATAAACCAACGCCATAACAGTTTGTTCGTCGTGTTAGACAGGACACAATCCCTCTGTCGGATTATCTGAAGCATTTTAAGGTAAATAAAATAGATGCTAGTGCTCTTATGATCCAATGTTGTGGCATATTATGGTGTAAACTGACAGTTTCCAAAGGATTAGTTCACGGGTTCACATTAGTTCAAGGGCAGAAGGCAAGAGGGAAAACCACTGCCCTATTTTTTCTAGCAAGTCGCATGGAGAGGAATGCTACACCGGTAAGAGCGTGGCTCTTAAATTCGTGATGATGATGAACAAAAGTTCACGACTATATCCCAATTGGAGTAGTCAGAGTTATATCCATCACGAACTTTCTGTTAGACCAACTTGATAGGTAGTGACCCGTATCGCAGTCTAAATGGTCGAGCCAAATGTAATAGTGATAAATTAATAACTCATTGGTGCAAGTCTGGTACCAGGGTTCGAACTGGCGCTTATAGTTTGAGAAGCAAGCCGGTAAACCACAGGACCACAGTGACATTTCTTAAAACAATGGAAAAGAAAGTCTACTTACAGTAGCAACGTTTAAAGCGAACCCAGCTAGAGCTAGGACAGCTTCAGATATGGTCTGCTCCTTGTAGGGTAGACGGATGGACTGATCGGACACGAAGTAGCCTCGGTGGTACGGCTCGGCCCATAAGCTGATCGCTAGCAGCGCAAAACCAACTGGAATTGATAAAAAATACTTATTATTTGTAGAGGTGTTTAACGTCTAATAGCCGAGACCCTCCAAAGCACGGAATCATCTTACTTTTTGGACAATGAGATAATTCAAGCCTGCAATGCCTTTACTAAACAAAGAACAGTTTCATAAAGTGATTACAACAATTTCCTGGACCTGGTCGTGAGCACTACTAGACCACGCAGGCTGTTGGTAAGTGAGCTCGCAGTGGAGCAGCTTGGTGGAGTATGCTCCATACCCCCTCCGGTTGATTGAGGGGAGGCCAGTGCCCAGCAGTGGGATGTACGAAGGCTGATTTGGATCGCACAACTGCTTGTATTGGGCCTGTAAATCAGTGGCTACCTCAGGGTAGGCCAAGACAGAAGGAGACAAGCTTTGTTCCTAAAGTGGATACCGAAAACGAGGTTACCTAGAACCCGAAAAAGTTGCGAGATGATCTTATCGGACAAACTGATGGCAGTTCTTTGAAAACCCTGCGGAGTGGAGAGATCAAAATCAAATCAAATGTTCTTTATGATCATGGCACACTTCTCTTGCTTCTTTAGTAAGACTTCTTCTTGGGTAAGAGCTATCATTTTATCCTGTCAATATAATTATTATTTACAATGGTTCTTACTTCATACTTACAGTACTTAACATACTTAAATTATTTTTGCCATAAATGTATTTATAACACTTGCTTCATAATACCCACTTAATCTTGTACGTGTGTTAGATAACATTGGGCTAAATATAGTTAACATACCTATATATTTAATCTGTATAACACTTAACCACATAGGAGCGTGTAAGTATTCAGGTATTACCTATAGTACGAAAATATAGTAGGTAATATTATTTTTATCAGTAGATAACAGAATAATGATGTCAGAGGATTTAGATAACAAATAATTAGGAAAATATTTGGTGTTCTGAGATACTTGAGATAAACAGTAGGTAATCCCTTTTTTTGACGTAGACAGCGCTGAGGGCTCTCACCCGGTTCAAAATGTAACACAACAGACCTGGGGGGTTAAAATGGCCACATCGAAGCAATTCATCTCAGAAAGCAATATTGCAATTTGACATTTGCGCATATACCTAAAAGTAAGTGCGCAATACAAACAACTGTCAAATAGCAATATTGCTTTCTTAGACGAATTGCTTTGATGTGGCCATTTTAACCCCTTTGAGGGTGCCCAGTTGGGCGTGATCCTCAGTTCAAGGTCTGAGAGGATTTGTATTAGAAAGAATTAATCCACCCTAGTGAGCCGATAGACACAAGCGCTGTATGAGGCAAATGTCGACCACGCCGCCGGGGTCCGTACCGTCCTGAAGCGAAAGCTATATTTATGGTAATATCAAGTTTATTTGTATATAAAGCAAAAGTTGATGGTAGGGCTGGCAGAGGAAGACCTAGAAGGACTGACATTGACCAAATTGGAGATGTCCTTAGAAAAGGTTTAGTACGTACTACTCTGAACCGGCGTGCGTGTATGAAGCGATTGATGAACGTGGAGGAAGCAAGAGAAGTGTGTCAGGATCGAAGCAAATGGAATTCTATAGTCTCTGCTTACCCCGGTGGGAAATAGGCGTGAGTTTATGTATGTATTTGTAGATCCAGCCACAAGTTTTTACAAAAACATTTGTCACCGGTGGAATTACCGCGGAGTAATTTCACGGCTTCATGACTCTTCCTTATTGGGTTAAGGCTGTTCTGTTTGCGTGATTTTAATGTTTTTCTCACCTTCAGCCATAGTATAATTGCTTCAGCTGATTGATAAAATATTTAATACCTACTCTTAAAAATCTTTTCTTTTTTAAAAAAAAATGGTTGGTAGCGCCTGGATACGTAAGACTGAGGATAGGGCTTTGTGGCCTTCGGAGAGGCGTCTGTCCAGCAGTGGACTGCGACCTTTTGACTTCTTGTTGGGTTAACCTCTCATCGCCGAGATTTCCAGACATAATACTTAGTAAAATAAAAGGGGTTTGGATTTTAAAAGAACACACTTACGACTTTAGAAAGAAAGAAAGAAACATTTATTACTTCCGGACACCATAGACACAGACAGACAGGTCAAGTTTCGGGTAACCACGCCTTAGCGAGTTTTCTGTTAGTCCAATAGGTGGCGAGCCGTATCGCTGTTTATAATGGGCGAGGCAACTGTGTTAATAGTTAGGGTAGATGGGCTATTAATAGACTAGCCAAACCTCCCCCCCCCCCCCACAAATACATTAGTAACCAATATATCTTAGTATAGTGGCTGTATGGTCTCCTAGCTGCTACTGTAATTATTACATTAGTATATCGAATAAGGCACGTTAAGCCGTTGGTCCCGGCTGCATTAGTAGTCGTTAATAACCATCAATCCGCACTGAGCCCGCGTGGTGGTTTAAGGCCCGATCTCCCTATCCATCCATAGGGAAGGCCCGTGCCCCAGCAGTGGGGACGTTAATGGGCTGGTGATGATGATGATATTGAATAAATATTATTTTGTTCTTTTCTTTCTTTCTAGCAGGTTGGCTGGTTTTTTTTTTGTACTATACAATTGCAATAAAACTCTTTTGATTTTGATTTTTTTTTTGGTACACTAACGTATTCATATAGTGACGCGAGCCGTGATCAGATCAAGGTTATGTGGGTGAATGTCCCCAAAAGATACTCCGTTATGGTGACTCAAAGCATACAGATTAAGTAAGTACGTACATACATTATAAGAGTTGGTAGGTAAGTACATATAACTTACAAAATTGCTAGTTATTACGTATCAATAAGGTCCACTATTGTTTTGAAACTACTCAGAAAACAGCTGTATAGCTGCATTGTATTCTGTTTTCCTGTAGGTAGGTACCTATTTGTCTTATTTCCAGTATTACGTACTTACAAATAACGAGTGTTATGTTTCCTTTGGCAGCTTAATAAAATAAACCAGGGTTGCTGAGATTGGTCATCCATCTAACAACCCACTCGATGGAAAGTGAAGCGGGAGTTGTGGTAAGTGGGTGACCTAATGTGAGTGGGGTGGTGGTGAGTGGGTAAGTGTGAGTGAAGTGGGTGGGGGTAGGGAAGTGGTCTCATGGTTTCAGGTTCCCAGGGCTATCCCCAACAGTGGGATGTAGAATATAGGGTTAAAAGTTAAAAGTTGCGTGAGTCCCTATAATAATTACTTAACGCTTATACCTATTTGAAACTTATCGTGAAAATATTTCACGTACACTATCGAAGTCGGAAGTGCAGATTACCAAGCCACAAAACAATTTGTTACTTTACACAGTAAAGTATTTAAAAAGCAGTAGGTATTTTATGTTATTATTAGGCGGAAAAAGTAAGTAGGTACTTACAGCCAGCCAAAATAACGAAATCCAATACAATCTTCCAAATCAGCCGGTCGACAGCCATCGTTCACTTGTGTAACACTCAAAACATTATTGCAAAATGTTTCTCTTTCAACCAACACTGAATTCGCTTCGTAAACGTGCCTCGCCGATAAAGGACATAGATAAAATGAGTAATACAAGGTGGGTAGTTATCTTGTACGTAATAAGTACGTACCTATTACACATCACAGTTAAAACTAAATTACCCGTTTTAATATGACTTTTATTGATATAGTAAATAAAAAGGACTTTGATAAGGATGAAAATTAAACAAGTACGCTTAACTACGATCACAGTTGAAGTGAAAGTTCAATAAATTATGATTAGGAAATATTGTCCATTAAAAGCGCCCTCTTTGGATTCTATGATAGAACTAATACATAACAGAGTTCAGTATCTGTTGCAATTGTGATTAAGTTCAGGCGTTGTCTCATAGATGGCGCTGGTAGTATACATTTCATAGGGAACTTCAACATTACTTTGGAGAGGAAATTGAATGAAACAAATTACCTCTAAAGTGTAACGTATTTTTATTATGCATTCTCATAATTTTAACCATAAATCAAATAAATATTTATCTGCCAAAATTGCTACTTTCTATAAGGCAGTGCATCTCCTAACATACATTTAGCTAGGCATGTTAAATAGGCCCCATAGTACAATAGTCCTTTTAAAATATAAAATTTATATCGTCATCTTATAGTTGACATCACGTAAGCGCCTTTTAACAAAACTTCGCAATAGACAAACTAGTTTCAATCATCATCTCCCTAGCATTATCCCGTTTTCCACAGGTTCCGTCTACCTAACCTGAAGATTTGACAAGTCCGGTTTTTTACAGAAGCGACTGCCTGTCTGACCTTCCAACCCGCGAAGGCAAAACCAGCCTAATACAGGTTAGGTCACATACCTCCGAAAATGCATTCTCGGGAATGTGGGTTTCCTCACGATGTTTTCCTTCACGGCTGAGCACGTGATAATCATTTATGATCCAAACATGAATTCGAAAACAAATTCGACAATCATTGGTTTAGGCTTGTGTTGGATTCGAAACTGCGACCTCAAACTGAGAGGCAAGCGTTCTACCAACTCAGCTACCACGGGTCAGATAAACTAGTTTCAATCCAGGTAAAAAAATTGTGGTAAAATTACCCAGAGATTTAGAATGAATGTAAGAAATCGAGGTTTTGTTGAAGAAAATCACTTCGGAATGTGATATTTGAAAATGGCGCTTACGTCGCTTTCACTACAAGAGGACGATATTGACAATCTAAGTGAAAAAGATAAAACTATGTATAAAAAACGATTGAAAAAACTGACTTGATAAGTAGGTATGTTTCGAGCTGTTTATTACAATATCATCATTGAATAAAAAAAAAACAACTACATTTTTTTCATGGATTTCTTATGAGACTCTTGCCTTGATAATCTATACATAATTCAGCTAAAAATTTAAAAAGGTAAATAGAATTTTAATAATTACATTCGTTAAACTAGCACCTAATTCATCTTAAAACTAATTAATCAATAAGAAAAGTAAACTAAAAATTCTGTTGTATAATATAATGCAAAATTACTAAGTCTGTAATATTTTTTTACAATTCTATATCACAGAATAAAATACAACCTCAGCGTCTTAGAGACTTAGAGGTAACTACGACTAAAATAAATTAAAATGAGCTGCGAAGTCAAATAAAATAAAAATATAAAAGATATTTTAGTATTTAGTACTACATGATATGGATAGTCGGGATTACGTACGAAGTACGGGATTACCTAATAATGTAATGTTATGCAGCAGTAACTATTTCTCCAATAAAAGGTTTTTTTTAATGCATGTAATAGACTAAATGTAAAAAAATATGAAAAAAAAAAATAGCGAAAAAAATTTTCTTTTTTCATCGGTTTTTTTCCGTACGCGCAATATAGTGCACACTTTAAACGGTTTACGCATTTAAGAAGTTGTTTTTTATATTCTGTAATTGTGAAAAATCCACAAAACACACCAACGCACGATCTCTACCGGCCCTACACGTCCTTACTTTTTAGTTCTACGCAAACATTCGAAGGTAGATACTTGTATTTCTTCTCCTTCTATCGTGTGGGTTGTGAGGTGGATGACCAACCTTACCAACCCGTACTTGTACTAATTCATTTACATTTTAAGGGACGTATAGAGGATTTGGTACCAAAAATGATCCGAATAATAAATGCATCAGAGCTATACATATACACTCTGTAATGTAATAAGAATATCTAAATATTTACACACAAAATATGCATTGAATAAAATAAGATGTTCAATAAAAGTTCTAACGACAATTATTGACAACATTCATTACAACACTAGTTAATAATTATATATGAAAAATCTTATAAGTATCTAAACTACTTAATTGTACTTTACACTGTGCAAGGAAGAACCAAAGATAAGATTCTCCGAAAATAAATAAAATAAATAACTAAACAAATAATTGCAATGGGATTCGTAAGTAGTAAAGCTGAGTTTATGAATAAGGAAGAACTATATACGTAAATATATTAGTCCTGAGAGAAGAACAAACTAAAATGTATATTAATTATATACACATTTTGTAAAATTGATATTTAAATATATAATTTATATATAAATTTTGAAAAAAATCTATATATAATTAATACAAATTTTAATTTGTCATTTATAAAAGTCATATCTAATTAGTTAAGAATAAAAATACTCAACAATTAGATATTAATAAGCCTACGTAGAACAAAGAAAATAAGTTTAAAAAACTGGAAAGAAAGAACGTTCAGTTAGCAATGGTAATATTATAAGCTTTTGCAAGCGGTGTACATTGTACTATGATTATAAATATTTATATCTTTTACCACATAAACTAGGGAGGCACGTCAAGTTATTTTTAAGTATACAGGGTGTTAGTGACATCGTAGCGAAAACTTTGAGGGATAATTGAGACCATGATTCTGAGTTGATATCGAGTGGAATTTTCCATCGCAAAAGTGTAGAACTGAAAATAATGAAAAAAAAAAACCCAAAAATCATGGATTTTGGGATGGAAAATTTCACTTGAAATTAACTCAGAATCATGGTCTGAATCATGCCCCTCAGTATTCATTATGATGTTATTAACACCCTGTATATGTAGATAGAGAGGAGAGAAAAACAAATCGACTCCTTATACAAGAACATTTTCATTATACTTCTCTTTTCTGTTAAACATTGTCTTGTAGCGGATTTTAACAAAAAAAGTCTGGAATTAATAGTAAAGTTGTATTGTTTTGCTAGCTTTAAAAACTCTTGCAATTGGGTCGTGTACTAAGTTCAAGATAAATTATGAAATTCTGATTACTACATAAAGACAGATCTACAATTAATGAAAAACATTTTCTTTTTTCTATTTAACTTATTTATGAATTTTGATTCAAGAAATCCGTATTAATACGTCCGAAAGTCACATTTTTCTATGACGTCACAGTGTGCTTTTTCAAACAAATTCCATAGTAATTTCGTGTTTTGACGTTTAGTAAAAAGTGACTGATTTGACCAGTTGGAAACTAACCTATTACTAGTCTATCTGGTATAAGATATAACCCAACGTTTTAACCTAATTTACTTTTACGTTACAAGCTACAGACTTACAACAATTTTGCCGAAAATATTTTCCTTTCAAATTACCATTTTAGATCCGAGATTATTTAACCGACTTTTAACGAACTGTAATGATTAGGAACACAACGAGTTTGTTAGTAATACTTCTAGTACCCGAAAGCTTCCTGCGAATAACTTGTCATCTAAAATTTTGATACGTTCCCAGTCAAATAATAAAACTGGGAATTACTCACCAACACTTTTTAGGTGGCGTGTGTATTTTAGAAGTGACAATCTTGAACTTCGAAGATTTACTAAAGAAAACTAGAGCTAAACTAAGTCTAAAATCATAATCCGCGCCATGAAAAATGTCAACGGATTTTAATGTTACACTAATTCTATGCAGAATCTGCAGCTTAAGAGCCGCGGAACTTCTTACATGACGCGAACTATATTTTAAACCTAGGGTGGTATTGATAAACTAATTTCAACTTTGAGACTGCCCCTGTGGACTGGCCTCATGTCAATGTGACAGTTCTTATATAAAACAGGGACTTAAGCATAGTGTACTAAGTAGTCGTTACATGAGTCATGTCAGGGGCCTGTGGCGGTTCAGTAATAACCCTGACACCAGATTTGATGGGGTTAGTAATCCACCTCACAATCCACATGATAGAAGAAGAAGAAGCATAATCTTGAGGGCAGTCGCAGTTGAGATTAGTATATTATTACCATCCCTAGTATATCTTTTACTCTTCGTTTTGTGATAACTCTGTTAGACTTTACGCTATCTAGTGAAATAGTTGATTGTAGATTCCGACCTTTTCTTTCGTTTACGAAACACAATAACCCTGTTGCATACAACGTCAATACACCATATTTGTTATATCTAGTATTCATAATTGACACGTTATTTTTCTTCCTCAAAATCAGACCATACACCGTGTATTCCGTTCGTTCTCACTTATAAAGGCGTTCACTTTAAAAAAGTTCATTTAGCACACCAGTTTTCCGAATATCAAAAGCGATCAAACTTATTGTTTTTATTAGGAATACAAAACGTAGAATTTTCTAGAAATAAAATACATTCCAATTTGCACTTAACAATTACATCGTTGCACGTTTTGTACACCCAAGAACACTTTTCCCTTTAGGAGTCCATGTAGCACTAATTGGCTATATATTCGTGGGAGATCCACGATATTTGGTTCTGTTGTGGTTCTGGTCATGTTACCTCCTCCTCCTCGCTTAGAGTCTGGGAGCCAGGCGGGGTGGGTTGTCAGACCTGCCAGCCAGTGGCAGTTCTAGTGTTCCCGTTGGTCACGTGTAACTCGGCATCATGGTTCGACAGCCGCGAACGGGGTGACTTCCGAAGATCAGAAATGAATGTGAACTGGAATTGAAGAAATACCTACTTTATTTATTTATCAAAAGACGAACACACAAGTTACGGGCTGTTAGTGACATCATAACGAAAACTTTGAAGGATGATTCAGACCGTGATTCTGAGTTGATATCAAGTGGAAATTTTTAATTTAAAAATACACTAAAATTTTAATGAATTTTCCGACAGAAAATTCCACTTGATATCAACTCAGAATCATGGTCTGAATCATCCTCCTCAATATATATTTATGTTACGTTGTCACTAACACCCTGTATACAATCCACGATTTTATAAATATAAAATATAGTAAGTAAGTAATTACCATTGCTTATTTAAATAGCATTTTTGTCGAATGACCTGTTAAAACTAGAGTTGTTCTAGAGATATAATCAAAAACTACTGCACTACATAGTTATACATATCGACAAACTTTGTTACCTACAGGTACGCCTACAAATTTAAAATTCGAACAATGTCCAATTTACTTTTGTTTTAATAACTATGTTAGTACGTAAAACTTTTAAAACTTTAACGAGATTAATAAATGATAGAAGTATATTCAACTGTTCTGCGATAATACTTAAATGTTATTAAGTGGTCTATAGTTGAAAAGTTTTTTCTTGATATTTTTGTATTGTTACTGTGGCGTTCTCTAATAATAAATACTTTATTTCTTTCTTAAAAGCATAATGATCAAAATACCCAAAAATTTTACGAAAAGTGGTGAAAGTAATGTAGCGACCTAATCGGATATTTTAGATCGTACCTTTAAATTTTGGGCCAACAAAGTAATATATTTTACTTGCAAGTAAATCGCCAGGTATGGGGTAGGCTGTGGTTGTCGACATAATTTGGTAGCCTAAACTGTACCAGGATGCCATGATATTCGTCGCTCGCCTTCCGAAGCTTTCGGTTTGACATCCTTCGCGTCATCGGTGCGGATGCCCATTGTCTAGATTTTATCATCAAGGATGGACATTTTGATACCTGGAGGTCTAAAAATGCCACATCAAAGCTGTTCATCTAAAAAGCAATATTGCAATCTGACATTTGCGTATATAAAAGTAAATGTGTTTTTTTCTTATTTGTTATGTGCGCAATGTCGACAAGTGTCGAATAGCAAAGTTGCTTTTTTAGGCGAATTGCTTCAATATGGCGTTTATAACCCCCCTGCTCGTCAGTAGCAGAATTACGTAGAGTGGTAATCCTTATGTCCTAAGTCCTAACCTAATTAAAAATTGTGGTCGGGACTTTTTTGTCCTTCTGCCAACCGCAATATACCTCCAAAAACATTTCTCATAATAATCTCATCGGTATCTCTATCGTAATATCTTTGGAGGGTCAATATCAACACCAGGTTTGCTGACACCAGGTTTTTTGATGACCATTCACCTCACAGTGCACACAAGCTGTATACGTGTGAGCTTGGGTTGAGTCGCCAAAGGCCAAAGGGTCATTTATGGAGAGGTCCCCTTTCTGGAGGTCCCTTGGCTATTGCCAATGTAGTCTATTCATTTATGGCATTAAATACAAAAAAAAAACTCACCACAATAACAGCGTATAGTGTGCCAATAGCGAACCCGGCGAGCACATCGCTCCAGTGGTGCTTGTAGTCGGATACCCTGGTCATGACGGTGTACCAGGAGAACATGACGAGGAGGAACTGCAACCCGTGCTTGGCCAGCTTCGAGCCTCGCCAGGTGAAACGCCGCTGGAGGTACATCTGCAAGGGGAATGTTTGTTTAGCATTGTAATTTTATCTTTAATGACACAAGCGTCCAAGTCGTCACGCCATTTCTTTCGAGGTTTACCACGACGCCTGTACCCGTCATGAGGCACCCAATACGGGACGGACGTACCGCGCTCACCGAACAGAGTGCTTGTGAAAAACATCTCCAACCCATTCAATCTGGTGGTTTTAGTCCTCCATCAGCTTGTCGGAGGGACTGGTCTGAGCGCGCACAGGACCGCGCAAAATAGAAAGAGAAAGGGGAAGCCGTTGCCCAGTAGTAGGATCTTGTAAGCTAGACTAAATTAGATACATACAACCGTATTTTGGTCGAAGGGCACGAAAAAGAATTATGATTGTTAGGTACATGTTGGGAGGGAGATAGGTACTTACCTACCTCAATCAGATGCAGCCACTTCTGATGAAATCTTAAGATTGATATGATGAACAGTAAGGTGACAGGTAATCAGCCAATTTTGTATCGTCCAATCGATTATATCAGTTGGGTTTTACGACAAGCCGAGAAGACAAGCTGAACGTGTCCTAGGTTTTAGTTTACTCCCAATCCAGCACAGAAGCAATCTAAAGATATAAATCTGTCTATCAATCAATCAAATACTTTAAAAAAAGAAGTTTCGCGTTTGTAAATAGGTAGGTAATACGTATTGCTTGTACAGAAAAAAAGGTAAGATATGTACCGCAGACTTTGATATGAAATCGGAAGCTATAACTGTAAAATCGTAATACCTAATTGACGTGATGCGCTTCAAACTAACAAAAAATCTGGGGAATTTTGCTGATAAAAACAGTTACCACGGAACCGCGCCTCGACAGTATGCCATAGATGTATCTAAGATATCCCCTTATCTTCTAACGAGTTTTTTTACGCCGTCGATCTAATTTGTGAACATTTAATCATGTTGCTAATGTTCCAATCAGCATAAGTCGAGATGCTACGAGCGTGACTAGTGTGTACCATAAATATCGCGAGCATACTTGTGTTAACGCGATGATTTAGAACTTTATACCCGTTTTGCCTTTAAGAGGCAACCGGGTGGTGTTTTTCCCTGATTCTTTTTCTTTAGCGTACCGTGTCTCATGTCCCATATCGTGAGAGCCGTGGTAGCCCAGGTGCAAGGACACATGACTCTCACTATGAGGTCGCAGGTTTGAATCCCAGCACGGGCCTAAACAGCTAATGATTTAGGAATTTGTTTTCGAATTCATGTTTGGATCATAAATTATTATCGCGTGCTCAGCGGTGAAGGAAAACATCGTAAGGAAATCCACATTCCCGAGAAAGGCATTTCGAAGGTATGTGACCTAACCTGACAAATCTTTAGATTAGGTAAGCGGACCCTGTGAAAATGGGATAACGTTAGGGGAGATGATGATAACCTATCGTGTGCCAGTGCTGACCAGATGTCTTGGCCAGTTCCTTTCGAAGGCATCTAGGTGGTCTTTCCATCTTCATTTGAGCCTGCCTCTGCTGCGAATTCCATCTGTGGACACCCATTACGTGAGCGCTCTGGGCCACCTATCCAAGATGTATTCTTTTTCAATTTCTTTCTAGGATTACGGTTCTAAAAGAAATCTATATCCCAATTGGGGTAGTCAGATGTATATCCATTGGAAAATGAACTAAGTACCCACGCGTTACCGAGCTTTCTGCTTTCTGTTAAATCCTTAAAGATGTGTGATGTGTTTAATGTACATAAAAAGGATAATATAATATAAAGCCATAAACTTCAAACGATAATTTGGACCTTGTTAATATCTAATTTTATGAAGATCATAATACTTCCTCCTAGAAATATAATTAGATTCAATTGGCAGTAATACCCAGTAAAAGGTCAGGTTAACGTTATCTTTTACGATTAAGATTATAAACTGTTAGTAATTAGTGGTTTTAAAACTACTTTTTTTTTGTCTTAAGCAGCATCAGCTCTAGCGTTTGTATGTATGCATGGGAACCGCTAGCCATATCTGAAGACATTGAAAGGTTTTTACAGAAGCGATTGCTATATAAAATAAATGATTGCTAGAGATCTAAAAGTGACTATTTAAGGCATATTGTCAATCCTTTTACACGTGCAAACTATGGGTCAACTATACTCAGGGGGCATTCAACGCCTTACGCGTACAGTATAATAACGCGTTTAGGATGCCGTTGGGGCTGCCGAGATATTGCAGTGCGTCCGGCATGTTTGCGCAGGCAAGTACCAATGGCTTTCATGCCATCATTAGGTAAAAAACTGCCTCTTTACTGCACCGGGTCCGGACCAGCTCCAACAGTCTCTTAAACGTGGTGACGGACAGAATTGACTGTCCCATTGTGAGGCATTGGATTGACGTCCATGTCTCACACTAGGTTTTTGTCATGTTATTAACATGTGCTTACTAACATAGTATAAGTCCCTTACTAACCATTATGGATGTACAAAAGTCCGAAATAAAGTTTTATTTAATTTTAATTTATATAACCTTCCAACCTGTAGGAAGCTGAAGAAGGAAGAAATAAAAAATAATACTACGTATAGGACGGTAACACTCCGCCCCGCACTAATTCGTATCAGGCGACGACTTCACCCCCTCTGAGTCTTACTATAGTTTTAAATGGCCTTAGGCTGCTAAGGAGTAAGGGACAGAGCGCGCGGACTATGTCCCGTGTTAGACGGTACACTATAAGAATGATATTATTGTATAGAATGTCCGGGTGTGTGGTAGTACTTACAGCGAAGTAAATCATGGTGTAAGCTGAGAAGGAGGAGTGCCCACTGGGGAAAGATAGTCGCATCTCTTTCAGCAGCTTAGCGTCGTTGTTGAGACACGTGAAGTTTTCAATATACCGCCACTTGTTCTCATCCAGGTTACAGTTGATGTCAGGTTTGCATACCTGGAACAAATAAAATCTAAATTAGGATACATTCCTTTTTCAAAAAATATAAATTATGTGTTATCGTCTGGCGAGAATGAAACACTATGCACGTTTGAATACACATAACACATAAACAGCCTATACACGTCCCACTGCTGGGTACAGGCCTCCCCTCAATCAACCGGAGCGGGTATAGAGCATACTCCACCACGCTGCTCCACTGCGGGTTGGTGGAGGTGTTTGGACTAGTAGCCCAGGATCAACGGCTTAGCGTGCCTTCCGAAGCACGAAATCATCAGCACCTTTGAATAGTTTTTTTTTTATTTTTCTTGTTTGTTTAACGCACTATTTCATAATCGAATCGCAAAAAACACCCTTTCACTTCAATATTTTTTCTTTCTTTCTTCTTCTTTCTTCAATTATCACACAACGTCTCCTTGCTTTTCAAAATCACTCTTCCCAATCCATTCACTCCGTTCATTTCAACTCAATCATCCATCTTTTCAGTCTTCGTTCAAAAATCAGACTCAGCCTCATACTTATCCCACAATTATGTTGAAGCAGTAGGTACGGTCACGAGTACTAATATCATATGTGTCGGTCCACCTTGTAGCGGGCCTACCCACTGAGCGTCGTCCGACACGTGGTCGCCATTCCAGAACCCTTCCGCCCTTCCAATAAACATTAAGATGGGAATATAGAAGGGGATAGTGCAATAAAGAGTTTTTGTATTGTATTGTATTGTATTGTAGAAGGATAGAGAGGAAGGGGAAGAGTAAGAAGAGCTTACATGGAACAAATGAAAGAGAAGACGAACCGGTCGTGTTTTATAAGGAAGCCAAAGAATTAGCATTTGATAGACAAGAATGGAGAATGCTAGACCGACAAGAGCGTGGCTCTCAATAAACGATGATGATGACATTTGTCTAACTTTTTCAATCGATTCCGTATATTAATTGGCATAGCAAACGAGATTTCAATGATAATTTCCTTTATGAATAAAACATGCACCATACACCATACATCACTTTCGTATGTAAAGTGTTCAGATCACCACCAGGGGTATCCAATTACGACAACAATGTCGGACTGGTCCCGTGCGCCATAAATTGTCGGACAATTAATTCTTTTTCGCTTAAATACAATCATCTTTGAGTGATGGTCAGTGTGCTTGAGGGCTTAAGTTTGTAACTAACTGATTACGAGCGTATAGCGATTTAATGGTGAATGACTTAGACCATGTTCAGCAGGCGCGATTTACTCGCGTTTTCATACCACAGAGTAATTTGATTACTTTATAGATTCCGGCACGCTTGGAGATGTGCGTCTGTATCCGTACGATGTTAAGTATTCTGTGGTATGACAACGCGTGTAAATCGCGTCATCTGGACAAGGACTTAAGTGTGTAATGCGTTCGAAGTTAGTAGTCTATAGAGTTTTGAGGTCGCGGCACAGGCCTCCCCTCAATCAACCGGAGGGGATAAGGAGCATACTCCACCACGCTGCTCCACTGCGGGTTGGTGGAGTCGGGACTTAAATAAAAAAATAAGTAGCTTACTCGCTGGCAGTGGGATACCTAAGTATCAATCCGGTTTAACAAGTGCGGTTGCAGTTTGGACGTGTATCGCTTCACTTTTTACTTTTTCAATAAATAACGAACAAGAACTGGCTTGAAGGAAGCGTTCGTTCAATACTTACACTAAAATAATATTTAATTATTCACTCTTGGTAAGTACTTAGTAGGTATGTGTATTGAAAAAGTCTACAATAATGATTTCGAACGTTAATACTAAGTAGCTTCCCGCCGCGACTTCAATCGCGTAGACTTCGGTTATCGCGGCCGACATGTCTTTTTTCCACTCCTTTTTAGTCCCTTTAAGAGATGATGAGACAGACAGAAGCACTCACATTTATAACATTAGTATGGACGTTCCATGCTGAATCACTTGACCACCATAGGGTTAAACAGGATATGACTTAGTCGGATGACTTAGGACGGCTCACCACCTATCATCACGTTGGTCTAACAGAAAGCTCGGTGAAGTCCCAATCACAGTCCGACATTACAGTCTGATCACCTGATTGTCCGAAAGTAAGATGATCCGTGCTTCGGAAGGCACGTTAAGCCGTTGGTCCCGGTTACTACTTGCTGATGTAAGTAAGTAGTCGCTACATGAGCCATGTCAGAGGCCTTTGACGGCTCAATAGTAACTCTGACAGCCAGGGTTGATGAGGTTGGTACTCCACCTCACAACCCACATGATAGAAGAAGAAGAAGAAGTCCCAATTGGGATATAGCCGTGAGTTTATGTTATGTTGACTTAGGACGACACGTAACAAAAGTGATTTCAAGTAGTCTACTGATTACACTATTGAAATGAAATATATTCGTTCTAGAGCAGTAAATACAGATCTAATTAAATAATGTAATGTGTACTACGTAAAATTAATACCATAGATGTTGTCGCCGAACGAAGCAAATACTTCTTTGGCCAAAAGCCTATGGTCCAGTCCTTTAAGAAAATATAATGGCGGACATTTTAAAAAAGAAAAGAAGACAGTTGACGATCGGGAGTGAAAAGGATTGGTCATATAATATTCATTTAGGCAGCATGGTCTTACGATCTTAGCCTGTCCCTTAAATGGGCAAAAGGAAAAGGATTGGTCATGGTTGAAGTACAAATGTTTAGTTATATAAGTTGTGTTGAATAAATACTGGTATTTGGTAGATAATCGAAACAAATGTCGATATAAATGTGTGTACGAGCACACTCGTCACATATGTAACCGTATACTATGCTTGCAAGCGTCTGCATATCGACATTATTACATGAAATCTACAAATTATTTTAGTGTGTGAATAAACGCCAATCGGCAGTTACGTTGAATTTTCTTTCTATCAGCTGACCACATTTAAGTAAAATTTTATCTACTACAGTAATAACAACAGACATACTTAATACAAACCTTTACATTAATAACATTACAATATAAATGTTGGGACACACCCCAACAATGTGTATGAACTAATGTGTTTTTTTTTTATACAATCCTTGTAGCTCACGGTCTACGACCCTAAGGTACTGTACCCATAAAGTACCACAGGTACTTTCTTACATAAATTCTGGTCGAGCTACTGCAATTTATACAGCGATAACCTGTCAAGTGGATAATGATAAAATTGTCAGCACTTTAGTAACTGCGGAAAGCGAAAGTGCAATGGAGTATGGCCCCTTTGAAGCATTGCTACTTGTGTAATAGGATACTTAAGGTGCTACGCTAGTATTCAACACCGCACGTAAGTAGATGATTTTAAAAAAATGCAATCAGCAGTAAAACAAAGAAAAAAAAGATGGCAATAATACAGGGCAATAGTGACACCGTACCGTAATTCTATATTAAAAATAAACGGATCCGAAATCAAAAACAACTTATTCAAAACTAATAAAATAAACACAAGAAGCTAAATTTTTCCGCCGAATGATAGAGAAATTCAATTTGCATTGAATTTCTTTGTTCCCTTTTATTTGTAATCTCTCTCTCTCTCTCTCTCTCTCTCTATTTAAGAGCTGCGCTCTTGTCGGTGGAGTAATCGCCATTCCTCTCTTCTTCCCGCCAAAACTTTCACCTCCCGAAACGACACGACCTGCACCTTCTGTTTTATTATTTGTTTGTTTTTTTATTTGTAATAAAGTGTTGTATTATATTTCTTATGTTTCATCGACATTGATGTTGTATGGAGCTTCCACCTTAAACAGTTCGCAAGTCCTAAGGCGATAAACAAGTATCTGTCTATACTTATTTACATTTACGGCTCTTTTATTGCCCATAACATGATCAAGCTTATTAGAAGACCTGCCATTGGTAACTACTTGCCCATAATCATTTATAAAGGCACCTAATAGGATTTGCCTAAGGCTCTGCTTGCGTTGAATTTGTGGTATTCACCAAGAACTCCATGGACAAAAAACGTAAGAGACTGGTTTAAGGCGGACAGCATAGCCAAATAGAATAAGAAATAATACCACGTATAGAACGGCATCTCTCCGCTCTCCACCAGTGGCTGGGCTAGGTTTACCTCACACCCCCTCAATCTTACTTCAATCGTAGGGCGTCAGACGTCACACACACGGATGCGCGTGTACGATAACGTCAATGTGTGGTGTATGTGTAAATAAAGGTTTTTTGTACGAACTGTCCGGGATGTAGCATAGGTTAACTGATCCGCATAACTGACGACAGAACGACATATGGACAAATGGTCGTTGACCTCCGGTATGGACATGGCACTTGAAGAAGATCATCTTCAAATCGAGGCTCTATCAATGCTATATCTAAGACTAAATAATAAATAAAAAGAGAAAACCAGACAAAATATACATTAAAATATATAGGCCTTCTCTCTTCTTCTATCGAGTGGATTGTGAGCTGGATTACCAACCCCATTAACACTGGTGTCAGGGATATTACTAAATATAGGTATCTATGAACGTTAATTATTTAACAATTCATACTCCATTTCTTTCTTATATTTCATAAGATATTTGCAACATAATATTTTTTCAACTAAAAGTTATTGTTTTTTTTTGAAAGGAAAATATTCTAACACATTAAACATAGTATCACAATGTTTGTAGAGATAAGCTAGAGATGTGCATCGTGGTTTTATTCATGATAAAGAAGTGTTGCCTGTCGCTAGTGACATATGTATGGTTTTAAAAAAAAACAATAGTATTGCTACTGCAATGACTACTGCAAGAACTATCGATAGTTCGGCAACAGTATGATAAAGTGTTATAACCTCTTGCGGCCAAGATTTCCAGACAGAATAGTTAAACAATGGGGTTTGAATTTAAAAGGACATTCGGTCTTTCGACTTTAAAGACGCGTAACGTCGTTAACACGTCCACGCCAGACGTGCGTTCTAAATCTGCATCACAAAATAACTTCACACTTACATTCCCAGACGCCCAAACGCCCTTTTAATATTCCACCGCCCCCAGCGCCGTGATCGACCTCGTCCCGTAATCACTGAATTACCAACTTACCCCGTTTTATTATTCAAAACACGAAAAATAAATACTTTACTCGTTTATGAACGCAACAAGTCGTTAAGTCCGCCAATTTCGTCCGAAAACCACCAATAAGCGGCCATTATCGGACCACTTGCGAAACTTGAGATAAACTCGTTTCAGAACGAGCGCCACTACTTGATTGGATGATTGACGTTACCATATAAAGTTGAAAAATTATTAAGAATATTCCGAGTAATAACATGTTATCGATATTGTAAACAAAGACGTAATTTCTAATTATCTTGCCGGTTTATCCTGTTACGTTTGATGACTGAGAAAAAGACTTATCGTTTTCATGTCATTAATCGTAAATGGAGTTTGATTTTTTTAATATTCAACTGACGATATAAAAGATGTAATTGCCGAATACTGCTTCCTGAGATACAGGTCTCCTAGTTCAGGAAGCAGGGTTATACTTCTGTAGCATTTGTGTGTCCTAGGTATCCAATGTTGTCAACCTTTTTTCTAATCAAGTAAACAATTTTTCATTTGTCATTTTTTCCCTGATGAAGTAAAGTTGCGCTTGAGCGGGATTTGTGCCACGGGTAACATCTTCATCATCATACCTACTATGTAAGTTGAATGACAAACTGCAGAGCTAGTAAGCTACGGCCAAAGTGTTCCACGAATTTGCCTTATATAGGTAGGTATTACTTCTAAAACTAAAAATCACATTCGCTTATTGATAATGTAGGATATCATCAGAGATCACCTTATTGAAAGTACAGATTCTGTTTTAGTTCTAAGCTACAATTTTATCATTTATCCGGCTTTGAAACGTGTTATTGTTCTGGTGAAGAAACATGAAGAAAAGTCTATTTTTAAAAGTCAATTAAAAAGACAAAGGCGCCAGTCACGCCACCACTGGCTGCGGTAGGCACATCGTGATTCCCAAAAACATTACGAAAGAAATAATTGGAAAAACAATTTATCATTCATCACGATACACCACTTATTGGACATTGGCGACGACAAACGAACGCGTGTTGAATAGTAAACGTAAAGGCGATCCCACATAGGAGTTACATAAATGTTCACGGATATAAAAACATCAAATCAAATTATACTTTATTGCACAGAACTTAATTTTAACAATCAGACATCACAGTGTATAGTTTATAATTAACAATATCACTTAGGTAGTAAAGTATGCCATCAGATATGATGGTTAGCTGCGAATATAAAAATAAGCAGTCCCCGACCAAACAGCAGCGACAGGATTAGCAGAACGTAGTGAGTAGCTCACTGGGACGGGCTAACCTATAAATTACTACTTAGGTTCTATGACGATCTTGTGACGTAGCGAGTAGGCGCCGCTACTTCAAAAGCGCACCCCTGATGCCGGGCAGCAGCGGTATCAGTACTGGTTTAAGGACGAGGAAATGGATTCTGATAAGGTTCTAGCTAGAACATCACCGATTGAGAAATTGGTCGGTGTACTGCGGAAAGCAAGGCGATTGTCACAGACAAAAAAAGTTACGTATACGTAATATATAACTATTTACTAACACTTTTAAATAAGATCAACCATCAATAATGATATATATCACTCTGTAAAATCATGCACAGTGACTTTTTTTTATTAATGGCTTAATTCGATAGAATATCTATGATATTACAATGACACGACGGAAACAAAGGTCGATAATAAGATAATTGAGTTGTCAATGGTTGTATACTTTTTATAAAAGATGCACTTAGAAAAGTTTATAGTCACAAATCTGTTAACGCCAGTGATAGAGCGCCTTATTAATATTATGTCGATAAAGGTGCTGATTCTTGAAAATAAGTGGCATTACTTTATACTTTATAAAGCTTTTTTCTTTATTTTGTCTAAGTAATGCAATTGTGCCATCGATATAACGTTAGCAGAGTTTGGGTTTCATGAACTTTACTATATTTTCGTTTGTATTGTGCCCCGACCAAGTATTTAATGCAATGTGCGGCAAATCTAAAATAAGTCTATAAAAAAGTTTATATTGGGCACAGTTTTCCTCATGAATCCGAATTCATGAAGAAAACTGTGTATCTAGAACTCATTTTCAAAATATCTGTTAGTAGCGACATCGGTGTCCAAAATATCCAACCATTAACATCATATATCTATTTATTTTTTAGCACTTACAACTTTCTTCGTTGGGTGATTTTAATAATGAATGTAACCAGACAAACCGCATGTTTATGGTGTATCTCTGTAATAATTGATCCTTTACATTTATAATCAGAGCCTCAGAGGTGCAAACTCAATCATTCTATTTTTCCAACAGTATTATTTTCATGGCCAGCTCCATATCCTATCATCAAATTTAAAATTCCGAGCAGCACCATATAAATCGATTATCGTGCGTACACCATGATAAATTCTAGAGGCGATATACGGCGTATATTCCTTAGATAGCATCGAATGTTTTTGAGCTGGACCGTGCTGAAATGCCTTAGAGATACAAAACCAACGCTAAAGGTAAAGTAGTCTTTAAAGCTGAAGAAGTAGGGGGCAAAGTGGAAGTAGCCAAAGATAGGGAAAAGGTAAAACAAAATGCAAGACAAGAACACGACACGAGGCCTATTGTGTCTAATGAAATTAGTGTTGTGGTTAAAGCAACCAGTGATTATGCTGGTAGGAGGTAATGAGATAAGAAATTTACAAGAAGAGGAAAGCGACACTGAAGGTGACAATGTAGAAATATAATTTATTAAAGTTCGAAGAAGATCGTACTTTAATAATTCATTGAATGCGAGTATCAATAATATGAGAGAATTATTAACACAATTACTATATTATTCCATAACTTGTATTCATAATAATATCATCAAAGTAATGGAATAAATTAAGCAAGTAACAGGAAATAAACAAGATAAAACAGAATGAACTTCTATTTTGTACTTTGCAATTTTCCCACCATCTATCTGACGTTGAAGATAGCACAAAATAAAGAAAATAAATGGCCTAGAGTCTAGAACTCATTTGCAGACAGGCGCGGAGTAGTGTGAAAATATTGTGGCGTTTATAATATAGCGTACAATGCCATTGAAACGTGGTGTCTTAAGCCGTGAAGGATTGATGTAGAGGATGTTGTTAAAAGATAGCTTGAAGATATGTGCAGTGATCAAGTTTGTGATATCTAGCATCTTCGAGGAAGTGATTGAGAAATTTTATGGTGAATATAACTGATGTTTATCGGAACGAAATATTATCGAAGAGATTTCTTTTGCTGACATGACAAATAATAGGGCGCCTTAAGATTTAAAGACTTTTTTCTATATCTTACCTACTTACATTTGATCGGATCTTATGTAACAATTGCCGAAAGAAAAGGTTTTTTTAATACATAACAACATTGATACCTTATTTAGAAAACCTAACCTAACCTTACTAAACGCTTTCGGAATAAAAATGATACTGTTTCGAAACCACACTGTGCAATACGTGAGGGGCAGTGAGAAACAGAACTGGTTCGCGATCCTGGCGAGATAGACGCAATTATAGAATCGAATGGGATGTATATTACCGACGAAGATTCTGATAAAGATGATACAAATCTTTACAGAAGCGGTATTATCTATGCATAAGATGATATTAGAAAGTCAGCTTATGAAGGTTTATCATTGTGTATACAAATATGTAATTTAGGTAATAATAGATTTAACACAAAATCAAGAAACTAACAATACAAGAATCTGATCCTAGAATATGGTCTGGTCTGGATACGAGACTCTGGAAACGAGAGTTCTTGAGTGAATTGTAACATGTGAAAGCAAGGTCTCCAGCCTATACGCATTTGCTCACTTTCAGTGGAGTAACATGAATGAGTATATCTACTTCATAAAGCCCCTTTCCATGTTTAGAACTGTGGACAATAAATATTATGCCAATAGAAGTGGCATAGAATAAACATTAACGCTAATTAGTAGTGCGACATAAACTGATAAATGATAAATTTGTAACTAATAAAGTAACTCTTCAAGATGTCTGACCCTTGGCAGTCTTTGGATTTTGTATTATGCAGATGTATTGTCCTAAATCACAATTCCTGAATCCAAGTAAGATTTATTACCAAGACGTAATGAGATTACCCTAATCCCAGCTTATTTAGCATCATGACTCACAGAAGCCGACGTGACAAACGTAAGGTACAATGGAAGGCTGCAAAGGAAGCTAACAGACCCTCGATAACTCTGACGCAAGTCCAGACAATGGAACTATCACTTAAACGTTCAAATACTTCATCATCAATATGACGATTGCTAATAAGGACAGTTTTATACTTAATTATTCCTTGTAAAGATATCGTCATGAATAACGCGTTATTTCGGTAACTGGTAATGTAGAAAACTGTTGCGATTGCTTTTGTTTTATTGATTTATTTATTATTGTATACACGGAAATGAGAGACAAATTGATGAGATTGGTAATCTACCTCACTACCCATACGAGAGAAGAAGAAGAGACAAAATGAACATAAAAAGAAAATGGACAATATAGGTATGTTTCTTTCTGACAAAAACGTTTTTTTTTTCCAATTATCCTAGATCTTTTATCATGTCTTCATATTTTATCATATCTGTATAATTTAATACTAAAAGTGCGTACATTTGCCTATTCTATTACAGATATAAAGACAACGTGTCTAGTAAGAAAAAAAAATAGAATTGAAACCGTCTACCGTCTATCCTAATTATTTATCCAACTCTTTATTGTTTCAACAAGTATTAACAAAGATTTAGCATGAGGTGATTTTATTTAAAGTGCAAAAAGAGCCCAATAAAGAAAAACTTCTACACTCAATATCATAATCATCGTGAGAAAAATGATTGCAAGACAAACATTCGAGTCAAGTGTTATTGCAAAACAAATGTTGAAGATGATTAATGCGTCTGATTTTGATATGTTACACTTATTAGCTACTTCGAATTGAAGGTTAGAGGCTAATATTTTGAAAATTTAACTAGTACTAACTAGTTATACAAGGTTAACAACGACATAAAAATAACGTTCACAGGTTATAATTAATTAAATTTGAGTGATACTGATCTCTTCGACAATGACACTGGAAGCGTAAATAATAACATATTCTTAATAGATACAAAAAAAAACAATACAAATACACTTTGTTGCACCAAAACAAAAATAATGACAAAAAGACTCTTAACTAAGTACATAGACAGACAGGTAGGATAGAATAGGGTAGGGTAGGGTAGGGTAGGATAGGTAGATATGAGAACTATAGATATAAATGTAAACTACGCTATATTCGTCCAACTTTTCGATTATCAAAAAGGAGCATAATATTTTTTACTGTACTGCAAATAGTGAAAAGTAGAATCAGAAGTAGTAGTTGACCGATTACCGATTGTAAGATATGTGGTGACATGCGTAAAGACACAGCTAAAAATCTTTCATTATTACCTTTAATTTCATAATATCTTGTAGACACGTGTCCTTTGCAGCGCGCGTCATAAAGCATAACTTTGTTAATTGTTTTGCATCGACTATCGCTAAGCGCAACAGTTTAATAAAATATTATGTTATTATAGGAAATATTACACAATACCCCTTTCTAAAACAATAACAACAAAATTTGGAACGTGACTGCATTCAAAACAGTGGATGTGGAACACGAATGACATCAACGTTCCAATTTTGGAATTCAAATGTGCAGTTTTAGTGTTCCGTCCCAACCTAAAGGGCAAACGACACGTTCGTACAATCGATCTGTTAAAAGTTTACTGTTGTGCTATCGTGTGTGTATGGTGAACGACTGGTCTCACCAACCCTGACTTCTTCAGGGTTATTATTTAACCGCCAGAGGCAACAAGACGACAAATGTCAAATAACAATATTGCTTTTTAGGTGAATTGATTTAAATTTTATTCTATTCTAATTACTCTAGCCATAGAAGCGGGCAATCTACTCGCAACAACACTTCAGGACCCCAGCACCGACCCCGCCAGCGTAGTTGACGATTTCCCTCATTCAGCGCTTATCGCTATCAACCCACTAGAATCGATTAATGCTTTCAAATATAATCCCCTCAGGCGACGCTTTGAGCTCAGATTCGCGACCAACTGGGCACTCTCAGACGTATAGTCTTAAATTTTGTACCGGATGTGTCCGCATTACATTATGTACCGCATTTGGCAGCCCAAGTAGTTAATTCCACTTGCGGTAAACGAACAATATGTCACGTCAAAAAAAATGTTGCATAACTTTATCAAAATGGACGTACCAATTTACTCGATTCGCTACGTTTACATCTTCTGAATCTTACCTGCCTGCATTATACAAATGTTTTTGTTCAACACAGAACACTTTTATAAACAATTTGATTCAGTCTTCACCTTGTTTCTCATTAATCTCAGCGTGGGAGTCAAATTGCTTTTGGACATGAATGACGTAATGAAACCCACACTGGCTAATAAATCCAGTGAATGAAGCACTAAAGATAGCTTAAGTGCAACGACAGATAGGTACTGCTTTCCAACGACAACACCGTTTGAATCCATTCACTTATTTACCTGTTTATTTATTGACAGTGTCGATATTTTATCGTCTGTGATAATAGTGACGTCTTGATGTAGTTATATTGGTATCTATGCTAGTAGAAAAGTGTTTTAAGCGTAATTCAAATAATCCTTCTCTTTCGGACATATTCATTTTATTAGATGTGAGAAGCTGCATATACTTTTATGAATTGTAATATTACAGACTACCTCATCATCGTATTGTAAGATATAACCTACCTTTTTAAGCATCATAATAAAAAAGAAATTGATATCTTTCGTGTGCATATTCAATGATTCGTGCATTTGTGTGCACACAAAATAAGGATGTTAAAATTTTGACTGTTATTTTTTTAATGTTTTTCTTTTCATAAGATCCTACATAAAGCTATTAATACATCACACTTATATGAAGGAAGGCTAAAGGTAAAGCAAGGTACGTGATATGAGGTAAGGCGTTAAGCATTTTGTATACGATGTGTGGTGAATAAATCTTTTACCATAGGAGTATAACGCTGTGCTGTTTAATTTACGGTACATTGGAGTACGGTTTACGTAAAAGCTTTTGGACATTTACAATATGCGATCCGATACGGACCCGAGGTATACAAAGTTGTCACGCTTATAACCACAATGCGAAGTTATTTATTTACTAGAATGGGAGTAGAAAAAAAAAAACAACGCGATCAGCTAGCATCCCGGGCTTTTCGTAAAACAGTTGTAATGTTACTATGTCGATAGCATAATTTATTTATTTATTTATTTCAAATTGGGAAACAAACAGCTTAATTTTTTTTGCAGGTTTCCTCGTGATGTTTTAGTTCACCGCTGAGCACGTGATAATAATTTATGATTTAAACATGACTTCGAAAGCAAATTCAAAAATCATTGGATTAGGCCTGTGCTGGGATTCGAACCGGCGACCTATAAGTGAGAGGCAAACGTTCTACCAACTGTGCTACCACGGCTCTTACAGTACATACAACTCACATCTATTAGTGATATTATTTTATTCGAAGATTAATATTAAGTACCTGTCTTTAATTTTTAAATTCAGCCTACAGTCGTCTAATGTAAAAGCTATGTTGCGTCTGTAAGTAATTTAACTAGTTATTTGCAACACAGTAAATGCTTTTCAATGGCTTGTTAAATCTTGACGGTTGAAGTCAAACAAGCTGTGTTCAAGAATGTTTTGGTAAACTATTCTAAGAAGTAGATTATTTTAACGATTCTTGTAGGAGTATGCTAAGTCATTGAAGATTCTTGGTTCATTTACTCTTTTGTAATATCTATAACATATTGACATAGCATTACGACTGTTTCTTCTAAGGGTTAGACAGATATGTATACTTATCATCGCCAGGTATGTTTGAGAACATTTCTCATGTAAGTAAAAGGTTACTTACTTAGCAGAATCTTCAATGACTTAGCATACTCCTACAAGAATCGTTAAAATAATCTAACGAGCGTTAAGCGATTCTATTGGTTTTTAGCAAACACAACCCTAGCTACGCAGCCTCGTTTATCTTTGGTGGAAAAGCCTAATACAAATGAAATTTACACCATACTGTGTCACGTCGTCAACAACCATACTGTTATTAGTTGTCATGAAGACACTAATTATGTGTGCGAGGTGTAACCATAGCAACTAAGGTGTGATACTAGTTTAGAAATTATGGGCTTTACTGTCACCGTGAGAGAAGATAATAATTAATAAGTATTTTTTTTTAATTTTTAACGAGGCTTTGAACACACTTTGTCATACTAGCCTCATAGGTGCTTTCGTGTACCTATCCCTTAGGAAAAGGATTGGTCAAACAGATAATATAAACTAAATAAAAGCCTTACATGATAGTGGCTCTGCCAACCAGCAATTGACTTCTCCGTTTCGGAAATCACCCCATGAGAGCGATATTATTTCGCTCTCATGTATTTGGTTCAAAAAGGAAAAAAAAACAGACTAATGTGGTAACGTCACATACCTAAAAGCGGTGCATAAGGAGCTGTTACTTAAGAACAAAAAGAAGAGTTGAAAAAATTATTAATCATGTTGAGCAGGATGTTTCCCTTGGTAGGGCTCCTCAGAAGTTATCCGTATTATCATGGTACTAGTTTTTAAAATTCTAGTTTTTCGTCTGCGACTGCGTCCGCGTGGATTTCGGTCATCATGCGCGGCTTGTCTTTTCCACCCCTAAATAATATAAAAAATATCCTATGTTCTTACTCAAAGTCTAAACCACCTCTCTATCAAATTTCGTCAAAGTCGGTTCAGTTATTTTGTCGTGAAAGCATCACAGACAGACAGTTATTTCGCATTTATAATATTAGTAGGGATTTGACTCATCTTTCATTTTAGTAATTAACAACCTGTGTCTCTTTGTTCACGATAATCTATTTTTCAATAAGGTTTTCCTAAACTTACCGAGTAAGATATCAGAATTCATAAATAATTTTTAAACCCGACTGCAGGTAATTTCCGACGACTTATCATTCCAAATGGGATTAATGTTGGTGAATGTTGAACTTTTGGGACTGTTGTCTATTTCTTCCTTTCCTTGTATTTCCCTTTAACAATGTAATTGATTTTTATATCGCTGTATTTATCCTCAGTATTATTTACTTGCCCAAGGCTGACATTATCCCTTTCAGCCATATAATCACGTCCAATTGCAATTAATAAAGGTTCACAATCAACAATCAGTCAATCAGTGGAATTGTGGTCTTTGTTTTATACCTTACAAGGGTAAGTATTGAATTTCGAGGTCTTTAGAAAGTGTTCGTAAGCATTTTCGTTCCCATTCGTAAGCTAAAGGGTATCCAATTTCTAGTAATTGATTCATATTGTAAAGACGTGTTTTGCAGTCGTCATAATTTTAGTTCATGCATAACCGCTTCACTACATAGTATAAAACAAAGTCGCTTTTTCTGTCCATATATCCCTATGTAGGTACGCTTAAATCTTTCAAACTACGCAACGGATTTCGATGCGATTTTTTTTAATAGATAGAGTGATTCAAGAGGAAGGTTTATATGTGTAATAACATCCATTAAATAGTGGAGAAACACTTGAAAGAAATACTTTTTGGGGGTTTTAATGTGATGCAGTAAATAATTTCATTTTTTTTTTCCTCAGCATTTCACCCGAGCGAAACCGGGGCGGGTCGCTAGTTTTTAATAAAATGACGTAGAAACGGTGGCGTACGGACCGGTAAATGTGACAGATGATGTAAAATACTCAAAAACAAGTAGGCCCTTTGGCCATGAGCCCTGCACAAGTAGAAGAAAAAAGTAAAAACACTTTTAACAATACCTTTATTTTTTACCAAAGATGTTGCAAGTTCTTTAAGTGAAGATGCTACAAGTTACACAGGCAGGTAAAATATCTTTGTGTCTAACGACAATTGTGCAGTGACACAGGGCAAGCATTGTGTAAGGATGATAAAAAAGATGTAAGGGACATGACAATTTTTGTAAGAAAAAATAACGAACACGCGTAAAAAACAGAAAACCCAGATCGATTTTACCTTGACACTGCTAATCCGTCGCGTGGTATAAAAGGAGGGAAGGAGACACATAGAGGTTTGATATTCATTCATGAACACTATTGTTAAAATAGTGTGCAACCAGTTCTAGATGAAATATCTACTCTTCAAATATTCAAAGAAATAGATAAAGCAATATAGGTCTAGCTACACCGGACGGTTTAGGTCAACCAAGGGGCGAAACGTTAACAAATCAACGAATTACCGCTTTCAATAGAACGGTTTCACACTAGCGGAAATGGTGATGCGTCACATATTTTAATTAAAATGGAACATTAAGCTGGGGTTGTCAAAACTATTATAAATGAGAAAGAGAGAGAAGATCAAGCATCCGTAAATATGTCTGAAAGGGATAGAAAAGTGACAATAGATATTGGCGTGTAATTGATATTGAAATACGATGGGAATGGACCATTAGATATTGTGTCCGATGAAATAAAAATGTTGTTACGCTTATAAATAATAGTAGAGGCTGCCGTCACTGGAATTTTAGAAATAGATATGTCAGTGTAGTTAATAACCTCAGCAACAAAGATCAACAGCATTTCTATACCTGTAAATCGTACTTGCTTTAGCTTAGCATGTCGAAATTCAGTAGGAAATAAGCAATCCAAGTATAATACATTATATTTAAATGATAAAGGCAAGTTAAATGATTATAATATTTTTCAATCAGCCGCAAGAAGCCTGTAGCGTGTACGAGTTAATTGTCGAGCGTTCGATTATCTGTCGACATGGAGCACGAACTGTTGCCGTTACTATGGAAACTCGAAATAAAAAAATAATGGGCAAAAATATCGATAAATAAAAGTGTTACAATGTGACATTAAATGTCTGTGTTTTAGTCTGCAGTGCTTCGGCAACAACATCAGACCTCTACATAATTATGCACATAGATATTTTGTATTACTACAACGATATGGAAATATTTTTACGGTAAAAACACACTAGTCATTTAATGTCACGTTGTGTATACGTGTCATTTATGTCGCGATAATTATAAACGGATAACCAAACCATTAGTAAAACATCGGACATAAATAACTGAACTAACAAGTTTAAATTGCAGTATGTGAGTAAGCGATAACTGCCGGCAACTAACCGAGTAGTTACCTTAGGCATTATAAAGTATATACTTATTTACAACTACATTAACTATAATGAAGAGTTGCATTTGCAATCAGGCAGTATGCATTTAACTTTAAAAAATACACAACTAGACTGAATCACATAAAGTAATACTATTGCAATAGAAATTGAATGCCAATAAGTGTTACATGAATTAAAAGTTATTATATAAATATTTGAATAACGACTACACTAAAAGAGATAAAGTTCACAACCCTACATTTAAATACGAAATATACAAAATGTATGCAATTGAACTCGTCGAGAACTTACATTCAGAAAAAATAAAAATACTAAGGATAAAATTGAAAATAAAATAAATTGTGTTTATTGCATCTGGAGATAATTCTACACTTAATGTGAAACGCAATGCTATAAACCTTTATGCAACATTGAGTATTATTCACATGCACGTATGATGTAAAATGAATTCTGATACAAATGAAAATGGAATAAATTCCGTTAAGGCACTAAAAGAGAAGCCATTTCAAAGTAAGCTAAAACTATAAAATTTCGTAAGATTTTACACTAAGAGGTAAGTACTTGGAAACATATAAACGAACATAAAGACATATAACGGAGAATAGCGTGGCCAATAGAGGGAAATTGTCTTAAAATTAAATGACGACACAATTTTTTACGACTCGTGCCCAGAGGTCACTGACTACGATGATTGCTGTCTTGAAACTGTACAGTTTTATGTGTACAATTATTTGGGAATGTGGGTTTCTTCACAATCGCGATGTTTCCCTCACTAAGCACGTAATGATCATTTATGAGCCAAAAATGAATTAAAAAACATATTCGAACATCATTGGTTTAGGCTCGTGTTGGATTTGAACAGACGTCACAGTGAGAGTCAAGCGTTTCTCCAATTGGGTTTAGTTAATAAGTAAACTCTGTATTTTCAAGAGGATGCAGTGCTTAATAACGCAATGAATTTGAAGTTAAGTATGACAACTAGATTTTGTTTCATGACGTCTGTTTTCGATTTAGGTGATGTTCTGGGCATCATAAGGTTCCCCAAAGTGGGTCATTGGTTGTGTGTGACGTCATAAATGGCACATTAATTCCGAATAGTCGTCAGCAATAAAATTCGAGCCACTATTAGGACGTAAAACGTCAGTATTTCAATCATTCGCAAGTATGTTGATTCTGCAATTTCAAGCCATCTGTGAGTTCTCAGTTGTGACATTTCTATACTTAAAGCGTCCTTGGCAAATGCTGTTAATGCTTTTGGTCGTATATACTGTGGAATATTGGTTTTTAGGATTGCGTAATTTCAATAATAAGGAGAGATCGATCGCAAAGTAAGCAATACGATTAATGCGTCGAAAAGCGTACCTAAGAAATGCAAACCTGCTTATCGTGAATAAAAATGATCCTTAGGACATAATATCGTCCATACCATCGGATGAGAAGGTAAAATACCAAAAACTACTGCAATAATATTCTAATTCGCATTAATGCTGATAAAAGAAATGATTTAATTGACAACAAAATAGTACATTTTCAACCTAAGTATTTTTTTTGCACTAGGCAATTCTTAATCTTTCTGTCTGAATTCCTCTATTAAAAAAACTGCAATAAAAACAGAAAGTTTCCTATTACCTAATCACGCGTTTGTTAGATATATTTAGACTGGCGGAATTGTCTAACCTGAATAAGATGATATTCAAAATAAAGTCAGAAATAGATTGACATAGACCAACGTGCAGATGTTATTTTATTTGGCCAACATGCCTACTGAGAACTGCGGTAATTAGGTGTGCTTTATGTTATGTAACCTTATTTTTTGCAGAAACTCAATTACAAGAATTGTTTCAAGCTATTTTTGTTATAGGTATTCGGCAAATACTAGCTTTGATATTGATATTACTAAGTAGTATTTAAAGTATCATTAATAATTCAGCTGTTAGATTGAATCGACTTTAGTACTGTTAATGTTTTGGTTATGTAATAGCATGGAATGATCTTGTTTAGTTTATAGTATAACACTTATTTAGGATGTTATTTTTATTTTTTTTAACACAGAATGTACATTATTATTTAGTAAACTTTTCAATATTTTCGACGTGTTTATGCAATATAATTAACGAGATAATTCGTTCGGTTCAGTTGGAAAGTTGTATTTTTTGTGCTTTTGATTTCCACCACTTATTTCTAATTCAGCACCAACATAAATATGGCACTACCTATCAGGAACACATCGTCGAAAGCGACTAGGGAGTCTCTTATTCATCTGATGTCGGTATTTTAGACAATTACTATGGGTAGATAACTTACCAATATACTGCCCAGTTTATTTGAATGAACAAATATTGTAAACGACTAGAGGATGTATTCTGAGTTTCTGACGGCTGGTGGCGCCACTTATTCCAATAAGGATTATGCGCGTGAGTTTATGTGTAAATAATTCCATCTGCATGCATAACGATACCCGGTTTTAAATTATATTCCTCCATCACTGACTACTTAAAGATAAATTATGTATCAAACGAGTAATAAAACCTCACATACATTTCCAGAGAAACGTATTCGTTACTGAGTATCAGAATATTATCAGTAACAGATTTCGAAATGTTGAATAAATTAAAAAGGGCTGCTTGATTCTCCATTCGTTTCGAATTAGATTCAATTACCCATTCATGTTACAAAATAAATACAAGTGACAGAAATGGTTTGGTCCAAGTTGTAAACCTAAACCTTTTTGAAGTACTTATATGGAAAGGGATAAGTATAAGGCACAAGCGAAATAAATAAGTAGAAAAAGAAATGAGAAGAAATGAAATGAGTAGAAGAGATGAGAGAAATTATTAGATATATACTACAAAACCCTTTCGTCAAAACAAAAAGCGTCCAACCAAGTGGTTAATGCCATTTCCGGCAAATCTACAATGAGCCATGTCTCAAAAAAAGACAAAGAGCAACTTTGGCTACATTATACGGAAAATGAATTCGAATTAAAACCTACCGATACAAAATCCAAAGATGTTCAACGGAATAATATGATGTATCTCTATCAACTCACGGTTGAATAGCTCTATGTAGTATGTTGCCTAGTTGTCCAGGATCTGCGCACAATACTAAGATGTATAAGGTCGCCTACTACAACCGCATCAGCCCAACATTTATACCACAAACAACAGTCAGATGTCGCAGCAATCGTCGCCGAATAGATAGCACTAATTGGTCGTTTGAGACGCGCCGCTAATGCGCCCGCGCACCATAGCTCAGCCATTGACCCGGGTGACCGAGCTATTGTGGATGATGCGGTGGAAGAGAGGAGATTGGCTCTTTCTATCGACAAATTGTTCAATGATGTTGAAGTAGTAAAATACGAGCATAATAATCATATGAAGAGTATATTTCAGGTATAAAATAAAGATATACTATTTATTACTCTCAAGATTATTATAAAGGATTGTATATTGTATCCTTATTAGACATAGGTGTATCCCAAATCAAAGAGAGATGTTTGAATCATACTCCAAGAGCAAGAGCACAGAGCGTTAAATATTGTTGAAATCGTAATGGAATTACTTATTACGCCGTTTAAAATCTTGCTAGGTGTCAATATTTATGTTATATACGAATATAAGTAAATAACCAGTTCATTAATGAAATAAAATCGGCATAAAACTCAATATTACGCAAAACATAATGTGATTGCTGACAAATTAATCGCTATCAGAAATTATCACAACGCTAAAACTGACAAATATGAGTGACATTTGACTCAATGGCGATTATAGAGGATGTTTGAAATAAAAATAATGATCGTACTCATATGATAAGATGAACCTGAGTTCAAGAATTCGGTGATAATTGTGGAATATACGAATTCGCGTAAAAAAAATTAAAACAAGTGTATTATCGGAGAGTGAATTAGTTAAAATTAATCGCATATTTATACAGTACTTAACAAATTGTCGTAATGTAACTTGTTACACAAGTTTCGAAAAGACTACTTGCTTGAAATTGTTCCTATTTATTTATCATAAGTGAGCAATAATTAAAATTTAAAGTCTTATATAATACTTGAATTATTTTCAAGAAATGTTCACCTATAAAATTCTAGTAATTCAAAAACTAAGAACGTCCAAAAACTTAAACTGTAAAACGGTTTATATTAAGAACATGAGATTGAAAGGATACATTACCAAAACAAAATAAGCAAGCCCCATATAAATCTTCGAACTCTATAATTTGTGCTGCGTCCAAAAATACCCACGTAATAAACATAAACTAAAACAGGAGATACAAAATCACTTACCAGACGCCACGTACCGCTCATCATTTGTCAAAGAATAAAGAGTTGGTCAAAATAAAATGTTCAGAGTAAATAAGCTAAAACGAATAAGGAAAAAGACAGAATAAGAAAGAAAATAAGCAAACTGAGTCTGTATCCGGTGGCAAAGGGACAAATGATGTGCCAAAGTTAATGAGTGTGGACACTTTTGAAATGAGTTCGGAATGGAAGGGAAAGAATTAATCTTATTTCTTTAAAATGACTACTGTCAAACTTGTGAAAATAATTGCTTTGAGGGACAAATTCAAATGGATAAATAAAATGTAAGATACAATGTACGAAGATAATTTACTGCGAGTAATATTTCAAAGCCTGATGATATTCACCAACCTGAATATTAAAACATGAAGCGCTTAATCTTGACATTTTTAAATGAGGCTAATGTATAAATACGACAACAATGCAATGCAGCAATGTGAGATATGTAATACCTAAACATACAGTACATTGGCTGACAAATCACAATGCGAATGAAGCCAACAAAACACAAAAAGTTCTGGAATCAAAAAAAGACTACACAATTACGTAATTTTGCAAATCACCATCCACAGCGATCAATTGTCGCAATGACACAACGTATTTAATTTAAACATCATATGTCACGTAAATATACTTCAAAGTGCTTCTAAAACATCGCGTGAGTGCTCTCATTCATACAGACAGGAGTGGCGATGACGAGGGCAGATTTTGAAAAGGCGGTCGAGATACGGAACAAAGGGCCCTAGGTCTAAAATATGTCAATAATGATACGTAGAACGTTGAGGGAGATTTAAAAAGCTGTCATAACAGTTTTAATAATAAGGTATGGTTGGGTACTTACGGCAAGCAATCTAACACATTGAACATAATTGTTAGAGAATTTCAAAGACAAGTTACTGATGATATATGAATTATCAATTTTAAAATAAAGTTGCAACCAAATGAAGAAATAAACGTACACTTTATACAAAAATCTTGTTTTTAAGAACACTCTACAATTACCAAAATAAAATTCATGCTTAGAAACATCAAAACATTCTTTTTTTATAATGCTCAAGTGAAAATACGTAATTGAAGCTATAAAAAAAATTATATCAGAGCATATGGCAACTCGCTCACGCATGGCTTACGACGGGACAATATTGTACGTGACAGGATTGTGGACATTAAAAATGCTAATATTATTTTTAATAAAGAATACTTCAACAATAGTGAGAAACCAGTTGAGGATCATGATGGGAATTTTATTTTAATAAAATGAAGAAGAGTAGCACATAACCGTTGGAATTCAGATACTACTGGTATTTTAATAAGAGACAACACTTGAAATATGCTATCATTATGTGCAAGCTTCAATAGAAGCATCTATCTACAATAAAACAACCCGTTTAAAGTCAAAAGCTTTTGTTTCTTCTTTTATACATACGTCTAATGCGATTACAGTCTTCTTTACATCTGTGGTTTAGTAACATCTTGGCGCCATTAAAATCTCATTAATTACTTTCATTACTTCATCTTAATTCTAAGAAGGAAGTAGCGTATTAAAAAGCCACAGTGGATAGGACAGTACTAATAGGGTTAAAACAAGTTTCTTTTTATGTAGCTGGTTACGTACGCTGGTTAAAGAACCAAGCTGAATATTTGATATTACTCGTACAGTCATGAGCAATATAATGTACCCACTTTAGGACTCTGTCGCTCTAACATATTTGACATTTAGTGAGACTTACAGTTTAATTTGTCAAAAAAGTTAATGTGACATGGTACCAAAGTGTATACATATTAATGCTCGTGACCGTACTTTGGAATAAATTCTAAAAATCTATATTCACTTCAATTATGATTCTATACTTTTTTTAATCGGAGAACGGTATACCTATAGTAGCTCTTGTTTTTTCTACTAAAACATCGATGGCCTTAACCTTAAAAAGGTCGTCTGGGTTTAAGCGTTTCGCTTTACCAGTCAAGCATTGCAACAGCTTTTATGCACTATTGTTTGAGTATTGACAACTCGTACTTTCGTTATTTATTGTTTGAAATGGTTTATGCGATTGAAACTACTTATGTTACAAGTCAGTTTGGTTGTTGAAATATTCGAATTGTCCGTTGAATTATTTGACAACATTAAATTGGTTTATTTCTATGTACAAAGGTTATAAATCTGATATGGTTGTTACTACATTGGTAAGCAGATTTCTACCTTTAAATTTATAAAAAAAAACTCTTAATAAAAAATATATTCATGTGTGCAACATGTTGACCTTAGCAGCATTCACTGGGATGCTGTGTATGGTGCTGCGACTGTTGACGAGAAGTTGGAGATATTCAATTCTCTCCTTATCCAATTATATGATCTTCATGCTCCTCTTCGTCCAGTTAAGCTCAAACATCTTCCAGCTCCGTGGTTGACTGACGAGATCAGAGTGCTGATGGGGAGACGCAATGCTGCTAAGGTTAAGTACAGAAATGATCCGTCAGATGGGAACAGTTCCAGGTATAGGGAGTTGCGCAATCGATGCAGTAGAATGTGCAGGGATGCGCAGCGTCGTCACATACACTCATCTGTTGAGAATGGGGATCCAGCCAAGGTGTGGTCATTTTTGAACTCACTTGGCATAGGGAAGACCAAATCAACTGCATCACCTACTGTTGACCTGAACTCCCTGAGCACTCACTTTGTCTCCACTTCCCCTATTTCTTGCTCTGTCAAACAAGCGACATTAAAGTCGATCTCTGATTTACCCACTCCTTCACATGTTCCTTTTGTTTTTAGATTGGTATCTGAGCGTGAGGTTGAAAATAATATCACTGCTATTAAATCCAATGCTGAGGGCGTCGATGGCGTTAGTCGCAGGATGATCCTTCTCAGTGCGGAGGTGATAGTTCCGGTGCTCTGTCACATTTTTAACTTCTCGCTCAGTACCGGCACTTTTCCACGCTGTTGGCGTCAAGCTTCGGTTATTCCAGTTCCTAAAATTAGTAATCCTACATCTTTATCCCACTATCGTCCCATATCTATCCTGCCTTTCCTGTCCAAAGTCCTTGAGCGACTAGTTCACCATCAATTGAGTGTGTTTGTGAACGTCCATGATTTACTGAGTCCTCTCCAGTCCGGTTTCCGCCCGGGGCATAGTACTGTGACGGCGCTCACCAAAGTCTCCGATGACATACGGTTGGGGATGTCGAATCAAAAGCTTACTGTTATCGCATTGCTCGATTTTAGTAATGCTTTTAATACTGTAGATTTCGACATCCTTTTAGCAATGCTAAAGTCTCTGTCTGTCTCAGATTCGGTGGTTGGGTGGTTTCGCAGCTACTTGGTGGGTCGGCGGCAGCGCGTTCGAGCTGATGACAGAGTCTCTGCCTTTAGCGATGTTGTTGCTGGTGTGCCTCAGGGTGGTGTCCTCTCCCCTCTCCTCTTTTCCATATTTATTAATTTCCTTACCCCTATCCTCTCCTGTCACTATCACCTGTATGCTGACGACCTGCAGATTTATGCACAGGCTACTGTCGAAGAGCTGGACGGAGCCATTGCTCAGCTCAATGCAGACCTTGCAGCTGTGCACTGTTGGAGCCGTAGTCATGGCCTTACGGTCAATCCTGATAAGTCGCAAGTTATCGTTGTAGGGGGCTCGCGACAGATCTCGCGTTTAAACATGGCTGACATTCCAGCTGTTACCTTTAATGGTGTCATCTTGCCCTATAGCAAATCTGTCAAAAATCTAGGTGTCCTTTTTGATAGTACACTTTCTTGGTCTGACCATATTGCCGAAACCAGTCGGAAGATTTTTGCTGCTACAGGATCACTTAGAAGATGGAAAAATCTACTCCCCGTGAAGACCAAGGTTGAACTTGCGCAATCGCTCCTTATACCTATCCTGGACTACGCCGATGTCTGTCTGATTGACCTCAATGAAGAGCTTTTAAACAAGCTTCAACGGCTTCAGAACCTGTGCATCCGGTTTGTTTTTGGGTTGCGTAAGTTTGATCACGTGTCTGAATACAGGAGTAGACTTAAATGGCTTCCAATTAGACTGCGGCGAGATGAGCATGTCTTGGTTCTGCTCTATAATGTGCTGTATGACCCTCGTTCCCCTCCCTACTTAAAGGAACGTTTCCAGTTCCTGGGTAGCGACTGTTCTCGTGAACTTCGTTCGCGGACGGACAATGTGCTGAAGGCTCCTTTCTCAAGGTCTGGATACTACAAAGATTCCTTTACCGTAAAGTCCACGCACTTGTGGAATGATTTGCCTGCTGATATCAGGCATTCGAAGTCATTAGCTATATTCAAAACTAAACTTCACCATTTTTTCTTGGCTAAATCATCGTCCTGTAACTAATATTTTATTTTTACTTATATGTATCATTGTATGTATATATCTATAGTATGTGTATAATATATATATTTAGTATATAAGATTGTGTATGTATATATAAAATGTGTCTATTGTTTTATTTTACGTATTTGCGCGCTACACTGCAGCTGTACAAATGTACCATATCCTTTGCCGAAGGTTGTCTGGAAGAGATCGCTCTTAGCGATAAGGCCGCCTTTGCCCACCTTAGAATAAGTTTATCCTGTAAATGTTTTGTGTATTTGTGTGCAATAAAGTGTTTTTATTATTATTATTATTATGTTGAGTTGAGTTGTATTAACAATACCCATAGCAGCATAACAAAAGAAAAGTATAAAACACACAATGTAAGTACGCTGGCAAGTACAATAAGTCAAAACCACACGGAGCCACGCGGCGAAGCGTGTCTTACATTTTTTATACTGTGTTCGTTCAAGCTACTGCAACTATTCACGAAAACATACGGACAGACAATAGCGATAATACAGCTCCGCGGCTCTACATCGGAAACGTCAATGAGTAGGATCGTTAGAAAGTAGGTGGGGATATTTTCAGGATTTGGGATTCGAGATCATAAGATATACCGGAAAAGTTATTAAACTCATTTCCAACAATAAGAGAACGCAAGCGAAATATATAAATGCACGTACCTAATATTGTATGATTTAGAAAAACATACACTTCAAATCTTGTGTTAGCATATTATCTACTTAATAATTATAAAGTAGCTTAGCTTTTAAGAAAACAGCTTGAAGATAAGCTATACTATGTCTTATGCTTAGTCTGTTATATAGAAATGCAAAAGAGAACAATAAAATAAATTATTTTAGTAGCAGAGATAGAACCCTTATATTTTCAAACTCAAATCGACGGGGCGCATTGAGCCACCCAGACGCCAAAACGTCAGACAGGACTATAGACTTAAATATAGACCGAAGTGATTTACTAGCTATTAGCTTTATTCAGGGATACTCGTACGCTGATTAAGTACAGTCTACAGTGATGTAGACCAACAAATCTGCACTACGGCTGCGAAAGTGTCGATTTTGATCGAAGTGTAAATACGCTGTGGTTTGTCAGGAACAACAACAAAGCTAAACATTAAATAAACAACGAACAATACAGATACATGATACAGCTATACTAAGATACTCTTAATTTGTAAACAACATAAATAAAAATAATTGTATAAAATTGCAATTATAGGAACGTAAGATAAACTAAATTGAACTCTTCATACATACATAAACTCACGCCTATTTGCCACCGGGGTAAACAGAATCTATGGAATTCCATTTGCTTTAATCCTGAGACACTTCTCTTGCTTCCTCTACATTCATCAATCATTTTATACACGTACGGCAGATCAAAGAGGATCGTACTAAACCTTTTCTAACGACATCTCTAATTCTGCATGAAATCTTCAGGGTTACTTAAAAAGTATACCGTGTATTTTGTGGGTCGAATGTTCAAAATAAGATCATATCCTAGTATCTAAATGAGCTTGTCGACAACAATTAATAAAATTGTGCAACTATCACAACTGGAGATAACGGTCATTTTTCTGCCTGTACAATTTACACTACTGTTATGAAACAGTCTCCCTTCACGACAGAATGTGTCACTCACAACATTCCCATATCACAGTGGTCAGAGGAATATGGAGCAACTCGAGCGTATCCAATTAACCGGCGAGGTCAACGGAATTAATCAAATTATGCAAAATGGCTCTACGGCACGATGTTACGCGTCACGTTGCAGAAGACATGATTATATTAACTTGGATGACAATCGTATGTGCAGCATTATGGCTTTGTTGTAATGACTAGTTGTATTTAGCAATTAAATACATAAAGGACACGCTCATAATTCCCAACGAGGTGGGAAGTGTTACAAGTTTTCAATAAGACAACTCCACGGATGGTATTTTCTCAATGAAAATTGACTTGTGCAACGAATTAGGAGATAATGCAGAGTCGGAAAACGGGCATCCAAATGGTTTCCCTGTCGATAACGTTAATACTAATATTCTTGAAAGTCCAAGTGAAATCAAAAATGATAGAATTAACCAGGATGAAAAAAATAGTACAGTGACAGTTTGCTTAGTGTGGGCCTTTGGCCACTCAATAGTAACCCAGATACCAGGGTTGATGAGGTTGGTAATCTATCTCACAGAGTACTCGACACCGGCGACTATGGATGAAGAAGAACCGAAAGTGTTATGTGTTGTGTGTTTTACGGCGTGGAATTCCGTGGTCTTTACCTTTTTATAATTGAAAATAGATCTTCGATCGATCATTACAGACGGCGATACGGCTCACCACCTATCACGTTGGTCTAACAGAAAGCTCGGTGAGGTGTGGGTCCCTACTTAGTTCATCTAGTGATGGATCTACTTTTGACTACCCCAATTGGGATATAGTCGTTAGCTTATTTTGTGTTATAGACATCTAATGTAGCAGTAACCAAGAATTGCATACAATACGACTACTTAGTAAGCATATTTCATAAACAGCTGACACTAGTGATGTAAAACGGTTAAATAGGACAAATGAAAACTGCAACGGCGATTGGCGTTGTATGCTGTAAAACATAATGTTCTGTTTACGACTTCTGATTTCCATGAGGTCTTTAAGCTGTACATTTACACATTGTACCTATAAAACAAGCATTTCAGATACAATGTTCGTATTTATGATCAACTAAAACATTTACGTTAGCGCCATATGTTATTTTCAATAGCTATTTGAATATCGTAAAGTTTTAACTACGTATTGATGGCTTTATTATTTAATTATTAATAGACAAGAAGTTATTTCTAGGTTGCGTTTCTATTATTGTCATGGCCCTTTAAGTTGGATTAGCTTATTTATAATGCTTGAAACTTTATAAAATAATTCGTAATTGACGATTGGATTTGTTCATAATAACATCATAAATGTGAAAGTAACATTTTTCACGCCTAAAACGCTAGCTCGATTTGGATTAAAACTACACATAGATAAAGCCAAACCCGGTGATGGGGATAGGATGGCACGGCTTTATTCACCGAAGTCTGAACAAGTCACACTAACACAATCTATTTAAGTATTATTACATTTTACGTATCAAAAAATTAAAAAAAAAAAACTTATGTCACTCACTCCTGACATACATTTTGTTTGCCTGTTAGCGAATGTTGAGATAATTTATGTAATCTTATTAACAAACACGTGCGTGAGCGCACAAAATCTGCTGTCACTCAAAGCTTAATGTCATCTGCTAATGAAGTAATCAGCCCAACAATCTGTACACAGACAGACACAACTATTGCCCGTTACCATATTGAAAGGATTTTATGAACTTGCCACCCTGTGGGTATTACGTAAAAAATCCTAATGGACAGCACCTAGTAAATCATCATCATCTCCCTAACATTATCCCGTTTTTCACAGGGTCCGCTTACTTAACCTGAAGTTTTGACAGGTCCGGGTTTTTACAGAAGCGACTGCCTGTCCAACACAGGTTAGGTCACATACCTCCGAAAACGCAATTTTCGGGAATGTGGGTTTCCTCACGATGTTTTCCTTCGCCGCTGAGCACGTGATAATCATTTATGATCCAAACTTCGAAAACAAATTCGACAATCATTGGTTTAGGCCTGTGCTGGATTCGAACCTGCGACCTCAAATTGAGAGGCAAACGTTCTACCAACTAGGCTACTACGGCTTCTACTACTAGTAAATCCATTCGACAAATAAATATCTTTATCAACGTCGGAAACAATAGCGCTAACACAATATAAAGCTGTAAAATATTAGGTAACAGAGATCACTGTAGATATTACTGTGACGTTATTTGCATTGCCGCATAAGTTATTACACAGCACAGGCTGTTCGAAATAAGCACAGATATTATAAAATTAGGTCAAGCCGAGTATCAGTATTAAGCGTATTTTTGGGAGGGTAAATATCATCCTGGGGTCCATTATATGCCCGAAACTGGACCTTGAGATTTTGAGCCCGATGCTCTAACCACTAGACTACTCATACATAACGTACATACATGAAGGTAAGAAGAGGCTATGGAATTCCGAAGTACGAAAAATAGGAGAATGTAACCATTTTGGACTTTGAAAAAAGTTTCACATAGGTTTCACTTCATACAGCTACGTTCCGCTCCTAAGCAATGTAGCGTGCTCTTCTTTTTTTGAGGCTCTTGTCTATTGTTTTTATAAGGTCCTCGATGTTTTTTTTTCGAATTTTCGATACCTAATTTTAATTAAAATTATTTATCTTAGTAGAGTAAATTTCTAAACTTTAGCTCTTGTTACAATTACGAGTCAGTGTTGTGTGCGTCCATAATTGGCAGGCATATTGGAACTTTTCTTAAGTGTATTTTATTTTGTGTGTATGTACTGCTGTTGATACACCATAATAAATAAATCATGTAAATTGAGTTTCCCTTCAACTTTACCTACGTGATTGAATTCGATCTACACTAATGATTCGATATATTCGTTGCGTATTTTCATTAGGTCATTGCAGTATTAACACTTCACTCAATTATTTGTTTTGGCGCATACGATTTTGCAATATGTAAATTGAACTTTGCACTTTGCGTATTTGCAACAGGCTCTATAACATATCGTGGTGCAATATTCATATGCAGTACATAGTTGTTGGTGTACGTGAATACTATCACGGTTTCATTCACATACGTAATATTATTATGCACGTGGGTATGAAATTTTCCCACGTAATCATAGTAACATGTGTCGATTTGTGTATTGATATTGATTTCTCTTTACGTGCAACTCGGTCACGCGAATCTAGTGAGATATTGGTTTATAGCTGTAACACTTGTTTGGATTGGCCAATTTAATTCGTTTTTAGAAGGTGTATAGATCAACTATCAATAACAACGCAAGCGATATCAATATTGTACAATTTCAATAGTCGTAGATCATTCAATAGTACGGCAATTAATATATCTGAACACTTCACCTGTACCTGTGTGTCGGTAATTTATTGCAGATATGCCTTGGAGGGCATTATTTACATAGCTGTAACGAATTATGAGACCTGAGGGTTACCCACACTCACCCGCACTCTATTTTCGTTGCCATTTGCCAGTATGACAAAAAACATCTATAACTCTTCAGACATTTACTGCTAAAAAAAGTTGAAGAACCAACTGGTACTTACGTCGAAGAAATGCGGCCTCAACCTTCCGATGGTGTACTTGGCGACATCAGTGGTGAGCTGTTGGCAAGCCATGCCGAAGAGGTAGACGCCCACCACCTTGTAGGCCTCCCAGAGCCAAGCGGGGATGTCTTTACCCATGAGCGCGCGCGGTCTTCCACTCTTGTAGTCTCTTAGCCGCAGCCATTCTATTAGGCACATCTGTGGACAAGGATAGAAATATTCAGTTTGATATTTTTAAGTGTCTTGTAGAAATTCTTGCCCTATATCTATCATAACGACGCCGAGCCTAAAACTAAAAGTAGCTCAGGGCTCTCCGACATGACGTGATGCGAGTTTATGTATGTGAAGATTTAGAATGTTCAAGTGGATTCGATAAAGAAGATGAGGATTGGTGATGGCAACTTTAACTCTTTAAAAGATGCAACTGTCATTGCTCTGAAAAATGTTTCTTTATGTACCTAAGCATTTAGGATAATCTTTATTTGACATTTTTATACTCTGACATCTATAATTCAGAGTTCTACCATGACACAAAAACTCAAAGTAATATAAGGTTAGCTATGTTATTATGTATTCTGCGCTCATTTATGAAACTTAAAAAACACATGACCCCTGCAAAAACAATTATCATGACATTTGAGGAAATTTTGGCAAAAACTCTTAGCCTTGCTCGGTACCAATCTACCAATGTTGCCAGCATATTGCAGACCAAATGAATGTAGGACAACACGGTCATTAAGAAGCCAATCTCGTCAGAAATGTTAAATGTAAGGCTGAATATTTCAATTACGCTACCTTCGAGAAATAACTTATTGTAATGACAATAAAGACACTGGGCAAAAAAGTATATATTTTATTGACGAAAAATGTAACAAAATCCTCAACATTTGGTGTTAGCGTCTTTAGTGTCCCTACTATAATATAAAATTAAACTAATTCTAACACAGAAAATCAAATCATATCTTCTGGCGAAATCAAATATGACAATTCAAATTTACGTATAGGCGATTTGGTCGATTTTGGCCTATCTACAGTATTTAACCATTGGTCTTTTACCGTCAATTGACACTGGGGTCTAGACTTATAAACTGCCTATACAGTTTATGAGTCTATATATGTATATTGATTGGGGTCTAGACTCATCATTGCTATTAATAGTTTTTGATTCTACTGCTGAGCCAAGGGCCAAGGCCTTTACCATGTCTTTCCATCAACAAATTATCAATCAATCATTAATTCTTTATTGCACAAAAATATAAACTCAGGACATGTACAGACGCATATAATAAGCACAATAGACGGCCTTATTGCTAAACAGCAACCTCTGACAGGCAACCTTAGGATGATCACGGTGTCGTTTCCTGTAAATAGTAACCCCTTGCGGCCGCGATTTCCAGACACAATAGTTAAACAAAGCGGTTTGAATTTTAGAAGGACATTCGGTCTTACGACCTTAAAAGGGCGAAGGTTGTTGGAAAGACCTAGATGATAATATTAATCAAATTCGGGATGTTCTTAAAAAGATTCAATAAGATCTATTCAGAGCCGGCCCGCGTGAAAGAAACGATTGATGAATGTGGAGGAAGCTTCGAGGAAGCGAGAGAACTAGATATGTCAGGATCGAATCAAATGGAATTCCATAGTCCCTGCTAACTCTGATGGGAAATAGGTGTAAGATTTTGTATGTATATATTTTAAAAAGTCCTAGTATACAACACAACAACAACAACAACACAACAAATGTTGTAGTACACAACAAATGCTCTAGGTATTTTTCCAAATTGATCATCAGTTTAGGTCTCTCAAAGTATATTTTCAATTGATTGATTCACTTAAAGTGAATACAACTAACCTGTCAATAATAGTGCCGCGTTCGAAGTAGTGTAAGTATTTACTTACATAATAATTATGATTAATTTGAAAATTTCGCACAAGCTGACATGCGATGCGTGACCTTGACGAATACAGCACAGGGTCGGGTCGCACGCGCAATGAATACGTCCGTACCCTTATTTGGCGGTAATGTGGCTAGTGATACCACTGCATTTTAGATGCTATGTCTGTTGTGAATGTTCTCTGAGATTAAAAGCGAGTATTGGTCAACTCTTTGGTTTTATTTGCATGTTGGTGAGGGTGGTTCATCTCATTGTCACCCGATTCTCTGAAAAAAAGTAGATCTGTACTTCAGAGGCCTGCTAAATAGTTGGTTCCGGCTACTATTTGCTTAGGGCCCTTAGGCTCAATAGTAATCCTGACACAGGCTTGATGACGTCAGTTGTTGGCTTCACAATCTACACGGCAAAAGAACAAAACAATCCTACTGTTGTCTTCGTCATCTTCCTGGCGTTATACCGTTCTTCACGGCGTCCGCTTACCTAACCTGAAGGTCTGACAGGTCCGGTTTTTTTTACAGAAGCGACTGACTGACCCTACAACCCGAATGGAAAACCGGCCCAATACAGGTTAGGGCACATATCTCCGAAACGCATTTCTCGGGATAACAATACTTATTGTTCCATTTTATCTAAATACTGAAACAAACTTTAGGAATGAATAAAATTGCATCTCTGATGATCACGTGCACAGTACAGGACTGAAACAGAAACAATTTAAAAGCAGAAACAACGATCGTTTCATATAATGATATTGATAAGGCAGGTTCCTAGGAATGGTTTGTTTATACTAAGGACTTACTAGTAAATAATATTGGTGTAAAGTACATGTTAATAGCTCGCAATTTCATGCTTCGTTTCTATGTGGTCACGGATGTGATCGCGATAATCTAGAAAGTTATGGATAAGCCACATTATAGGATATTTATGTTACGGAAAATAAATTACTTAACATAAACTAAACAGCCTATATTTGTCCCATTGCTGGGTACAGGTCTCCTCTCAATCAACCGGAGAGGGTATGGAGCATACTCCACCATGCTGCTCCACTGCGCGTAAGTGGAAGGGAAATAAATGACAAACCAAAAAAGATTTCGGACATTTTTTTCAATTGCTGTTTTATTTTTTACAGAAAAGAACCGAAAATTATTTATAAACAGTCACTATTTAATAATTGCTTGCGTAGTAATGCTTCTACTTATCTTTTTAGTCGATTTTTATTAAAAAGCCTACGACGACATCTGCACAGAACATTAAGTAGAGAAATGATTATATTTAGCAAATTAAATATTTGAATTGTCTGTATCTCGTTCCAAACTCAAAACGGGATCAAAATATCCTATTCCAAGTAGAGCCGCAGACAAACTTGAGACTTTATTAGCTGAACATATTAAACATGTTTAGTGTGAACACGGTGTAAAAGGGTGTTAATAAGACGATAACGAGAGTAAACAAGATTCCTTGCTATTTAGCGAGTATAAATATACATTGTTTACATTCGAAATTTCATTTACACCGTGAAAGGGGAATATTAAGGGCGAAAATGCTGGAGTCCCGTAAAGGGCTTTGTTTTCCATTTATTTCATAGCTGTTTACATTGGTTATGGCATGGTTTAGTTTGAAATAGCTTTGAACCAGTTTGATAGTAGTGTTTAAAAGCAAGGGAACAAGTGGTGATACGGCCGCGCCTAAGTCTTTTCAAGGCGTGGACAAAGAAACATCATTAACATCAAAATTGTGCTACATTGTGATAAGCTTTGTGAAACTATAAGGCCATTTAGAGTTCAAAGGTATGTAAAATTTTATAAGAATGAGCGATGATATTGCAAAAGTTTTAACATTATCACACGCGGAAGACTTTAAATTATAACGGGATGGCACTAAACGTAACTTTCTTATTTTTTTGCAAAAATACAAACAAGGTGAGAGACAAAATAAATTACCGTGTAAAAGTCGAAAGCGTGAACAGTGAAAATTTTGATCTTTATGACTTTGATAAGAATTAAATTGTTGAATTCTTCTTTTACGACGTTTTACGGTTCTTCTTATCTCACGTACGTTGTGAAGATACACAGCAAGACAGATGAGATCAGATAATTCAGAATTTATTCATTGTTGTCAACTACCTAAATGGTATTGATAATGAAGAAAGTTTTGCTAGTTTAAATACGAATGAAAGCGTTATAAGGCTATATAGATATGTAATTTGTAGTTTTAACCCTTACATTTCTGACTCTCTAGCCAGAAATCAATATTTCATACAAGAAACAAAGTCTGTTGGAGAACATCTACAACGACAAGTCACGTCAAAAATATTATACGGTACTTGTCTCCACCAACAAGACAAGAATTGGTGAAAGACCTCAACAACAACATAGCGTCACACCTACATCTCAGAAGGGGTAGGTAGTCAGAAACAATTCGAAAAAATCAAAATCAAAATCGATGTTCGAAAAGGTGATTTTGATTGGCGTACATAATATGACTGAATAGAGAATCGAGCAAGACTTAGTCACAAACAGTGAACAAAAACACAGTGAAAACAGTAAACAGTGAGAGTTAATGTATTCATCTAACAACAAAAACAGAAGATATTATACAGAGGTTTCGGACAGTAATGATAATGTAGAAGAAAAATCCAAAACAGATTTGCTCTAGTCACGAATAGCATAACTATGTTATGTGCACGAGTATGTCATGTGAAGTTATCTATGAAGAAGACGGATGTGATGTACGTTTGTTCGTTGTCACCGGTTCGCATGCGTACCGCCCATTTGAGTAATCAGGACCAATAATAAATTCTAGTATCCGTATCATAGAGAGAGCCGAGTCTGAGAATTGTACGGTGCGCAAAGAAGAGTTATGATCAAATTAGCATGAAGTTATTTACTAGTTATAATGTATTCACTGTAAAGCGAAACAAAACCCCGCTTTTAGAAGGAGAGTGAATACGCAAGTCAAAGTACGCGTGTGCCGTCATTCACTTTATCATCGCTTTCCATCAAGTGAAACGGCGGTCAAACGTGAAACTTATTCGGAATACAGATACAAAAATGTACATTCGACATTGGTATGACTATTTGAGAAATACTTAGACGTTCTTCCAAACGGCCGTCCAAATTGGCCGACAAATTCGACAATATCATAATTCGTCTTCTTCTATCGCGTGGGTTGTGAAGTGATTTACCAACCTCATCAACCCCGGTGTCAGGGTTATTATTGAACCGCCAAAGGCCCCTGACATGGCCCATGTAACGACTACGTACTTACATCAGTAAGTAGTAACCGGGACTAACGGCTTAAAGCACGGATCATCTGACTTTTTGGACAATCAGGTGATGAGCCTGTAATGTAACCAAACTAGGGATCACAAAGAGATTTTTGTGATATGCCCCACCGGGATTTGAACCCGGGACCTCCGGATCGTGAGCCTAACTCTCGCCCACTGGACCACGGAGGCCGTTCATTATATTCGTCTGAAACGTTGAACGTCATGGGTAATCTACAACGATCAATGCCAATATTGCGAATTCTATCACTAAGATGGAAAGTTAAGTTCCAAAGGGCTAAATAAGTATGCCATAGTTGTATTGACACAGCGACGTACGAGAAGATGATTGGAAAATGTTTATTCGTCGGCAGTGAGACAAGTAATAAATTTCCACAACACTGACCGTACGTCCCAGACGCGGCCCATAGTCCATTGCTCTGGCGGTATGTCCGACAAAAAACCTTCTGAAGCAAGTTGCATCAATGAACAGTTTATGCAATCTCTCTCGTCATTTGCATGCTTTACGCGACATGCGACAAATGCTAAATGCTCATTATTTGTCACGCTCTTCGTTATGTTTATTTAATTTTCTACACAACAATATGTATGCAAATCTAATATTTGCATGCGTTTAGTAAAAGTTGGCGTGACGGTAATTGGGCATGCGTGCTAGGACTTGCATCGTTGAAAACTTCGCAGTGAGGTAATACGTAATTAAAGTTCAATGGTTTGCCGTAAATTGTACTAATTAGTTACAATAGTAATTTAATAAGATCTATATCTATGACAAACGAGGTAATTGCAGGTAATAATGAGAAAATTATCGAGATAAGTGTCAATGGTTTTTGTAATAGCACTTTTAGCTTTTTTGTATGGTGAGTTGTCATTCACATCAACGCAGAATACCAGTATGTTACTATGATAGCGCTTACAGGCACATCCATTGACGACGTCGCTAATTGACGTACCTATCTGAAATTTTAGCGAATCTGATTTGCATCTTTTGTTATTGTCAATAAGACACAAAATTATTTTAGCAAAAACTTGCAGATAGGTCAGTTTGCAAAGTCAGCCACGATATGTTACTATAGTGGCACAGCCAAAAGACACTCCTTTTACGCAATATTCCTTAACACCTAGGCAAATAAATTATTAGCGATAAGATAATGAACTATTTTGAGTACGTGTATTTATGGATACCTGAATCATCGATTGCTGATTTTCCACAAAAATCAGCTGCGTTAGATTGATAAGATAACATAATAACAGGGTATAATCACCTTTCGCTATTATCAATAAGACACAAATTATTTAAGCAAAATATTGCAGATGCGTCAGTTTTCATAATCAGCCACGATTTGTACCTACTATTACTCACGATAATCGTATAGACGCTCCAGGTACGTATGGGCCATCTACTGCTCTTTACACGGTCACCTATCATGTAAGTACCTTCCAAACGTTCTCGATGACAAGCATATCGTCACGGTACATTCTTAGCATTTATTTGTTCTTGACCAGACATGGCAAAACTTTAATACTTTCTCACGATGTTTTTAAAATTAAAAATTTCATTGATTGTAAATATTGGGTATGGCAGATAAAGCATGAAAGTAGGATCAATGCCGTAGAAATGAGGTTGTTGCTTAGCATCTGCAGTGTTAAATGGATAGAGTGAGAAATAGTATGATAAGAGAGAGAGATGTGGTGTGAAAGACAATATAGTGACTAAGATTGAGAAGATAGAGCGGATGAAGAATATTGGGATTACGAAAACAGTATATAAAGCGAAGGTTGGTGGTAGTGCTGGCAGAGGAAGACCTAGAAGGACCAAATTGGAGATGGCCTTAGAAAACGTTTAGTACGATCTACTCGGACAGGAGTACAGCGTGTCAGAAACGATTGATGAATGTGGAGGAAGCTAGAGAAGTGTGTCAAGATCAAAGCAAATGGAATGTCATAGTGAGTTTATGTATGTTAATTGTAATGAGAATTGCACCCAGAACAGGGGTGTAACCTGTACAAACTGTTTATGATATTTAAGTAACATTTTTCCAATGACAACAATAAATGAGCTGGCTTAACGCTTCGGGGTGAAATATTAGAGCAGCAGTCGCTTCTGTGAAGAACTGGACCTGTATATAACCTCTGTAAACGGACTCCGCAATATAAACGGGATAGACAATAAGAAGGTGATGACCGTACCGTTGACGAATTAAAGACTAAATCCGTACATAGGATTGAAAAGTAAACCTGTACCTGAACGCGTATCTTCCGTTACCCGACCTCGGAGTCAAAACTATCAATTGTTTCGTTTCACCGATAGCTAGAACTCAGAAAGTAGGTATTGTTATGTCTAAATGCTTCTTTTGGCTAGCTCGTTTCCTTCGCGCGTCAAAACACCCTTGTTGATTTGAACAGCCACTGTGGTCTAGTGGTTAGGTATCTAGAGCGTTGGGCTCGCGATCTGGAGATCCAGGTTCGATTCCGGATTGTCGAAATCACTTTGAGAGACTGTCCCTGTCCTGATTGCCCAGACAAGTTAGATGATTCTGTGCTTCGAAGGGCACGTTAAGTCTTTGGTTACGGCTATTGGCCGTAAAGAAACACCTTTACCAACCTAAAGTGGAGCAGTATGGTGGAGTATGCTTCTTCTTCTGGAAATCAGTGATGCAATTAATTATGATCCAAACATGAATTCAGACTCACAAAGGCGAATTCAGTAAACAATGAAAGTCATGCGTTCTCCGAACAGGGCTATCACGGATTGTTTATTATCAGACTAGTATTCTTTTAAAAAAGTGCTGGAAAGAGTTGAAGAAAAGAGAACCATATTGAAGACTATAGAGAACCGGAGAGGAAATATGATTGGCCACCTGATACGACACGATTCATTTATAACAAACATTATAGAAGGAAAAATTGAAGGGAAGAGAGGAAGGGGTAGACCTAGGATAACATTTATGAAACAAATAAAAGAGAAGGTGCAGGTCGTGTCGTATCGGGAGGTGAAGGTTTTGGCGGGAAGAAAAGAGGAATGGCGGTTACTCCACCGACAAGAGCGCAGCTCTTAAATAGAGAGAGAGATTCTTTTTAAAAAAACCGGTCGAATTGAGAACTTCCTCCTTTTTTGAAGTCGGTAAAAGTAATAATTGTATCTAATATTTACAATAAAGAAATAACTAACTCATGTTATTTAAACGATACTTCACTTTTAACAGTATCATTACTCTTAATCAAAGATGATTGAGACATTTCGAGTTCAAAGTAAAATAAAAACTAAAAATAAAAAGCCTCAAGTCAATTATAGTGAAATAAAGAGTAGATTCCTATGAGTACACCCATCAATCAGTGGTTAGAACAATGCGCAGGCGATCTTTGATTCATGAGTTTATCAGAGCGGCGTATCGATTGTAGTGTTGAACTTGTGATTCAGTGAGTTAAGTCATTGACTTGATACCTGAGAACGGAGAAATTAATGTGATATTTAAATTGGCCTCTTTTTTAAGATATTTATTGATTGTATAGATACATGTTTTTACAGTAGTAAATAATCACTACATAGTATAAAACAAAGTCGCTTTTTCCGACCCTATATCCCTATGTACGCTTAAATGTTTAAAACTACGCAACGGATTTTGATGCGGTTTTTTTTAATAGATAAAGTGATTCAAGAGGAAGGTCTACATGTATAATAACATCCATTAAATAGGGGCGAAATACTGTTATTTCTGAGGTTTTTAATGTGAAGTCGTAAATAATTTCATTTTTGCCTCAGCATTGCACCCGAGCAAAGCCGGGGCGGGTCGCTAGTACTTAATAGATGAAACTACTATTCAAGTACTACATACCATCAGAGAATAATATATTATAAGAAAATTTGTTGATATTCTTTACCTTTAAAAAAAAAATAGTTTACAAAATGTAAAAATACTATTAACTGATTCGATTAAGTGCGATAAGGTATATAAGGTATATTTTGATTTTATCACACCATTTATAATAATCATCATAATTACTCGGGTTATTATAATCTTAGACATTTAGTATGACTCATAAGGTACAAGAATCCAAAAATCAGTTCCAATCATCTTTAACGTCACTTAATCAAATCGAAAAAGAGTCAAGTCATTTGAAACTTCTTCAAAGAGCGCATCGCTCGCATCACTGTGTTCCCCTCCCTACGACTCACGTTTCAATAAGAACATACTTCACAATGAGGGCGTAACGACGACAGGAAGGAAATCCGACCTTAACTGCTATTACCCGGGTTTTTATCGTCATTTTACCCGATTATCCTATTAATAATATAAATAAATACATCAGTAGAGTATGCTTACAATACAATACAAAAACGCTTTAATGCACATATAAACACAACACTAAAAACAATTAGGTACATAACGAACAGGTTCACAGGTTGTTTTTTATACAAATTGTATAATAATTTAGCATTTTGACGTTTAATAAAAAGTAACTGATTTGATTAGTTGGAAACTAGCCTATTGTCTATTTTCCATGTCCTTAAATGGTCATCATAAGCATTATTATTCTTCGGTTGGTGTATGGTATTCCGCCATTAGGGTCCGTTTGAAATTACTAACACGGTTTAAACGTTACATTCATCATACTTGAAGTGTTTAGGTTAGTTACCTCTAATAGCTGAAATGCCTCTGGCCATCAGACAAGTATGAATTATAATGGATGAACGTATTTAGTTTGAGGCTCTTTGCTTTTATAAATAATTACCTTTCATAAGTTGTTAATATTGAGATACAAAGTCGTTAAACCTTGTAAGACTGGCATTGTCAGAAACAATGAGCATGTGATAAAAATGATACAAAAAATACAAAAACATGTCGACAATCTATATATTATTTATATTTCGTGAACCGCAGTAGCCCGGCTGGTAGAACGCTTGCTTCTAACTTTGAGGTCGCATGTCTAAACCAATGATTGTCGAATTTGGTTTCAAATTCATGTTTGGCTCATAAATGATTATCACGTGCTCAGCGGTGAAGGAAAACATCTTGAGGAAACCCAGATTCCCGAGAAATGCATTTACCGAGGTATGTGACCTAACCTGAATTGGGCCGGTTTTTCCTTCGCGGGTTGGAAGGTTAGACAGGCAGTCGCATCTGTAAAAACCGGACCTGTCAAATCTCTTCAGGTTTGGTAAGCGGACCCTGTGAAAAACGGGATAATACTAGGGTGATGATGATGATCTATATTATTACACGTTGAATGTCTCTCTCGTCACGTAGGTAAGCTGGAACTGGCTTTTGTTTAGAGATAAGCTTACCTGTACTATCTGTTCTTTTGTGTCTGTTTTATTGTGTACAAATAAATAAATAAAAATGAATTTAAAGAATACAATTAAAAATGATAATATTCATTTGTCGGCAATCATACGTTATCTAATATGTGAATCCAATATAACATATAAATCCTAATTTGTACAGTTGCAGGTAGTAAATAATATTCAGTTAATATTGAAGAATCTAAACGCTCAATAAAAAAACCTGTGGCAGAAACCCTATCCAACATGATAAAACAAAACAAAGAACCCATAGGGTGCCCCTGGTGTACCGTAAATAGTGAAATGAAAGGGGGTGAATGCAGGTCACCCCACTGGGTATGATTCACTATTTACGGGAAATCCTGTATAACAGTGCTTTTACACTGGAGTGGGCGCGAATATTCAATAGGACGTATAAAAACCGATAGAGGGATAGTGTTCTTTTTACTATCAGGTATGTGGGGGGGAGGGATGTCCTGATGACCAGGGGGGTTAAAATGGCCACATCGAAGCAATTCATCTAAGAAAGCAATATTGCAATTTGACATTTGCGCATATAAAAGTTAGTGCGCAATGCAAACAAATGTCAAATAGCAATATTGCTTTCTTAGATGAATTGCTCCGATGTGGCCATTTTAACCCCCCTGTTACCATGCGATTCATAATATCCAACTTAGGACTTCGTATCAAAACTGGCTGCATGCTATCTACTCTTTCCTTGTGGCTTACGGGAGTATCCAAATTCTTTTATGAATCCAAATTCATTAGCTTAAGCTAGATAACTATCTGTCAAGGCATTCCCTTTGTCAACATTAAAGCTATCTTTACAGCCGTACTTAAACCTTTTGCTTCAAGAATTTCGTCGTAACAATGTCGTAAGAGGGAAGGGATTACTGATTTAAGAGCTACGGACATAACTTGAGGTAATTTCAACTATTTGTAGACGCAGATAAAGAAAAAAATGTTGAAGAATAGATCTTTGTTGGAAAGCTACGCATGAGTTCCTGATGCCTAAATTCAACAATAGTGAAGAGGGTTTATAAAAATATTATGAAAATGGCAAATTCTTTGATGAGAATGAAAGTCGTGGTGTATCGGAAGAAAAAGAGTGTGTAAGAAGGCTGTTTGTACTTACTGCTCAAGTTCGTTGTAATTAAAATCAGTAAGTCTAGATCTATGAATATTCGGGCGTACCACGTCACTCGAAGTGACCAGGCATAAATATTATGAGTATGGTACTAACACTCAGACAGTTTTAGTTGAAACTATTCTAAACAATTATGTACTTCTAGCCTAAACAAATTACTTTATAGAGCTAGAAACAATAAACAATAATACAGAAATACAACACATTACCAAAGCTTTTCTATTAGGTACTTAAAATTCCTATACGTCCAAACTAGAAATCCAAGTAATCAATCTCTTTGAACGATATAACAAAATTAAATATTAATAGCTCACTTGCTACTCAAAGATGAACAACAGAGACAAAAAATGTCTACTAGCAGCATGAATAACAAGACAATAAAAAAATGTCTGCCAACAATTCATGAATATGTCAAGCACCTAAAGACGCAACAAGGTTGACAAAACAAAAGACCTCATAAAAACATTTCAAACCGCACCTGATGTAATGTCGATCGATACACAAGACAACTACAAATAGAACGGAGAAAATCATACTGAAAGCGAAATCGCCCGTATGTCTATCAGTCTATATTTAGAGGTGGCATTGACATCTTTACATACTTCCGAGGCAAACTGGTTAATATGTAAACTGTATCTATAAATATAACCGCGAATGTGCTTAGTAGACTCCATAGGACATATTTCATTGGACTATAACGATTAGATAATGTAATTGTACCTTTTGGTATTAATGAGGAAGTTAAGGTAAACGAGGTAATTCATTAGGCTTAGAATTTTAAAGTATTTATTTTTAGTCGAGATACTTCCACCACTTACATTATATGAGTTCGGAACTATCCTAAACCTACTGATAATCTATACCCTATGTTGTTAAAAAATGACAATCGTCAAAGTAAATAGACAAACTACTCCAGAGAAATTTAAATCTATATTTCCAGCAAAGATCTGTGAAGATACGTAGCAAAGAATATGTTTTTAAAAACCAATATAATCGCTTCATTTACCTAAACTCGCTCAGATCCTGTGAAGCAATTCTATAGGTAAGGGTTCTTAACAAACACATCCCTCGCAGGGATTTGTGATAAAGGCAGTGTGGTCAGCTACCCACGCTCAGCAACAACTTGTACTTACCTATAAAGTAAATGAAGGTAATGTTTGGAATATAGGAGAGACGCATATGTATGACCGCATACATTACCTACATAAACCCGGTGTAGTGAGTAGCCAGTAACAATTAGTTGAGTCACGCAACTTATCGGATTTCCCAACGTATGCTTTCCATTAATTATATTTCGTAACTATATTCGTACTAGGATTACTTATTATTAATGTATTTGATAAAATATGTAAAGATGCGGCCGGGTAATGTGACTTAGTAATACCTAGATTGGCGAGTGTCGGGTAATATGAACAAAAACAAATCAGATACAAATCTAACCCTTCTAAAGTGCGTGATTTAAAAGTCACAATTGTAAATAATTCAAATTGTCAAAAACCCGTTAAACACCAAAATAAATCTTCTTACAATAAAAAAAATAACAATACAATCTCAAAAATGTTGGCAGAAAATGCCTAATGCGGTTTATAATTGAAAAAATAAAAGTAGTAGGCATTTGAGGTCTGATGCTTAACCGCATCATCTGTATTGGTTTTCTTCAATCAGTAGAATAATAATTATAAGAAACAATGACACAAAACTCTTAAAACTAGGACTTCAACGTCTTTAACAATAGATACTAAAATTGTTGCTAACAGCAAAAACATTCAACTTTACAGCTAAACCACAAAACTGAATTTTCATTCACTGTTCCTCGTATTGTTAAAGGCTTAGGAAGGTTTCTTTTAGAAAGTGTTATGGGTTTCTAGGTTTCCTAATAATTTACAAATGTAAGTGGCAAAGAGCCGTCTAAACTGCAAATTGATTTTACATGTAACCACGTCTGTAGAGAAACGTCGCTATTTTATTCATAGATTTTATGAATACTTCTTGCTAATATACGCAGACTCATTCTGTTACATACTTTACTAAAGCTCTAGTGGTAAAAACACTCAAATACCAATCAATACAGACGACGTTTACCACGTTGCGAAAAAAAATCTTTAACCAATACGTAAAAGTCAATACAAGCAAAAGTCTTATAAAGTCATAAAGAAAATACATAAAAGATAAGAATGTGAGCCAATACGTGCGTAACAAATCTGTTACTTCACATAGAACACAGCAAGCATGACGTCAACGAGATATGATAAACGAGCGAAAGAACATACATATTATATACCTAATTAAGTATTTGTATGGATTTAAACTTTATAACTGAAACGAAAGGACCCACAAATCATATATAAGAAAATAATTGAAAAGAAGTGGCCCCAGTTTATCCTAGTGGTAGACGCATCGGATTATGTCGTTATTAACATGATCGAATGGATAGATGTACCTAATTTTACCATAATTTTATTTATGTCATATGCAATGGGCAATTAGTAATTTTATACAAACACCGTACGGCTGATGATACTGAAAATCAGTAGCTAAAAAAATATATTTCATGCAAATAGTTCAACTTACATACATACACATACATAAACTCACGCCTATTTCCCACCGGGGTAAGCAGAGACAATAGAATTCCATTTGCTTCGATCCTGACACACTGCTCTTGTCCTCCACATTCATCAATCGCTTCATACACGCACAACACACACACGCAAATAGTTCAAAAACAAGGAAAATCTTCCATAAAAACTACTGTTTTTATTGACATAAGATAAAACAGTCGAAACAATACTAATATTCAACCGAAGTATCACATAATCCAAATATTTACCTAATAAACAGACTGACATACGCAAAAAAGATAAACAAGAAGAAACGATCGTGAATAAAATGGGAAATGGGTGCTAAAATACGAAAATATTAGTAGGCGAAATGCCAAGAGCGCTCATTCATATCAATATCAGTGTTTCAGAAAAGTCAAGGCAACAATAAAGTGGGGCGTAGGAAACATTAGTGAATGTCATTTCGCACGAATATGTTCGTATTTCGGGATTTTTTTAATAGAATTTAATAAAAAAAAACTATTTGTCATCTGTGCAATCCACATTGATATGAATATTAAGTCAAGTTAAGCCATTAAGTCCAATATGATTTCACTTCAATTTCCGCCGGTTTAGTGCACAATTTAATGCGCAAAGGAACTCCAGTCATAATAATAATACAATGAAATACACGAGTTGTCACAGATAAAAAAACAATTAAATGTTTATTAAGCTGGGAAACTCATGCAGATTGTATCTCACAATTACAGAAATCAAGATGAACAGGAAAAGAAAACTTAAAAAGTCAACATAGACGCAGCAATTAAATAATAGGCACAAGCAATTAAAACGACATGGTGACATTACGGTTTCTATAGGAAATGACAAGCAAGAAAGCGTGAATGTTGGTAGATCTAATGGCACACATTAGGATAGTGAAGCCGTTTCTAATTTAATTACAAACGAACACAAAACATCAAGGGAAATGGACATAAATGACGAGAAGAAAGACACGCATGGTTGCACAATTTGTGCGAGAGATGGTTTAGATTTGTAAACTGCTTGAGGCGATGTAATTGGATTCGTAACAGTGGACGAACTTAGAGCGTGTAGTTAATGTGATAATGTTTAGGTGCACAGTTTGATGTAGCAATTTTATTTAAGCATATTCATATTCAATCAATATTAAGTATTAGACTATAAAATGGTACCGTAACTAATAAGGTGACTAGTTGAGGTATTATCTATCAAAGTACAGTAGATAACATCATACCTATTCATAAAATGTGAAAAATATTACAATCGGTCTAACTCAGAATTTGCTAGTAACAAATATGTATATGTTTAGGAACCTCTATGAAACACAGTAAATGTAAATAAATACTATGCGGATCTCCTTTTAAAGGTACCTAATGATCCAATACTAAAGAGATATGCTAAGTAGGGACATGAAAGCAATAAATTAAATCAAGATTAAGGGCTTGAAGGCTCTAACACAGTCACTAAGGTAGTAAATAGTATGCGAAGGACAAAACGTATTTGTAGCATTTAACCAGGAGTAAGCATTCCTTGGTATTCCATTAGGGGTGTTTAAGTAAGCAAAGACAAAGCTTCTATTAATGGTCATCACCTCCAATTATAAAATTAACACCATTAATAAACAAAAAATATATATAAAAATCCCACGTCAATACCACTTAGCGATATACTTAAAGGATAGATATTATCAAAGATCCTAGACGCATCACATGAAAGCGAATATTAAAACGATCAGAAGGAATGTCGAACGGTTAACAAAGGATCGAATATCGCCAGTCATCCGAATAATCAATAAGGAATCCTTATAATCGATACCCATTTGATATCGTTTTAATTTAGAAGACATCTGATAGCGTGACGCTACGTATTCAGATGGTCAAAAGTTTTCAAAATGTTTTTAGTAACCCAAACACACAATTTTCACCTCACAGTAACAATGTGGTATACAGGATTCCACACCACTACCTTGTTTTAACACCAGGGTTGTTGAGGTCGCCAGAGAAGACGAAAACTTGATTCCGGCTGTCCTACGTAGATAACAGTACACACAGTGACACATAGTTAGACGCGTCACTCTTATTTATTTGAGATATGACGAGGAAAAAATTCAATAATAATACAATGTAACGTAATTAACAACTATTTTTGCATGCGTAAAAAATCAATAATGGAACGAAATCAGATTGCCCGTAACTAATTTAATTAGGTACCCTAACAACCAACCATAAAACCAAATAGACACTATCTCTCAATAGTAAATGTCAACGAGAGTAGGGCCATAACCATATCGGGTCGATCTAGTTTAAATTATTGAATGGGAGCCGATAAAGTAAGGGTTGTCCGTGGGACTCACACGCACGTGTTGGCGTGGACGATATCTATGATCAAATTAATGGAATATTAGGTGGGATTTGAACAGATTGTGGTACTGATAGGGGAAGTCAAAGGCTTCAACGGTGTTTAGGAAGATAATGATACAGACAGGTGTTGTGATTTATAAAATGATTAATATGGGATTGACGATTTTGGGTGTTCAGATGTAATCGATCGACATTGGATTAAATAAAAACAAGCCTGTTGAAAGTGATAATCTGGCTTACAGAATGTGCGCTTTTAAAGTTGGTAAACAATATAGATTTCATAACAATACCATTAGTGCCAAAGTTGGCAACTTATACGGCGCCAAAAATAAACAAAAAGATACAAAAAAAGGAGGCAACAGAAAGCCCACCCAAGTTTTAAAACACAATGCAAACACTTAGAACAACAGATAACAATGCACGAAAAACATTGTACAAACGGCGCCAAAGACATTTTCTAAACCCTTGCTTGTCATCTGTGCCCGTAATAAAACGGATTAGAGCGAATATTCGTCCAAATGTTTGTGTTAGCATTTCTTTCACAAAATCACGCCTACATACGACCCAAGTTGCACCAATAACGATAAGAATGTAGGGTCCAGTGCAAACAAGTAATCGATGGGACTAATATTGACAGACGTTTGGTCTTGGAAATTTTTACGTAACCTCACACCTATGGTATTTCGTTCGGTCGTTGACGCGGTCTAAGTGTAACATGTTTACTTACAATACATTATGATTACACGTTGAATGTAGTTCAAAAAACTACTTACATAGTTACAAAATATTTACTTAAAGAACCCGCTACTTATCGGCTATCATCCGTCAGCACTACGGTTTCTATTACTTAGACGCAATATTACATTTTACACAATCATAATCTAAAATATATTACCATATTTTTGTATCGAAAAGCAATCAAACGAAAGTAACTGTGTCTTTGGGGAAGGACATAACGATAGACCTATGGACATAGGTAACTAACTTACGCATCGTTTGGCACATTGCCCAGACATTTAATAGCAGTCTCAAATAGATTTATGGCAAAGTAAAATCATAAATGTTTACTTGAAAGTTATGTCGGAACATAATTATGTTCATCATTTTCGATACTGTGTTCCTCAGTGTGTGCTGAGGAACACAGTATCAAAAATGATGAACATCTTTAATGTTCTTACATTGAGCTATTTTATGCGTTATCGAAGTTTAGACGTTAGAATTATGATACTTAAAAACGCTTAAAAACGTTTAAAGATAAAGAAGCGAAAGCATCAGTAGATAATATAAGAATAACCACCGCAAATACTAATGAAGAGAGACCATGAAATTAAGAAGCGATATCCGCAAAGCGAATCGTTTTTTGTCGAGCAAATAAACAAGTCAACCGTTAAATGGTTGCGGTTGAATCTCACGCGCCGCGGTGCTTTACGGTTGACGTAAACTGTCAAACAGGATTTGGCTGCCTTCACATTGCTACTCCTGGATATTGTAACTTTATCCTTACCTACCGTACTATCGACTCATTTTTGTGCTTAAATAATTTCAACATTGTTGCTCAGAGGATGAGTGCCAATTCTTTTTTAAAACGGTAAATTCCGGTAGTCTTAAGAATCCTTGGAAAGTTGGACAACTGTGTGGATCTTTAAATCAAGACCTAGAAACCAGTTATGGTACTCATTTACATATTTCAGTTGTAGCAATAAATCTCTCGACAAATGAAACTGAATACATGTAAATGAAAACGACATTTTGAACTAAGTCTTAAGATGGAAATAATGAACTGCGTAGCTTTAGTGACAGGCTATCTGTTCTTGTTAGGGTGTCAGGCTTAACAAGTTAGACACAACAGCAATACTTGTACGTATGGTATTACTTCTGTCTACAAGACTAATTAAAAGCGAACATACCAACATTGCTACAAATTGTTATATTTGGGCAAAAACGGTGCACGTCCCAAGTCAAGACAAAACATTTTGAAAAACGAAAACTACGAAAACCATAACGGGGTTTTCGTACTTACGAGTAAGTAGTACTTTTAAAAGTCTAACAATATCATAAGTATTCTTGTTTATTCTACGCTATTAGCTGACGCTCGAACTATCATTAATTGTATATGATTTCTTTCGAAATCATTTAAAACTCCTACAGTACATGAAAACATCTGCAATATACATAAATAGATAAAGATACTCACCGATATAGAAGGAAGGCCGATTCCAACGATGTAAAGCATAACATTGGTGACTGTGGAATCTTTATAAGGGTGCTTCAGGGACTCATCATCACAGAAGAAACCTCGCTTGTACGGTGTACCCCACAAGTAGAACGCGAGGATTAGGAAGCCAACTGTAACAAGGAAGATAAAGCTTTTATTTGGAATGTATATAGAACTACAAAATAAGAAGGTAAAGTCAAATTGGTAAGACGACAATTATAATTACAAACATGTACCTACATCATTAAAATCAATATATAAATAGAGCAATTACGTAGTAATGAAGTTAGTAATGTTAAAATTAAGTAATTATTCACAGTATCACACCAAGATGAAAAAAAAGTATAATAACAATATTAAATGAATGCTGTAAAATTTATAGAGTGTAAAATTAACAGAAAATAGGTGTAAACCTGTTCTTATCTCACCATCTAAGTATCCAGATAATAAAAAGAATCATAAAGTCAGACACAACATAAATAACTAAAACACATTCTCTCTATAAATCAGAATCATAATTACTGAACAAGAAATGCATAAAAAAGAGGGATGATTAAAATCAACCGTAACCCGTCAAGATGGAATTTAAATTGGAGTAGATGACGGAACCAACCCTATTCGGGATACCAAATTAACTATTGTTTCACGGATTTGTTTCTTCAACAAACACGTCTAAGGATAGACAAAAAACAGCAGGTACTGGGTGGCAGAGTCAGTCATGCTGGAAATGACTGGAGAATATAATATTGCATTATAAAAATATAATATTTCATAAAATATAATTCTAAACAGATATGAAGCACTATAATAATTTATGGCCTAATTTACTCATTAGGATTTATAATCAGCCACTGAGTTCAGATATTAGGCAGAGATACCAGATTTTGCACCTGTTCAAAACATCAAATTATAAATAAGAACTCTCTCAAATAAAAGCTCTAATTATTCAGAAATTCGATGAGCATTTTTGTTGTTTCGGACAATACAAGGAAACCAATAGAGCCACTTCCAGAAAAACTATAGAACAATTGAAGTCAGAAAAGGCTCTCCCTTTGTTATTGATCTTGGTCTTGGTAAAAATAACAAACACGCTTTATGGCCGGACCATTATCGAGTTACTGCCACTCCTGCGCTGAGTGGATTGGATTGTTCCATAGAGACTTTAGTTCCATGGATAATTCTTTGCTTTCATACTGATTACTTAATTGGACGACATCGTTTGAAATTTTGGATCCTTTAAGTAGAGGGTACAAATTGAATAATGATTTTGTTTGGATGCATAGTTTTTTGGATGTAACCTCTGATAATAAATTATAAACAGATATTATAGATATATTGAAAGACCTCCCTGGTGCAGAGGGTCTCAGTCGAAAAATAAACAATCCTTCATGAAGTGGACAGATTTACAACATAAGTGAAGTTGCTAAAAAACTTTATGTAGCCAGTAGGTATATAAGAAGGACGTGATGTTGGCATATTACGAACTAACGTGCCCATCGCCTGTCATAGTACAATCACCGTAAATATTACCCTTACTTCATACTGCTTTTGGATGCCAATTGCAGCAAAAGACCACCCATGTTTGAAGCCACGCAATTTGGTTCATTTATCGACTTCCTCATATCGCGTCGCGAAACACATATCCCAATTGCAGAGTGGGAACTTTCAAATACCCACTATATAAAACCAGTTACGTTGCTTTACATATCATCTCGGCCATTCATTTATATAATAAAATCAGGACAACTATTAGTTCTAAAAACGATGATATAAAAGACAGAAGCGCTAGTAAAAAAGTATAATCGCTATCAATGATTCGATGAGCCACAAGTTAACAGAAATCAACATGAAACTACACTTGTTATTGATGGCTGACATTAATGAGGGACCATAAGAAATAGATATTATTATGATAACCGTATCGTCCATATAGGTGCAATCCCTCATGTTAGGGAGCACATGTCATAATGCCTTCAGTCAACTTATACGATATACTCAGGATGATAAGCTACTGAAAGCAATCTATATTTATTTTTACTCCCAGGCTAGAAAATAAGTAAATTAACATAACAAACGGCCTCCGTGGTCCAGTGGTTGAGCGTTGGGCTCGCGATCCGGAGGCCCCGAGTTTGAATCCTGGCGAGGACATATCACAAAAATCACTTTGTGATCCCTAGTTTGGTTAGGACATTACAGGCTGATCACCTGATTGTCCGAAAGTAAGATGATCCGTTCTTCGGAAGGCACGTTAAGGCGTTATTCCCGGTTACTACTTACTGATGTAAGTATGTAGTCGTTACATGGTGGCTTTTGGCGGCTCAGAAATAACCCTGACACCAGAGTTGATGAGGTTGGTACTCCACCTCACAACCCACACGATAAGAAGAAGAAGAACATAACAAAAGCTCAGGACCATATTTAGCAATTGAGCTAGTCATAGGTACATCTATCGCAAGATGAATTAAGTACGCACCCTTTGACGAACTTTCTGTTAGACCAACGTGATAGATTCTACTAAAGATAAATTATTAACTCATCAAGTCCGGTATTGGGGCACGAACCAGTGCTCCCCGTTAAAGAGTCCAATAAAGAAACAAAACTACTTAAATAAAACACAAAAAATCTAATACTAATACAAAAACAAATTATGGTCATACTAGTATTAGAGCTACTAAGGAAGGACACACGTGTTTCAAGTTCCCAAGTAAGACAGGTGTATAGCAGAAGGCACCTGCTAATGTCTGCTATGAATAGAGGCTATGCGACTAATTACTAATGCATTAGTTCTTAGTATTATAAGTTTTGTTAAACGTTACAAATAAGCAAAGAATATACGGCGAACGACAATGTTGTTCAATGGCTATGAATGCACGTAGTATGTATTCAGTCTTGTAAGATCGTAGCAAACGCATATTTTTAATTAAACAGCATTTTTAAAGACATTGCAGGGTGATTACACAATGACGTTACTTTAGTAACATATTATACGTCAATGTGATAACCCGAAAGTAACATGATCGGTGTTTCGAAAAAGCTCGTTAAGCAGTTGGTTTTGCTCGACTACTATCAACTTAAATAAGTATGTGGGTGTTACATGAGCCATGCTAGAGGCCTCTGACGGCTCAGTAGTAACCCTGACGCCAGGCCTGATGAGGTCGGTCGTGGAACTTACAACCCACACGAAAGAAAAGAAGACTTCAAGAAGAAAACGGCAAACTAAAAGACAGTCAAATCGTAGTACTACTAAGTATATGTATTAAAGTGCATACTAGGTATTCCTCATCATTTACCACCACCCATAACCATACATAGCTAGCTAGATTACACTACGGCACACATCGTAAAACGCAATATATGGTAAATGTTTTCCGCAAACAGAAGCTTTTCCAATACGCAATACTAGAAGACACACCGCGCTGCATTTGCATAATAAACCCACATTATGTAAAGGAACGTTAACTTCACGCCTTACAATGTTTTTCCTTTATGGTGGCATGAATTTATGACGTCAGTTTAATTTTTCCTCACAGGTGAAACCTTCTGCCTTCATATGTGAAGCGCTACCGTTTTTTCCTTAAGAATATTTACAATCTGTGAAATCTCTGTCTTTAAAGATATATTTAGATATAGCTATATTTATTATTGTTGGTATATATTTGTTGCGATCACAAACCTCACTTTCCTCTTCTAATCTAGTCAGATTTCGCCTATAAAATTCCGCTTACAAAAACCACCTCGTTTACCAACCCTAAAAATACATTGTCAACATTCATAACATAATATAAAACAATGCCGATTTGAACACAAACGTTCTAAAAATAGCTAAGACTGGTGACACAGTCAACAATATAGTAACTAACAATAACAATGAAGGCACGAGAGCAGTAAACCACATTAGACTATCCCACCCAATCACTGACCTTTACACAATACGATGGACAGGTTGACAATGTCTTTTTTTGTGATTGTGACTAATCATGATCCTTGCTATGTTGACAATGAATGTCAATAGTAAGTCGAAGTGAAAGTTCTTATAATCAAACTTAGAATAACAACAGGACAGAAATATATAGCCTCGTACGAAAAAGACTTATCAGGAAAATCCAATCTTCTGACAGACGTCAATGTAATAAATCTAAAGTTAATGAAGTATAGGAACAGATTATTAACTTTCAGTGCGCAGCTAGTCCAGCGTATTATAAAGATGTCAGTGATTTACTAATACATACATACACACCGTTCATAAACCACAGCATGATTCATGCGGTCAACAAATTAGGTCGATGACTCTACTTATATAATGAGAGGCTAGACGCAATCTTAGATCGCGGTGTTAAGTTGTTAACCGCAGTAATCCACACGGAAGAATAGAACAATATGGGTAAGGAGTGTTGAATTTCACACTGTTTATGAGTTTATGTTGAATTTATTACTTGGAGGTAATAAATAATATTAGGTATATAACTCTAGAAACATATTTTGAAAGAGGCAAAAGGTTTCTTTTTAAAGAAAATATACGCCACAAGCAGCAACTTATCATCTCAAAGTATTCAAAGTAAAGTCAGATGTCTTGTTTGATAGGTAACTATTGTTATCTATTGTGATAAACATAGCAAGAATAATTGGTATGATCAAAAAATCTGCTCGTTTCCCAAATGGTCATTGACCCTTCTTTTTTAAACACAGCAATCGGACGCATGGATACATAGGCAGAATGAGTATTGTAAAAATAGTCAAGGGATTTAATGAATGACATTGACGTCAATAAACTAGGCTCAGTTCCAATAAATAAATCAGGAGCAGTACGTATTAAATAGTTCACAGACGAATTCAAAAATTTGGAGCGAATGACAAATAGTCAAGTAATGAAAGCAAATGGAACAACGGCATTTGAAAATAACAAATTGGTAGAGTCGAGCTTTGAAACCGATTTAGATTTCGTATGTTTTTAAATTAATGCAAAAAGTCTACTAATAATAAATGTTCACCAAGTCAAAGTTTTCACGAGTATTTTAAAAACTAACATGCTACATTTCCCTGAAATCACGATCTCGATTTAACCCCAACACGAAACAGTATAATGACTCTGGCAGGTGTATACAAAGTCAATAAAGTGAAAGACGCCATTAAAATGTTTGAATAAGATAACATTAGTTTCTCTTTACAACTTGATTTAGGACTTAAGAAAGAAATAAACAGGAAACCACTAAACATCAAAGAATGTAAACGGAACGACATGTTAAAGTAAACTAAACGCAGCATAAAATTTACTCTTGTATCGATTAATCGGAACTTTCACTGGATTTTTATGGGATTTGTATTACTGTCTTTGCTTAAGCGGTGTGTTTGATGTTTTAAGAACTCATGGCACAGCAGACGTTAACCACGAGGCTCTTTGGATGGTTAAGAAATTGCGTAACTATACGGTTGATGACCGTGGAGTAATTAAGTAATATAGTAACTACACACGCTTCCTTTACTTAGAGAAGGCATAAATATTTCCGTAACCACATCAAGAGTTCTTTAACCACGATTTTCGAAGTACTCTAAATGTAAATGTTTTATTTTGGAGTTCTAAGCATGGGATAATAAGTGTGCTACCATATACTCATTAATTGTAATTGTCAACATATAGATTACCTTCATTTAATAATGTTACAAGGTAATTCGTAGCTGTCAAACCACGTCACAGTTAATGTTTACAAATTCAAAACTGTCAACTTCTTGATGAGAAGATTAAGAACATGCCATTCAAAACGGCAGCTCGTCTAAGTCCGATAAGACAATTATAACGCCACCTCAAACATGCAAACTGTGTTAGGTAAAGATGACATCACAACTTGACAAACTTCACGAAATACACAAGATACTTCCCAAGCTCCTAATTAACAAGAATAAGAGTCAAAATCTTATGATACACTTCCAACGGACGGTAAAAGCGATTTGTTATAAAATGTTAGGTTGCCAAACAGAGGTCAATGACTCCGAGATTGTTTATAAAAAAATTGAGCAACCTATTCGCAGCCGGTCGGACAAACCGGTCGAAGGATGTCCCTGGACCGTAACTTCTGGGTAACGACGTCTTTTGTATGTTAAAAGATATTTTATAGTTTTCATTTAAGACCGTAAAGAGCGAAACGCTTAAATGCACGCGATAAATTTTAAACGTGTAGAATTTAAATAACAGTGATTGTAGGATTATTAGTGCTCTTAAATTGTATCTGCACGAATCTTGGAAGTTCGAAGCTAGGTCAGGAACAAAAAGGGATAATTGGAGCATTCAGAGTCTCGTTAAACACGCAACGACATTTAATAATATTTCTTGTTAGTTTGCACGCAGCAGCTACAAAGTAAAGGCCGGTAGAGTTTTAATACACAAAGGACAGAATAATTTTCCATGAGCGGAAAATAACATTTATTCTACACATAAATATACCGTCTTTAAGTAATTGAAATTGTTTGAGCATAAAACACTAAACGCATCGCATAGAATATGGAATTCTTGTTCTACATAATGAGGAATATAAAGTAGGTGGTCGACTTCGATGGTGTTCTTGTGGAAAACATGTGTATGCATATTAGGCGTTTGATGAGTTTACAAACTAACTGCGAGTGCATATTCACACGAACAGTCCAGTTGTACAAATACAAGTGGGAAATCAAATAGGAGACAGCATACTTGAACACAAGAACAAGGCATCGATAGAAATAGACGTGAATACGAATGAGTTTGAGAAAACGGGGCAACCTGAAAATCTATTTAAGCGATTAGAATTTATATATGTACATGAAAATCCGCCCCATATAGTGGCAGATAAAATAATTCATCATGTTAGAATAGTATTAGTTTTTAAGTACGACGTGCCAGAGAAGATCGTGAATGCACGCATCCCACTTTTTTATTGACATTGTGATTGGGATTCAATCGTCAAAATATGTTTTTCTCACACTTTAGTGAAGAAAATAAAACACAAACATTTATTAAGACAAATATGTCTTGCAAGTGCAAGACAAAGAAATTAATCGGTCTACAATTATCGCTCTCCGTGCGGGTGGTTCAGTTTGATTAATTGTTCTTTGGCTAATGGAGTAATTATGCTTGTACTGAGAACTAACTGCTACAAGTTCCTTGTTCACTGCGGTCTTTATTTTATTCCATTTAAATGGATGCTTCAACTAATAACCAGTCGCAAGCAATTTACCTTCAATAACTTTCTTCTTCACATTTATTTTTTCGTACTACCCACTTCTTTCAACACCAGTGAAATCTAGACCGAGCTAAAATAGAAAATACTAATCAATTATTGGAAATTCAAGTTTCTATAAAGCCAGAGTATTACTGCAATAGTCTCACGCGCAAGCGATTTGTATTAAGGAGATGTGTGACATGACAACATGATGAGAAGATATACAGGATAGATAATCCATGAGATTAGATCAGATATTGGATTAGAAACTTAATGCAACAGAATCTTTGCTGGGAATAACTATAATTTGTTATTACGTTGTTACTCGCGCAAGAAATTCAATATAAAATAAAATTACTTTTAACACTGCCAGGAAATATTAAAATACTAGCGACTCTACTTAAGACTTCGTACGAGTACAGACTACAGATCATAACAGTAAAAACCAAATGCAAATCCATTCAGTGGTACTCGAGAGTAGCCTTAACATACATATAGAACAAATCTCTCTTAACTATATATAACAGATAGATCTATTGATATTGAAACGCAATATACCTAATCTAAACTAAATCATGCATATTTAACACATTTGTGTAATATGAAACGTTGTTATTTTAATTTATTGTAATAAGGCTTGCGTAACTAGTTTTGACATAATAGGATTTGCAAGTATGTACTGTATTCATTGATCTCTAGTTGAATAGAGAAACGATCTTGTCATTGTGCCATTGCTATTGTCAATCGTTCTCTAGGTTAGAGGGCCAGCTTAAGCTTCTAAAATAAGTATGTCTTTGCCACAACCATAGAAAAAATAACTAAAAGAATTATGTGATGATATCAATATACTTGAATGTACCTAACTACTTTTACGTAATCATGTGAATTATATATATGTCTATATTTATAAATATTTACTGTCTCGTATATCTTTTCAAAGTAAAATATCAGGCGTTAAAAAGAACGTAAAAGTTGGCTATTCGAGTTGTCGATCAAAAATCCAAAAGTAAATTCAATAGCCGAACTTCACAATAGCCTTTACAAACGATGTTCGTAAGAACACATCAGATATGAAATTCCATTCCCATCATGCTTTCTCCTCCCACTGAATCTTCAATCAGTGACTCCCCCACATTATCGGTGCATTATATCCCAAAACAAATGTTCCAGTGTCGACTTCCATTCCACCCAGGAGTGGGGGTCAATGTGCGACTGCCATCAAATGACCACGCGCGCCAGTTACGTATCGTTATGGGAATTAGAATGTACGATCAAATGTGGGGGCACCAATTGATTTGATTGAACCGTTGGACAGCGCGAGTGACGCTGTCAAAAATCGAAAGGGGTATTATTAATAGTTGGTAAATTGAGAGCAGAAGAGTTCAAAATAAAGCTGAAAATACATGTAATGAGCGATAAAAACAAAATACAGTAACATGCTTGTGATTGCTAATGATGTAGATAGAGACACAAGTAATCAAAACTCAACTTGCAGCCATTTTCGATTCATACGCGTATGAAGTCTAAGACGAACATGATGAGCCATCGTTCCATAGGCTGATTCGCTCATGTAATAGTCCATTATGTTAAAAAGGACACTATGTATCTAACAGTTTTTACTTGCCTGGAAATATAGGTAACTGAAAGTGTTCTGCTGCACCGAAGTGCAGCATAGAAAAAAAAATATGAATAGAATTTATTTGTCTAGAGAAAGCAATTAGATGCCATCTAGACAAGAAGCGTAGGTAAAAACCAGTAAAGAACCAATCAGTGATAATGAGGATAACTCACAAGAAGTTAGAGATACGATAGCAATCGACATCTCGAGACGTAATAGTAGCTCGAATGAAACAGCGCGCCCATTCATGCAGCAATGCTTGTTTTTATTTGACGGCTGCCACGAACAAACATACAATATGTAAATCGTATTACACGAGTCAACCGAACGTTATTGTGCTTGTGGTTCTGGTAACCGGACGCGGAATTGTATGGAATTTAGTACGTTTTATTAGAGGGCCTAGTTATGCGTGTCGATCAAAAACGATCAACAATGCTAAGCTAGGTTGTTATGGTCAATCAGTGGATGAGTTGTTAAGTAGCGCTCGATTTCAACTGATAAAACTCTTAATTAAGCCATAGGCACTGATTAGAATGTACACACACATACATTATATAAATCACACCCGTATCCCTATCTCGGTGGTCATTCGGTTTCATATGGAACTGAAACCATAAAAAATTATCCATCATTTTTACCAAACTTGGACATTGAGAAATTATAATTTTGATCAAATGCCGTTACGACTGTAATAGATATTTAGAAAGTCTAATTCAATCAAACACTTACACCCAATATTCGAATGAAATTTGAATGAGACTCTATAAAGTAAGCCTACGAACAAGTCTCTAATGGCTTCTTTTAACAACTGGCCATAAGCAACGCGTAAACTTATGGGAAATTTACTATGGTTTTATTATGGTGTGAATGGACATGATGAATAGTGTGCTATGAGATGTTCCATGGTATTTATGATGTCTAGCCTAAGGACTCCTTAATTTTATAGCAGTTGTAAAATGCTCTCCCTTGTAATTATCGTGGGGCTAAAAGTATCAGGAATTCTCGACGTAATTTCTTTACTTAGGGCTTCTAAGAATAGCTGAAGTAAAAATATAACGTGCCAAAAATGTAATCTGTAAAGTAACTCGGCTACTATTACATATGAAATGATATCGCTTTGTTTACGTTATGGACAAGGAAAATAATCGCAGTTTTATTACCATAGAGTTTCAATTGAACAGAAAAAAGAAGTATTATTATTATATTTTTTAGCGTGTTCAAATCCCGTCCGAGCCAAAAGTTTTCGATTTAATTTGCTCTTTGTATAAAGGTTTCCTTTGTTAGAAACAGTTACCTACGTAACAGCTCACCATAGCAAATACAAAATCAAAAGTCAATGAACGAAATCAAAATCAATCAAACAGCGTTCGTCGATTCGCCGCGCTTAGCTTGATTAATTAAGAACCGTAAACACACACCGGCTATTCAAATCAACGATTCCTGGTTTATTCCTTCGTCAATACAGAAGCTATAAAATTACGCAAATTTGCGTTTCTTTAAGTGAGTTATATTAGCCGATTCCAACGTAGTTAGGGCTCTAACTACTATTGTGCAAGGCAACACGAAAGCATAGAATAAGGAATAAAAGAAAGACAAAAAAGAGACTAAGTAGCTACAATCAGATAAATCGAGATGACGTAATGTTGCTGATCTATACTTGACTACACTAAGGTCAATATAAGCCTGATAATTCTGATAAAGACATCGTACAGTGACATGCGGTCAAACACACGACCTATAACCTGAAGCCAATCAGTCAATGTTATTACTATTAAGCATTAATACAGCAATTACATTACACGGTATTAACAATACCGACGGCACATCAAAGCAAAACGACAAGGAATACAGTTGACTTTTCAAACGTCACTGAGGTAAATAATAGATTGATTATAATAAACGGGGCAACTCTAGTGACATTGACATTGGTCAATCGCGCCGCTAGTAATGAATCACAATTATGCATGCGCGGGAGTTGAAGGAGGTACTTGTTTAGATACGATGTGAAAGGGTTTTAGTAAAATGTATACTTAATGTTGATTGAAAGATAACCTACACTTTATTAATTTCCTACTTTGGTTTGGATCACGTTTGGATTAAAATACACCACGAAAAAGCTCAAAGAGGTTTCAATCTACAATAATGAAATCAACAAAATCCCGAATATATTTTCCTTTCATATTTTTATTTACTAAAAGAATATTTCGCCGCTAATTAAACTCATTATCCATTTATCCGTTTACTGTTATGTCTAATAATATTGTTTTGTCAACAATTTTAAAATTGTACTATGAACCCAAAACAGTAAGAGGTCTATGCCCTTCAGAAGGACGCGTTTGTTATGATATCCGTACTGCGTAGCTAAACCAAAGACTGTCTTTTAGTGTATTTTATGTCAACATGTTAAAGCTTTCATTTGAGCGTGTAGTGCCAGTAAAGTCGTCTCCTTGATGAGTGTCAATGTCATCTTTCCGAGCTCCTTCACTCTGTTACCTTTCTGGCTTGGAGCCAAATTCTACATGTATTAACATTAAATAAATATTTTACTCATTTCATATTTATATTTCTGCTACTACTACTGTTTGTTTAGCGGCAATGACTGTTTGACACTTGTTTCATAATCCTAAGTTGTTTTAACATAATTGTATATTATAAAGTGATATCAATGTAACATTTCTATTTGTGTATCATTATCAATTCTATCAAATCTAACTGTGCCAAGGAAGTCGTATATTTATTAGATATATCCTTTCCCTTATAACTTGCTGATAACATCTATAAGACTGTTCGAACCAATATTACATGTTAGGATATTTTAATTATTTACAATACTTCCGTACTGAATATATAATTATTGTGCTGCACTATAAGAAAAATATTGTATCACGCCCGAACGTTGTTTTGCTGTAAAAAACACCGTTTATACATTTTACGATATCACGGTCTTTAAAATGTTTACTTTACAAAAAAGTCATATTAAAAATGCACCTGTCCCTCGTATAACATTTTTTGATAAATTCCGTTTATCTTCAAAGCTCCAAAGCATAGCTTAGTTTTAATCGCCTCTCGAACAATGTAGTACGAAGCGAGAAAGCCTTTTCTATGTTCTAGTCTTATTTTATTAGTCCATGTCTGCAGAGGCGGCGGAGGCGTGGCAGGTTCAGTCTCAGTATTAATTACTTCCAGCGATGCCGCCGATACAGTCAGCCTTTAGAAATTTATAGTCCCAATTGAATTATACTTCACAAATGTTTATTCTACTTATTAAATGATGTATATTATTACTACCGATTTATATTATTTTGCAAAAGACACTTAGAAATCAAAGAAGCATAATAGGGCTACTACTGCTAGCAGCAGCGTAATTATCTTTAACGAAACCACTCTTTTGAAACTCCTAGACGCGGTTATAACTTCATTCATTTGTATTTTATTTTATTCGTGTTACGTAAATTCAGTATCTAATAACATCGGAGTATTTCATTGACTCTCCGCTTTACAGACAATTACCACATCGTTATAGTCAAGTAAATAAATAATGATCTCGATAGCAAGAAGTGAGTGGTCATCGCCTTTGGACATTTACAACATAAACCGTCTAAAGATAGACCAAGCTACGTTGAAATTTATCGTCCAGCAATAGTCTAATCGATCGACTGTATTTTCGTCTACTTAGTTAATTTCAACAGCATAGTCAATTAGTTTGAATAGATTTCCAATCAAAAGTAGGTACCTAAAAGTAACAGAAGAATACTTGCGGGCTAATAATTGAAGAATATGGCTGACAAGGCGCAAAAAATCAAGACCGAAAATATCAGGATGAATTTGGGACTCGATCAATCTTTAATGAAGAGCGAAGAATAGTTACGTTAATAAAAAGGTACTGATTACTAAACAAGAAATGATGGCAAAATCTAATTTACCAGTAACCAATGTTTCATAAACAACTGTACCTGGATTGGTGCTTCAATAGTCCATAACGTCAACAAGCTGTGTGCTCAATTATGTTGCATTGGCGTGCACCAATTGTCCATTAACAACAAGAACAACAATCGCTCGTGCCTTCAATTGAACAATGAACTGAACTTATATAAGGATATTTTAATTTCCTGCCAACAAAGTCTAGATTTTAGGCGTTGCAGTGAAACCTTACACTGTTTGAGGCAGGATGACATCGTTTATACGTCTCCGGTCGTAATTGGAACCAATCTGTAGGAATGCACGTTAAACTCAATTCAAGTATTGAAGCTATTTATAGTAAGTCAGGATATTATATTAGGTTTCTTTGTGCGAGTTTTACTTACCTATAGACATCTTTAACACTTTATTTAAATCAGCTTGTAAAGTTTAACAAAAATTAAATTCAATTAAATTTAATTCAATCTGTCATAAACCTTACTCTTATAATTTCAACTGCTGTCCACCATCTTTCCCCACATTGATTCTGTCACATCAATGTTTTCACACTTATCATTAAAGAGCACAGATGTTTCTGGATCGAAATTCATAACATTCATTAACCAAAACATTACCTTCCGTTAATTTACTTTGTACTTCTTTACTTAACACAAAAGAACAATGAACTAACTACTAACCCAATTTGATGAATCGTTGTCTCCAAAATAATCTAAACAATCTGTCTCAGTAAATATGTCTTAAAAGGTAAACATTTCAAATTATGTCGTACATATTTCAATCCACACCCAAGTCGGTAGCAGTATGTCAATCTTCAGTTGAGAGGCCCTCAACGGTGAAGTAATTTAGCGATGTTCACGAAACGAATATTAGTTCCTTCCTTTTGTCACTAATTTCTGAAAACGATGTGATTTTGACAGCTTAAGCATTCTATAACAATATTCTTCCAACCCAGATTGAGAAATAAAGAAGTTATTTCTTACATGTACTTAAAGGTATCTAGGTAGGGAGGTAATTTGTTTTGCGTCACTAACATCTTTGATGCCTAGCCTAAGTTGAACACGCCGGACTAGAGGAATATTCATTTTAGATTCCAGCTTTAAAGATTTAGGAATTAAAGACGACTGGCCATGTCATTGGAGCTAAGCGACTATTTCAGATCTGTAAGACCAAACACGAATGCACACATCACTACACTGAATAAGCATTCAGCATTCAGATGTCATTTAGCTCGACTGGCGATTCCGTTTCTCTCAAGCGTGCTTTGGCATTGTAGTGCCAATCATCGACGGACAAAAAGTGCTTGAAGTAATAAATGTATCTTTCTTTCTTTTTTTCTCAAGTCATGCCGTCTGCAGTTTTGTTAGTCGATTTTAAATTGCCTTTTTAAACGTTAATTCTGTCGTAATTGTCAATGCGTATGCGTATCGATGCGGTGTTCAGTCACTGTAAAGGATTGAATGCAAATTGTTTAGACTTGGATGAATTTCATCCACACATGAACTCAAAAATTCGTATTCAATACCTTACGAGCCCTATTAGGAACTTGTGTCAGTAACCTTCTGAGTTGAAAGCGTGCCTCTAACCATCAGCTTCCTCAAATTATAGAATGATTCTTTGAACAATTTTTCACAGCAATAACCAACAATGAACTCAAAGAACTTTGTCATTATTCACACGACTCTCTCTAAATCTTAATAAATCAGCTCCAAACGTTATCTCTACTGTAATGAAATAAAAATCGTAGCGTGCCCCGTTCGTATGAGAACGTAATTAATGCTCTCAAAGATTTATGTTTTCTTAATGTTGAGCCCACGCTATCGAGACTTATCGCGATCATATCTTTCATTGAGACAGGTACTTTAAGTAGCATACAGACTTTGAGATTTGGTCCGGGTCTAAAAGTCGTAAGTCCGAAGTCCTTTTAAAATCCAAACCCCACTGCTTAACTATTGTGTCTGGCAATCTTGCCCTTAAGAGGTTCAAAAGGTAAAAATCCCACTGGCCTCCTTTCTATATTCTATAGGCCTCCCCTCAATCAACCGGAGGAGGTATAGAGTATATTACACCACGCTGCTCCATTGCGGGTCAGTGGAGGGGTTTGGTTAGGCAAAGGTAGATAATTGCCTACGCAAAATAGGTACATAGTAGGTACGCAAAATATTCATAATAAATATTCCTGCTTCAATTTCAATTCTAAAATAAGTATTTCTTAGATACGGAGAAGATGAAGCATAGACAAACTTAAATAAGTACTGTAAAAAAAACTTTTTCAGCAAATCTTAAGACTGCTTTTCCTGTAGGTTATCGAAAAAGGGAGGTTTTGTCCAGCAACTAATTTTTAAAGCCTACAATGCAATTAATTTCTGGTAATGATTGGATTTTCTACATGTCAACGAACCAAATACGCTCGTCTACAAAGCAAACCAAATGCAACCCTGGTAAGCGACAACAAACGAATTTGAACTATAATACAGTTCAAAAGGAGACATTGTGATTTGAAAAGCTGAAAAGTGACGGCAGAATTATATCCCTTTTAATTTTGTATGCCGCCTCCTTCAAGAGTTATGACTTTGGGTTTGCAGAATAAATGAATGAACATGCATTCAAGTTTTGTTCCTGTCGGGAGTTGCATGCAATTTATGAGTTAGGATTAAAGGGTAACAACATTTTTAAAAGGACAATTAAGATGGGTTATTTTGTCCTTAAAAGGCACCGCTTATTATGTCTTAACATTGATGTTTGTATTCAGTCGGTTATTACGTAATGAAATATGCATTGCGCTGAATGTTAATAGGACTTGATTTGGGTTTGACCAAAGCCTAAGTAAAGGAAAAGCAAAGAGTATGTAATCAGAATCACCTAAAAAGCAGTAGGTAGGTAAGTACTTCAGTATTGAATTTGTTATTTCTGCGTAAGAGTGGCAAGTCGTCAAATCCGATAGTAGTAGGTACATTAGTAGGTTAGTTTCCAACTAGTCAAATCAGTTACTTCTTACTAAACGTCAAAACACGAAATTACTATGGCATCTGAATGAAAAAGCAACCTAAGACGTCATAGAAAAACGTGACAAAATGTCGCACTTATTAATACATTTTTCTTTATTAAAATTCATAAATAAATTAAATAGAAAAAAAAACATTTTATGTCACTTTTAGATCTGTCTTTATTTAGTAATCAGAATTTATTTTTGACCCAAGAAACTACCCAATTGTTATGGGCGATAGGATTCCTTGTAAGGAAAACGTTCACCACATCCATCTTAAGACTTCGTATCAATAGTGGCTGCAAGTTCTCTTTGATTACTTTGGTTCTACCCACCCCATTAGCGGTAACGGCCGTGAGTTCATGTATGATTTGCGTAAGTATAAAAGGTAAGTAAATAACGCCATAGCAACAAAAAGTTAATCCCAGTGCGTGTTTTATCAACCATAATTTGCATTGAAAATGCAATTAAAGTCGATCAAAATCAGTCACGTTTGATTGATTAAAAAGGTTATTACCTTTTTTAACCAGTATTATTTTACATAACATAACACACATAAACTGCCTATATACGTCTCACTGCTGGGCACATGCCTCCCCTCAATCAACCGGAGAGGGTATGGAGCTTACTCCACCACGCTGCTCCACTGCGGTTCTATTAGAGTTTTAATTAAGTAGGACTTTGCCCAGCAGTGGGACACCATAGGCTACACAAGACAAGACAAGGTTACCTACATTGTACTTACTTAAGTCTCTTAAGAAGCTATACTTAATTTTAATCCCAAATTATATAAAATTCAGAGCAAGATTTCGAAACTTCTTCCAACATTTCCGTGGTCTTTACCACTCCGGAACATAAAAAGTAAATAAAACTATTTGTCAAAAATAAACCCTCGTCTTTTATTGAAGTCGGTTAAAAAGCCCTAACAATTTCATAAAGTCCTTGCCAATCCTGACAACCTAACAAGCTTAAAGCATATTACAGCAGAGGGTGGTATTACTTATAGATAATAGAATGTAGCGCGTAAACATTGTAACATGGTTTACGTCATTATTACCCTCAATGGACCGGCAGGTATACACTTCTCATCATCCCCTAGCATTATCACGTTTTTCACAGGGTCCGTTAACCTAACCTGAAGATTTGACAGGTCCGGTTTTTTACACAAGCGACTGCCTGTCTGACCTTCCAACCCGCGAAGGGAAAACCAGCCCAATACAGGTTAGGTGAATGTGGGTTTCCTCACGATGTTTTCCTTCACCGCTGAACACGTGATAATCATTATTATCCAAACACGAATTCGGAAACAAATTTGATAATCGTTGGTTTAGACCTGTAGTAGATTCGAACCTGCGACCTCAAAGTGAGAGGCAAGCCTTCTACCAATTGGGCTGCCACGAGTCTCCCTATAAACTTCTGATATCAGGAAAAAATCAAGGCGGATATTTCTCGAGCGTAAAAAGCAAAACCCAGATCGCAATCCACAAACATCACTACTTCATTTCCTAACCTGGTACTAACAAGCTTCACAGTGCATAACAGCATGGTATAGTACCCAGTCATTGTTGCATTATTTCCCTCAGTGGATTGCCCTTAATATGGCCTACTGATAGGAAGAGGAAGCAACCAAATTATTGCATCCGCACTATAATTGGGTGCATTTGGAATCGTGGTTTGCTAGTTTTCAGAGCTTGGACTTCCCTGGATATAGGTATAGGCACATTGCACACACGCTGTAAATTTTGGACATACATGCACACATACTGGCAACTTTTGAATTGCAATCTCTTTTGGGGTAGACCACAAGTCGTGTGAAAACAACTTAAGTAAGTTTATACTTCTCATCAAAAAATCGAAACACTTTTTTGTTGAACAACTTGAACAAAACACAGGGTTGTTTCATTTGGAAATTTGAATATGGAACATTAACATTAAAAAATAAAAACCTTATAAATACCTACCCACTGTAAAATGACATTCTTTTTTCATTCGTATTACTCGTATTAGATATTTTTCGATAATCTTTACGAAACATTATATCCTTGCCGGGTGATTCGATTGTTTTGATGAGAAGATATTTGTTAGATGATGGAATATTACTTGTTATTTTCACACCCTATGATAACTAGTCCATCACTTTAAGCAGAGACGACAGTTTTAGATATTTTATTAATATTCATATTCAAATTGATAAAATGTTGAATGAGGAGGCTGTTCTAATCACTGTTACTTTGAAAAGAGAGTTACGATCAACTTGTTTTTTTTAATTACTACTACTAAATTATTCGTTTTTACATGGCCTGAGTTAATGTATTTGTGCAATAAAGAATTATTGATTGATCGATTGACTAGGTACATTAAAAATAAAATAATAAAAACTATTTTCATAGGAATAAGCCGAAGTTCCCATGTGTATTTTGTATTTTACGAATGCAAATAATAAAGCTACATAAATGCAGGTAATAAACTTTGTTTTAATAAGATTAACATTTTATAATGCATTGAATCTTTAGTTAACGATCTCATAAAACCTGTAAACTATGTGCAGGTTTAATGTCACAGTAATATAAGTATTCCACAATAAAATATAAGAGAATTGCTTTTATAATTATATTATATCATATAACGACGATAATGTAGTTGTTACATGAGCCATGGGCCTTCGGCGGCTCATTAATAGCCATAGGGTTGATGAGGTTGGTAATCTACCTCATAACCCACACGATATAAGAATCTAGACACGGCAGCGTGTCAAGCCAAGTTCAAGAGACAAAACTGGCGAGCAGCACCGTGTGTAATATTACACGAACCATTTGGAGCCACATTCGACCCCCTCATAATTCAAAAACTATTTCACATACACGTGTCTTTCGCTTATAAGTATATTGAAATTTACGAGATACATAATGTGCTCTAAATTTCATATTTATATATCATAAGGAACTTTTTATATTATTTGTATTGGGTGCCTCATGAAGGGTAGCAGCAGCAGTAAGCAGTAAAATCGAATGACACCACGATAATTAGTCGTGTAAGTACTAGGTTCAAGATATAGAATTATTCTATTATATTTTCTTTGTTTTTGGCTGCATCGTTCAGAAACGACGATTCTGCCAACGTCAAGGTTATATAGAATTATGAAATTCTGATTACTAGATAAAGACAGCTCTAAAAGTAACGAAAAACATTATATTTTTTCTATTTAACTTATTTATGAATTATAATCAAGAAAAACGTAATAATAAGGCCGACGTTTTATCACGTTTTTCTATGACGTCACAGTGTGCTTTTTCATACAAATTCCATAGCAATTTCGTGTTTTGACGTTTAGTAAACAGTAACTGATTTGACTAATTGGAAACTAGCCTATTGTTAATAGTGACATTGTTGCTAACTAGGAAGCGATCGCAATGTTTCGTCTGTTTTCGTTTTGGTTTGTGTAACCACGATTTAAGTCGATTTCTAAACAAGGTCTGTAAGCAAATACCCATCCAATCGCCAAAAGTGGCTGCAGGTTTATCGTTGACGACTTGTAGCTCTTCCCATTCCAATAGGATTCGAAGTGATAGTGTAGTGGATAGGATTCATCATCATAGGGAGATATCCCGTCTCACGGGGTCCGCTTACCTAACCTAAAGATTTGACAGGTTCGATTTTTATAGAAGCTGCCTGTCGAACCTTCCATCCCGCGAAGGAAAAGCCAGCCCAATACAGGTTATGACACATGCTTACGAAACGCACTGAATTCATATTTGGATCAAACAATTGGTATCACAATTAAAACACATAATAACGGGTTCTTACCGCGTTTAAAGTAGGGATATGAGACTCCCGATATTTCGACACTGTTGTAAGTGCCATTTTTTTTTAGCGTTGGGAAATGCGTTACGCATACCACGCCGCCCGGGGGGGCGACGTGGTTATGTGGGACTCCCCGGGTGTCACCACCCGGTATACCCACTAAAACCCAACGGTGTTCCTCCTTGCCGCCGTGTGGCGGGGATACGGGAACGCAATTGCACACAACCGCGTCCCCGCCGGCGGATGCCCTTTGGGGCCCAGCGCCCATGGGAGCGCATCAAGCGCCTCCCCCTCCGCCGAGGGCTGCCCGGAACACTTGGGGAGCCCTACAGCACGGGACCTATGTTGTGGACGGCGGTCCCCCGACCACCGTCCACAGGTCCCCGTCAAGGCGGCCCTCGGTCAATTGCGACCAAGTACGCCCGTCGCCGCCTTCCTGGTCGCCTGCGGCGAATCGGGAGCGAGTCGACAGAGTCTTCCCGTTCCCTCTCCGCCGCTTCTCGGACATTCGTCGGACATAGTCATGTCCGCGAAGGTGGCGACCGCTCTCCAGGCACTGTTGCAAGTGCCATAATTACGGGATGACTGATCACACGCGACTGAACTGACTGACTACTTTAAACGCGGTAAGAACCCGTTATTATGTGTTTTAACATACATAAACTCACGCCCGTAATCCCTAATGGGGTGGGCAGAGCCACAAGTAATCAAAGACAACCTGCAGCCACTGTTGATACGAATTCCAAAGATGGATATGATGAACCTTATGGTGATAAGGGATCAGCCTATCGCCCATAACATTAGTCCATCATGTTAGAGGACACAATCCCTCTGTCGGTTTTTACGACATGCCCGGGAAGAGAAGCAGCTGAACGTGTTCTATGTTTTTTATATGCTCCCAGAACAGCATAGAAGCATATTATGTGTTTTAATTATGATAATAACCGCGTAAACTTAAAACAATTGGTATCACGTGGTTTCCAGGATTGTGCCTGGTTAATGGCAATAAGCACACCCTCTTTTACGTGGACTTAAACATAACTGACGAGGAGTGCGTATACTTTACTATACATCACTGCCTACCCATATTATACCCTATATTATCGATAAAACGATATCCCGAATATTCGAAGGTACTTCCTCATATGAATGTACCTATCCTGTTGCTGACACAGGTGATAGAGAATCCAAATATTGATATAGGCAAGCGCCACACATTTCGTGAGAATCTACGCAACAAGGATACTGTACGACATAGATTAGCCACCGTTAACAGACGCGACTAGCAATGTATTTACGCTGATTTTATACCTACAACTGAAATCTGAGAAAATTCAAATGTATATACCAGATTATATACCAGAGCTTAAATGTTGTGTTGTGTGTTGTTGTGGAAATATGTTACTAAATTCTATATCAAAAATGAAGCTACTTATCTACCGGCAAACAATGCTTAATACGTCTTCAATATCATTTATAGTCAACCCGTGACCTTTCTACTTATTACCACCTATATTAAACACTTATTTTCCTTACAATACATTAGTACCAGATAATTATGAATCATGTGTATTCGATACTTGTTGTCATCACTGATGGGTAACTTATAATGATAATGTGCTTATTTAATTATATTTAATGATAATTTGCATTTTTGTTGCAACTTTATACACGATGAACGATGAGTAATAATTACCTCATTATTACAATCTATAAAACATTAATTGATTAACAGATATAAATCTTATCGAACAAATTCGTCATAGTTTAAAAAAATATATCGATATACGCATAATAGATTACATAACAATTCAGTGAAAGTTGTAAATTATACCCAGCGGCTAGATTATGAAGGACCACCGACCGAAGACGATTGGCTGATGCAGGATTTGAAATGCTAAAGATGGGCCTCAAAAGACAAAGTAAACCCAGAAATAAACAACACAGGTCGATCAACTACCGGGTGAGAGCCCTCAGTGCTCCCCATTTGTCCGGTCAAGTAGGTAGTTAATGCCATCTGCGGCAAATCTACAATAAGTAACGTCAAAAAAAAGATCGATCAACTTTGATGATGATAATGCCAATACTTAGGTAAAATACACAAATCTTTTGTTCAAAGACTATGTCACCTCTGCTTGGGTACTTAATCTATGCCGTCGGCTTAGCTACAGAGACATTCTACGGCTAATTGTAGAAGACGCGACATGCGGGGATCGTAAAGATAACATAGACTCTTAACGCAATACTGCAGCCACTTAATCGCTAAGTTATTCTTAAGTGAGCTTTTAAGCTGGGACGGGTCATAAACTTCTTTGGCCAAGGAGTAAAATCCACAATAACTTACGTCAAAAGTAAATTTTAGTCTAGGCAACTTGGCAAGATTTTATTGCCCGTTGTCAGTAGACATTCAAACATACAAAGGTAATATATGACCTCAGAGGCACTAGTCATATGGAAATAACCCTATATACTTTTGGGTCATAATAACCCTATATACTTTGTATATTTGGTCGGCAGGCTGATAAACTGTTAGCATATTCCTTCTTAAAGTGAATCTGGTATTCAGCTGGAGGTCTAAAGATATAACATAACATAAATAGCCTATAGCATACGTCCCACTGCTGGGCACAGGCCTCCCCTCAATCAACCGGGGGGGGGGGGGGGGGGGGGGGGTTGTGTATGGAGCATAGTCCACCACGCTGCTCCACTGCGGGTTGGTGGCCAAGCAATTAATTTAAAAAGCTGTATTGCAATGTGACTTTTTTTAGCTTAATTACTTCGATGAGGCCTTTTAAACCTCCCAGGAGCGGCTGCGGATTATCTTGATGATAACTTGTAGCTCTGCCAGCTTCGACAAGGATACCGACATTACTAGCACGAGTGTAATAATAAAATGTTATCAAAATTCCACAATACGCAGGAAATACAGGGTGTTAGCAACATCATAACGAATACCGAGGGGGATGATTCAGACCATGATCACAGTAATGAACTAAATCATCCCCTGCAGTATTCCTTACAATGTCACTTACAGCTTGTACAAGTACGTTCAGGTACCCATACAAGTTCGTATGGGTGCTAGTGACACCGTAACGAATAGTGAGGGGATGATTCAGACCATGATTCTGAGTTGATATCAAGTGGAATTTCCTGCCAGAAATTTCTATGAAAATGTTAGTATTATTTTCAGTTTCATAATTTTGCGACGGAAATTTCCACTTGATATCAACTCAAGAAGCATGGTCTGAATCAGCCGTCAAAGTTTTCGTTACGATGTCACTAAGAACCTGCATTTGTCAGGACACAGAGTGGTATTTATTACACAATATCAGTATGTTAGTATTACATGATAGACAAGCGTACGTACATTTGCAGTGGCAGTCGTAACTCGATTGCCATGGGGAATGCACGCTTGTTTTTAATTTTTATACAAAGATTCCCGCGCTTTACGCTACTTAACTAGCTTGTATTCTTTGTATGCTTTTGTAACTTCACGTTACCTATCATTCTGAACCTGTATCTTCTAGCTAGTTCTATCTTTCATTCTTACTGCTACGCTTATATCTATTGTGCCATCTAGTGACTTTTGTAAACCTGCTGCTTGCTGTGTACTCGTGCAAAATTAAACTTTATCTTAAGTGTCGTATCGAACTGGATTGTTTATTCCACCGCACCCGGTAGGGCACCCACATTATCAAAATTCCACAATAGGCAGGAAATATAATGTCCTTGTCAGGACACAGAGTGATATCTATTACACAATATCATTATGTCAGTATTACAGGATACATTTTGCACATCCGAACTACCCACTTATCACAACTGATAGTGCATCCTGATATTTAAGTACCTAACAATATACCTCTCTTTGCCTTTGGTTTTGGTTTCACACAAGACTATTAACCTGGCCCCAGGAGCCAACATCTTTGTCTTCCACTTGGGCAAATCCTGTTCGGATAACGTAGAGCCCTTGCTCAGGGATACGGGTGAAGACCTCGACGGTTGCAGAGGCGGAGATGGGAGCCATCGGTACGGCAATGCAGGACGGAAGGGGCAAGTCATAGGGACTGTAACCTGGAACCTGACAGAGGACAGCAGTAACTGTCAGTAATATTCAGAGGCGGAGGACAGGAGTCCTAGTACGGCTTTGAAATACCACCCGACTCGCGTCAGACAAAATACTTCGGAGCGGAAGGCAAGAGATGCTACAACGACAAGAGGCTCTTAAATTAGTGATGAACAATACACCTAACTCAAAGTTAAATTTAGCATCATTAGAAATTAGTCCAATTTTGTTTCGCTTGTGCTTAGGCCAGGAGCGTAGGTAAGTCAGGAGATATTCGATGAGTTTTGCATTTTAAATTGTTTCTGCTTTCTTTCGTAATTTGTTTCGAAACCATAAGCCGATACAGAGAGACTTAGTGGAGAAAAGTTTTCGACCGAACGATAATTGCGCAAACCTTAGTTTACATACATACATAAACTCACGCTTATTTCCCACCGGGGTAAGCATTGACTGTGAAATTCCATTTGCTTCTATCCTGACAGACTTTTCTTGTTTCCTTCACATTCATCAATCGTTTCAAAATCGTTTCGAAGTAGATCATACTGAAGATTTTCTAAGGACATCTCCAATTTGGTCAATGCACGTCCGTCTAGGTCTTCCTCTGCCAGCCCTACCACCAACCTTCGCTTTATATACTGCTTTCATAAACATATTATCCTTCATCCGCTCTACGTGTTCAAACCAACCTAACATTCCTTTCTCAATCTTAGTCACTATATCGTCTTTTATACCACATCTGTCTTATCACACTGTTACCTTAATTTAAGTGGTAATTATATATAATCTGTGCCTTATTCGCTTATAATCCGACCCACTAGGGTCAATTAATTCTTTCAAATATTTTTTCCTCTCAAACAACGCCCTGAGCCGAGCCAAACCCTTACATCGTTTCTCAATTACATTGTCGTTTTTCGTAATCGTTTGCAACTTGGCTAAAGCCCTTGGCGGCTCTGCCTGATAGAAACTACGGGTGAATCGTGTCTGTCTGAAAACCATAATCAAAATGAAAAAGGTATATACTACTTCTTCTTGTCTCTTTAATCAACCCCGAAGTCGGGGTTATTGACCCGTCAAAAGCTTAAGGAATGGCTCAAGTAACGACTACATGCTTACTTAATTTACAACTGCAAAAGCTACATAAAAGCGCAAAGCCCAAAACCGCATTCTACCTTTCGCATATCATTGTCAGAAATTGGGCGCAAACCACATGTCATAGTGACAGCTATTTTTTTTTATTCCCAGCGGCGCGGCTGGTACCTCCTTAACGGATACAGTTAATCTGACAGGTTGAACCGTCGGATGTTTTGACACCGCGGCAATTACCTGCCACTTTATTTCGCGATTGTACACCGTTCAGTTCACATCCTGCGCATGATTCGGTCCGGCGTTCAGATAGCTGGGAGTTGGGGTCTTGTTTTAGATATAAATCTACTATTATCGTGTAGGTTGTGAGGTGAATAACCAATCTCAACAACCCTGGAGTTAGAGTTATTATTGAGCCGCCAAAACTCCTGATATGGCTCATGTAATGACTACGAACTTACATTCAGTTAGTAGACACCGCGACCAATGGCTTAACGCGCCTTCAGATGCACGGAGATGAAGAGAAGTGGGAAGTCACTTATGTTGGGAAGTAGTTTACAGCTGGACTAGGTGTAAAAAACATACGATCCGTTTAGCTGCTTATCTTCCCGGGATGGTCATACAAAATTAAAGGATCATTAATTCGTGGCTGACGACGTACGTATCTGCATTTTTTGCTAACATACTTTGTGTCTTATTGACAATAGGAAAAGGTGCAAATCAGATTCGCCAAAAATTTCAGATACCTCAGCGAAGTCAGCGACGAATTATGATGGATTATCTATTCAGGTGATATCCCGCCGTAAGTAGGGATGCTGGTTGATAGACGTGGGGTTGTTGGAAGGCGTGTGAGTGTTCCACACACCACTGACGATTCCGAGCACTCGAGAAGTGTTCACCGAGCCAGGTGCTCACAGACACCGCCTGGGAGTCGCGGAAGTATGCGGGTGCGTTCCCGTGACTCCCACACAGGCGGCAAGACGAACACCGTGAGGTTTTAGTGGGTAGGCGGGATACTAGAGATCCTGGAGTCCCGCATAACCTATCGTCATCCCTATGGCGGCGGGTATGCGTAAATGCATTTCCCAACGTAAAAAAAATCTATTCGGGTGATAGGCTAATAACCCGTCCATATACGGTTCATCATGTCCATAAGACTTCCAAGTGTGGCAGCAACTTGTCCTCGGGTGACTTGTGGTTCTGCTCCACCCCGATCCTGGCCCTGATCACACATCACTATGTCTGTTTGTCTGTGTTTATGATATGACGGGAAGTTCCCGCGTCTCGCACGTTCCGGTACACTTAACAAGTGTGTACTGGATTCAATAATTTGATATATGAAGGGATATGAGAACTGGATATGGGAGGTTTTATAACGGTGCGATAGACAGACCAGCTGGTCACACGGTGTTAGTAGTCTTGATGAAAGGAAAAAGATGCTTTTATCCAGAAGTGGGACGTACGCGTATAGAATGGAATTTGCAGGAACAAGGAATTTATTAAAGTCTCCAATCAACAATAACAAAGTTTTACACAAGGAAAACAAAGTCGCTTCCCGCTGTTGACCAGATGATACATTAGGATGGAGAAAAACCGTCTATCCATGCCAATCCGCCAAAGCGCTAGTTAAAATATAAACTGAAGTAGCTTTCCGTCCTAGTCTCCGTCCCTGAGTTATCGCGTGCGACATTCTCCATTCCATCCCCTTCCGGGATGATTTTGGAGATAAAAACAATCCTATGATCTCTGGTTCTCAAACTATTGCTATAGGTACCGAAACCGAATTTAATTTAAATCGGTTCAGCGGTTTAAGCGTGAAAGGTAACAGACAGAGTTAGTTAGAATTTATAATATTAGTATGGAGTGTACATTTTTTTTAATAATATAGACTCGCGTTTGGTTACAATCTCACCTGCTGGTGAGTAACGATGTGGGCTAGGATGGATCACGTTTAATTAGCAAATGCCTATTCACTCTAGCCTCCAGATTATAATGAGTTGGAAAAACAGACGACGGCAGACAGTTCCAATCCTTCGCTGTGTGTGTTATTGTAGGTAAGTACGTTTTTAGCAATGTCTAGTAGACCTCCCTGGATTTCAGTAAACAGTAACTCTAACTAATTAAAACCCCCATTGATATTGAATGTTTGTTGATACTTAGTCCTTTATTGCACCCTTAAGGATAGTAATAGCTTTAGCAAGTGACTGGTAGTAAGTGAAACTGTAGCAAAGGGCGTTTATGGTGACATGGACATCTGCCGTGGTAGCCCAGTTGGTAGAACGCTTCCCTCTCACTTTGAGGTCGCAGGTTCGAAATGTTCGAATCCAGCACAGACCTAAACCAATGACTTTCGAATTTGTTTTCGAATTCATCGTGAAGAAACCCACATTCCCGAGAAATGCATTTTCGGAGGTATGTGACCTAACCTGCATTGGGCTAGCTTTCCCTTCGCAGGTTTGAAGATCAGACAGGCTGTAAAAAATCCCAAACTGTCAAATCTTCAGGTTAGGTAAGCGGACCCTATGAAAAACGGGATAATGCTAGGGAGATGATGATGATGGACATCTGCTTTGGGTCACTGAACTGTCATATTATGTTACCGTACCGTCACATAAACATTAGTTTTACTTTATTTATTGTCTGAAATGCAAACTTACCTGTTATATCTTCAAGTTAGGTAAGCGTATTGCCCCTCATGTGGGTCGATACGACATTAGCCGAGCTAGTACCCTTTTCAGTTTTAAGTCTTACATTTCATATATGTTCAAATTTTAATATTAAGAAGTTAATGTAACGTCGTAAACGTAAATAAAGATTTCATCTACCTATATAAGAAAGATGGCTGAAGAAAGAAGCGGCGAGACAAATTTCCCCAAGACATTTTTTTTCATGTTAGTACTAGGGCACAAGAAATTCTCCAACAAGATATTTTCATGTCAGTACTTCACACAGCAAGTGCGTGTGTATCAAAGTATCGCAATGGCAGCAGTTTACACCCAGACATTAGCGGGCTGCAGCACAGTGGTTTCATTGATTCAGTTTCAAGTGCATCCATTCATGCTGTCCCGCTTCCCAACTCCGAGAAGTGTTGCATTGTTGCTTTATAGGTTTGTTTTACAATTTGTTATCATTGGGTTTTCTTCTTCTATCGTTTGGTTTGTGAGGTGGATTACCAACCTCATCAAAGCTGGTGACAGGGTTACTATTGAGCCTATTATTGACTACGCACTTACATCAGTAAGTAGTAACCGGGACCTACGGCTTAACGTGCCTTCCGAAGTACGGATAGTTTTACTTTCGAACAATCAGGTGATCAGTCTGTAATGTCCTAACCAAGCTAGGGATCACAAGGTGATTTTTGTGATATATCCCCACCGGGAATTGAACCCGGGACCGCCGGATCGTGAGCCCAACGCTCAACCACTGGACTGGTAGTGATAGTCTGGTCTCATCAGGAATCTTATCAGAATAGCATAAAGGTTCTGGCGTCAAATTCACGTTTGTGGTACAGAAGTTTGCAGAGATCGAAACGCACATACATATAAATTACGCCAAAATAATAATTAATAAATTATTAATTAAATTAATTAATTATTTAATTCACGCCAGTGCTCCCTAACGGGGAGAGCAGAGCCACGAGTACTCAGAAGATAACCTGTAGTGCAGTCACTTTTTACCCGACTGCGGCAAAGCAAAAGGGAGGGTCATGATACGAAGTTCTAAGATGGTGACAGGTACTCAGCATATAAGGACCCTAGCAGCCACACTTGGATTGCGCACATACAAGGACTCACGCCCGTGATCCCAAATGGGATGAGCAGAGCCACGAGTAATCAGAAGACAATGTGTAGCCACTTTTGACATGAAATCCAAAAGCGCCAGACAAAAGTATGTTTTATAACAAATAGGGGTAGGGGCAGGGTTGATGAGGCTGGTATTCCACCACCTCACAACCCACACGAAGATAACAAATGCAGACAGATTTCCATAACAATTGTTTTGTACAATGTGAGGCAAATATATGTAAAAAAATATATATGTATGTATATATGTAAATATGTGTAAATATATAAAAAAATATAATATTAAAACAACTCCCTTGAGGAAATGGAAATCATTTACCAAGGGCATCTGGTTCCTAGATAAAATAACAAAGTTAGTATTGTAACTACTATTGTATTATTGTTGTAATTTTATAATTATAAACTATATATTTCCTATAGTTTTTTTTAAATACGAGAGATACTTTAGAGACGAAAAGGAAGGCTATTCTCGGTATGTTGTAGACATTGAGGAAACAGTAACCCTTGCATTGCATATGGTCAAAAATGCAATCAGCCAAAAAAAAAATTCAAAAAAATGTATAGTTCACCTCTAAGACCTACTCTATTTATTTATGAAAACCTGGGAAGCATGTGACAACAGTTGTCAATTCAAACATGAATTCAAAGTCATAAAGACAGATTAAGTGTTTTAGCCCCGAGTCGAAATTCAAACCCGTTAAACCAAAACCAAAATATGATATACCTATATATGAATGGATTTATCAATTTATTTAATTCTTGACATGAAAAAATTACAAAACATTATTAATAAAATATATGATAACAATTCTAATCAACATTAGTTTTAATCTTATAGTTATAAAAAAGTTTTTAATTTAATAACAACTTTTAAATTTATGTAAATGATAAAGTGAAGGATGTATCCAGCAGTGTGGGACATTTATATTATTTAGGTAAGTTACAAGTCTTTATTTAGCTGCAAGTAATTTCAAAATGCTCTGACCTACTGTGCTAGCCCTACATTTTGCACCATTGAGTGATAAAACACCACTTCCACAGTTAGATTATGCACATAAACATAACTGATAAATATTTTAACTGCATGCAAAACCGAACTGTGCCGTATAAAACACCTAGACATTTCGCATCATAAAATATGCGAATGCGTCTATTGTTGATAGGCTGTGTTAAAAAACCAAGGTCCTACAGCTACCAACATGTCTAGACAGACACACTTTGAAGCTTTATAATGACTTTATAATGTAATCTGGCGAGATATGAAGCAGTTTAAACACATCGTTACTTTTTCTACAACACCTACCTTTGCGCAAAATATATTTATTACAGTTCTCTAACAAGTCGTTAGTAACAAACGACCATCCTTATAAGATTTGATTACTATCAATACTCAACGCATGTACTCAAAACTTATTCAAGAGTATTCATAAATACAAAATAAAAGGCAACGAAACATAAAATCATATTTTCAAACTTACCGCAAAACAGAACGATGAAATCCATCACAATTTTTCGTAATAAAAACCTAGAATCACGGTCAACGGTTAACGAATGATTACGAGAGTTCGACTTGCGTTCATTCCGCTCCATTTTCGCGTATTTCCTCAACGATTTGTTTTGGAAAAATCAAAAATCCACTTGCACACACAGATGTTACGAAAGAAATGTCAATAGACGAGGAAGAAAACGACGTTATACCCACACGTCAAACCTGAAACGCATGCGCGCGTTGACTGCGCCGCGAAACGTCAAGCCGGTGCGTTTACGGAGCACGCTATCTTCATTAATAGTAGCGTGTTATTTGTATTGTGATTTTTTGTGACGTCTTCGCGTTTTACTTCGCACACTAATTCATTTAAATTATTATAGTCTGATTTTAACATATTTCATTTTATAAACTTTTTTTTAATAAACACTGGCATGATTTGCATAAAAAAACATTTCTAAATGCCATTAAAAACATTAAAAAGATAAATGTTACTTTTTTTTCAATGAAATGGCTCTTCTAATTATTTTATTTACTGTTTAATAGCCAGTTACATTATTAGCGAAGAGGTTTTATTTAATGAGGAACTTTCTAGGCTATGTTACAAAAAAAAAGGTATACCTATTTAGACGGCGTTGCGTTGTAAAATGTTGCCTTCGTATAGAATTGAAAATAAGTAGGTAATTTAAAAAAACACGAAAAAGGAAACATGAATTTTGCGACGGAAAATTTCCACTTAATATTAGTAACTCAGAATCATGGTCTGAATCTCTCAGTACTCGTTACGATGTCACTAGCACCCTATAATATATTATTTGCAATATGCAACTAATATTAGATGCACTACTTTTACTTAGCTATGTACTTACACACCTTTTCATTTTTACGTTGAATCATTTTTTAAAACCGAAGGTTGAATGCGACAAAGGCCCTTTTAATCCCTTTTTTTGAAGCCACAAAAAAGCAAAGGTATGCCGCTTCAATAGTAAATCGGTAGCCATTGAGATGACACCTGTGCTCTGTGGGAGTTATTAGGTAGTATTATTTACTTAGGTCAACGATTAAGTTATAAAATATTAAATTTATGAGTCGTAGGTCTTCAGAGAGCCAAAACCCAGTTTTGAAGACTCGCGAGATCGACGATACTTAGAACTACCAACAATTGCAGAAGAAATTAAAAAGCACAATACAAGGCATATGGAACGGTTGACCAACTATCTAAACCCCTTAGGAAGCATGCTGTTGGAGACCAGCAACAGGGTGAAGCTCAGAGGCTCAAGAGAACGGATGTTCTTGGGCAGTAATAATTATGGAAGAAAGTGACATTCGTTGCTTTACTTCTAACAAATAATTTGCGACTGATTGCAGATAAAAGGAACAGAAAAAAAAAACGAATCGAGGTATTACTAATAACATTTATTATTTTAAAGTCGTTAGGCGCTATTAGCCAAAGTGTAGTAAGTGTAATGTAATGAGCAGATAAGTAGGCTACCCTAAAAAACAATAGGTAATAAGCTTACCTATACTAAATTAGGGGATAGTATCTTAATTCCTTCTACGACTGGGCGCGAATAAATAAATATAGGCCACCTTTAGTTGCTTATCTTCCCGGACGTATCGTAAAACTAAAAACTGACAGAGCGATGGATGTTTTCTGTCTCATAAATTATTATTAATGACCAAAGGTAGGATTTTGTATCAAAAGTGGCTACAAACTTTTGTTCCGATTACTTGTGGTCTCTTCCAACTCCATCAGGGATTGAGGGCGAGTATAAACTTTGTATGTCGTAAAAATAGATTTGCAAAAAAAATGTCTATAGTTGTAAAACTATTTCAAATTCCCGCCCATTTTACAGAGCCATCTACACAAAGGTTTGAGTACTACAATGCATTACTGCCATCTAGTGACATATTTCAGAACTAATATTAGTCCTTGTGTCTTATAAAACTTTCGTTGGATCTAGTTTGAGAACTAATTCATAGATGGCGCGATTAGATTTAAAAAAAATCCAGTAGATGTCGCTGTATTAATTACATTTAGGGTAAAATAGATGGCTCTTCTAAAATATTTTGTAAAATACAGACACTTTTGATGCGCAGTCCGAAGCTGAATTATGATGACTGGTGGGTGATCAGCACCTTGATGAGTAGCTGAACACTTTCTATGATCCTGATATTTTTTAATCGCCCCCAGTTCATCCAAGAATCACATAGCTTTTATATACAGTCAACAATATCATGTGAGCACTTCTAGAACCCTGTCACATTAATATATTTGACATTTAGTGACACCTGCGCAGTTCAATTTCTCTAAAAAGTTAATGTGACAAGGTAATAAAGTACCTACTCTATGATAGCATTATTCTACATCTATGCCGCAGCTACATTATTTCTTTCAAAAAGCCAAGCGTGGTCTAAGTTTACCTTCGTATGGGGATAATCCTAGCCTAGCCTCACGCTTATCTTAGCTATTGAAATGTTTGGTTAGCCGTCAGCTGAGCTGGATCAAATATCTCAGCAGATAATCTTTGGAAGGGATACTTTAAGCTTTCTGTGACGACGCGACGATGTTTTAAGTAAGTATTAGATATTTAAAGATGACGGCTTTTTTTTGACGTGACTTATTGTAGATTTGCCGCAGATGGCATTAACTACTTGGCCGGACAAATGGGGAGCGCTGAAGGCTCTCACCTGGTACAACGTTTAAGACAACAGGCCTGATGGTGGCCAGTTGGGCGCGAACCTCGGTTCAGGGCGTCGTCTGAGAGGAAAAATATTTGAAAGAATTAATCGACCCTAGTGGGTCGATAGCGATAAGCGCTGATTGAGGGATATCGTCGACCACACCGGCGGGGTCGGTATCGGGGTCCTGAAGTGTTGGTGTCGCGAGCTGATTGGCTGCCTCTATGGCTAGAAAAGATGACAGCGTTTTAGATTCCATGCTTTCTGCTTACCCCGATGGGAATTTAACAACAACAACATAACATAAGCTCACAACTATATCCCAATGGGGTAGTCAGAGGTACACATCCATCGTAAGATGAACTAACTAACCACACCTCACCAAGCTTTCTGTTAGACCATCGTCGTAGGTGGTTGAGCCGTATCGCCGCCTATATTGGTAGAGCAAACTGTGTTAGTGAAAACTGCAATTAATTATACGTAATTAATTTAATTTGCGATGGCAATTAGACCAGGTAAAATATGTATATGTAACATTGTGTATAAGTAATTAAGTTCGAAAATTATAGCTACTTTTAAATTTGAACTTGGTAGATTTTCGTGTGATTCTTTGTAAATCTTGAAAAACTAAACAAACCATAACATAAGAAGCTGTGTTACAAAATACATACAAAAATCGAGTTTTATATCAATAAAAAAGTCCTGCCTAGTTCAAATTTAAAAGTAGGTAGGCACCTACCTACTTATGGCTTTTAATGAAGTTTTATTTACAACGTCGTGCGGCCGCTACTGTCGCTCTCGCATCGGACTTTACAGCCATTTTAAAAGCTGCCACAGAAACGCTGTTTGAATCATCTGATAAAGATGTAAAGGCCTGTGATGATTTACAACTATAATATAGTATATAATATGGTAAAACGAATTTACTTTTAAAGTGGGCATTCGATGAGATTTCATTACTTATTTAGCTCAATAAGGGCCGCCTTTTGTTACCAACAGTAGGTAGATATACCTACTTAGTAGGCATTGTTTTTGGTGGGATACATATTCATAATAGATTCATATTAGAGGAGCTCGGTGGCGCAGCGGTAAACACGCTCGGTTTGCAACTTTCGCAAAGGCCGGTCATAGGATGGGTGACAACAAAAAGAAGTTTTCATCTCGAGCTCCTCCGTGCTTCGGAAGGCACGTTAAGCCGTTGGTCCCGGCTGCATTAACAGTCGTTAATAACCATCAATCCGCACTGGGCCCGCGTGGTGGTTTAAGGCCCGATCTCCCTATCCATCCATAGGGAAGGCCCGTGCCCCAGCAATGGGGACGTTAATGGGCTGATGATGATGATGATGACATATTCATAAAATAAATCGCAAAAAAATAAACAGTTTCAATACCTAAATGACTGAATGAATGAATTTTAAAAGTCCGTTAAAATGAGAAAAGGGCCGATTTATTAGTTCCGATCACAAAGTGGGATACGATTCATGCGGGATTTCGCTTGAATTACCTTGAGCCGTCGGCCGTCGGGTTACAATCGTCAGTTTCATGCTCTCATTCAATTCAAAATTACAAGTTGTCAATCGTCTGTCTCTTTCCTTTTCGGCGGATATGACAATGACGCGGAATCTTCTGGAATTAGTACCATTGTTGGGTCAAAATTTGACACAGGAAGGTACCTAGTAGGTACCTACTATTTTCGGTACTACATTAGTTCGTGCAAAACTGAACCACATCTTCAAAGAAATATCTTTGAAATTTGCTTAGCAATCATTGTCTAAACATTTTTTTGTAGAGTCGATTATGTTTTGACAATTTGGCAATGTATATTTTCATACATAAGTTATGTAGCACATTTTCCTCTATCTTTCATCTGTTGTCGACCTCTATTGTGGCCAAAATATTACAGCAAACGAGAAGATACAACGAACAAAAATAAAATTGCCATCCAAAATTCTAGGCTAAGTAAATTAAATTCATCTTTTTTTGGGGTTATGTATACGTTTTTACAATAAAATACCAAACAGTATTTTAAATTAGTCGGAAAATAAATTTAAAGCTCACAACAAGCTTACCTACTTTATGTAAAAAAGCCATTATAAGATTAATAAAAATGCCTGGTACTAAATGTGTTTCTCTAGTTATTAAATAACTTATAATGTATACCTTCATTGATTTAAAAGATGTGTTGCTGTTGCAGTTTCTTGTCATTTCTTCTCCTCAGCCATAACACCTTGCGAAATGACGTAAACTTGTTGAAATTGACTTTCGACAAGTTTTTTTTATTATTATAAACAAACGCAAAGTACATTATCATGTTTAGTACAGTACATCACAAACTTAAAAAGTTTTACCGTGCACTGCATTATCTATGATAATAACGTTGAATAATGTATTCTAATTTTGATTCTGAAGGCAAAATCAAAAGTCACTTCCATATGCCGACATTTCTAAAAAACCAAAACTCCGCAGTAAAACATAAGCTTTCGACCTTATCCCAATAATATACCTACATGTACAAGGTGTTAGTGACATTGTAACAAATACTAAGGGGATGACTCAAGTGAAATTTTCCGTCGCAAAATTTATGATTATTTTGTGTTTTTTTTTTTTTATTATTTAAAATTATATATTTTTGCGATAGAAAATTCCACTTGATATTAACTCAGAATAACGAGTTGAAGCATCCCCCTTAGTATTCGTTACGATGTCACTAACACCATATTTAGAGGTACATCCATCGTAAGATGATCTACTTAAGTAGGAACCTTTCTACAAAAAACAAAAAGACTTAAAACTGTTTAAAAAGCTCTATCGTGCAAAAGACGTAGGTACGAAAACCCATAAACCATAAACCCACCCTTCCACGAGAAAAAAAGAAAAGCTCGAGGGAAACATTCTCCATAAAACAGAGATAAAACATCCAGAAAGTGTAATCTGTAACTCTGAAAATCCCCATACAATCGGCTGAAATTCATCTACAAACAACTGACTCAAAATTCCTTCATTACAGAAAACAATGCCTAGCGACGGCTACATACAAATAACTCCGTTCAATTTAAATAACAGGCTCGCAAAGCTGAAAAACAACCCGTAACCGAAGTTGGGTATAAATTAGCAACCCCCTTACCCCCTAGTACCTCAATGTGTACATTGTGCAAAATATTATTTGCCTTGCCAGACAATAATAGGATCTATCGCCACGCCCTGACATGTTAGCTTTGCGGGGCCCCGCCCAACCGGCTGGGGGCTTTCATTGGCTGCTGTTATCGCCCGTCTCCCTCTGGCGCATCTTCCGTCTCGCTCGCCCACGTAGCTTTTCCCTCAACGCCCGAGGGGTAAATGTTTTGCTAGGAAACATATACGAGGGTTTCTCGAGCCCCGCTCGTATTGTCAACGCTTCACGAATATTTTTTACGCGAGTCTTATTTGAAGATCTCTACCTGAATGGAGTGTTAGAATTCGCTTTATGAGATTTTTTTCAATAGCAACGTCAAGTCCTTTACGTTGGGATTAAAGGATCCCTTACATATGACTGTAAACAGTTTCCTTTGCTCCTTTTGTTGGCTCCTTTTTATATTTTTATTACATTTCGTCTTCTACACAGAAAAGGTGGTTTGTGCCCCGTTTCTAGTATCTTGAGGGTAATAAAATAAAAAGGGATAAAACCTCCTGGAATTTCAATATTTTCAACTTGTTTACTTCCTTCCTGCATCCTATAATGATATCATGTTCATATCTTTTTTATTTCAGGCCATGATACTAAGAAAGAATTATCTTTTATTTTAATAAAATATAAATATTTTATCCTAGAACAAACTACCACAAACAATGAATAATAGGTAGTACTATAAACATGGCGTTATTTCGTCAAAGACATAGTCGCTCACAAATAAAACACGAAAACAACGAGAAAATACCCCAACAAATCCTTTTATTTATTTATTTATTTATTTATTTATTTGTACACAATAGAACCTTTTAATCTGACTACAAAATAAATACCGCAAAAAGTTGAATCGATGAGCACGACCGGTCTAATAATTATTAGTCGACGGCCTGAAATTCATGCACAAAGCTCCGACCCGCAGTAATAATAACGACAATTGTTGTGTTTACTGGAACGTAAACGCGGGGCGGGGGCGCGGGGCGCGGGGCCGCAGGGCGGAGTCCGGGGCCGAGCCCCCAGCCCGCGCCGGCCGCCGCTGCAGTCTGCGCCGCGGCACGCGCCAGCTCACACCGGGATATGTGACCAGCATGGAAGATTGTGAACTCGCCCAATACCGCGACATGATCATTGAAGGCGATCTTCCCCTCGACCTGAGACCGCCGCCGCGCCTCTACCTGCCGCACTACCTCCGCGACGACCGCGAAGACGACTCCTCGTACCCCCAAGACGATACCTACGTGTCCGTAGATGAGGATACGCCAGAAGTGCCCCCGCCGAGTGATTCTGACCGCTACGACGCCTCTAGTCCCAGCGAGAGCAAACCGTCTTCACCTAAGAAACCGAAGCAGAAGTCCTCCTCACAGCTCATCAAGCCGCCTTACTCTTACATCGCGTTAATCACCATGGCAATACTACAATCGCCACACAAGAAACTGACCCTCAGCGGCATCTGTGAGTTTATCATGACCAGGTTCCCTTACTACCGCGAGAAGTTTCCCGCTTGGCAGAATTCTATCAGGCATAATCTGAGCCTGAATGATTGTTTCATAAAGATACCTAGAGAACCAGGGAATCCGGGGAAAGGGAATTATTGGACGTTGGATCCTTTGGCTGAGGATATGTTCGACAATGGAAGTTTTCTGCGCCGTCGGAAAAGGTACAAGCGGCCGGCGCCTTCTTTGCAACACGCTCATGCGGTGGTGGCTATGTTGGCGCGGGAAGCTTACGCTCCACTTCTGCCTTTACCGTGCTACTTGCCTCCCACTCCTTTATTGTCTCTTCCAAGGCCACCTCCGGCTGCACTAAGGCCTGTTCCTTTGCCCCCGAGAGTGGCAGAAACGACAGAACCAAGAAGTAAAAGATCACGGAACGGGTTCTCAATTGAGTCGATTATTGGGAACCAGGACCAAGTGCCGTCGGAGCCGAGGAAAAGTGCGTTTTCCCCCCTTCATCAGGCAAATGGACCCCCAGACGACTGGGCCAGATGAATGTATCTTAACGGGTGTATTCCTAATCCTAACTCGTTTTAAAAATATTAGGACAAACATGGGAAAAGACTTTCCGACGGAATTTGACAGTGGAAGAGAAAGTGTAAAGACTACTTTTTATTGTAAAGTTTGCAAATTGTACATAATCGACGGGTTTGCTCTACCAAAAATGAAATATGTACCAATATATTATTTTTTAAGTGAAATAAAATAAAATTTAGAAAAGCCAAGAGGGAATTAGTGTTCAGTGATACTTTTGTTTGTAAATATTTAGCAAGAGTGTTTGAATTTCGTCCGAAAATTAAATGTAAGATAAATAATATCAATGTGCCAAAAATTAATGTAAATATAATAATATTTCTCTTTTAATTTAAATTCGATATGCTGCTGTTTTGTTCCAATACACAATAATGATATTATTTTTTTGTTCCACTCTTTTTATAATAAGCATGTTGCCATTAAATGCAGTACCTAATACACAAGTAAATCTAGTCATCCTTTGTACAAAATAGTAAAAAAATAAGTAAAAATTAAGTTGTAAATATAACTTAGTATAAAATAAGCAATACACAAAAGTAAGTTGCCATGTACCTACTTTTAAAATACTTGTAGTATATTTTTGTGTAATAATGTCTTGTTTTAAGGTAAATATAAAATAATATACAAAATATTACAAACTTAAGATGTAATTTTATTTATAATTATTATACGTATCATGAACATTACTAGAGCCACGCTCTTGTCGGTGTAGCATTCTCCATTCTTGTATATCGAAAGCCAATTCTTTGACTTCCATTTAAGACACGACGATCCCACCTTTGCACCCAATTCAGATAATTATTTTATTACTTAGATATCGAAACGATAATAATAATAGAGAAGAAGAAGAATATCGTATAATTAGGTTAAAATATAATATTATTACATTATATTGTATGGGCCATGTTGTCTGATTTAAATGGTGTACCTTATAAATAAATAAGTAGTGTTTGGTAGAAAAGAATCGATCAGCATATTCTCGACTGATACATCACTGCGCTAATGTACGGTCACGAGCACTTTGGTACCATGTCACATTAACTTTTTTGACAAATTGAACTGTAAGTCTCACTAAATGTCAAATATGTTAGTGCGACAGAGTCCTAAAGTAGGTACATTATATTGCTCATGACTGTACGTCACACGCAACACTGGCTGCCGTTATTGGAATTACTTTAAATGTTATCTTTATTGAATGACGGACTTTCCAGGGTAAGTTCCTCAAAATCAATATAGATGGCGCTGTACAGTTTTTCTTCGTTTAAGCTTCCAATTTCATGGATAACAAACATTATGCATCTTTCATATTTGTTTTCGGGTATAAATGATGACCCTTTTTATTACACCCAGGTACAGTTATCTTCCACCCATTATTATTCTGATCAAAATAAAGAGAAGCAATATAGGTAGGAACATAATTCTATACCTACATCATCATCTGCCGAAGGTTGTCTGGAAGAGATCGCTCTTAGCGATAAGGCCGCCTTTGCCCACCTTAGAATAAGTTTACCCTGTAAATGTTTTGTGAATTTGTGTGCAATAAAGTCTTTCATTATTATTATTATCATCATCATCAGCCCATTAACGTCCCCACTGCTGGGGCACGGGCCTTCCCTATGGATGGATAGGGAGATCGGGCCTTAAACCACCACGCGGGCCCAGTGCGGATTGGTGGTTATTAACGACCGCCAATGCAGCCGGGACCAACGGCTTAACGTGCCTTCCGAAGCAAGGAGGAGCTCGAGATGAAAACTTTTTTTTTGTGGTCACCCATCCTATGACCGGCCTTTGCGAAAGTTGCTTAACTTCATCAATCGCGGACCGAGCGCGTTTACCGCTGCGCCACCGAGCTCCAGCCTACATAATGTGATCCAAATATCAAGCAACAATTATTATTATGTAATTATGCTTCTGCTATATACTCGAGTAATGAGAACATAGGTATTTATATTCATTTATTGCATATCACATTCATAAATTAAGGTGGAACATAGTAAAAAGGTACATGTGACGCCCTGCAAGGGCACGGCAATATAAAAGAGGCGACACTAGGTAATTATAACGCTTAAACTGAACAAAGCCATCTATATTGTTTTTAGTAAACGTAGCCTGGAAAGTAACAGTGTTACTACAAAACAAAGACTAAAAGATAAACTATGTTTAAAATATAATCCGTATACGAAAGAAGTCCCGAAGGCCGCGGAGCTACTGTCGCTGATTCTGCATAGAATTATTATGACTTGTCAAGTTAGTTTCATTAAAATCCGCCGACTTCTTTCGTGGCGCGAAATACTATTTCAAACCTAGTTTATTTTTAGTTTGTGTTTTGTAGTAACACCGTCATTGTCTAAATTATATACATACATACATACATAAACTCACGCCTATTTCCCACCGGGGTAAGCAGAGACTATAGAATTCCATTTGCTTCGATCCTGACACACTTCTCTTGCTTCCTCCACATTCATCAATCGCTTCATACACGCACGCCGGTTCAGAGTAGATCGTATTGAACCTTTTTTAAGGAAAATTAAATTATATCGTCTAAATTATATCGTTTTGTTTAAACAATTCAGTTTGGTAGCAGTTTGTCAGTACTTACTTAAGTAATTATTTTACTTCTAAAGTAAACTAAGAAAGTAGGTACCTAAGTGATTTTTATTAATAAACTATAACATAATCCTTCAACGTGTGAGGTTTCAGTAAGCGTTATAAGTAGAGGACAAATGGACAAAGCTCAGGATTACACTATCAACCGCATCAGAGTGACATGGTGATAACGCGCCGCGAATAACGTCATTCGAGCTCTTGAGAAATTTGGGTGGTCTGCTTGGCCTAGTGAGGTTGAGGTATGGGATAGATTGAAATTCAAATGTTTATTTAAAGGTTATTATTATACATAACATAAATAGTCTATATACGTCCCACTGCTGGGCACAGGCCTCCCCTCAATCAACCGGAGGGGGTATGGAGCATACTCCACCACGCTGCTCCACTGCGGGTTGATGGAGGTATTTTTACGACTAATAGCCGGGACCAACGGCTTAACGTGCCCTCCGAAGCACGGAACCTATTTTTTCAGTCAATCAGGTGGTTCAAGCCTGTAAAGTCCTCCTTACCAAACAAAGGACAGTATCACAAAGTGATTTCGACAATGTCCCCATCGGGAATCGAACCCGGACCTTCAGATCGTGAGCCTAACGCTCTAATCACTAGACCACAGAGGCTGTTCATATTATTATAAGGTTTGTGAATATTTAGAAGATAATGCACGGGATTAACTGTCAGGGATCATTACGCAGCCAAATTACTGAATTGTATAACAATTTTTATGTTTTTTTTTAAGAACGTCTAGGGCCCTGTGTCGAGGTTTTTCTTATAGATACTTTACCTCGGCTATACAGGTTGTGAGAAGCTGCAGTAGTTTTAGGCTTATGAGACGTTTGTTATGTAAAAATGACGTTTCAAAGTGTAGGTAACCAAGCTACCTACCTACTGAATGAAGATAGTTTTGAATTTAAATTTATTTATTTATTTAGATAGGTATACCAACAGTACACGTATTGTAAAGTTATCAATTCAATATTTTTTTTTTAATTGTTGAATGTAGAGGATTTCCATAGTCTCTGCTTACTCCGGTGGGAATTTGGCGACAGTTTATGTATGTATGTACATAAGTATATACGTACTATTCAAAAAAGGAAAGATTATTTTTCATTACTTTTACTTTCAGTTTCTAAATTGTATAATGCGTGTGTTAAACTATAAAATATTAGACAAATTAAAAATGAACCAATAAACGATACGAATGCTATCTACGTAGATGGACGTCAAACGGCTATTGGTCGAAGCGCTCAATATGATTCGCGCCGCGCGCGGCACAGTTGTTATGCAGCCCCGGCTGGTGCGACACCACAGCTTTCGCAATAAAACAGCGACACAATTCATCTTAATTCTAAACACCAAGAAAGACAAATTAAAGTAAACAGTGTTGAAATCGTGGTACTCCCGAAACAGGGCAAATAGTAATACAAAAGAACTTGTAATGTGTACAAATGTACACTTTACTTCACTCAAACTTTTTATGAGACTGTTGTAGAGAGAAATGTTTATTTGTAAAACGATTTCTTCTATTTTCTAACGTAGGTAAGTATCTATATTAGCGTTAGCGTATATTCGTCGTAGGGCAACCCCCGTCCCCCTCGATTTTTTAACCGGAGGGGGTATGGAGCATATTCCAACATACTGCTCCAGTGCGGATTGAGAAACGGGTTTGGGCTAGTAACCTAGGATCAACGACTTAACATGCCTTCCGAAGCACGGAATCGAAATTTTCGGACAGTCACAGATGACAAAAATCTTAAAATATTTCATGTTGCTTATAGTTAGATACAGTCCTAGGTCTGACAAACATAGTCGACCAAGGTACTCTGGTGTTCTGCCTACCCTAATAGAGATTACGAGTATCTAAGGCTGGTATTAATAAACTAATCTCAGCTTCGAGACTGCCCTCAAGATCATGTTAATGCGACAGTTCTTATATAAAAACAAGGACTTGAGAGTGATCTTGAGGGCAGTCTCAGCTGAGACTAGTTTATTAATACCACCTTAAGTACTCGTAACACCAAGTGTGGGCGCAGGTTGTTCACTGACGACTCTTTTCAGACAAGAATCTAGTTCTCGTCAAAAAATCATTTCCGAATTTTTGTTCAACTAAGTATGTAGGTAAGTACCTAACGATATTTCTAGAATATTTACTTTCTATAATAGAGGTTATTCGAATTAAGCACATTGATATTAGGAAGTAAAATTAAGAAGTGCACGTTTTAATACCGGTTTTAAGGTTACTTTTTCGTCGCCGCCAGTCCATTCATAACGAGAGTAATTTATGTTAGCCAAACACAACCGTACTCGTTTCTAAAAAAAAGAAAACATTGTGTCATAACACAAGCGTTTTGATAAAGATGTGTCGATGGCAAACAGACGCGCAAGATTTCAGAGATCCAACTTCAAACAAACTGCAATAATACACTTGCGTAAGTATATTTTTATTTCACTATTTTATCTCTGGGAAATAAAGTTTAGTTTGCTTTGAAATTACACTACATAAACTGCCTATATACGTCCCACTGCTGGGCACAGGCCTCCCCTCAATCAACCGGAGGGGGTATGGAGCATACTCCACCACGTTGCTCCACTGCAGTTTGGTGGAGGTGTTTTTACGGCTAATAGCCGGGACCAACGGCTTAACGTGCCCTCCGAAGCACGGAATCATCTTACTTTTTCGGACAATCAGGTGATTCAAGCCTGAAAAGTCCTTATCAAACAAAGGACAGTCTCACAAAGTGATTTCGACAATGTCCCCATCGGGAATCGAACCCGGACCTCCAGATCGTGAGCCTAACGCTCTAACCACTAGACCACGGAGGCTGTCATTACACTAAAACTTACCTATTTATAAACGCGAAAGTATGTTTTTTTTCCACTTTATGGATAGACCTCATCTCCTTATTCATTATCGTCTTTACGGGATGTATCTTAGAAATCTACTTTGAACCAGCATGCGTGTATGTAACGATTGATGGAGGAAGCAAGAGAGGCATCTCTGCTTACCCCGTGGGTGTACAAAAAAGGTCTACTTATATAGACCTTTTCCGAAGCATCTAAAACACACGAAGACTAAAGATAATACCAGGTTTAGCCCGCACGCCACTATTCCCCGGACACTTTTTTTACCTTTGATGAATTTGCTCTTGGCCTTGCCCGAAGGCATTGACGAGGCCTAAGATGGAGCGAGCTCGCCCAGAATGTGCCTGTAGACTTCATACAAAAAACCTATACACAGACACTACACATTGAAGTTATGGTACATATGCATCTGTGTGTGTGACGTCTGACGCCTATACGATGGAAGACTAAAGTAAAACCGAGGGGGGGGGGGGGGGGGGGTAAACCCAGCTCAGCCACCGGTGGGGAGCAGAGAGTTACCGTTCTATACGCAGTAATTACCTATCCATTATTCTATGACGCCCCGAAAGAAGTCCCGGATCTGTGGGGCTAATGTTATAGATTCTGCATAGAAGAATGACTTATGACTTGTCATAACATAAACATAAACTGCCTATATACGTCCCACTGCTGGGCACCGGCCCCCCCTCAATCAACCGGAGGGGGTACGGAGCATACTCCACCACGCTGCTCCAATGCGGGTTGGTGGAGGTGTTTTTACGGCTAATAGCCGGGGCCAACGGCTTAACGTGCCCTCCGAAGCACGGAAAAGTAAGATGACTTGTCAATTAGTTCATATTTATTTCGTGGCGCGGAGTATATTTCAAAAATGGAATTATATTTAAGTAGTGTTCGTGTTGTAATCTCCCTATCCATCTATAGGGAAGGCCCGTGCCCCAGCAGTGGGGACGTTAATGGGCTGATGATGATGATGATGTGTTGTAATAAGGCGGGTACCATCATAATATATTATTTCCGCGTCACGGCGTCGTAACGTGGAAATTCACGGCGCCATCACGTAGAGATGGACAGGCGCTTATTTCTGTTTCGGAACGTGTCTCTACCGAGCTATATATAATTCGCTCTATATGTTATAACATTATCTCATAAATCATTGTTGCAATCACATAATAATTGTGCACATTATAAAACTAATAATGTCATAATAAAAACAAATATTTGACTTGACAATTTGCTTAGTTTATCATTGTTTGAATTTTGCTAATTTTGTTATTGTTCTTCACAATGTTGCTACAAAGGGGTTTGTTTTATATTATGTTAGTATAGGATTCAGGTGATAGTAAGTTGGTATTTAGATACTTAAATGTTTGTATAGTAAATACGTGAGAGAAATGGTACTTAGGCATTGTTTTCTGTGACTTTGAGGCAGTGGTGTCGAGACTGCGGCCCTTAGGTACCTGCAATAAAAGATAGATCAATTTTATACATACATAAACTCACGCTTATTTCTCGCCGAGGTAAGCAGAGACAATGGAATTCCATTTGTAGGTATATTTGTTCATGAAATTTGTACTTGTATGCAAAAGGGCTTGGCTGACTTGGCGACGGCAGAGGGCAAATAGTTATCGTCGGCCAGACACATCATCTGACCTCTCCTTCAGTCGTATCGGTTTTCCGTTCCAGTGAAGCAAGGAGGGGTAAGACGAGTGTGTGCGCCTGCGTTTTGCGCGAACGTCTGCGCATCTTAATATATCCTGCGTACCTGACCGCTTCCCACTTGTATGTAAGTAGGTATGTCTATCTATACTATTATACACCGTATGCCTCCTTGTCACGTAGCTCCGTTGGAAGAAATCTCTTTCTCAGAGATAAGCTTACCTGTACTGTCTGTTTTCTTTGTATGTTTCTTTTGTCTATTTATTTATTTGTATCTATTGTGTATAAATAAATAAATATGATTATCAAATGAGATATGCAAGCTAACGCACTGTACAGAAACCTGATGTCTAGTCGTAGCTGGAATGAGTAACTTTCCAGGCTATGTTCCCCAAAAAAATATAGATCGCGCTATACAGAGTTGCCTTCGTATAACCTCCTAATTTCATGTATAACAGACATATGCATCTTTTGTTTTTGTTTATGGGTATAAATGATGACCCTTGTTATGACACCCAGGCAAAATACATCTTCCATCCATTATTATCCTGATTAAAATAAAAAGAAGCAATATAGGCAGCAAAATAATTTTATACCATATCTGATTCAAATATCTAGCAACAATTATTTATTTTTATATACGCCTATTAATTTGTCTTCTGAAGTCCGTCAGACCCTCAGAAGTTTGTTCCCTTATACTTAAGTCTTTACTCTTTCCATTAAAAAGTAATCGCAACGTAACACGTAGGTACAGTCACGAGTAATATTATGTACCCACTTTAGAACCCTGTCGCACTATCATATTTGACATTTAATGAGACTTACAATTGAATTTGTCAAAAAAGTTAATGTGACCTGGTATCGAAGTGTATTCGTACTCGTGACCGTACCAGTTATTTTATCTGAGGATGTCCTAACTATAGTAAATTCTTAGGTACGCATATTAAATCCCCACACAAAATACTACAACCATCACAGAAGTTTGGAGCCCCTAGAATAACGAAATTTTGCACACCTGCACTTATCTATCTAAGAAAGTTAGACAAGATATACTAGCAAGATGTCGTAGAAGATAATAGTGACATTGACAACACGTTGTTCTATCATTTATAATTCGTTCAGATATACTGAAATATACCTTTTTTAACATTATATGTTTTAGTATTAACAAAAATCGTAGAGGTTATATGAAAACACTTGACGAAATATTTGTTTTTCGTTGCCTTTATATTACTTACTTTTTTAAATTTGTTTTCATTATAAACTTAATCTATTTTTGCATTTGTTTTTGGATTCTACTATTCATGATGAGAGCGTAAGAAGCGAAAGTGTGAGTTATTCTGGTCTGCCTACCCCAGTAAGGAATAAACGTGATACTAAGTTCTACCAAAAAATAAAAAAATTAAGGCGAGATGTAAGTAAGTATGTAAATATTTATGGATCTTGCTAAATTGCCGCCAACGGGAATAATTGCGTGTCAATGATAGGCGTGAATGACAGTTGGGTATTTAATTTCAATAATACGGCTATTTTGGTATCAATCGCTACAAAATCAGCAAGCATATAAAACCTACGACTAAAAAAAACTACATTGTTGCTAACCATTCTACCAAATATCCGTATACCACCCATTGCTCTATTGTCAAACACTTGATTTCACATCAAACTTACACTTCCGACAAAAACTTCTCAATGCAAACCAAAATATTGTCAAAAATGTCTATTTTAACAAAGAATTATTAGCCTCATTGATGTTACTCCATAAGTAAAAGTGAAGAAACTGTATTATTCTTACTTAAAAGTGTGTAACCGACTTTGAAAAGATGTTTTTTCTACTCCTCTACTTTAATCTGGCATTTAAATAACCAAAAAGTCTAATATAAGTACATACATAATTAAACTCTTTGAAAAAGTGTACGCTCTATGGCCTATAAAAGCATTGTTTACAAAGTGTAACTGTACTATAATGTCGCCAAAAAAGCATTGTTGTTGTTTTTTTTTTTTTTGACCTGGAAACTGGCACCTTTACTTTGTTTGGTGCCATAGATATACTATAAAAAAAAAGTATACATTTGCCGCCATTTACCCGCGCGTTGGAAAATAAATTGGAAAATTTTGGTTTCATTTAAAATTACGTCGTCGTAGAAAAAGTATTGTATGCAACGTTGTATAACTAGGTCAAAAAATGCTCGTGGCGTCTCTTATTGCGATGTTCGCCAAGGCTCACATCGCAACTCACGCCACTCGCATTTTTTGACCCTTCTTATACAACTGTTGCATAAAATACTATTATGTCTATTTGTAAGAAATATTAAAATCACACATGTATAATGACCAATTTTGTCAAACTCACGCCTTTGTTAATTTCAATATATATTTTTTTTCTTTTTGGCATTATAATATTTTTTCGGTGACACAATGTTTTGTGAGTAAACAAGTTGCAGACTGGACTTATTTTAACACAAAGGGCGTAGGTAGATAATCATTAAGTCTTTAGGCCAAATATTCTCCTCACTTTCTAGTACTTAAGTAAAAAAAAAGTTCAACGGCCTTAGCCAAGTTGCAAACGATTTTCATATATGTCAACTTACGTCACTTTATGTCATTTTTATCACTGTCACTATCGATTATCATAATCTTTTGCAATTTGGCTAAGACCCTCGGTTTACAACTAGAAACCTAGCTAGTCTAAACATTTTGCGGGTAATTTATACTTTTTATGTATTTAACTTGTATTACGGAGATGATACACAGTGAATTAGTTTATCACATTTTTTTAATTATACAATTCTGACAGCCAATCGTAGAGTGGACAGACAGTCTAAATTGTCATTTATCCTCTGAGAGACAAGCGATCTATGACCATAGTATTACATTCATCTACTTATATTTAAATATGGAAACATACCACCCGTCGTGCTAACCCCTATAAACTTAACATGTCAATTATGCAATATCTCGACATAATTTTGAGCGTTGAGGAGTGTTTAGCAATGAACATTTCTATAGCACAGTAACATGGACCATGCTCACTGCGCGACGCGATTCGAAGGATATTATAGAAACAAATTGACAATTGAAAAATAGGGTAAATTTGCGCGTAGCAAAACAGAATAAAGTACAGCGTGCGAAAGAGATAGGTAACAAGAAAATGTACACACCTTGATACCTATATTGCTTTTTTTTTTTGACGTGACTTATTGTAGATTTGCCGCAGATAGCATTAACTACTTGGCCGGACAAATGGGGAGCGCTGAAGGCTCTCACCCGGTACAACGTTTAAGACAACAGGCCTGAGGGTGCCCAGTTGGGCGCGAACCTCGGCTCAAGGCGTCGTCTGAGAGGAAACCCATATTGCAAAGTTAACCTACCTGTATGTATATTATAATGATATAATAATGGTGTCTCATGTTTTCTCAAAGAACATCTATAAATATAGATAGGTATTTAAATCTTCTTAAAAAGTACGTCTTCTTACGAAACTTTAAAATGCGTTAATGGAAACTGTATGAAATAATAAGTTTTGTATATATTTTGACGTCATCAAAATATGGACAAAGATCGAACTATCAAACTAATAAGTACTTTAAACTTACCGTAATATCACAGATCAATGCGATATCGAATCGCGCTGTCAGGAAGGTTCTTTACATGTCAGTGTTATGACGGGTGCAGTGGAGAGTGCGGTGTATGGTACTCGAACACATGGGTCCGGATTCGATTCTTATTGAGTTTGTTGAAGATGTTTTTATCGTGTTTTCGAGGGTGCATTTGAATTTGAATAGTTAGGTTGAAGTTAAAATCGATATTTATAGGTTTGGCTTGAATCAGTAAATAAAAAAAAACGTATTCATCACTTATGATTTATGTATGAATCCATAAAGATAAAGAAGATAAAATGACAAGGGAACTTAAATTAACACAACGACATAACACAACAAATAACTAATTTATCGCATACACAGGAAATATAAGGTGCAAAAACAAATGGAAACTACTTTGACTTACAAGTAAAGTAAAGTAACGAGAATCAATTTAAATAAGCGAATGTAAGTAGAAGAGTGTGTATGAAGAGTATGTTGGGTATGGCTGAAGACACATGAAAGTAGGATTAATGCCGTAAAAATGAGGACTTTGCGTAACATCTACGGTGTTAAATTGAGTGATAGAGTGAGAAACAGTGTGATAAGAGAGAGATGTGGTGTAAAAGACGATATAGTGAGTGATTGAGAAGGGAATGTTAAGTTGGTTTGGACACGTAGAGCAGATGAAGGATAATAGGATTACGAAAGCGGCATTTAGCGAAGGTTCATGGTAGGGCTGGCAGAGGAAGACCTAGAAGGACGTATACAGACCAAATTGGAGGTGTCCTTAGAAAAGGTTTAGTACTATTTACTCTGAACCGGCGGCGTACGTGTATGAAACGATTGATGAATGTGTCAGGATCATAGGGTAGGCAGTGACTTACCCCGGTGGGAAATAGGCGTGAGTTGATGTATGTAGGTATGTATGTAAGTAGAAGAGTAGGAAGGAAGAGCCTAGGCGAACATAACGGGATCATAATCAGGATGCTTTGAGGAATGACCACATCTTTCTTGACATTTACGTATTTATTTATTTATTATATATAGAAGTGCAATGTCAACAAATGTGAAAATGCATTCTTTGTTGACGTGACTTATTGTAAATTTGCCGCAGATGGAATTAAACACTTGGCCGGACAAATGGGGAGCGCTGAGGGCTCTCACCCGGTACAAAATTTAAGACAACGGGCCTGAGGGTCCACAGTTGGGCGCGTACCTTGGCTCAGGGCGTCGTCAGAGAGGAAGAATATTTGAAAGAATTAATCTACCCTTGTGCTGAATGAGGGAAATCGTCGACCACGCCGGCAGGATCGGTATCGGGGTTCTGTGAAATAGCAATATTGTACGTAGTTACAACAATAAAATGGCCAATTAACAACAACACGTTAAACATTTCCCTTTTTTTATCAAACCGCAAACGCCTAGCCCTCACAGCTTAACATTACATACAAAACTCCATACAAAAACCTGATACGTTACATGTTTTATAGCCACACAAAACCGAAAAATCAGTAGTTGTTTCCGCCCAATGTAGTAGTAACTATAGATAAATTTGTCACGGTGCTTTGTCGCGGACAATTTGGGCGTTTTGTGAAATGGCTGGTTGCATCAAATTGGGGGTTTGAGCATCCAGGCGTTATCGAATTTGCCCCACCGGCAAAATATTTATTTCATTACTCCTATTCATGGGTTTTAATCTGTGTTGCGGTTAAAGTTTCGAGTTACACTTTTTGATGAGTGGCCCGCTTGAAATGATGTGTATAAGTATTTTTAGTTTTTTTATTTATTTATTATTATTATACTTATTACACTATACTAGTTCATCAATTAAGCCCCATAATAGGGTGAGCCTATTGCGATTAACCTTGCACAAATTCTGGAATTCAAGTGATATCAATTGACTATGACCGACCCATAACTTATGTTTTTTTACTTATTTATACTTACATTTATTGTCACAAAACATTGTTACAAATAATTTAACTTCAAACTCATAAAGTCGAATTCGGTGGTTCAGAGCCCGACCCGGGATTCAAACCAGTGATACTACGATATAAGTCACGTGTTCTCAGTATCTATTCGATGAGTATATGCATCGAATGACATTTACTATTTGAGCGGAGTTAGACATATTCGAATAAGTCGTATCACCCAACTTCGCCTGCAACAGACGCGAACAGATCACAGCTTACTTCGCGGGGCGTCCTCTAAGCGGGGCTTTTTCGACCCCTACCGTTACAACCACCGCACCCTTAACACCTCCTCCATAAAGTCCAAAATCCAACATCAACATTTACCAACTTAGCTTCAATAGAACTATTGTGAACTTAATACCACCTTCAAATGTTCTACCATCTCCTATTGTCATGGAAGTCAAACAACTTTGGTTTCTAAAGTGTAGATCATAGAGTTGGGGATGATTCTGCGGGTGTGAGTGAGTTAAGGGTAAGTGAGATTTATTTAATACGTCTAGATTGTCACTCGGACGCTTAACTTTGAGTGTGTAGGGTGACTGGATAGTTTTACTTCGGATTCGTATTAGGTGAAATTATTACGATGCATAATTTTCACAGGAGAGTGTGGTCCATCCACATTCGTGTGGAGAAAAAAATTCATCATCAAAAAAAAATACATAAGACATGGCTGTATGGGCATAGTTCCCTTTGCCTTGTCTTACGGGGAAAATTACAACAAAAAAAAAATACACACGTGCTTACAGTGGAGTCAATGACGGGTTTCACTCCCTTCATTTTTTAAATTTCGGATTTTGTATTTTGTTTTACTTGATGTAAAAACCGCTATATTAATGCCTATTCTATGCAACTTTCAACCGGGTATCAAATATGGTTCAAAAGATACAGCCTTTTAAAAGATGAACTCAAGTCATGTCAAATCTTTAGGTTAGGTAAGCGGACCCTGTGAAAAACGGGATAATGCTAGAGATGATGACCAGGCAGCGCAAACTTCCCGAAACGAAACTTAATCACATTTGACATCGCACCGGAATTCGCATAGATTTCCTTTATAGAAATCCTTTGAAAGTTCCATGTTTACTTGTCTATGAAGACAGACATGTAGTACATAATGTAAAGGAAGGGTCGCCCCTTGGCTTTGTCAATCTAATAAACATCCCTTTGGACGGAAAACAATTTGAGACGATTCGATTGAGCGTTTTGCCCGCCGGTTCAGTAATTTCACACGTTGTTTGGGGATAAAAACTGCCTATTTCTCCCATCAGTAGAGCTAACATGCGCGACGTGTATCACAATCATTTTATCGATTCTGCCGATATCCTCGTAAGGCCCGGATTTCCAGACACAATAGTTAATGGGATTGGGATTTTAAAAGGACTTTGGGCCTTACGACCATATCATGATGTCGTTCGTATATGTATATGTAACGGCCTCCGTGGTCCAGTGGTTGAGCGTTGAGCTCACGATCCGGAGGCCCCGGGTTCGACTCCCGGTGGGGACATATCACAAAAATCACTTTGTGATCCCTAGTTTGGTTAGGACATTACAGGCTGATCACCAGATTGTCCGAAAGTAAGATGATCACGTTAAGCCGTTGGTCCCGGTTACTACTTACTGATGTAAGTATGTAGTCGTTACGTGAGTCATGTCAGGGGCCTTTGGCGGCTTAATAGTAACCCTGACACCAGGGTTGATGAGGTTCGTACTCCACCTCACAACCCACACGATAGAAGAAGTTGTGTCGTTCAGTCAAAATACAAACAAAATTATGTTAGGCATAAAAAAAAACTTATCGATTTCGACAAAATGTATTGAATCAATCGATAATTTTATCACGTTGCGCATGTAACCCCTGCAGGGGCCTGTTTAATAAAACTTACAATTGTAAATTACAATGACAATTTGATGTACATTGCGGAGTGTGTGATCACAAATATTTTGCAGCTTCAAATTAGCTACGTAATGAACACCAAATTGTCGTTGTAATTTACAATTGTAAGTTTTTTTAAACAGGCCCCTGGTGTTGCTACTGTTGAGTGTTCTTAAATTGGATAGTTTCCTAGGTCAAAGATTAATTATTAAATTCTGATTACTAAATAAAGACATACCTAAAGGTAACAAAAAAAGTATTATTTTTTATGTTTGACTTATTTATGAATTTTAATTAAAAAAAAATGTAATAACAAGTGTGACATTTTTTGACTTTTTGTATGACGCCACAGGTTGCTTTTTTATACCATTTCATAGAGCAACACGGGGGGAATAGACATACACAGGCGTCCCCCTCTGCGATCCTATATGTACTCAGGACAGGTAGTTCTCATCATCATCAATTTAAGAGCCACGCTCTTGTCGGTGCAGCATTTTCCTTGCTACTTTTGCCCTCGGAATGAATTTTTTTTTTTGGAGTTCTATAAAAACAAAATCCTGATTAAAACCTTTTTACAGAAGGCTGAAAAGTGCCCATTACCTCATACTTGAATACATCATTATTTTAAAATAACTGACCACCTTATAAAGGTGGGTACTGACCGGTGTTATGAGGCGTATTGTACCATTCGCAGCGAGCAAGATATGTTACGTCATGTGCTTAAAATCAGTGTTGATGCTCGCTACAAGCGCCTTATTTCCCTGTACTGACAGCACAAACGTTCGCTGTGTAACCCTTTACATTACGCCTCGTAACAGCAGTCAGAACCCACCTTAAGGGACTATCAAACACAAAATGTACAAACATTGTCAATTCCCATAGGAACTGCTCGAATCATTCGTCGCTCTAACGCCCTCCTACTATTTGTAATGTTAGTACAAATAAGATTTAGATTAGTGTTTATGAGCTGTGACAGGCTTCCCTAGAGGTTAAGTTTTAACTTGAGGGCTATAACTGACCGACCTTGCTGTCAGCCACTAATTGTAAATGGTCGGCAGCGAGTGGGCGGAAATAAAAAAAAACTAAACGAATATCACTTTTACTAAATTAATACAAAGGAAAATACATAAATAAAAAACGAAAATAAAAGTAACTTAAAATCAACGACCGTTCTTAGAGAGCTAACATTGAAGAGAAAAAACAAAAGACAATCACACCATATAGATGAATAAAACGTAGATTTTTTTTATAAACTAAGGAGATTGTATTTTTTTTTGACGTGACTTATTGTAGATTTGCCGCAGATGGCATTAACTACTTGGCCGGGAAGGAGATTGTATATAATTTATAAAAAGTATAAAATCCATATAAAAATGTTCGTGCGTCTTTTACAGGAGGGTTGTTTAAATTTCTGACTAAAATTGACACGTGTTCCATATCTGCGATGGCAGAATTCCGCCTTTTCATTTACTATTTTGGGCGTACTCGGGTTCCTCAACCATCATAAACGATATGCCACGATTATCCGTCCCTTTCATTTTTCTCAGATAAGAAAATGACAGGTATAATTTAAAATAAAATTAGGCGGTAAATGGAATCAGGGTCAATTATTACTATCTAATCTTAACAACACCTGATTGTCCGGAAGTAAAATGATCCGTGCTTCGGAAGGCACGTTAAGCCATTTTTCCCGGTTACTATTTACTGAAGTGAGTAATCGTTAGATGAGCCACGTCAGGGGCCTTTGGTGACTCAATCATAACCCTGACATCAGGGTTGATGAGGCTGGTATTTCACCTCACAAGCCACACGATAAGAAGTGGTTAACACATTGATTGTGTAACTGAAAGTTATATATCAACCCCTCACGTGTATAGATAAACTGTGGCCAGAAAAATCTGCCCTACATATGAGACAAGGACGTGTGAGTTTCAAATTGATTGCCTGATATATGGTTCATACATAGTGAACGTGTTAATTTAAATGATTCTAAACATTCTTTTTTATTTCGCGTTCTAATTTCAAGCCTCGACGCCCTATATAAAAGTGCTAAACTATTGACTTTGCCAACTAAAACGTACAAATAAGATTTAAATGAGAGTTTGTGACGTTCGCCTCTGGGGATTTCTCGTGGGGTGGATTAAAGAGGGTAGTTTAATATTTGATCACACTTAATTGCTGTTACCGCATCCTATACGGTTTATAAGTTGAAATAGATTATAAATGATTTAACTGACATTTATTATTTCAAATGTGTGTTGTCTGCAATAAAAACATAAAGGTAGAGTGATCGGACTCTTGAAAGTCATAAAATTGTGCTTCTCCCAAAGTACCTACGGTCGCGAGCATTAATATGTATACAGTTTGATACCATGTCACATTAACTTTTTTGTCAAATTGAACTGTAAGTCTCACTAAATGTCAAATATGTTAATGCGACAGAGTCCTAAAGTGGGTAGGTACATTATATTGCTCATGACTGTACACCTTTGTCCGATACAACGCACCCTTCGTGGAAAAACGCAGTAAGTTGATTTTATCAACTTTTCAGGAGCTAAAAAAAACTGTCCTACTAATTAGTTATAAGTCCTGGAAATAACCTTCAAAGAGAAAATAATAGCAAAAAGTAGCCCGGATTGACCCACATTTATTAATTTTTAATTAATTGTGTATATTTGAAAAAAAATTAAAAAAACACGGTTGCGTAGATATTCCACGAAACTATAATCAAACGTTCCGTTGTAAGTACAGATACTGCTTTATTATTACGTAGTGCAAACAACATTGACAGTTGTAACTTTACCTACAACGTTGTTCACCTTCCGATTTCATCTTACTCGGATGTTGTAAGTATTAGTTACTTCGTTCTTACACGAAAAATTTTAACAACATGTTTTGCGTAAGTTGAGAAACCTATTTGTTCCACGTGAAAGTAAATGATCTTTAATAGTGTAACTATAGAAATTGCTTTTTTAATAAGGAAATATCTCAAAATAATTGTATGTATCTTTAAATACTTGTTTGTTGCAGGGGTTAGTCTAGAATGTAGAAGTATGTATGCTCATACATTATACAGGGTAGCCCAGAACTTCAAGTTCAAAATGAAAAATTAGATAGAGTGGCTCATTAGCTACTAGAAACACCCCCATGTATGTTCAGCCATTATTTATAGTTTAGGAGATATGACCTATTTTGTACCTTTTTCTAGATTTTCTACCTTACTTCAGAAATAATCATTTTGTCGCTATCCCGTTCTTAATAATTATTTTATTTTACTTCACAACTATGTCTAAAGATATATACCGCTAGGTAAAAAAATAAAAACAGTCAAATCAAAGACAAAAAAAAAGTTATTGGAAGTCAAAGTGAGAATTGGACCAAAATTGTCACAGTTGTTAAAACTTCGCCGAAGAATAAATTAACACATGAGATTGGCATGGACGCTGAAAGTAGGTATCTCTAAAAAACTGCTCCATTTAATAGCCTTTTAGACACATCAAAAAAAGTACCTTAGTTTAATAGAAGCAATAAACTAAATAATTAGACCTCAAAGATTGCAAGATAGACAGATTTGAAGGAAAAATTTACATTCTCATACAATGTAAGTAGCTGCTTCTTTCTAACGTTGTTCTTTAACAACCTTTAACTACCTTTGTGGTCAAAGACACATTTTCAATAAAAAAAATCACGCTCATAATCGCTAACAGGGTAGACATAGCAACAGTCTGAAGACAAAACTTGCATTCACTTTTGGTATTCATATTGTAATGAAGGAAAAAGTTATCCCCAAACACTGTTGGTGATTCATACTATAAGATGCTAAAATAAAATCTGTCTGTCTTGCAATCTTTGAGGGCTAATTACTTAGTTTTATGCCCCTATTAAGGGTACTTTTTTGGATGTGTCTAAAAGCCTATTAAATGGAGCAGTTTTTAAAAACACTTTCAGGGTTTATGAAAATCTCATGTGTTTATTATTCTTCGGCGAAGACTTACAACTGTAACAATTTTAGACGAATTCTCACTTTGACTTCCAACTTCCAATGACTTTTTTATCTTTCATTCGATTGTTTTTATTTTTTCACCTAGCGATACACATACTTAGGCATAGTTATGAAGCAAAATAATTAGAAATTAGAAAGAAAAATTAGAATTATTAAGAAAGGGATAGCGACAAAATGATGATTTCTGAAGTAAGATAGAAAATCAAGAAAAAGGTGTAAAATGGGTCATATCTCCTAAACCGTAAATAATCGCTGAACATACACGGGGGTGTTTCTGGTAGCTAATGAGCCCCTCCATCAAATTTTTCATTTTGAACGTGAACTTTTGGGCCACCCTGTATATTGAAACAAATAAAATCAGTGTTAAATTAAGTGTTTATTCTAATTTGTATTAAAAAAAAATATTTATTTACTAGCTGTGCCGAAAGCCGTTTGACCCGCATGGGTTTTTAGTTTTCAGGGAGTTATTTCTATTTGTAATTAAAATCCAACTTTTAATTTTAAAACGTTTATTAATTAATACATGCATAATCACAAAATATATTAATACGGTATGGCACTTGCCTTTATTAGAAAAACCTTCATTTTCAGTTATTACAGTTAGTCATTAAGTGTTTTCTTGAACATTTTGCTCCTTTCCGATCACCCCCTCTTTGCTTTTCGGTAGAACCTGCAAATGACAAAATATAAAAAACTATTAAGTATGATAATAAATTACTAAAAAGAAAAACAACCATTAATACCTATTATAGTAAGCTTAGAGATGAGCCAATTTTCCAACGTATCCGAAAAGCGACAGTGTCAGTGATAAAAATGTATGTGATTGACATAAGGTCTGTCACTGTCGTTTTACGTACTTAATCGTTTGCAACTTGGCTAAAACCCCATAAAAGCCAGTTGGTTTGCATAGGAGATAACTCTAGAAAAAACTACATTAAGCAAATCAAAAATATATCTGTGGTTGTTATGATAAGAGGAAAATGACAGAATAATTATACCATAAATACACAGGCACTGACTATTTCAGAGAAACTTTACCACGCGCCGCTTCCAGGTTAGTAGGTAAATACCTATATCAATCTAGAATACAAATACTGAAAGGATATTTCGGCATACAAAACATGGAACGTTTTCAGCTGCTTAGCTTCCCGGCCAAGTCGTAAATCAGAAATGGTACTAATATTATTTTTTTGCCCAAAAGTAAGATGATCTGTGCGTCGGAGGGCACGTTAGGCAGTCGGTTGCGGCTTAATTAAGTATGCAGGTATGTCGTCGTTACATGAGGCATGTCATGGACCTATAGCGGCTCAGTAGTAACCCTGATACCAGGGTTGATGAGGTCAGTCAATTATTGTCTCAACCCACACGAGAGAAGAACTTTAGTAGGATACGGATAGGTACATACGAACCTTCAAGAGAATGTGTCTCATGTTGACTACGACGAGAAGATATCCCATAGTTTCTTGAAATATTTTTGCATTTCTGGTCATTCTTCCACTGGGTTGTACTGGATTGGGATGCAGTATTAGTGGAATCTGTTAATTGGAACATAATGGTTTAAATACATTGTTTGTAGGTAGGTACATAATAGACGTTAAGCAATAAAAAGGACCCATTACCAAATCACCCTAAAAATTAGACACAAACCTAGATATTTTATCGTTATTTAGGTATTAAATAGAAGGTTAGTACCAATGCGTTAATAATAAAATGTGTATCAAACTCAAGCGCACAAATAACAACAAAATCAAGGGTGTTTTTGCAAAAGTTAACTTATATACCTAGGTAGATAATTCACAACCAAGCCGAAATACTACAGTTGATCACGTAACAGTTTTTTGTTCAAATATCTTTATTTTATTCATATACCAGGTGCTATGCCAGGTGATAGCGAATGTACAAAAACGGCACACCCCAATTTAAATAGGTAGTTAGTTTATAGATTAAAAGCACCGAATAGGCACATAGGCATGCTTAGTTTACTTTAATAATTAGTACAGAGCAGTGCAATCATCATCACGCATTAACCAAACCAACTTACGTCAAGTAGGTCGTCAGGTAGGTAGGTAATAATATTAATAGTCTAATAAATAGTAATATACTAAGTAGGTAAGGTAATAGGTACCTAAAATCTAGCTAGTCTATTTATAAGTAAATAACTCACCATCTTCGATTTTGTCCAAGTTGAGCATACGTATAATCCTTGGGTTTTTTACTTCCACACAAAGATATGCACGCTTCGAGTAGCCACCATGAACAAATTAAATAGAGAGATAATTATTACATCTATCCAACATTCGTCAATCATGACTTTTTATTCTAACAAAAATCGACCTTATTATTACTACAATGCGATCGTTATTTGTAGGGCCGTATGCTGACTGACGGAATACCGTGGTAAAACTACGATCACAAATAGACAATCAGCTTTCACTCTACAAATAACGATCACAGTGCAATAATAATAAGGTCGTTTTTTATAAACTTCGTCGGCAATAATTTTGTCTATAGGTGATCTTGGTTTTACCGTGGTAAAACCACAATCAGCATACGACCCTACAAATAACGATCACAGTACAGTAATAATAGGGTCGATTTTTGGTTGAATAAAAAGTCGAGATTGACGAAAAATTGGTGGATAGATGTAATACCTCTCTAATATCTTTCTAATACCTCTCTTTGAGTGTGCAGCCCGCCGCCGCTGGCACGGCGTAAGTACAGTAACCAAATAAAACATAGGGATTTACGCTAGTGATAAGTATATTTACTTAGGACATTAATAAGTAGTCTATATTTGCAGGTAATTAGAATAACACGACAAATGATTCAAATTATTGTCTTTAAAAGAGTTGTATTCATATTTACGAAGAGTATAGTGTAAAATATATCATCGAAAAATGAAGATAAATGAAATAACGTAATAGTAATATCAAACCTTGCTTGGAAAAAACTACGTGATTATATTTACACCAAACCGTTACACTAAAAGATTCGCAGAATAGGCAAGTAGCTGGAGTTACAACAAATAGTAACGCTAAAACATTCGTGGAATAACGAAGTAACTAGACGTACAACCACTGTCGTGTCGTATAATGTCGTGAAACATGTCAGTACGTTTACTTACGACTCGACCATCCTAAAAAACTTTCGTGTAAAATCGAAGTAAGTGTTATTATGACTTTACTATATGGGAAAATACCAAAAAAAAATCACGTATTTATACTTACTTTCTTATTATGGGGGAAAAAATATTTTTATCAATGTTGCACAATTTCATTGTTTTTGTAATAATTTCTTCATTTTTACTGATATCTTAATGAAAATTTGTGAGAAGGTGTATTCGTGTACGCTGAATTGAATGGTGCAATAAAAAAAAAAATGTCGCTAGTCCACTTACTGCGTTTTTCCACGGGGGGTGCGACAAGTTGGATCCAATCACGGAATAAAAGAAAGAGGTTGGAAAGGTTCTAACGCGAGTTTTGTATGAGAACCGCTGGCGCTAGTTTAACCCTACTTTCTACGACTCTACTGCTTTCAAATTCCAAGGTTGCTACCTTAGCGGCAATGTATATTTTATGTGATATGCTGCAATTTTATCATTAGTTTTCGTATGATACTGCATACAAAAGTATTTTCTTTTCTGTGATAGTGGGATCTCCTTGCAAGATAGGCGATATTAGATTATTTGCCCTGCGGGTTATATAATACACAATACGACCATTTTATCATCAGAACATCTTATATATTCTGTGGTAAAAATCACGTTTCTATTCGAAAACCAAATCAAACGACTCAAATTACAAGATTCCAAACCTTGAAAAAACTAAAAAGCTTAGACATACACCAAGTTCGAAGCCAGACAAAGGACGCTTTAAAACATACTTACGACTGTATAAAGAGTAGAAAATCGGCTAAAACTATAAACATTGGAGTTTGTTTGGCGATGTGATTTCCACCCAGTGGGAAACTTCATCTGGTGTAAGCCGTCCCTCAAACAAGTGGGGAGCGGCCTTTATGTCTGGGCTATGGAGATTTTTGTTACGCAAAGGCGGTGGGAGGACAGCTTTTTATATATTTATTTTGAAGACTTTGAATAAAAAGATTTCTTTGTTATTGCTATCGGATCATGCCCGAATACGTTATTGTAAATCAAATTCGTGTATGTGTATTTTAATTAAAGCTACGTCGAAGATAAATTATTATAAAAATAATTTTCAAATTCATGTTCGATCTTAAATGAATATCGCGTGCTCATCAAATTCAAATTCAAAAATATCTTTATTCAGTAGGTAACATAGTTACACTTTGAATCGTCAATTTTTACATAAGTAACGAACGTCTCATCCGCCTAAAACTACTGCATCGGTGAATAGAAACATCGTGCCGAAACTGCATTCTCAGAAATACGTTGCGATTGCCGGCCTGAACTTCAAATCATCTTTACATGATCAGAAATCAGAATCATTTATTCAACGTAATTATCATGGATAAACTTGTTGAAGGTCAATGTAACATTTTTGAATTTACGTCATATTATGTAGGTATTGGGAACATTATCCCTTTGCGGGTTGGAATAACAGTTCGATAGTCCGGTAAGAAACCGGACTTGTCTCACTTGTCAAATCTTCAGGTTAGGTAAGCGAACCCTGTGAAAATGGAAATCTTCTTTGTCTATCGTGTGGGTTGTGAGGTGAATTACCAACCTCATCAACCCTGGTATCAAATGAGATGATGATGTTTTGCTCTATTCCCAGTGAAGTGAAGTTACATACTGGTATAAGTAGGTACAGGTAAACTCCACATCAAGTGGAAAACTACGTGTGGAAGATTCTCGAGCTCAAAACCGCTGGCTGGCTTAATCTCACTCGTGAAGCTCAAAGTCCACTTGAAAATGTGTCATCACACAGAAAGGCACTATTTTCATACCACTGCAGTCTGCGCGGATCGTCTTGGCTGTTGGATGGCAATTTATTGTGTTCTCGGTGTAAATACTGAGAAATTTGTAAACTATGATACTATATAGGATATTGTAACCATGATTCTGAGTTGATATCAAGTAGAATTTTCCATTGCAAAAATGCATGTTTTTCTTTTGCTTTTTTAATTATTTTCAATTCTATACTTCTGCGACGAAAAATTCCACTTGATATTAACTCAGAATAATGAGTTGAATCATTATTCTCAATATTCGTTACGATTACACTTACACCTTGTACAACCCATACCTACTTAGTTATGGGTATCACTAATACATCAACGAATACTGAGGGGGATGATTCAGACCACGATTCTGAGTTGATATCAAGTGGAGTTTCATGTCGGAAAATTCATGAAAATTTTTGTGTTTTTTTTTCAGTTCCATTCTTTTGCGACGGAAAATTATAACTAGTCAGAATTATGGTGCCAATCATCCCTCAAAGTTTTCATTACGATGTCACTAACACTCTGAATATTATTTATTATAATAAATTAATGTGAGTACCTTATGAGGTATACATATAAGCGAAAGATCACTGACTGACTCACTCATCATGACATCTCAGTAACTACAAGCGGTAGGAGGCTCAAATTTTCCATTGGGTTTCCTTTTAGGACGTAGCTGCTCACCATTTCCCGTTGGGGCATGCAGAGACCACGGAATTACAATTACTACGATCCTAATAACATAAACATATTTGCTATTCTTTTATTTTTTTTTATTTATTTTTTTTAGCTGCCACAGAAACGCTGTTTGAATCATCTGATAAAGATGTAAAGGCATGAGATGATGAATACTATTTTATTTATTTATTTGTACACAATACAACAGACTCAAGAAACATACAAAGAAAACAGATAGTACAGGCAAGCTTATCTCTAAACAAAGAGATTTCTTCCAGCTGACCTACGTGACAAGACAGACTTTTAACGTATAATATTATATAGATAGACATACGCATACAAATTATTTAGATATTACTTAATTATTACTTATTTTATGCATGCTCGCTGGTTTTGAGTACTCTTTACCTGGCCTTTCTTTGAGACATCCTGAATCAGATCACAGTATGTACGCCTAGGCCTTCCTCTTCCAACTCTACCATTTACACCCGCATTATAAATGTTTTTCGAAATTGTAACTTATAATACAAACTCAATGCTTATGGGAAAGATTTGGCTGGAGATCGCGCAAAGTCGAGAGGAGTGGAAAAAACAATGGGAAGCCTTTGCCCAGCAGTGGGATCAAATAGGCTAAATAAGATAAGATAATATAATACAAGCTATAGATGCTGCAAAAAAAAAACGCAAGGAGTTACATTTGTGACTATTTGACACTTAAACACCATAATAACGGGTTCTTACCGCGTTTAAAGTAGGGATATGAGACTATCGATATTTCGACACTGTTGCAAGTACCATGATCACGGGATGATAATGACCGCGTAAACTTAAAACAATGTATTTGACATTTGTTTGTGACTATTTGACATTGTGCACTTACTTTTTAGATGAATTGCTTCGTTGTGGCATTTTTATCTCCCCTGTTATTCGAACCCTAGATCGTAACACGTTGGCGCGCGGTACTTTTTCGGAAATTAGCAGTAGCAGTTATTGATCCCGTACTGTTAAATTTATGAGAAATCAAAACACTACATAACGATAGTAACATCTATGACAGTAATCTGCATATACCGTACTGATGAGGGTAATATAGAAAAAATATTTACTTAGGATCATCTAAAACCGTAGTCGCAATAACCGTACTGTGTCTACCTAGCATAATATAGGATCCAGGTGAATCAAAGTACGGCTTCAACTGCAGTGCTGTCATGACCGTATTTACACTGTTGAGAAACTCATCTCTCCAATCTAAGATTCAGTACAGCTTCAGCCGAATTATGGCGAACAAAATTGCATACACCAATTACTGTCATAACCGTAGTGTGGATGTGTGAGTAGACTGCATATGTGTGAGTTATGGGTCAAAGAAACTTAAAATATTTTACTCAATTGTGACAGTAGCAACAAAAGGGTCTGTGTGTAAAAAAGAAGTGGGCGTGGCCTAAGTGATTATTGTATCGAAACTGGGCTGCAGTGACCGTAGCAATGATTATAAGAACTACAACTATTTGCGGAAGTGACCGTACCGTGCTACTTTGTGAGTCCAAATTAACGGTTATAGCCGGTACCGCACGCCAACGTGTTAACAGGGGATAATAGGATTAGAAGAAGAAGAAGAAGACAAGTATCTTATAATAAAACTGTTTGCATTTGTTGACTCTTTTTTCTCACCTGCCAAGACGCACCGTTCGAAGTATCCTCCCGGTTTTACCCGGAGACCGGTGTATTTGCGCTTATATTGTGTGGACACAATACTTGAGCGGATCATGTCGCGTACGAACGTTTGACGGTATTTACTTCGGAGATATACGCGTGTTGCCACGACTCATGGTTACCTTACGTCTGTAGGGAAATGTTAAATTTTATTGGCATCTTTCTGTTAGGTTAACACCTATGGTTTCTTAAGAAAATGTCTTATTCATAATACTACCTTAACAAAGACAACGGGATTGAGTCTTTTCTAAACTTACTGATATATCTTATCTATTTTACCTTTTCTTGCTTCTGTCATGTAATTTTTGTACAAGTTTTATATCTTTTTTTTAATGTTATTCTAATAGGGTAGTTTTCAACTAGTCAAATCAGATACTTTTAACTAAACGTCAAAACACATTAATCCATAGTTTTATACAAGTACCATGATTTGTATAAAAAACACCCTGCATAGAAAAACAAGACTAAATGTCGCAATTATTATTATTTACATTTTTCTTTATTACAATTCATAAATAGGTTAAACAGAAAAAAGAAAGCGTTTTTTATTACCTTTAGAACTGTCTTTATTTAGTAATCAACTCAACGAGGAGCTTGCTCGGTCTGCGATTGTTGAAGTTAAGCAACTTTCGCAAAGGCCGGTCATAGGATGGGTGACCACAAAAAAAAGTTTTCACCTCGAGCTCCTCCGTGCTTCAGAAGGCATGTTAAGCCTTTGGTCCCGCCTGCATTAGCAGTCGTTAATAACCACCATACCGCACTGGGCCCGCGTGGTGGTTTAAGGCCCGATCTCCCTATCCATCCATAGGGAAGGCCCGTGCCCCAGCAGCGGGGACGTAAATGGGCTGATGATGATGATGATGATGACAATATAATGGCAGAAGCATATATAAAAATGGTTGTTGCTTATATTTGGATCACATTACATATAGAGTTATGCTGTTATCTACCTATACTGCTTCTCTTTATTTCGATCAGAATAATATTGGGTGGAAGATGTTACTGTGCCTGGGTGTAATAAAAAGGGCCATCAATTAAACCCAAAAACAAAGGAAAAAGATGCATATTATGTCTATCATCCATGAAAGTAGAAGGTTAAATGAAGGAAAATCTGTACAGCGCCATCTATATTGTTTTTGGTGATCGTAGCCTGGAAAGTCCTTCATTACCCCAACTAATATGTATACACTTCGGTACCATGTCACATTAACTTTTAGACAAATTGAACTGTAAGTCTCACTAAATGTCAAATATGTTAGTGCGACAGACTCCTAAAGTGGGTACATTATATTGCTCATGACTGTACGTAAGCTAGTGTTGTGACGTTTATTAGCATAGACATCCATTCTTTTCTGTCTAACACCAAGGTGCAAATTGCAATAAAATGAATAAGTGCGATAGAAGGATCTCAACATTCTAAACGGTACATCTGATCACATCGATTACAGGAATGTAATTAGTTCTGTGCCGCGGGGGTGTTGGTCGTTCGCACTGTGACACGTGTCTGTAGTTGTGATCTACCCTCATTTTGTCCTTATGAACACTTTTAATATGTTTGATATCGATGCATTTAACTGCCTATGACGGGACAAACAAATAAGGAGTCGGGGTACTCAGACGTACATGCATCGCTTGATGAAGTAAGTACATATTAATATTATTTATGGAACACGATGTTCGTGCCTCACCCAACAGGGTCCACACCAGCGTCGTGGTTCACGCCGCGACTTGTGCTGTGTGAGGCCCATTTATCTCAGGACGTCCACCACCACCTTATGACCATTTCGACATCAGTCTTGCTTTTTTGTAATGTTTTGTGATGATATAATAATAATAATAAATAACATTGATCGAGCAGGCGCCATAGTCCCCCATAGCTCCAGTATCCCGGTCCACTAACCCCCAACCCAATAGCCCAGTTCCCTTTGTTCCCATAATTTGCAATAGTCCTACACGAACCGGGGATTGTCTTTGGGTGCACTCCTATAGTGCATACAGGGATAATCGCCAGTTGGTGTCACACCACATTTAGATTAAACTGTCTTAAGGGGCCTCTACGTGTTGGCTTCGGCTCCACGCACGCCTTCCAACAGTCCGGGCCTCCATAGGCCCGAGATATGAAAAAGACATAAGTACAATAATAAATAATAATAAAGAATAACTATTTTCAAACAATCATCTTCGGGATGTTATTGTCTTGTTTTTGTATGTGCGCCCTATTATAATAAACTATTTCTATTCCATTCTAACTAAAAGCACACAGCGGACACTTCATACAAAAATCCTCGTTTTACGCAGACACTACACATTGACGTTATTGAACACGCGCGTCTGTGTGTGTGACGTCTGACGCCATATGAAGACTAAAGTAAGGTCGAGGGGGAGAGGTAAAGCTCAGCCGCTGGTGGGGAGCGGAGAGTTGCCGTTCTATACGTAGAATTATTCCTTATTCTATGCTATAAGTACCCACGCCTCACGAAGGTTTCTGTTAGACCAACATGATAGTGTATTTAATGTCTGTATTATTTGTCTTTTTGTCTTTGTTTTTTTTTCTATATTTTTTTTTATTTCTGTAATGTAAGTTGTAAATGTGGCGTCCAATATGGAAATAAATATTTTCTTTTTTTCTTTCTTTCTTTAGTGCTGAGCCGTATTGGCGGCTATAACGAACCGTGGTAACATTTTGGCTCTTCTCTTCATATCGTGTGGGTTGTGAGGTGGAATACTAACCTCATCAACCCTGGCAAAAACATCAATAACAACATAAACATTAACATTTTGGCTAAAAAAGTTTCATTCGGAAAAACAGTTTTCTCCTTTTTTTGTTGGCTTTATAACTTCCTAAGGCCGAGATTTCCAGATACAATCGGCAAACAATGAAGTTTGGATTTTAAAAAGACATTAAAATCGTATCACACAATTTTATTCTCCTCTCGTGTGGGCTGTGAGACTAATGATCGCCGACCTCTATGATCATCAACTCTGGTATCAGAGTTACTATTGAGCCGCCATATGCCACTGACATGGCTCACGTAACGACTAAAATAGTAACGAGTATCGACTGTCCTAATGAGCCATACGAAGCACGGGTCATCTTAGTTTTGGACAATTAGGTGATCAGCCTGTAATGTCCTAACGAAAGTAGGGATCACAAAGTGATTTTTGTGAGCCAAACGCTCAGTGGTTGACCACTGGATCATAGAGGTCGTAATTTATCTTTAACCTTTTACACTATCCAATCCTATAATTGGCTAGTGTTGGGTAGTGTAGTATTGGCCATTCTTCTGTTCTATAATTGACGCCCCTAATTTATCAATATCGCTATCACAGTACACATCAAACACGCCAATCCACTCGAACAAGCAAGCGTCCGCTTATAAAATAGCATTGATAGACAGACACGTGTCTACTGACATCAAAAGTGTCGGGAAACACATTATGAACACTAACACCCGTATCGTAAGATGTTAACTCGGCAACAACGACCTCCATGGCCAGTGGTCCGTGGTCCAGTGGTTGAGCGTTGGGCTCACGATCCGGAGGTCCTGGGTTCGATTCCCGGTGGGGACATATCACAAAAATTACTTTGTCGTCCCTAGTTTGGTTAGGACATTACAGGCTGATCACCTGATTGTCCGAAAGTAAGACGATCCGTGCTTCGGAAGGCACGTTAAGCCGTTGGTCCCGGTTACTACTTACTGATGTAAGTACGTAGTCGATATATGAGTCATGTCAGGGGCTTTTGGCGGCTCAATAGTAACCCTGACACCAGGGTTGATAAGGTTGGTAATTCACCTCACAACCCACATGATAGAAGAAGAACTCTGCTCTTCTTCCACTCGACTCGGCCTTACCTGAGTATTTTGGTATTTAATTGTCTTTAGGTTGATGAGGTTGGTAATTCACTTCGCAATCGACACGTAAGACGAGACTGTGGTCCTGTGGTACACCGGCTAGCTTCTTTTTTTTTAAATTTATTTAAATGAAAAACTCAAACGGGGAGCGCCAGCTCGAGCCCTGGTACCTTTTTTTTGACGTCACTAATGTAGATTTGCCGTAGATGGCCTTACATGGCCGGACAAATGGGGAGCGCTTAGGGCTCTCACCCGGTACAAAATTTAAGACAACAGGTCTGAGGGTGCCCAGATGGGCGCGAAACCCTCATACAGGACTTGCAATGAAATGCAGCAATGAGTTATTAATTTATATTAAACGACAATGAAAGACGGCGATACGGTGGCGTGAATCACCTATCGTTGGTCTAATAGAAAGTTCGGTGAGGTGTGGGTACTTAGTTCATCTTGCGACTGATGTACCTCTGACTACCCTAATTGGATTAATTGTGAGCGTATGTTATGTTATAAATTATGTTTATCTTGAAGTTGCGGATAAGGAGTCCCCACTACCCTTAAGAGCGACATAAAAGTTACTTAGTAACTGAAATTTATTTTTAGGTAAGTTTGATAATTGTATCGGAAAATATAAATAATAGTACAGATTTTTTGTGATATCGAAAATTTCCCACTTGTCAAAATTGCTAAGATATATGCCGCCTTTTGAACCCGGGATTATACCTAATAACTTAAACAATTACTTCAACACAATATCCCAGGAAGAGGAAATGACTGAAAACCAGCGCTGGATGGCACCATAGCATGGCGCATAGTAATATTCATAGTACTTATAGCAAATGTAAATTGTTACTGGCAATAAATTTATTTTATTATTTTTCTTAAACATTTTGTTTCACGGGAGTACGGGACCACCTGACTACATCTACAAAGCGCGTGGTAGATCTTGCCGCATTGGCTTATACAAATTCAATAGACTTATTTAAATACAATACAGGGTATTAGTGACATCGTAATGAAAACTTTGAGGGATGATTCAGACCAAGATTCTGAGTTTGCAAGTGTTACTTTCCGTCGCAAAAGAACTGAAAATAATGTTAAAAAAACACAAATCAAAACATGAATTTTGCGACGGATATTTCCACTTGATATTAACTCAAATTCATAGTTTGAATCACCCCCCTCAGTATTCGTTACGATGTCACTAACACCCTGTATCATGAAAATAACCTACGAGACATTGTATAAGTCATCTGGAAAAGTTGTAATATGATATTTATTTATTTGATCTGAAGTTAAAAGTCGCAATTCATAAAAAAAAAACCGAAATCATCCGGAACCTCATTTGATTCCATCAAAATGCATTTGAATAATTATTCGCGCGGTAGAGCTTAGTATAGCTATAATAATAACAGTGCAGTAGTGAATAAATTAAATGACAACCGCCGGGACTGCTAACGAGCAAGAGTAATAAGTATTAACTCTGAATGTAATGAAAATTGTTCATCCTACGTCTCAACATTGTTCACAATGCTCTGCCAGAGGTTCACTACGTTTTGTCTATGGCCAGTGTGGTATATTTATGGTGTTTTTCTATGGTTTTCTGTCACGTCACAGATGTCATTCGCATATTGTTTCTGTTCCGCCCAATAAGAATGCGAGATTTTTTTATTTTTTTTAGGTTATGGCAATGGGTCGCTAGGGAATACGACCATTCTGCCAGTGTCGAAGTGATCAGAAAACATTGACAGTTTGAATAATTTTAAACTGTAGGTAGAGAGCTAATCTGCAACAAGACAAAACTCGAGATTTCACCGCCGTTAGCCGCGGTTATATTCCTTCAAATCAGTTACTCTTTACCAAACGTCAAAACACGAAATTACTATGGAATTTGTATGAAAAAGCACACTGTGACGTCATAGAAAAACGGGATAAAATGTCGTACTTATTTTTACGTTTTCTTGATTAAAATTCATAAATAGAATAAATAGAAAAAAGAAAAAGGTTTTTGTTAGTTTCTGTCTTTATTTAGTGATCAGAGTTTCATAATTTATTTGAATTTATCAGTCAGATTAGAATAACTTTGAATATTTACCTATTATTTACTTTTTTCACACGGTGTTATGTGAGTTGCCTTGCTGGACACTTGTTACTATAGGGTTTATCATATCCATCTTAACACTTTCGGCTGAGCAACGTCATTATACGTCAACATGAAAACACCAAAATTGACGCAACGTATATTCCCGTCAAAGAAAAAATATATTTTATTCCCACTACGTGATAGAGCGCTGACAGCCGATACTAAATTCTATTAGCTACGTCAATGCGCCACAACACATTAGATTCCCAAATCTCTAGCGCCGCGCTGCATTCGTTTTTACCGTCATTTTATACAGGTCACTCACACATACACATTTATTACGCATACAATCACAACGTTGATGGACGTCATCCTGTAAGCTCCGCGCCATTGTAAATGTCTTATGTGTCAATTTTACGTGATAAGAGCCGTACAACTTTACGTGATATCGTAATAAGCGGATACTTCATCAACAGATGTATTGGGGGCTCGTCCTGGGTCCCCGCTGCGTGCAGGGATGGAAGTCTGCTCAGCGTCTCGCGTGTCACCTCCGCTTGCAGATATCTAGGGTCCCTCATAAATGGCTACGTTATCACTTTCACAGCAACAGACTTTTTGGCAACTGTTGTTACATCACCTCTGTACCTGCTATATTGCTCGCGCCTGCGGAGGGCCACTCGGTGCTTCCTGCGTCGCCGCAGCTTGTTGATATTGTGGATAATTCTTAGTCATCGTCCTGCATCGCCACCACTTGTAGGCATAGAGAGTGACCCGACATCTCTTGTATTGCCACTGTTTGCTGATATATAGAGGATAATTCAGCATCTCGTCAATCTCGAAGTTATTCAAGAGATGCTGAAGTGAATGAGAGGTGGCTGGCGGGACGCAGAACGGTGCCTCCAGTGGGAACGTTGCCCGTCTCGTGGCCGTTCTCGAGACGTATAATCAAGTGAGAAACAACGACCAGGACGTCGAACATCGTCCTCAGTTACTGGTGCTCGGTAAGAAGTCTACAACGTGTGGGGGAAACATTTGATTGAATTTGAATACGTTATAACAGAAGTAGACGGACCAAATTCAAATTGAGCACCTGCAGAAACATTATTAAAATACAATGTTGGTACTATTATCTAATGTGGTTTTTCTCAATCACATGTAGCTCGAGGCGGTGTTTAGCGTCTTTATGCTTTATGGTGCGTATGTCGCGGGAGCGGCTTCGAAATGGGCGATGTTCTTAATACTTCTTGTTCTTGTTTGTTCTTATGAACTGTTTAGGTTCTTACTGAATATAATGTTCTGCGTTTTTCCGGGTGAGTCCCCATTTGTCCGGCCAAGTAGTTAATGCCATCTGCGGCAAATCTACAATATATCACGTCAAAAAAAAAAAGTGTTCTTCTGGAATGACTGCGAAATTGTCGAGATGCTAGACTATTATCTATATCAGCAGATGTTGACGACGCAGAGGGTCCTAGGTGGTCAGCAAGCGATGGTCAGGCAGGAGATGCTGAATTAGTCTCTATATCTGCAGGCAACGCCGAAGGTATTGGATAGTCCGCAGTGTCTGCAGGTTGCGGTGACGCGGCAGGTGTTGGGTGGTTTTCTGCAGGCGCCAACAATCCAGAAGGCAGAGGGTGGTCCACGGCAGTTTCAGGTAGTGTTAACTGCAGTAACGTGCCTATTTCTACCTTAGGAACCTTTCTATTTCTGCAGACTCCCACTCCATCACTGTATGCAGCGGTGGCCCGCGATGACCTTCTATTATATCTGTTGATGAAGTACCCACGGCGGCATCCTCACCTGGACTATGACTTAACGTGGTCTTTTGTCGTTTTGGACGGAAATCAATAATTATGTTGATAGAGTTTCTTTATATCTCTCAGAAGTAGAAACATCCAATACACGTATATTGAAAAAGTCGACTTGTTCTCTTGTTGCAAATAATATTTTTACTTACTCAGTGATCAAAATATAACTTTTTTTATCGATTTTTATAATAAATATTCAGAAAAGCGTCTATTGACGGCGACGTTTATAAACGTTGTCAAAATAATAAATAATTATATTTGAGTATTGCGTGACAGAACGTATTCAAACGTCCTCGTCATTAGATGTTGTTAGTTAAACTGTAAACATTATGTTACCCACATGTGACGCAACTTCTATAAACGTTGACGTTGTTAGACGTTGTTCCTTTTACTAATGATCGTAGTATAACGGTTATGATAGAACGCTTATATACGACGACGTTTAGTAACGTTTGTGCCATATTTCACATTATTCTTGCTTATAACAAAATCAGAACGTCCTTCAGCGTCTCCTAATTTTGTATGGAAAATTAATGTGTCATAATACATTTTTTTAAATAGCCGTCCGGTCAGCCGAAAGTGTTAATACTTCTTCTCATGAGTGAGTGCAAGTAAAAAAAGTAACAATTATTTATTTACCAAATAAAAGTAAAAAGCGGGCCCTGCACTCGAGTTTCCCTATATCGCAGTAATACTATTATAATACATTTTTTGTTTGAACACAAAGTCCAGTGGAGACTCGACTAAACAATAAAGGACCTTTTATTGTCTACGTATATAATTATTTTTATTAATAAAGATTTTTCGATTTTACTTCACTGCCTATTCGAAATTACGAGTGTTAGGTTATGTAACGTAGGTATCTTAAATACAAGAGATGACATACTTAAAAAAGTAAATAATTTAAACGAGAGCAGCTTATTACTGCTGGATGTTTATTCTGCTCCTACCTTATCCTAGCCTACTCCCACAGAGCACAGGTTCGGTCAAATATTGCATATATTTAAAGCCGTAAAATACACACCTTTTAAAATCTAAATCACATTATTTACAGATTAAAAAGACTTCAGAGTAATAATTGAAGTCAGGCGAAGCTAGGTTAGGTAGTTAGTTACGTTAGTAATCTCACATAAAAGGGAATAAATAAAAAATACAGTGGTAGTACTTAAACCTTGGCGACATAATGGAATTTTATTCACCAAACCCAGTAGCGGATTGCGAACAACAAAAATGAAAATAAAGCGTCATTCCGTCTGGTTTTTAATTGAAATATTTATAATTGCTCCACCGATGGAGAATATTGCGGGCCGCGGCAAAGGGAAATGGGAAAACAAAATGGCGGCGCACAAAGCTATTATTGTTTTTACTTCCTTTTCCCGCTTAATGGAAATGTCTATGGTAATGACATTATCATTGTTTCATTTTGTGATGTATTCGGGAATATTTCCACGGAAATTGAGTTCTAAATATGGACAGTAACTGGTAAGTAGTAATATATTTTGTCATTGATTGAGGAGATTTTTGGCGCCCAAAATGGGGCTGACGTTTAACGTGGTTTTTGATTATTGGAAAGAGGTTTGTTCTTGGAATCACTAGTTAGGTTTTATGATACTACATACATCACGCCAATAATTCCTAATAGAGCGGGCAGAGCAACGAATTATCGAAAAACAACTTGCAGCCACCTATAATAATGAGCTCCTAAGATGGATAATAAATGATGATGAACTGTACATTACATGCATTATAAATGCAGAACAGTCGGTATTTTATTCTTACGACATGCCCCAGAAATGATAATTAGCTGAAAGTGTTTTATTTTGTTTTTAAAGCAATAAAATTACCCATGTTTAGGGAAACTCACAAAGAGAAAATTTGAATCGAAAAAAATCTGAATCGGATGGGGCGTCGGCTTATCGACGATACATAGATCGAAAGTACAGATCGCATGGACAGGTGGAGAACCCGGTGGTGTAATGGTTAACAACACACTCATCCCGTCTTGACAAGAGTTGCTGGTTCAAATCCCGTCAGAGTCAGAAATTTTCTCTTAGCTGAAAGCGTTCTATATTTGTATTATTTAAATTTATTAATGACTTCAATGAGTTCTAAAGGATTAAACAATGACACCGAAAAAGAAAAACATTCCAAATTTGAAAAAGTTTCCAATCAAAAAACATAAAAAAAAGATAAAAGAAATCACTAAATCGATGCTTAGCATACCAGATTCCATATTCAAACAGCTACAGCAAATTGATCGCCAATTATCGCGACACCATCTCAATATAGTCGTCGTACGCACCGCGACACGTGGCCACTCTACGAATATTGCTTTTTTATTTGCCAAAACGCCCCTTCAAACTTGTCAACATGTTTCACTATACCTCTACCAACTTAACATTTAACTTTGTAAAACTCTCCCTTTTTAGTTTTACCCGAACTTTGCATATAATAGGAGCGAAAAAGTTCCCCTTCGGACTTTCGATCCGCAAAATTAACATGGTATTTGGCTGTTTGTCATTTACTCATCGGATATTAGTTGTAGAGTGGCGTTCTATTTGACTATATTCTTAAGTTTATTCCCATGGAAATGCTATTAGGATTGAATTTGTTGTTTTTAAATTTTGATTGTCTATTGTTCAAGGGTTTAATGTCGCCTTTGGGGTTACCATTGTATATAAATCTGTTTTTAAGCAATAGAAGAGCTGGATTGATTTTGACGTTATTATCAAATATAAGTAGACTACTTATTTAATTTAAAGATTTTTTTTTTATTTTAGTTTGAGTGGTTGAGCGTTGGGCTCACGATCCGGCGGTCCCGGGTTCGAATCCCGGTGGGCACATTTCATAGTAATCACATTGTCAGCCCTGGTTTGCTCAAGAAATTACAGGCTGATCACCCGATTGTTCGAAAAGTAGATGATCCGTGCTTATTTAGTCGTTACATGAACCATGTCAGGGGCCTTTGGCGGCTCAATAATAACAAAAGTCCCTTACTTTCTACAAGGTATACAGCTTAGTTTGAAAGCTTCTTCCGTACTAAGTACACCATGAAAACGCAAAAAAAATACGACTAAGTAACGCTCAAAATATTTTACAAAATAATAATTATAGTAGATAAGTACGTTTGAATTCAAACGATATTAAAAAAAAATCTTTCGATTTTAATTCGACCCGCAAAACAAAGGCTCGTTTTTTTCCTCGTTTGAAAAAAAAAAAACTTCAACCAGCTTCATCAAAAAGGTATTTTCATTAAGACTTCATTCGCAGCGATGCGATGAAAGAAAGGACCTCACATTCTTGGACACGCCATCCACTTTTGTAATGAACAACGGCCATTTTAAAAGGACGCGTTGACTCCCGCGTCTTTTGTTTTCGCGCCTTTTCTTTGTTTTTTTCTTTTCCTCATCTTGGAATGTACGTAAGTGAGATACCGTCGAGACTCAACACCACTCTATTTAAAACTATTCGTTCTAAAAAGATCTGTAAAGATCGATTGAAGTTGCTTTAGAGCAATAAGGCCGTTGAATTGTATCTAGTGATGTTCGGTTCCCGCTAAAATTATGTAAAAGAGCTTTTTACCTAGGCTTTAGGCAGATAGGATCAGAGTACAAGATGGAATAATTTGAAAAATAAAAAATAGCCAGTGTCCTTACTAGTAAAATTAAACAGTTGTTGAAGAAGAAGCAGTTATTATCATATTTAGAACACATAGTACCGGGTTCTTACCGCGTTAAAATCATGGATATGAGACTCCCGATATTAATTTCAACACTGTTGCAAATGCCAAGCCATGACCACGTGATGATCAGTCATCCCGTGATCATGGTACCTGCAACAGTGTTGAAATGTCGGGAGTCTCATATCCCTGATTTTAACGCGGTAAGGACCCGGTATTAGGTATGTGTTTTAATTATGGAATAGCTTTCACATTGACACGGACGTATCGTGAACGCAGCCTCCGTGAACGCGTCCATAGTCGCCCGCGGTTTTGAGCTGTCATTCTGACTTACCGCTCTCTCTTGTTTTTGTGTACTTGTGTAGACGCTCGATCTCTATATTGTAATTGAATAGTGTGATTATTAAAGTTAAGAATAATACAGAGCATGTAACAAGATACCATCTTTTATTAATTACATGACATGGTGCCGAAACCGGATTAAAAAATGCCGCAAGACGATAATAGAACCGAGAAAGCTGACTTCAACGTCAGGCCCCCCAAGTATTTCATGCCAAATAACAATGAAAATGTGGCTCGGGCTTGGAAGTTATGGCTCCAGCAGTTTGAATGGTACGCAATAGCCACTCTATTAGCTGAGAAAAAGCCAGAAGTGCAAGTTGCAGTGTTCATGTCGTGCATTGGACCCGATGCTGCAGTAATATACAACACCTTCAATTTGTCAGATTCGGAGGCAAAAGTACTTAGCACTGTTAAAGAAAAGTTCACCAACTATTATACACCAAAGATAAACGAAACGTATGAAAGATATATGTTCAACATATTAAATCAAAAGGAGGGCCAATCTTTTGACGAATTTGTTACGGAATTACGAAGCAAAGTAAAAAATTGTGGATATGGCACCTTAGAAGAGAGTCTTCTACGTGACAGAATAGTAGTTGGAATAAATAGCGACACTACAAGAGAAAAGTTGCTTGCAGAACATAACCTCAATCTCACAAGAACTGTAGACATCTGCCACTCTGCGGAGCAAGTTAAAATACAAGTGAGTACAATGAAGCAAACAGCTGCAGTAGACGCCGTGACCTGGAACAGAAAAAACACACAAATTAATAAGAGAGATGAAAAAAATGATGAAACCTTTCATTGTGGAAGATGTGACACAACACATGGACGGCGAAATTGTCCTGCATTCAAAAAAGTATGTAATCGCTGCAAGAAAAGAAACCATTTCACTAAATGCTGTAAAACAAAGACAGTTAATACATTAAGGAAAGAAGATGAAGAAAAAGATGAAGAAGGTTTTGTTGTGTCATCATTAGATGTGGATAGAGATGTTGATGTAGATGACTGGTATGAGCAAGCATCCATGCCAAACAATGTCACTGTCAAATTCAAGCTGGATTCAGGTAGCCAATGCAATGTAATAAGCCAACAAATAGCAGACAGGACCAGATCACACATCAGCCCATCCACCACAAGATATCTAACCTCATTTTCTAATCACAAAATGGCCGTTGAAGGAGAAGCTATCATAGAAACTATTATAAAAGGACAAAAAAGACTGATTAAATATATAGTTGTCAATAAAGAAGTTACTCCAGTGCTGGGAAAGCTAACCTGTGTCAAATTAAATCTCATGAAACGCATAGATGCACTGCAAAAAGAAGATGATTTGTTTGAAGGTATAGGCTGCCTAAAGAAATATAAATATGATATTGATTTGGTTGATGACCCCAAACTACCCATATGCCCGGCACGGAAGATACCACATACAATCAGACAACAAGTGAAAGAAGAACTGGACAATATGGTTCAACAGAAGATAATCAAACCGGTAACTGAGCCAACTCCAGCGGTCTCACCTATGGTAGTAGTCAGAAAAAATGATAAGATAAGATTATGTATTGATCCATCAGAGATTAATAAAAATTTAAAAAGAAGATTTTACCCATTGAATACGGTAGAAGAGATCACAGCACGCATTCACGGTTCAAGATGGTTCACACTGTTAGATTGCAAAAAAGGCTTCTGGCAGCTTCAAGTAACACCACGCACGTCAGAATATCTCACCTTTAGTACGCCGTTTGGAAGATACTCATGCTTACGGATGCCCTTTGGCTTGGCATCAGCTCCGGAGGTCTTTCAACAGGTTATGAGCTCACTGATTGCTGATATTAAAAATACGGAAGTATCAATGGACGACGTGCTAGTACATGCTGCCAGTAGAGAAGAGCTAGAAAAGAATACACAAAAAGTATTAGAAAAGTTCAGAAAAGCAGGCCTTAAACTAAATAAAGAAAAGTGTGTATTCAGCACTCAGGAAGTCAAATTTCTGGGGCACATTGTTACAAGTGAAGGTTTAAAACCTGACCCTGAAAAAATAGAAACCATCACAAAGATTAAAAGACCGGAAAATGTAAAAGAATTACAAAGATTCCTCGGACTAATAACCTATATGTCCAAATTTATAAAAAATATGGCTGATATTACCAACCCATTAAGACAATTATTACAAAAAAATATAGAATGGTTTTGGGACCAACCACAGGAAGAGGCTTTCTTGAAGCTAAAAGACCTTCTAAAGAACCCACCTGTTCTTGGATATTATAATCCCAAAGCACCAATCTTACTGTCGGTGGATGCAAGTAGTTACGCCTGTGGAGGAGTTCTAATTCAAAACGACAAACCAATTGCTTACTGTGCAAAGTCCTTTACTAAGACAGAACAGGGCTACAGCCAACTAGAAAAGGAAGCCAATGCAATACTAGTGGCATGTAAGAAGTTTCACACATATATTTGGGGCTGCAAAGATCTGACAATTGAATCTGATCACAAACCTCTAGAGACAATTTTTAAAAGGCCTCTAACTGATGCACCACCCAGGCTACAAAGAATGCTGTACCAAATATTACCATACAATCCAAAAGTCGTATATAAAAAAGGCTCAGAGATGTATGTAGCTGACACACTCAGCAGAGACTGTGAAAGCCTGAGCAGTGAAGATTTAAACCCAGAAAATTTACAGATATGTACAATAGTACCATTCACAAAGCCGCGCCGAGAAGAACTGGAAAATGAAACAGAGAAATGTGAAGAACTCGCTGAATTGAAAAAAGTAATACTAAAAGGATGGCCTAAAACAATAGAGGAACTACCTGAGAATTTGAAAAAATACTGGTACTACCGAGAAACACTTAGTGTGTACAATAACATCATTTTCAAGAATGACAGAGTTTTAGTGCCTAAGTCAATGGTGCCTCTAGTAATGAAGCACTGTCACTTAAGTCACAAAGGTGTTCAAGGAACCCTAAGACTTGCACGCGATAATGTATTCTGGCCAGACATGGCAAAGGACCTAACCGAATACATCAAAACTTGCAAAGCCTGTGCTAAAATACAAAAGGACAACCAAATGGAGCCTATCGTAATACAGAGAGCACCAGAGCGGCCCTGGAGTACAGTAGCAACCGACTTATTCCATTTAAAAGGGAAAGATTACATTGTTATTACAGACAGCTTCTCAGGCTTCTTTGATTTCAAGGAATTGAATGGTATAACCAGTACTAACATAATAAAAGAATTAAAGTCATGGTTTGCACTATTTGGAATACCTGATGTACTATTGTCGGATGGAGGTAGTCAATATAACTGCCAGGAATTTAAACTATTTCAAAAACAATGGCAATTTGAGCACAGAATTTCTAGTCCGCATTTTCCTCGTTCAAATGGGCTCGCTGAACGCTATGTACAAGAGGCGAAGACCCTAATGAAGAAATGCATTGAAGACAACACAGACATACAATTGGCACTGCTACATCACCGGAACACTCCACGTTTAGACCTCGGGTCTCCAGCACAAAGATTATTTAACAGACGAACTAAAACATTGCTGCCAACCAATGAAAAACTGTTTACACCTAAAGTTGTTAGAAATATCACTAAGAAACTAAACAAGATAAAAGAAAATGAAAAAAGAAATGCAGATAAAGGAAAGAAGGAAAATAAGGAATTCATTAGTAAGGAGAAAGTAATGCTAAGACAAGGACATCAACAATGGGTTCCTGCAGAAATAGTAATGCCAGAAGGACATCGCTCATATAGAGTACAGACAGAAGATGGAGCTATGTATAGAAGAAATGCGTGGCACCTAAAAAACACTGCCACGTCTCTCGACATTAATCCCAACTTGTTCGCAGATTCCCCCACAGCTGTCCAGGAACCTGTGACGAATAATCCGTCTGTACCAGCAGCGCCAACTCTTACACAGCAGGCGCCTCCTGAAGAGCAAACGCAGACCATGCAACCTGCGGCGTTAACCACAGCGCCAGAGTCTGCGCTCACAGCTCCATCACGCACAACCCGCAGCGGACGCGTGGTGAAGACTCCAAACAAATACCTGTGAAAAAGAGGGATGACACGGACGTATCGTGAACGCAGCCTCCGTGAACGCGTCCATAGTCGCCCGCGGTTTTGAGCTGTCATTCTGACTTACCGCTCTCTCTTGTTTTTGTGTACTTGTGTAGACGCTCGATCTCTATATTGTAATTGAATAGTGTGATTATTAAAGTTAAGAATAATACAGAGCATGTAACAAGATACCATCTTTTATTAATTACATGACACACATTCTCGGGAGTGGTGGTGTTATGTCTGTATATTATAGTTAAGTTTTTTTTTTTTTTTGTAAAAATGTATAAGTATTTGATTTGATTTGGCGAAGTACATATTTTCCAACAAATAAATGTATTGGATTTAGTTCATCAATCCGTCTGCCAATTGCAATCAAACTTCGTCAGAGCAGCGGTGTTGAATGATTGATACGATGCAATGGGCGTTCCAAATCCAACAATGTTCCGCATTATTTATTCTGTGCTCTGAACTGCATTGTTCCATTGGCTCTTTCAGAAATAAAATTTCAGGATTTAAATTGTATATTTTTACACTTCGAGTGCAGGGGTTAAAATGGCCACATCGAAGCAATTCCTCTAAGAAAGTAATATTGCTTTGACATTTGTTTGCATTGCGCGCTTAGTTTTATACGCGCAAATGTCAAATTGCAATACTCGTATTGCTTTTTCAGATGAATTGCTTCCCCCAGTTGCTTCATATATCTCTCTTCTCTGTCATCAGTATTATAAGTTACAGATCCAATATATCTATAGCGAGGATAGCTATAGATGTTGTGCAGCGTTAGGCCCTGCTAAGTGATTTGTCCGCTTGCTTGCATTATTGATGTGCACCCGACCGTTTCCCGATTCACTCCAAACTCCAACCCTCTGTAAGTATACCTATCATTGTATAGCTGTAAGAGATAGCTGATAGTATTGGTACGAGTTCATACACACATAAAGGGTAAGCAGAGCCTCAATTAAACGCAGAGTCAGAAGACAACACCCAACTACTTTTGATACAAATTCAAATTCAAAAATATCTTTATTCAGTGGGTAACAACCTCCGTGGTCTAGTGGTTAGACCGTAAGGCTCACGATCTGCAGGTCCGGGTTTGATTCAAGCCTTAAGACTTTAAGGAAGGAAAGAAAGAAAGAAACTATTATAAAGAGACACCACAGAACAGACAAAAACAAAACACGGAATAACACATAATTATAATCTAGGTTACATTATATGAGTAGAATAGTAAAATCACATTACACATTTAAAAAAATTAATACAATAGGGTATAAAGAAGTCAGTCTTAATTATTAAAATAAATTCATTAAATAAATTAAATAAATTCTTCCTACTGGTATATAAAAAATAGTACCTACTCGCGGAATAGCCAAATTTTTTTTATAATATGTCTTATTGTAGGTTATAGGGTATTTGACTGGAAAAGATAAATTATAAAATGTTAACCCAGAAATAGAAGCCAATTGATTTATTTTCGAATATTAGTTTTGAATTAAGTAAGTAAAATTGAGTACGACGTTTGACCGCCTTTATTGATGACGTCTATTTACAGGAGTATTTCCAAACCATAACTTCAAAGAAAACTTTCGTTTTGACGTTTCATAAAAACTATCTCATTTGACTAAGTTGTCAAGTATTTCGAAAAAGCTATGCTTGAGTACTTAGTAAAAGGCGTGAAAATGCATCAACGCTTATTTTCGCCTTTATATAATATTGATAAGGATATACGGTCTCCGTGGCCGTGTCGTTAGAGCATTGGGCTCTCACGATCTGGAGGACCGTGTTCGATTCCCGATCGGGACACTGTCGAAATCACTTTGTGAGACTATCCTATGTCTGGCTAGGACATTGCAGACTGAATCATCCGATAAACCGAGTAAGATGATTCCGTGTGAAAGGCATTGGTCCCGGGATATTATCACAAACGCTTAAACGTCTTCATCATCTCGCGGTGGAGCAGCGTGGTGGAGTATGCTCCATACACCCTCCGGTTGATTGAGGGGAGGTGTGTGCCTTGCAGTAGGACCTATATATGCCATTTATTATTACATAAGCTAACGAATATTACCCACCGGGGTGAGCAGACATTATGGAATTCCATTTGGTTCGATCCTGACATACTTCTTTTACTTCCTCCACATTCATCAATCGTTTCGTACACGAACGGCGGTTCAGAGTTCAGAGTAGATCGTACTAAACCTTTTCTAATGAACCTTTTCTTTTTTCATTGTTATTATTTTTAAATAATTTTCAATCGTATTTAGATATAAAAACGAATCTAAGTAAGTACTTATAGGAGTGAGCACTAATATGTAAATAAGGTCCCACTCAGCCGCGACTGAATTATCGAAGCCCACTCTGCATTATTCATGGTGGTTCATTTGCATAGCAAAGTTCCTTAGTAAATGCATCACACAAATTAAAATATTATTACGTAGCTTTTCCTTTAGTTCTAGATTTTTTAGTAAGCTGCTAAGTTAAGGTTGGTAACGTACAAATACGTAATTATTTATAACAACACATAACATTAGCTCTCTACTATACTTACTCCCAATTGGCTTAGTCAGAACATCCATCTCCATCATTATATTGTATTCTAATTATTTATTTGAAAATTACGTATTATATTTTGTTTTTAAGACTTTGCAAAACTAATATTTGGCGATATCTTTTTTTCCTGAGCACTTGCAGGCTGTCTGTGTTATAAGTTTGTAGGAACAATTATTAACTCATAAAACTCATAACTCGTGAAATATTGCCGTACCTTGGCCTTTATAGCCATAAACACGTCGAGTGACCGGCAATCCTGCCGTCAAGACCGCCGGTCACTTTTAAACGTTATTTTATTTGTAAAATACGTCGGAAGCAAATGTCTGGTGATAGGCACTAGGCGGCGTCAATTGGGCACCAATTATTGGGCACCATTTCAACTTAAAATACGCCAACAAAATATGAGTGGCTGGCGATTCTAACGGTCACCACATACTTACTTGGAACAACAAAGTGATAAGTTTTTTTTACCTTTGATGGAATTGCTCTTGGCCCCAGAATTGCCCGAAGTCATTGACGAGGCCTAAGATGGAGCGAGCTCGCCCAGAAGGTGCCTGTTCACTCTGATAATTTCTATCTAAAAGTTTTATAATATAGAGCGTGAGGATACTTGTCGAGACCTCATACTTATAATAACCCAATTAAGTACGTGTATACATTGTTTTAAGTTTACGCGGTTATTATCATAATTAAAGCACATAATAACGGGTTCTTACCGCATTTAAATGGGGATATGAGTGAGTGAGTGCGGTTTGTCGTAGTGAGTTTGGTGCGAGTTCAGATGGTTCCGAACATTCCGATATCAAAAACATAAACAAGCGGCAAAGAAAGAGGGTAGACAGATATGTCTGCCCGTAGAAAATTATGGATCTACCTACTCCACTCCAATCTCATCAGTCATCCCGTGATCATGGCACTTGCAACAGTGTCGAAATATCGGGAGTCTCATATCCCCATTTAAACGCGGTAAGAACCCGTTATTATGTGCTTTAATTAAGTACGTGTATATTGTCAACTATGACCAAATGTTCAAGATAACAAGGAACTTATATGCAGACAACAACCTTACATAACACCCACCACCAAAAACCAATACAAACCCGGCACCCACAGTTACATAACAATCGATACTTAACTCGCACACTGTCTTCGTAGCGAAGCCACATCCGACCAATTGCGTGCACAGTTCAAGCGAGTGCAACTCGTCGATTCAATTTGAATCGGAGACAAGTGGGGGAGTTTGAGGGTGTTTGGGGTGTTGGGGGTGCTGGGGGTGCGGGGAGATTCGACTGACGACGCCGCGCTGATGGCTAAATCGTGTTCGATTTGCACCTGGTTTGTATGTACCTGGGAAGGTGCTCTACTTGTTATAAAAAAAAAGTTTGATCACCTTGTTTTAGTTAAGTCGGCAGATGTCTTAGACATTCGATGACAGATATCGTAATACGTAGGTAACTGTTTTAATTCTGGTACATTTAAAGAAAATAAATTTGATGTGTTATTTTAATTCTACTTGTAAAACAATAATAAGTACCTAGAAAAAATGCTCGTAATATAATTAAGGCCGGTTTGGGTAGAACCACGAATTCACCGGAAGACAACTTGTAGACACTCACAGAGGGTACATGTAGAGCACATTCTTCTATGTACAGAGGAACCACATAATGTTCTCACTGGTAAAGTGTCACCTCCGCTGCATCGCGATTCACGACTGCAACTTGCGAAGTTGCCGAGTTTTTGATTCGGTCAAGTAGAGAATTGCAGCCGATACAAATCTATACTATCTCTCGTGAAAGTATAAATTTTGTGACTTTTCCTAACTTCTATTGGTAGCCGATATCGGAGATTATTGACTAACAGATCACCTTTGTCTGAATGCTAAAGGTCTACAAGCCTGTCTCTGAAAGAGCATCATATTTTGTCAAGAAACCAAATCATAAATATTTTCGTCATTTTAATCTATTTGTAATGCTATTTTGTACCATTTGTACTACTTTTCGCGGTGAGTGAGAATTAGGCTATCTAGGAATTACCTTATGTTTGTTTTTTACTTCATAAATTACAACATTTTGAAGTAGAGCACATTACTCTTTGCACAGTGGAACCACAGAATGTTCTCGCCGGTAAACTGTCACCTCCGCCGCACCGCAACTCGCGACTGCAACTTGCGAAGCTGCGCCGAGTTTTTCCAAACTTGCAACCTTACTAGCTTCCGTTGGCGCCGGATATCGAGAATTATTATGCGCTGGAAACTTTGAGGTTATAATGTCTTCTGTGCTGGTAACTTTTGAAGTACCTATAATGTGTTTTATGCGCTGGGTTACCAAGTGCTTAAGGGTCATACCAGCCAGGAAATTATTCGGTATTCGACTGGCGGCATCTAATGTCAAGTGCTGTTTACACAATTTTGTTGGTAGCGCAACCAATGTGGCGCCATCATGATGTCCTAGTGAGGTGTGTTATTGTGTTGTAAGTTGCCTCCGACAGCACTACTTAGTCGGAAGACCTTTTGTAGAGAACAGTAAGTAAAAAAAATCTATAAAAATAAGGCATCAATTTAAACCAATTTTCTGGTTATAAGTATTAGTTCAAATTATTCTATGATCTATGACCAACAGAGAAATTACAAGTATTTATTCTATCCTAACATTAATACAGAAAAAGTCACTTAATAGAGGTACTCAGTAAATAAAGACCAATTTTAAATTATATTTTCTTACATCATGTAACTTATTTGATTTAATTCCTGAGCAAACGCTCTCCCTTGATCCTTCCACTCTTCTCTATCTTGCTTACGTTCCGGCCAATCTCTTCGATAAGTAAGCTTTTTTTATGTACTAAAAACATTTCTCTCATATTATAATAAAAAAAAAAAAATCGTTACCATAAATAATTATTTATGGTAACGATTTTTTTATCGTTTTTTCTGTCTCTACTTGAAATGTATCAACTTCTTTACTTAGATTTATAATTAATTGCCAATTTAATTCTTAAATTGATTTGTTGACTACGTTCTAATAAAATAAAAATTAATCTACGGCAAAAAATACTGTCTATCCAAATTTAATCTTTAAACCATTGTGCTTTTATAAATCTGACATCGCAAAAAAAAGTAGCTCAATTCAATTTCGCGCGGTATTATTTTCAAAATCATTATATTATCCATTTACGGTTGCAGGCAATTGTTTTAATCCGATAGCTAGCGCGGCCCGATGTGGAATGAAATAATTTAATAGCCCCCCTCCCTCTCCCTCTCGATCCAAGATGGCGGCGGGGCGGAGCAGAGGGTGGGGCGTGCCGCCTCATTTGAATTTCGAAGCCGAGCTTTTCGAACGTGTGTTCGAATTACAACGGGTTTTCGGCCAATTAATTTCGGCATAATTTGGTTTCTGCATTGTTCAGCCGTTGTTTGCAACTAGCTTCATTGTTATTTAAATTGGCGGTTACAACATGGTGTTCGGGATTCAATACAATCGTTTTGTTCCAATAAAAATATATCGTGAGAGTTTATTTTGTATGATTAATTAACGGGAACTATTATTTTCCGATTTAAAAACTTAAAATTAATTATAAACTTTATTTTTTTAAGGTAACAATAAAACAAGTTTATTTGATAATTATTTTGGGTTGATGCCTACTTGCTTCTACCTCTACAATAATAAATGATGTTTGTAAAATCAATTGAATTTATAAAAGCTATTCTCATTAAGTAGCTATGATATTTTACTATATTTCTCAACACTATTACTGTTATCAATCACCAAAATTTAACTAAAACCCGCCTTACGACTCTACATAATCTAACAACATCACCCGATAACAACGGATGTCAAAACAACGAAAACACAATTACAAAACTCGAAGAACCCTTAATTACAAGTTTCCGAACTAATCTGCGACACCTCAAAGGAGCGCTATTTTTCGTTCAAAAAGTCTCATAATGGTAGCTAGCAAACAGTGTATTGTGCGAACTTTCACAATATTATGTAGAGTGGTGTAATGCCGAGACAAAGGGCTTCCCGCTCGGTAAATAGCGCTTTGTACAGCAAAGCCAAATTTTGACAATCACTAGCTACGCTACGGACTCTCGTAGCTATGTGAGGTGGTCAAAGAGTAGAGATGGGGTTCGTAGAACAGCAAGATTCATTTGTTTTCCTGACTAAGGGTGCCTTTTCACCAGAGATGTGCTATGCAGCTATGCGCTACGAAACTATGTAACTCTTTCCACCATTACTAAGCTATGTAGCTGTGCGAGGAAGGTGCGCTGCGAAGATGCGCCTCCGCAAAGTAGCTGTGCTACGAGCTATGCTACGTATCGATAGTAGGGAAACGGCGGGGGCACCGGCGCGGTGAGGGGAGAGGCGCTCCCGCATCCACAGCACGCATCCACAGCACGCATCCATAGCACACATCTATAGCACGGATCCTTCCATAGAAAAAATATAGCTTAGTTGAATCCGTTTCCACCGGTGCTATGCTATGTGCACCAATTAATATGATTGGTGGATATCAAACGCATCCGTAGCATCGTAGCATAGAACATCTCTGGTGGAAAGGTACCCTAAAGCGCAGGGTTCATGCTACGTTTTCCTATTTCCACACGTAGTTTAATAGTTTTCTACTGACACCGACTGGGATGTGGAGACCTCTTATCATCATCATCATCATCATCATCAGCCCATTAACGTCCCCACTGCTGGGGCACGGGCCTTCCCTATGGATGGATAGGGAGATCGGGCCTTAAACCATCACGCGGGCCCAGTGCGGATTGATGGTTATTAACGACTGCTAATGCAGCCGGGACCAACGGCTTAACGTGCCTTCCGAAGCACGGAGGAGCTCGAGAAGAATTTTGATGAAAACCAAAGGCGCTGTGTTGCTAGGGAAAATTCGAGAAGCTTACTTGATCCACGATGAAATATAATAAGTATTTTTGTACATACATTACATAGACTCACACCCGTTATCCCTAATGGGGTGAACAGAGCCACACACAACAAAATTGCCCCTAATTATCCATAATGTAAGAAAGGACACAATCCCGATTTCGGATTTTACGACATACTCGAACAAAAAAGCAGCTGAACGAACGAAAGATTTATGTATTTTATTCAGCCCTAGAACCGCATGGAAGCTCTTTTGTGGTGTAATTAATTACATAATACATTGGCGTAATTTTGTACCGATTTATTACACTACTAGCTATAGCCCGCGGCTTCGCTCGCTTTAAATTCGGGGTAACATCAAATCAAATATACTTTAAAAACATCACAACATCATGCATGATTTTTTTGTTAGTCATTACTATTTTTTAGCTTTCTACCTTGAATATTCCGGAATGCTCCATACAAACTCCCGCCCCCTATTTTAGGGAAGTGGGGGGACAGAAAAAGACAAAAAGAAGCCTATGTCACTCTCCATCTCATCAACTATCTCCATTTAAAAATCACGTCAATTTGTCGCTCCGTGTTGCCGTGAAAGACCGACAAACAAACAGACAGACACACTCATACACTTTCACATTTATAATATTAGTATGGATTAAAATTCCTACTATGCCTTCACTTCAAAGTCTTTAGATGTTAAATTATCAGGTAATGGTGATAATTCCTGTAAATACCATCTAATTTTATTTCAAGTACTTATATCTGTCATTTTCTTATCCGTCGAAAAGGAAAGGGACGGGTAATCGACAAGCATAAAATTTATGGAACACACGTAAATTTTAACACAAATCTAAAACAACCGTCTAAAAATTTTATATTGGCCAATAACCCGACAGAATTAAGTTGACAGCACACGTCAAATGGTTTGCATACCAGCGAGATACCTTTTTGATTCGCTCGGGTTATTCATATTAAGAGCTGTCAATCATCTGTCCCTTTCCTTTTCGGCGGATAAGAAAATGACAGTTATAACATAAATTAAAATTAGGAGGTGTCTGCAGGAATCGGGGCCAATATCTAGTTTCGTCTTATCAGGTTACTACCCTCATTTGAAATTACCTCATCTTTATCGTCATTCTTATCGTATCAAAAAAATACATTTTTTCCTTCCAAAAAAATCCTCTGAAAATTGTAAACCCGATATTCTTTGCCGGTTTTCCCTGTGTGGGTAAGGGGGGGCCTCCCCTCAAGGGAGCAGTGGGGACGTTCCCGCAGTCCAATGTTGACAATTGATGGATAACTCGTGTCTTCAAAAGGCAGGATTAATGTCCCTTCAAGGTGCTGTTGCAGGCACAATAGTGTCAATCCTTGAAGGATTACTTCTCAATCCTCATTCAAAGACTTCAAGTGCGGATATTTTTCAGGACTCTTCAGCGGATTATGTGACGGGAATTCGTTTTCATTTGACGCTTTTTCGACGCTTTCTTTTCGTCGGTTTTTGGTTCGTGTTCTAACAAAGGAGAGGGATTTTATGGAGTTTATTGATATTGTATTGTTGAATGATAATTATGGAATTAATAAAATAATAATTCATTCCGATCCATTCATTTTATTATGTTGCGTAATATAAATTACATTATAAAAAATATACTATTCAACAATGCGTTTACTTTCTTGAAATTTTCTGATTACTTGGAACACGAATGCCTATCCCATTAGATATCACAGTCGCAGATCTAATCAATAAGAAAATGTGACTTATATTAATAACTTACGGATCATATTTTGTATTTAGCAGATTAATTTCTGACAACTTGTGGATTTGCCGTTTGCCGACCCAAATGTACAGTCATGAGCAATATTATGTACCCACTTTAGGACTCTGTCGCACTAACATATTTGACATTTAGTGAGACTTACAGTTCAATTTGTCAAAAAAGTTAATGTGACATGGTACCAAAGTGTATACATATTAATGCTCGTGACCGTACGTAATTGGGTTGTGTACTAGGTTCAAGATAAATTATGAAATTCTGAATACTAAATAAAGATAGATCTAAAACTAACGAAAAACATTTTCTTTTTTCTATTTAACTTATTTATGAATTTTAATAAAGAAAAACGTAATAATAAGTCTGACATTTTATCATGTTTTTCTATGACGTCACAGTGTGCTTTTTCATACAAATTTCATAGTAATTTTGTGTATTGATGTTTAATAAAAAGTAACTGATTTGACTAGTTCGAAACTAGCCTATTAGCGTCTGTTATCACAGACGTGGTTAATTACAAAATTACGAACATACACATATCTACGTTCCATTGCTGGGCACATTCATTCCCTCCTATAACAGAACATAGGTACTCCTCTACCCTGCTTAAACATATGCTTGAATTATATTAAGCTAACTACCTAACTAACAGCCTCGAATAGTTAGAGAATTGGGCTCACAATCTCAAGTTCGATTCCCGATCGGGAGGAGACATTGCAGGCTTGAATAACCTGATTGTCCGAAAAAGTAAGATAATTTTGTGCTTCAGAAAGCCGTTGGTCTCGGTTATTAGCCGTAAAAAACACTTCCACCAACCCGCAGTGGATAAGCGTGGTGGGCTATCCTCCGCTTCCGTCATTTCTCCGGTAGAATGGGCGGCCTGTATCCATCAGTGAGACGTGTATTATGCTATTTATCCACATTAAGCTATAGTGGGTATGAGCAATATCATGTACCCACTTTAGGACTCTGTCGCACTAACATATTTGACATTTAGTGAGACTTACAGTTCAATTTGTCAAAAAAGATAATGTGACATGGTACTAAAGTGTATGTTATGTGGTACTTAAGTGTATACATATTAATGCTCGTGACCGTACCTACAGCGTCCAAACGTCAGTATCTCTCTACAGTCATGAGCAATATCATGTACCCACTTTAGAACCCTGTCGCACTATCATATTATTTGACATTTAATGAGACTTACGGTTTAATTTGTCAAAAAAGTTAGTGTGACATGGTACCAAAGTGTATACCTACATATTAATGCTCGTGACCGTACGTATAACTGCAGTAAGGCAAAACCAATCGGCCTAATAAACGCAGAGCAGAGGTCGTCGCGAGCCAACATTATGGTTGACAACGTTTATTACTAGTGCTATATATAAAATGTCGTGTTGTCCGGCATTCGTCCCTCTGGTACATTATTGACTCGTCCAATAAGCGGCTGTGTCCGCGCGCCTTTTGCCGGCTTCTTGTCAGGAGACTAGGGAGACGGCTTCAGTTCAAATACTTGCATTTTTTGAGATAAGTAATACAAATACTGAGAATTATTGAGGACAGAAGAGGCAAGATGATTGGACACCTAATAAGACACGACGAATTTATTAAAAACATCATAGAGGGAAAGCTAAAAGGAAAGAGAGGAAGGGAAAGACCAAGAAGAGCTTACATGGAACAGATTAAAGAAAAGGTTAACGTGTCTTATGGGGAAGTCAAGGAATATGCCGTTGATAGAATGGAAAAAGCTACACCGACAAGAGCGTGGCTCTTAAATTGATGATGATGACAAACAAAAAAGAAGCAAACCATTCTAAGGTGCTCCAGACGAAAGTTTTGACTGAAAATGTTGACGGGCAGCTCGCGAGTAAGCGATTTAAAAGAGCTAGCCTTTTTTACTGGATGTATTATATTATTATTTTACACAAATCAAGCCACTTAGGCATTGTGTATGGCAACGAGGTAAGTTGTGCCGTGCGGTAAGGATTTTTTTTTATATCAGTCACAACTTTGACGTCTTCAGGAATTCAAAACAAGTTACTTGCTTACCTATTATTATGTTGTATGTAGTGTTCACAGCTAATATTTGTCACGTGACCGTTTAGCTGATATTTGAAGAGCGCATTGCACGAAGCGCCCGCCACCTCTTGACGCCTTGCGCCACGCGCGTTTCTCCAGAAACATGACTTTGGATTTTTCTCAACCTATTTTGAGTTCAAAAGGGTATTTGATTGTGTCAAAAATAAATTATAAAATGCTAATCTAGAAATAGAAGCGAGTCTAAGAAGATGAAATATCAATCTCATTTCACTTTTCGACTTATTTTCCTATTTTCTTTATGAAAAAGTACGACGTTTGACCGATTTTATCGATGGCGTTACAGAACAGTATTTCCGTAGTTTATTTAGAAATGTATCGTTTTGACGTGGCTGTACTGGGCACCTTCAGGCTTGTTGTCTTAAATTTTGTAACGGGTGAGACCCCTCAGCGCTCCCCATTTGTCCGCCAAGTAGTTAATGCCATCTGCGGCAAATCTACAATAAGTCACGTCAAAAAAAAAAAAAGAACAAGACGTGTCTGTGACGAAGCTTTTCTTTTAAACAGTGGTTTTCCATGCTAGTGCAATATCTGCGGTGTCCTTATCCCAGCACATTCCGGCGCGTGATTAAATGAGCCGCCGGCCATCGCGCGATATTGCCGGCAATCGCGGGGCTACGCGCGCAAATGTGGCCCCACTAGCCCCCACACATGTATTATGGCCCCTTTTGTCCGAGAATATTGGTGTTATGTAAGTTGATAGCCGATGATCTTCTTCTTCTAATCCTTTTATCCCCTGTTGGGGCGTAGCGCTCGAATAACAGATTTCCACTCCTCGCGATCTTTTGCAGCTTGCTCCCATGATATGCCGAGAGTTTTTAACTCTCGTTCAACCGACCGTCGCCAGGTCTCTTTGGGCCGCCCCCTTTTGCGTTTTCCACGCGCACACCAGGTCAGAGCTCGTCGGGACGGGTGTTCCACAGGTCTTCTAAGGACATGACCAATCCACGGCCCAGTGGTTGAGCGTTGTGCTCACGAACCGGAAGTCCCGGGTTCGAATCCCGGTGGGCACATATCACAAAAATCACTTTGTGATCCCTAGTAGTTACAGGCTGATCAGCTGATTGTCCAAAAAGTGAGATGATCCGTGCTTCGGAAGGCACGTTAAGCTGTTGGTCCCGGTTACTACTTACTCATTTAAGTAAGTAGTCGATACATAAGCCATGTCAGGGGCCTTTGGTGGCTCAGTAATAACTCTGACACCAGGGTTGATGAGGTTGGTAATTTACCTCACAACCCACACGATAGAAGAAGAATCTCCACAGTTCTGTGTTTGTGGTAACTTTAGGCCTGAAGATCTTTAATATTTGCCGTAAGCATTTATTAACAAACACCTGGAGTTTGCCGGTTAGGTCTTTCGTGACAAATCATGTTCATGTCCATGATAGCTGATGATGAAAGCGTAAAAATGACTGCAACAAACTGAGTGTTGGGCTCACGATCCGGATGTCCCAAGTTCGAATGGATTTGGGGATTAATAATTGGGTGCGTTCCATTTTGTTTTTTTTTTTTTTATTTTCATCTTTAGTTGTGCAGGATAGCACATCTTTTTATAGAGTTTTACCTCTTTTATATAGTTTATTCTTTTGTCTTTGCTTTTGATAATGACTTTTGTTCTTTTGTTCTTCTTGTGAATTATATTATATTTCTGTTTGCATGAGAAACGATTTTATTATTGGTAGTTCACCAATACCAGTGACTATTACCAGTGAGTGGCTATTTATTAAAAAAGTACCAACATAATGCCTCTACCTAACCATGTTTCTCCAGCCGTACTGACCACAACAATCCCGGGAAATGGACAACCACCTTCGACCCCCGGGTATCTGTATCCATTGCCGGGATAAATTCATTACCGTACACATCCCAGATTGCTTTGGGGAAAAAATATTTTCCGGGACAATCGTGTTTTTGCCTTCACTTAGGTTCAGTAGGTATTTTGCTGGACAATCAGTGGATGTTTTGTACTATTTTGTAATAGAGAAAATATAAATTGCAAATCAAAATTAAAAATATAAAATCAAAATTTAGATGTGATTTTCTTCAACAAAACGTCGATTAGGTATACACTGTTTTAATTTTACGCGGTTATTATCATAATTAAAACACATAATAACGGGTTCACAGTGTCGAAGTATGTGGAGTCTCATATCCCTGATTTAAACGTGGTAAGAACCCGGTATTATGTGTTTTACTTTCAATTATAAAAATGGAGATACTCATTTTTACTTGGATTGCATTTGGGGATTATTTAATTTCCTATGTATTAATAAAATAACGGCCTCTGTGGTCCAGTGGTTGAGCGTTAGGCTCACGATCCGGAGGTCCCGGGTTCGAATCCCAGTGGGGAAATATCACAAAAATTACTTTGTGATCCCTAGTTTGGTTAGGACATTACAGGCCGATTACTTGATTGTTCGAAAGTAAGATGATCCGTGCTTCGGGAGGCACGTTAAGCCGTTGGTCCCGATTACTACTTACTGATGTAAGTAAGTAGTCATGAGATTACATGAGTCATGTCAGGGGCGTTTGGCGGCTCAATAGTAACCCTGACACCGGGGTTGATAAGGTTGTTACTACACCTCACAACCCGCACGATAGAAGAAAAAAATCAAATATCCTAGTACGAATATAGTTACGAAATAAAATTAATGGAAAGCATACGTTGGGAAACCCTGACACCAGAGAAGAATAAAATAAAGTTATCAGTAACTTTTTATACGTATTTATATTTTTTTTGTTACATATCTGGTCAAGCATGCATTTTGCCGACGGGTCCACTATTACTGCGGATACCTACTACAACATACTGTCTCAATATTTGACGCTGTACGCTACAATAGGCCACTCGCCGTAAAGAGACTCGCTGTAGCCAGAGTCGCCGTAGCGAGAGTCGCCGTAGCGAGAGTCGCCGTAGCGAGAGTCGCTGTAGCGAGAGTCGCCGTAGCGAGGGTCGCCATAGCGAGGGTCGCCGTAGCGAGGGTCGCCGTTGGGAGAGTCGCTGTCAACACTACAATTCAACTTGACTGACAGCGTAATAAAATCATTAACATATAACATAAGCGACTGTATCGCAATTGGGATAGTCACAGGTACATCCATCGCAAGTTGAACTAAGTACCCACACCTCACCGAACTTTCTGTTACACCAACGTGATAGGTGGCGAGCCGTAACGCCGTCTATAATGGTCGAAAAACAATGATGATGATGGTTTTAGAATAGTTAGGTTAGGTTAGTAATATTATTATGAAGAATTTGTTACGCAAAATTATCACAAAAATGCTTGTGAGTTTATAATCTTCTTTTCTCGAAGACTTCACAGAAGCCGGAAGAATGATTGTTTTTAAGTAAGACATAATGTAAGTCGTATAGGCAATAAAGCAATTTTTTGTATACGACAGTCGCTGAAATTTTGCTGAGGATTAGGTGAAAATTGTATAAATAAAAAAAACATGCATAGTTAGGTATTTGTGCCTAAAAGTACCTCAATATTTTGTGCCGAATAATTTATGTCACAATACTTTATCATACTGCAAACTTTCGTCGCTTGAGGAATTAATGTTGGGGTCCACTAGCTTCCTTTGCGACACTAGTAAACAAGTTTTAATTTTCAAGCGACTCGTGTTTGCATGTAAATCGGTAGCATATCTCGTGGCTTACGTCATAAGTAGGTACAGATATTTTTTTTAAATCTGTTACGGGCACCTAAAGACTTGAGCCCAAAGCCTCTTAATAGCGACAGATTCGCGAAAAGCCCGTGTATTTGTACCAAGGCAAACATTGGGAACAGAGTAATACGACGCGACGAACATTTTTCAGAGTAACAAAGCGAATATTGGAGAGCCTCCACAAAGGGCAAGCGGCGAACGGGGGTAGACTAGTGTCGGAAGCATGTCGATAATAAATATATCGATAAGTTTAAAAATAAATTTAGGGTATGTGAATTATAATTCTCTTCTGTGGACTTCACCAAAATGGACCTTACCTTATTACCTATTTACTTTATTTCTTGACGTTTAGGAAGAGGTGGAGATTTTTAAAAACTGTTCTATTGTACAAAGTTGCAAAATGGAAAACGCTGTTTTAGATACTACTCTACGGAAAGCAGAAAGCTCGGCGGCTATACGCTCGGTGAGGTATGGCTACTTAGTTCATTTTGTGATGGATGTACTTCTGATTACCCCATTGGGATATAGTCGTGAGCTTATATTATGTTATTCTAAGGACCACCTTCGTTTGCACCACTTTCGTTTCATGCACTCTCTCCAAAATCATCATAAGTACATAACTACTCGCGCCGGTTAGAGATATGTGATACCTATAATTTGTTTACCTTTTCTTTGAAACATTATCAAATTATTACTAACTAGCTTTTGCCCGCGACTTCGTCCGCGTGGTGTGTTATAAAAGAGAGATCTTTGTGTGTGTGTGGGAGTGCATATCAAATTTCAAGCATCTAACTTATGCAGTTTAGATTTTTTCATACAATTTTTTTTCCGCTAACTCCCATTTTTCAAAATACAGCCATAACTAAACTTTATATTTACTAAGGTATGCATGCATGCTAGATTGAAAACATCTATCGTACGTAGTTTCGATTTTTTTCATACTTACAAATGTTTTTTCCCTCTAACTCCCGTTTCCGTCGGAATTTTGCAATATCCTGTTGCAACTAAGTTAAGCAAGGAAAGCAACTTTAAGTTAACTAAGGTACCTGCATGCTAAATTTCAAGCGTCTAACTTAAGCGGTTTAGATTTTTCATACAAAAGGATTTTCCCGCTAATTCCCGTTCCCGTGGGAATTCCGGGAATTCCTTTCTTAGTGCACATCTACGGTACCTAAGCTACGTCCCTTCCAAATTTCAAGTGCCTACGTTTAGCCGATTAGGCTGTGCGTTGATATGTCAGTCACTCGGTTTCTCCTTTTATATATTTAGATTAAGTGCAGTTTTCACTAAAATCGATCGTTGGCTCGACTGTTATAGATATCGATACGGCTCACCACCTATCACGTTGATCTAACAGAAAGCTCGGTGAGGTTCAGTACTTAGTTCATCTTGCGGTAGATGTACCTCAGATCATCCCAACTGGAATATACTTGTATGCTTAAATGTTCTGGGGGGTTAAAATGGCCACATCGAAGCAATTCATCGAAAATACATAATTGCAATTTGACATTTGCGCATGTCAAAAAGTAATACCTAATGCTTCTTTAGATAAATTGCTTCGATTTGGCCTTTTTGACGACACCTCTGTCATGTTATCAAAATGTCGAATCGATTAGCGTGATTACGCTCCGATATTTAATAAACTACTTATTTTTATCGACATTCCCCTCCCTAGTGACTGACTCAGCTCCCCAGCAAGTGCCTCACAGTTACATACGTACGTGTAATTGTTTGTAAGTACATTTTTCTTTGAGGTTACTCTCTATTAAATGCTCAAAGTCGAAATAGGGCGCAATGGGCCGTATGAAGCCTAACCACAAAGCTGCAAAGGTGTAACATGAAACGACCATAATTGTTCCTCAAATTATTATGAATTTTGTACACGAGCTCAAACGGCGCAAATTACGAGTTCTCACATGTTTAGGGTAACAGGACCTTTGATGTTCATTTTGCGGTATAATATTGTTTTAATTGAACAATTTGTTGTAGGGTAGAAGACCATGGTCCATGTTCACATAACAACATAACATAGCATCGCGCCTGTATCCCCGAAGGGGTAGGCAGGGGTGAATATTATGGTATCTATATAGGTACATCCGCTCCTCGCCAGCTATTTTGAAGTCCCATGTAATACTCCTATTGAGCTTGTTTTGGCGTGACTTATTGTAGGCGGGGACTGTTCTTGACAAAGGTATACTTTTAAGTAGTGAAATCACATACCTACTTTAGATAAGTATTTTCTGATGCAGAAAACAAAGTAGAAAATGCGTTAAGCTGCATAGCGCAAATAATAAAACACTCTTTTTAAGGTGATAAACTTTTTAAATGTGTAAATCTTTTTGTATTTATTATAATTATTAACAAAACAGTAAAAAGACAAAAGAAGAAAACAAAAATAAATAATTTTCGTAAGTCTTCTTTCATTCATTCTTTCTACACGTCCGAACTATCTAAAGAAATTAGAAATTAAATATTAGCTTTAAGTTGTATTCTGCTCACACTAACATGGATTGCGGGCGTGAGCTATGTCTCTGTAGCCTTCAACCTCGGTTTTCTTTTGAACTAAATATTATAATAAAAAAATGTACTTACAAATATGTATTACTTGTAGCGTAAACGACTGCAAAGTAAGTAAGTTTAGTTAAAAAGTAATCATTATTAGTAGGAAGCTTCCGTGGTCTAGTAAAGGTCCCGATGACTCGAATCCCGGTGGGAACAGGGGTTTTAAAAAGGCCATATCGCAGCAATTCACCTAAAAAAGCAATATTGCTATTTGACATTTGTGTGCTTTGTGCACTTACTTGTATAAGTGTATTGCTTGTGTTTGTGTGTTGTATGCTTATTTATCCATTATCCTACCTATATATAGGTATAGGTAGGTACTTTAGTCTAGTGTATAGCTATTTTCTAAACCTTTAAAGTAAGTATAGGAAAAACACCACTGTTTATAATGTCCACTTATCATCTCAAAAAAGTCGTAATCCCTCAATCCCCTGACAGACATTCTCCCATCATTAACAAGTTGTTTGTACAACGTCTTACAACAGTTGTTTCTGACGGGTTCTCACATAAAAATCTCATATAATCTTCACTAGAGATGCGTGTGAGTGCGAGCGGGTAGCGGCAAGCGGTTGAGTGAGTAGCGAGTGACTAGGGGCCTTATTTTTGAATAGCTCTTCTTCAACTAGTGTGCGAGAATATATACCCGTCTCATCTTGCAAATGACAAATTCGGATGCGCTACGTGAAATGGGTATATATTTTCGAACGTGAGTTGAAGGCGAGCGATTAAAAATAAGGCCCAAGGAGACAGAAACTTGTCACGCCTGCGAAACGGATAGGTAGGGTATGGTCACGCTCGTGATTACGCCCAACTCAGGAACGTATGAACGGCCACTCTCCACCCCGCGGCAATTCGTATCGACCGCCGATTTACCTCACCCCCTCTAGATCTTACTTTAGTCTAAATAACTGTAAGTTACTAAGGAGAAGAGCACGCGCAGACGCGATTACGTTTACGCGATAAGAATAAGGTTTTACAATCTCTTCTACCAATTTGTACTTCGTTCTGCTCTAGTAATAGGGATCACGGTCTTTTTTAACGTAACTTATTATAATTACACGCATAATGGGCCATCTTAGAGTCTAAATGCAGAAATAGAGCCCACTGACATAACATAACGTATCTCATTGTAGATTTGCCGCATATTATATTTTACCCGTTACAATTTCAGACAACAAGTTCACATTTGGGCGCGAATCTCAGCTTAGGGCGTCGTGCTAAAGAATTATATATGAAAGAATTGACTGGCCCTAGTGCGCTGAATGAGGGAAATCGTCAATCAAAATCATACTACATTTTATGGGTTATACCTATTTAAAAAATTCTAAATACACCGTTCATCGCGTTATCGCTACCACTAAGACACACATCTATGAACCATGCTTACCCCGTAAATATTTACAGTACGTCACATGTTTGCAGTGATTCGAGGATTAGAGGATCTCAATATGAGCTACTAAAATCATTAATTACCCTTTGAGACTGTAGAATTCTACGTCTCATGCTTTAATATTGTAGTTATCTTCATTGTATCCTTTATTTTATTTAGGTCGGTCAATTTGTTAATGAAGAATTTTCCAGACTATGTTCCTCGAAACGATATAGATGGTGCTCTAAAGATTTTCCATCGTAGATATAACCTTCAAATTTCATGAATAATGCATCTTTTATCTTTCTTTTTGAGGTAGCGAAAGGTACATCCATCGCAAGATGAACTAAGTACCCACACCTCACCGAGCTTCAGAGCTTTCAGAGCATTTTAATTGGTAGGTAGGTAAGTACCAATTACAAATCGGAATAAATGGTTCGGTGAATCACCGCGATCTAAAAGCTCAACAATAAATAAAACAGAAGTCAAACAAACAATATTTAGTTGCTCATAAAAGAGGATTTCACCCATTTATATCATAACCAATATCCATACAGAATTACGAGTGCGGTATTATCCTTCCTTACGCCATCTGTCGACAAGTTTTAGAACTAAACATGCCAACATTTTCCATTTTACAGCTCAACAAATGTATTTTCTACCCTATTTATAACAATCCCAATGAAGGGACCGACGGTATTTATAAAGTGGTCGAAAACACAAAGACGACGGGAGATTCACCCCAATTTTGCTCTTGAATTACGGAATTTTGAATCGTGTTTGTATGAGCTGTAGATTCGTTGTAGGAGAGGGAGTAATAAAGTTGGGTAGCAATGTAAAGTCAAAGTGTAGGGCTTGGCAGTTCATGGGTGGTCATTACCAGCTGCGATGATACCGTGTGGGGTTAAAATGGTGTTTACTAGGTGACTAGAATACTATTCTGTGAACATTTCTGATTTATTCAATTATTCATAGACTGACGTTCAACATTTAAGTTCTTAATCATCTAAGAAACTCTTTTACAATAAGTACACGATTTAATTCCACCGTACCGCAGCGAGATGATTTTGACAAAATTTATAAAGCGCCTAAAATGTTTGTTAGGCACTAAGTAATCATGAAGTTTAAGTGTTAAGAAAAACGTATCTGAATGAATTCAAGTTTTTTTTTGACGTGACTTATTGTAGATTTGCCGCAGATGGCATTAACTACTTGGCCGGACTAATGGGGAGCGCTGAAGGCTCTCACCCGGTACAACGTTTAAGACAACAGGCCTGAGGGTGCCCGGTTGGGCGCGAACCTCGGCTCAGGGCGTCGTCTGAGAGGAAAAAATATTTGAAAGAATTAATCGACCCTAGTGGGTCGATAGCGATAAGCGCTGAATGAGGGAAATCGTAGACCACGCCGGCGGGGTCGGTATCGGGGCCCTGAAGTGTTTGGTGTCGCGAGCTGATTGGCTGTCTCTATGGCTAGAATGAATTCAAAGATTTCAGCATTTTAGTGGAGTTTTTCGACTACACCGCTGTGGAACCTAGTATACTTAATACTATAAATTTTCAGTACGTTTTTGGTAGGAATGTCAAAAAAATATATTTTTTTACCAATTTAATAGCATACACAATTTTATTTTCACAACTAACTTATATGACGACAACAGAAGGCAGTGTCATTTTACCTCCCCTCTAAGCTCTGTCACGCAGGGACTCAAACCCAGAATAATCTGATTCATTAAACACTTGTGCGAACAAGTGTCCATATAATACGATTATAACGTTTTATTGAAATAATCATTTGCCTGTACGCATGAGGATTTTAAATTGGATGGAAAAATCAAGTGGTTTTGTCTTAGACTACATGACTGTAATTTATTAAGTACATAACTTTATCAAATTTAGGTAATTTACGTACCTATCTAACTTTATCACCCGGCTGTGGTAGCCCAGTTGGTAGAAAGCTTGCCTCTCTCTTTGAGGTCGCAGGTACGAATCCAATCGAATTTTTTTTTGCTACTATTATTATTATTAGTAAAAATGAAATTTTAGCTGTAAGATTTGTACTTGTAATGTAAAAAATAAATGATTTGTTTACATAATTATTTAGTATAAGTACATCAATGATTCTTAAATTAATTTCTTTGCACAGATACTACGACTCCAGCGTTCCCGGCCAAGGGACTACCTATTCTATCCTGCCCGAATACTTTTAAAATTAAAAGGGAATGAAAAATTCGCGAAATTCCAAACTTTACTGTCCATATTTACACAAGTAATAAAACTGACATAATCCCACGAAATTCTGTGGCATCACGCCCTCGCCATTAAGGGTTGTCCAGGGGTAAATACTTGCATATTTTGACGTCACCCAAACTATAAATTATGGTATCAAGAGATATATCCGATGTCGTTATTGGAATTTGTTATTTAATATTACGGTTTGTGGCCATATGGTCAAATAATTGTTATTGTGGGTTTTTGTGTTTGAATTGATTTTATTTGTTTAATGATGATTAAAATTATCCTAATTTTGGATTCTGAGAGTGGTGATCAGTGTAGTTATGTACATACGCTATAACAACCTTTGCAAGATTGAGTAAGTAAAGAAAGAAAATATTTATTAATAAATTACAAACTCAATAGGGGGAAAAAAAAACTTACACAAAATCACAATTATTAACAAAAACGTAAAAGGAACAGAAAAATAATAATAAAATTAAGTAAGTAAGTAGCGTAATATAAGTGACCTGTGATGGCGTCTAAACACAGCAAAGTATGTGCGTGAAAATTTTTGAGGCCGAACGCCCAAAAATCCGTGTAGTGCAAAAAATCTCTCAAACTCTAGCTACAGTAAAAATGGCAAACTGTTGCTACTGCGCAACCTTTAACTGAACCTTCAAGGCATTTGCGTTCGTCAGCCACATTCGTGCCCAATAAAGGAACTGAGTCTATAGAAGGTCACCGTCGGCCGTCGGCGGACCCGTCACAGAGGTAATCTATAGCTGTTTTTAATAAAGTACGCAATCTAGGTACCTACCTACCTAATCAAAATAAAAATTCATTTATCAATACTCGTTTGTCAATTTACCTGAAATAGAACTCAGGTTTTCTGAATTGTTAGTCCATCGCTCAACTACTGGACCACCGAATTCATCGTAAGTCGTTCACGTCTAAGCAACCGTTTTTAGCTTTTATTTATCATGTATTGTCTCAGCCCGAAAATGTCCGAGATTATCACATACATACATAACATAAACAGCCTATATACGTCCCACTGCTGGGCACAAGCCTCCTCTCAATCAACCGGAGGGGGTATGGAGCTTACTCCACCACGCTGCTCCACCGCGGGTTGGTGGAGGTGTTTTAAATTATCAATTCTTGAAAATAATTAATTAAAAAGAATAAAAATCCCTTTGCACACTAAAAAGAGGGTTATTGTTTAAACAATATAAAATGCACTACAAAATGTATTCGGAATCGATAGTTAAATAAATAAAAATAAGAATGTTGCTTAGGTAGGTATTTTCGTTGTTGGCTGTCAATTTAGTGCCCATCTACGATACTTTACATCAACTTTTATAAATTAAGTATATTTAGTTAGTTACGTATGTTTCTGATTGTCTACATAGCTTACTTTTTAATTTCGAAATTAAAATAAATAATATTATAAATATATTTAGTTAGTATTTAGAATAAGTTTTCATCGAATAAAAACAATTCTGACTTTTATTTTATTTATTTTATACCATTACCGGTAAGTAATTCTTAAGATTTATCGTACCTACTTCGGGTTTTTATATATATTTTCTTTCTTCTTTCTTTATATTAATAAAACACATACTTATGTCAATACTCATGACCGTACCTTCCACTTCGGAATATAATTATGTTGATTACCATAAAAAAAGTTGAGAAGCAAGCATTCACCTACCTAGCTACAGAGGCTTGCTAGCACGCACACTATACTTTGTCACATGAGGTCCCTTTCAGGACCTGTATTCCTGATTGTTTCTTCAATACCAACGAAACCATTAACTAGTTATAACCAGTTCAAAACCAAAAATCCCTGAGCTTTATTTGATTTATTATATGTATAGCGTCAATGACTTAACTATTATAATGGTTCTGCTGACCACATTTAGCCTGGGAAATTAATAATCGGTCATAATGACCACATTCAATACACCGTTATTAGCACTTTGGTCATTTAAATTCAATACTTACTTACTTAACTGTTATTATTTTAAATAAAAATGAAATCGTTTTGGTTTTGAGTTGAACAAAAGTTAGTAGGTGGATAATACAGTTGAATAGAATAGAAATAGAATAGAAATTGTTTATTATAAAGTTGTAATGTTTGTAAGGAAAAATCAAATTCCAAATAGATAGTATTCAAACACGGGTTTCGTACTCAACTTCGAATGACGTTGGCTCGATGCTCGATACCTCGATGTCCCTATCAGTACCTACTTACCTATCATACTCACAAAACAAATACCTAAGTATATTATATACCCACCTACATAGGTACATAAACTCACGCCTATTTCCCACCGGCGGCAGCGGGGTAAGCAAATAAACAAAATAAAAATCTAAATGCAAAATATTCTAACTGGAATCCACAAATAAAGTTTAATAAATCGGATGACAACTTGTAACCTGTGGTGGGACGAAGTTCGAAGATCAATAATGTAGTACTGGTGGTAACAGGTGATCAGCGCGTTATCCCCTTATGTAATGGTCTATCCATTTAGAAAGGTCAAAATTCCTGTGATTATTTTAATAAAATTTCCGGTAAAAAAATCAGCTGAACGCGTTTCATGTTTTTTATTTGCTCCCAACAGCATTTTTATAAATCTTATTAAATGAAACCAAAAACTAGGTACCTAACACAATGAAACCCGCATATCACTCTACTTAAACTTCAAATGGTATACAAATCGAATAAAAACGGGAAAACACAATACAAATAATTGCGTTAAATTCGCGCCACTTGAGTTAAACAATGGTGGTATTGGCGCCAAAATCAGGGCGCGGTGCACTTAACCATCTGTGAGTTGTGTGCGTCCTCATTGTGTCCTAGTCAGATTTTATAAAAAAAATAAAAAGTTTCAACTTATTAAATACACTTAATTTTATCATGTTTCTAATAATAATAATAATAAAAACACTTTATTGTACACAAATTCACAAAACAAGCAATTGTTTATTTTTGCGGTACTTATATGCTTTTTTAGCTTTTTGTACACGATATCGTGTCGATATCAAATCTAGAATTCATCAGCTAGCAGCTTACTCATGCTGTGATTGATTAAAAATATTAGGTACTTACCAGCCCAATGTGATCGAGTACCTAGAAGAAAAAGTTTTCATTATTTTTGTTTTTCTTCATTGTACTTTCATTAAATAATTTATTGTTCAACATCTCTCTACATAATAAATTAGTAATTAATTAAATAATCCAGCTTTATAAGTATAGCTTTCTTTTTTTTTTGTTTTGTTTTTCCCCGAAGGGTAAGGCAAAGGGAACTATGCACATACAGCCATGTCTTACGTATTTTTTTTCTTGATGATTAATGAAATGATGAAAGGTGATGATGATGAAACCTAAGCCCGCACCCTCGAAGCAGACTCCTACTCCGAACCCCAAACGAATTAACTCAAAAGTCCGCATAAACTTTTGAGTTATGAAGCGGCTTCCCGGCACTCCAATATAATAACAGTTTATTGAATACTCCAATATAATAACACTCGCGAATGTCTTCCGACTAACTTAATGCGATCATTAACCACAAAACACCACTTCGTATTAATTATTTAGATTACTCAATGAAGAAAGCAACTGTCCCGTTCCCGTTTCCCGCCGAAAAGCCGTATAGCTTTCTTTGTAAATATCAATCTGGAACTGTTTTTGTCGAGCACAAATGGTGTCAAGTTATACGGAGGCACAAGCAAACGCTCTATTAACTAAAGTACGTCTGGGTTGTAAGTAAATCTTATTTCATACAAAAAAAGTGGCTAGTGTTTTTGTAGTCTCCGTTTGATTGATATTGGGTGTTCCTTCTTTGACTGCTCAGTACGGGTAAAAATAACCAAAAAAAAAAAAAACAATAAAAATGTTGGGCGTTTTATTGTAAGAACTAAACGTTACGGTTAACTTTATTACAACTTTATTACTTGTTTTCTTTGCAGTGGTGATTTAATGAAACCAAAAACTACCTAACACAATGAAACCAGCATATCAATCTACTTAAACTTCAAATGGTATACAAATCGAATAAAACCGGGAAAACACAATACAAATAATTGCGCACTAGTTTAGTTTCGGTTGCCTAGATATTGTAGTGCCTCTGGGATGTTCTGTTTCTGGCGCACAGATGGTTTTGCAGCTGTGTTAAGGAAACGTGTTGCTTCTCTCATGCAGAGAGTAATGTCCAGTTCTAACACCATCATTAGAAGTATTGCGACAAGTTTCGACTCTCACATCATGCGATTGCAAAGTAGTGGTGTACTATGATAGTTATTTAAGTATTGTTATTATTGTCAGGTGTTGTTATTTTTGTAAATTTTATTATTATATTTTAATTGTGTTATATTTTGTATGTATGGAATTTTTTCTGAAATAAAGCTTTATTATTATTGACAAAATCTATTTTCAATAGACGTTTTGAGTGCTCTGTAAACGCTAGGTTTTGAGTTTTGACAGTTTTGACATTTTGTTTTCAATCAATTTGGCTATAGAAAGGCTTTTCGGCGGGTAACGGGAACGGGACAGTTGCTTTCTTCATTGAGTAATCTAAATAATTAATACGAAGTGGTGTTTTGTGGTTAATGATCGCATTAAGTTAGTCGGAAGACATTCGCGAGTGTTATTATATTGGAGTATTCAATAAACAAAGTGTATCTGCCTATTTTCGCTTCGTGCCGGGAAGCCGCTTCATAACTCAAAAGTTTATGCGGACTTTTGAGTTAATTCGTTTGGGGTTCGGAGTAGGAGTCTGCTCCGAGGGTGGGGGCTTAGGTTTCATCATCATCATCTTTCATCATTTCATCAATCATCAAGAAAAAAAATACGTAAGACATGGCTGTATGGGCATAGTTCCCTTTGCCTTACCCTTCGGGGAAAACCAAAACAAAAAAAAAAAAAATTGGCTATAGAAATCACGTAATTCTAGTTAAAATTAAATAAAAATATGTGTCATTAGCTATTTTTTAAAAAGAGCAGGTTATATTTATTTCTAAAAATGTGGCAATTGTTGCAAAATCATTCATGTTTGCTAATGAGGCAAAGGTAAAGTTTCATAACCTATTACCCTATGTTTTCTTCCAATTACTTATACAATCTCACTGAAACTTTGTCGTTACAGGTTGCTACCAGTGAAAACCAATACGCACTTTACAAATTTGATAAAATCGAAACCGTCAAAAATTGTGAAACGTTATTTTTCTGAAGTCAAAAATTGTCCAGAAAAAAGTGCAAAGTCCAATATTTTTTTAATTTGCAGCCCTTGGAAGTTGTGTACAGGTGTTAGTGTAGGCCTTGCTGCTCGTTTGTTGTTAGATAATGGAGTGGCTTACTGTAAGGCACAGTCAAATTCTAGGGTAATACAGAGAGGGTCAAAGATAAACGATGATAGTGCTAAGTTTGACTGGAAAAGACTATATCTATACCTAAAGCCTCATAAATGGCTGTTGGCTGCTGCTGTCGGTGTAAGTAAACTTATTCACTTTTTTTAATTTTTTTACTATTTATTGAACTTGTAAATATTTGTCCAGCTGCTAATATTAATAAAGATGCATTTAAAATAAAAATAACATTATATTTGTAACCTCTCAATCCTAAGAAATTCATAAATATTGGCTGACAGATTTTTGAATGAACATTTATTGCGCACTTTAAAAGGACTTTGGGTCATAAAACCTTAACCTAATTCTTTTATTCCAGTCTGCATTAGCAGTGGCATTCCTGAATGTCTACATTCCCGCCATGCTTGGAGTCATAGTCAATGTATTAGCAAATATGAAGAGCAGTCAGGCGGACTTCATAGAACAAATCAAACTGCCGGCTATCAAGTTAATATCCTTGTATATGGGACAGGTAATGTATTGTTTTTGGTTTGTGACTAGGATATTTCTTATTGTTGATAAGAGCTGTTTGAGTCAGAACTTTTTTGATTTAATTTTCTCTTTATGAGTTTCCCTAACGTCCTGACAAGAATTAGAAGAGGGAGGGAGATTTTTTTAAATTTATTTATTTAGATAGGTAAACCAACAGTACACATTATATGGTAAAGTTCAAAAAATTCAAGTCTTAAGTTAATTTTTGTATATGTGCCCCAACTACTGGTGACACGGCATTCACAATTACAACAACAAAACATATATCTAAGTATTATTATAAATAAATAAATAAATAAAAATAGCCTTTATTCACCGATGTACAATTCTACTTTACATAGGTTTATTATATGTAGTACTTATTCTAATCGGGCTGTCCCGAGACATAGGCCTCCTCCATCATGCGCCAATCTGCTCTACTTTGTGTGTATCGTCTCCATCCCTTAGGTAGGTCGTCCTCCCATCTTTTGATTGGCCTCCCTCTTCGCCTTTTGCCGTCTCTGGGATACCATTCCGTGATGTCGTGTCGTGATGGTGAAGTATTATTATATTAGTATAAATAAATATGTATAAAACTTAAATAGAAATTATCTTCTAAATGAAAACAGTGAGGTTGGCTGGTGAGGTTGATGGATGCGATAAGTGCAAGTGTGGAGTATCACCACAAACTATGGCTCACCTTTTATGCTGTCCTAAATGCCCTAACACTTGCACTATTAATGACCTTCAATATTTTTGAATGCAATATGCGAAAGTTCTATTCACAATGCTTATTTATGACATCTTCCCTACCAAAAATAAAAATATAATATACTACAACTTCCACAAGCATTCCTTTTTTGAAATTTACAAAACGCAACTCATTTGTTTAGGTAGCCAAATAGGCCAAATAGATCGATATATTTTACTTAATAAGATATCTATCATATAACCTCTGTTTGACCTCTGAATGTAAGGGCATGTTGGCAATCTTGGCAAGGTTAAGAATACTATCATGTGTGTCAAAGGTGTACAATAATATTATAATAAATTATATGCCAGAGAGAGAAGAAGCGACAGACAGGCATGTCGCTATAAGGAGGAGGCCTATGTCCTGGGACAGTCTGGCATATACATAATACTTTCAGACAATCAGGTGATCAGCCTGTGATCTTCTTTTTATCTTCTTCTTATCGTGTGGGTTGTGAGGTGGAATACCAGCTTCATCAACCCTGGTGTGTTATTATTGAGCTGCCAAAGGCCCCTGACATGGTTCATGTAACGATTACTCACTTATCAGTAAGTAGCTAGTAACCGGGACCAAAGGCTTAGTATAGTGCCTTGCAAAGCACGGCTCAGCCTGTGATGTCTTAGCCAAACCGGCAGCCCAACAGTATGCGAGCGAAGCGAGTGTCGTGATCCAGGATCCCCTACTTGACCCTACAGCATATAATTATTTTATCATTCCGCTGATAAAATAGTAGTCTTCACTTATTATACTTACTTCATCATCATCAGCCCATTAACGTCCCCACAGCTGGGGCACGGGCCTTCCCTACGGATGGATAGGGAGATCGGGCCTTAAACCATCACGCGGGCCCAGTGCGGATTGATGGTTATTAACGACTGCTAATGCAGCCGGGACCAACGGCCTAACGTGCCTTCCGAAGCATGAAGGAGCTCGAGATGAAACCTTTTTTTTTGTGGTCCCCCATCCTATGACCGGCCTTTGCGAAAGTTGCTTAACTTCAACAATCGCAGACCGAGCGCGTTTACCGCGTTTATACTTACTTATTACATACTTATTATGATGACTCGCTAGTTTGCTCTGTATAAAGGACAACCACTGACCCACAGGATGGCATTAACTAAATAATGTAATAAATAAATATAGTAATAACTTTGTATTCTTCTCTTCTTAACTACCTAACCTATTAACCCAACATACTACTCCCTTCCAGGCAGCGTTCACATTCATGTACATCCACCTTCTGTCTCAAGTAGGAGAGCGCGTCGCGTCACAGATGAAACAGGACCTGTTCGTGTCCATACTCAACCAGGACATGGCATTTTTCGACCGGGAGCGAACCGGGGAACTTGTCAATAGGTAATTTAATTTCTCATTCTTTATTTATTGGGCGGAAGGCAAAAGGGAAACCACTGCCCTATTTTTCCCTAAAAAAAGTAACATGGAAAATGCTGCACCAACAAGAGCGTGGCTCTTAAATTGGTGATGATGATTCCGAGAAACACTTAGTAGATTAAAAAAAAAACAAAAGAAAAGAGTATGACTAAAAAAAATTCTTTACTTTTTAATCCTTGTTATATTCATCGGTCTATCCTTTTGTAACTACTTAAAATAAATGTATGCGAAGTGGTAAAACTATTATTATATATATTATAAAAAAATCGGCGTTTTTTACCACAGTCTACGAATGTTGATCAATCCACATTAATTTTAACATATTTGTAAATTTCAGATTAACAGTAGATGTTCAAGATTTCAAGAGTTCCTTCAAACAAACCATATCGGGTGGTTTGCGAGCTATTACACAGGTAAATGCTTTCAGAACTTCAGACTTCTTCAAACATCAAAAGTTAAAACACAATCCTAAAATAGCCCAAATCTTCTTATTATCGTGTGGATTGTGAGGTGGAATACCAACCTTATCAACCCTGGTGTCAGGGTTATTATTGAGCCGCCAAAGGCCCCTGACATGACTCATGTAACGACTACGTACTTAGTTTACATCAGTAAGAAGTAACCGGGACCACCGGCTTAACGTGCCTTCCTAAGCTCGGATCGTCTTACTTTCGGACAATCAGGTGATCAGCCTGTAAAGTCCTAATCAAACTAAGGATCACAAAGTGATTTTTGTGATATATCCCCACCGGGATTCAAACTCGGGGCTTCCGGATCGTGAGCCCAACGCTCAACCACTGGACCAAGGAGGCTTAAATAACCTGATTCCTGTACTCACCATCTAATTTTATTTTAAGTTATACCTGTCATTTTCGTATCCGCTGAAAAGGAAAGGGACGGGTAATCGACAGGCATCCTATTTATGGAACACACGTCAATTTAGGCAGAATATTAAAAACCCTTCCAAAATCTTTTATTAGCCAATAACCCGACAGAATTAAGTTGATAGCACACAAGAGGTGCACATGAGTGAGATGCCTATTTTATTCGCCCGGGTTATTTATTCATTTTAAAACTTAACTGTTGTCATCATCCGTCCCTTTCCTTTTCGGCGAATAAAAAAATGACGGGTATAACTGAAAATAAAATTAGGAGTTGAGAAACACTTAGTAGATTAAAAAAAAAACAAAAGAAAAGAGTATGACTAAAAAAAATTCTTTACTTTTTAATCCTTGTTATATTCATCGGTCTATCCTTTTGTAACTACTTAAAATAAATGTATGCGAAGTGGTAAAACTATTATTATATATATTATAAAAAAATCGGCGTTTTTTACCACAGTCTACGAATGTTGATCAATCCACATTAATTTTAACATATTTGTAAATTTCAGATTAACAGTAGATGTTCAAGATTTCAAGAGTTCCTTCAAACAAACCATATCGGGTGGTTTGCGAGCTATTACACAGGTAAATGCTTTCAGAACTTCAGACTTCTTCAAACATCAAAAGTTAAAACACAATCCTAAAATAGCCCAAATCTTCTTATTATCGTGTGGATTGTGAGGTGGAATACCAACCTTATCAACCCTGGTGTCAGGGTTATTATTGAGCCGCCAAAGGCCCCTGACATGACTCATGTAACGACTACGTACTTAGTTTACATCAGTAAGAAGTAACCGGGACCACCGGCTTAACGTGCCTTCCTAAGCTCGGATCGTCTTACTTTCGGACAATCAGGTGATCAGCCTGTAAAGTCCTAATCAAACTAAGGATCACAAAGTGATTTTTGTGATATATCCCCACCGGGATTCAAACTCGGGGCTTCCGGATCGTGAGCCCAACGCTCAACCACTGGACCAAGGAGGCTTAAATAACCTGATTCCTGTACTCACCATCTAATTTTATTTTAAGTTATACCTGTCATTTTCGTATCCGCTGAAAAGGAAAGGGACGGGTAATCGACAGGCATCCTATTTATGGAACACACGTCAATTTAGGCAGAATATTAAAAACCCTTCCAAAATCTTTTATTAGCCAATAACCCGACAGAATTAAGTTGATAGCACACAAGAGGTGCACATGAGTGAGATGCCTATTTTATTCGCCCGGGTTATTTATTCATTTTAAAACTTAACTGTTGTCATCATCCGTCCCTTTCCTTTTCGGCGAATAAAAAAATGACGGGTATAACTGAAAATAAAATTAGGAGTTGACAGTTATATTCAAGTTTTAAAGTTCTGTACGTTGCTATTGCGCGCGTTTCTAACGAGTGCGAAGAGGATAGACTGACGATCACACCTACTTATGATCCTAACTACCTATCACTTTATTGGACACAATGAAAATCCAATATAACCTTATATACAATCGTTTTCTTATATTTTCCAGGTGGTAGGATCCGCAGTGAGTCTGCTGGTGATCTCACCGCACCTGACAGGGCTGACGATGGTGTGTGTACCGTCTGTGGTCATCGGAGGCACCTTCATTGGCTCCTTACTGAGAAAGCTGTCTAGAGAAGCTCAGCAACAGGTAAACTCACATAACATATCATAAACAGCATGCGTACGGTCACGAGTACTAATATGTATACACTTTGAAACCATGTTACATTAACTTTTTTGACGAATTAAACCGTAAGTCTCATTAAATGTCAAATATGATAGTGCGACAGAGTTCTAAAGTGGGTACATGATATTGCTCATGACTGTATCTAGCAGGTATTACACACACACACACACACAAACATTATTGATTACATAAACGCGGCCTGGACTCCATATGAATAGAGATTGAATAGAGAGACTGTACGTCATTGGAATTGCCCTCTTGTCAATCAACAGTAGCAGCTTCTTTCTCCCGGCTATACAGGCTGTGAGAAACTGCAGTAGTTTCATTCCACCGTTTCCTCTTTTGTCTTCGGATTTACGGCTGGGTTCCATCCCTATTTGGTGGATATCCCAACCGCTTCGGACGATTCCTTCATTATGCGCACTGCTAAAGAGTGGAATTCTCTGCCGTCTTCTGTATTTCCAAATGCATATAACTCGACTGATTTCTGGGCGAGCGAGCTCATTCTTAGGCCTCGTCAATGCCTTCGGGCAAGTCTGAGGTCAAGAGCAAACCTATCAAAGGTAAAAAAAAAATACAAATTGACGATTCAAAGCGTAACTATGTTGATGATAATGTTGTCTGCTGAATAAACATATTCTTAATTTGAATTTAACCTGATGAGACACCCTGATGAGGTATGGCGCATACCTAGATATTAGCCCCAATCAGCCGGATGGTTCCGGATATTAGCCGTAAAAACTCCTCCAACCCACAGTGGAGCACTGAGGTGCAGCAGGTAAACTTAAAGTTGATTATTATAGAATTCAACAACAGAGTAGTCCTTCGGGCTTCTTCTTATCGTGTGCGTTGCGAGGTGAAATATCAACCTCATCAGTCCTGCTGTTAAGATTACTATTGAGCCGCCAAGCGCAGCTGCTTCAGGATTTTACAGTACACCTCTGACCGCCATCGGGGATACAGACGTGATACTACACAATGTGTGATGAAATCCACAGATAGAGAAAGCAACGCTAGTCGCAGAAGAAGCGATATCAAACATGCGTACGGTTCGAGCGTTCGCGGGCGAAGAGAACGAAGCGAGAATGTTCGCTGAGGAATGCGAAGCTGCTGCTGATATGAGCATGGAGCTGGGGCTTGGAGTAGGATTATTCCAAGCTGGGACTAACTTGTTTCTGAACGGGTGAGTTGAGGTTTTCTATACTGGACTGAGGATCGAATCATCATCACTAATTTAAAAGCCATCTCAGCCATCAGTCAATCTTGTCGGTGTAGCATTCTTTACCCTGAATTCGTACGTACGGAACAAAGCGGACTGGAAACGTACTTTTTAATTTTAAAATGGTTTTTTATCTGCCTCTGAGAATAGCCTGTAAATCTTTTAACAAGCCCGGCTGTAGGATAATGTTCCATAATCATCACTAAGAGCTACGCTCTTGTCGGTGTAGCATTCCTCTACATGCTACTTTTTAGGGAAAAATAAGGCAGTGGTTTCCCTCGTGCCTTCCGCCCCGCAGTACTCTGTCTGACGCGAGAGTGATGGCGTCCAGAGCAGTCTATTTTAAAGCCGTACTAGGACTCCCGTCCTCCGCCTTTGAATAGTACTGACAGTTACTGCTGAGGATCGAATAACGACATACAGATCGTCTTTTGAGTAACCGGCAGAGGGATTTTGACGAAAGGCAATGGCTTGATCACATATTACCGTACATTAAAGGAACATAATAGATGGGTCAATTTTGTCGTCAACGAATTTATATGGAGTTTTTACTGACTTTTTGACGTTTGTATGCATTTGACATTGATCTGGCAGATTTTTTGTCGACGCCTGCCCCATAGTCGTTTTATTCAAAGATATTCGACTTTTTTCTGTTATGTGGCTATCACCAATTGCTAGTTCTGAATTACGAGGCCGGGTGTGCGTATTTATGTGCTCAAGTTGTAGGTTTGGTTGACTAGTTTATAGAGAATGTGATGGGATATACTTAAAAAGGCAAACGATAACTGAAAGTAGTCACTTAAATGCGAGCCCGGTGCCTAACCTAACCTACCCAACACTGTGAATCTCTTCTTTCCAGTATGGTACTAGCAACAATGTTCCTCGGTGGTCACCTGATGTCAACCGGTCAGATGTCAGCGGGAGACGTTATGGCATTTCTAGTCAACGCCCAGACCGTGCAGAGATCTGTGGCACAGCTGTCTCTGTTATTTGGATCTGTGGTCAAGGGCATCAGTGCGGGAGGACGAGTGTTTGAGGTGAGATTAACGTTCTAGAAAGATCTAGAACATTTCAGATTGTTTTATTGGACCGTTCAGATGTCTGTAAAGTAACTGTGTCGTAAATGATCCTTCGTTCAGGGATATGTCAACAAAAGATGTTATGAAATTTAAAAAAAAGTTTTTAAATATAGAACGTTTTTGTGCAGTACATAAACAAGGAGCCAACGATGGACACGTCAGGCACGAAGACGATCAAGTACCACGAGTTTCTGGGTGACATCGAGTTTAAGAACGTGACCTTTTCTTACCCCACGAGACCTGAAGCGGTAAGTAATTAGTAATACAAAAATATATACACGCCACGACACTATTTAGATATGGGGGTTTAAAAAGGTCTAATTGAATCAGTTCATTTCAAAAGCAATATTTGACGCTGTTAACATTTATAACGCACTCACGTAATGATGTTTTAGATGAATTGTTTCAATGTGATCTACCCTTTCAGAATCACTCCTTTCAATCCGTTCACTCCATTCGTTTCAACTCAATCATCCATCTTTCCTTCATTATTCTTCTTTCAAAAATCAATATTCGACCTCTTGCTTATCCCACATACATTTATATGCGATATAGAATCATCATCTTCAATTTAAGAGCCACGCTCTTGTCGGTGCAGCATTTCTGTAAAATACTCTCCAAGCTACTTTTTTAGGGAAAAATAGGGCAGTGGTAGAATAATACAGGGATATTTTATTTATCTTCACTCCTTTTATTTTCTCCTTTTTTTACAAAAAAAAAGCTGCCTTTACTCTCCGACCTCAATAATCATAGACAATCCTTTTTAAATTCATACCATAAACAAGCAAATCTCCATTAATTATCCTTCCATAGTATTCTCTCCTACTTTCTTATCAATATTACGTTCCGTTCTACTCACTTTCGAACGTGTATTATTGTTTTCAGGTCGTATTGAGACATTTCAATTTGAAGATACCAGCGGGTAAAACCGTAGCTATTGTGGGCACTTCAGGGAACGGGAAGTCTACTATTGCAGCTTTGTTAGAAAGGTATGTCACACAATACTCAGTATTCACAGACACGTATGACGATAAATCGTGAGATTCATTGTGGCCTTTTTAAACCCCTTGGAAAGTACCCTATGTTATATTCTGTACCCCCATAATCGGTCGAACAAACAAACTGACTTTGACGTTTAATATAATAGAATAATTTATTTATCTGCCTAAAGGCTTGGTAATAAAGCTCGTTATTATTATTATTATGTTTGTTTATGTACATTAGCAGCTCAGAGCTGATCTAGACGATCTCAGAGCAGATGCGTTCCTGTCGTGCGTGTGTGTGTGTGTGTGTGTGTGCGTGTGTGTGTGTGTGCGTGTGTGTGTGTGTGCGTGTGTGTGTGTGTGCGTGTGTGTGTGTGTGCGTGTGTGTGTGTGTGCGTGTGTGTCGTTTTCATGAGCTGCGTGCGTGCGTGCGTGCGTGCGATTGTGTGTGTGTGTGTGTGTGTGTGTCGTTTTTTGGGAACGGAAAGTCATTGGACCAGACAGGCCAATACATAAATCCTCTATTCCAGATTCTACGACGTAAATGAAGGTCAGGTGACGATAGACGGCGTGGACATCCGCGAGATGGACTGCAGGTGGCTCCGCGGGCGCGCGCTCGGGCTGATCAGCCAGGAGCCCGTGCTGTTCGCGACCACGGTCAAAGAGAACATCCGTTACGGGAAACCGGACGCTAGCGATGCCGAGGTGAGATGAGTGCGTTTTATAAAAGCTCTTCGTAATAAACCTACGCCTCCGTAACAGCCTCCGTGGTCGAGTGGTTAGAGCGTTAGGGTCACGATCTGGAGGTCTGGGTTCGATTCCCGATGGGGACATTGTCGAAATTACTTTGTGAGACTGTTCTTTGTTTGGTAAGGACTTTTTAGGCTTGAATCACCTGATTGTCCGAAAAAGTAACATGATTCCGTGCTTCGGAGGGCACGTTAAGCCGTTGGTCCCGCAGTGGAACAGCGTGGTGGAGTATGCTCCATACCCCCCTCCGGTTGATTGAGGGGAGACCTGTGCCCAGCAGTGGGACGTATGTAGGCTGTTTATGTAATAAACCTACGCGGGAAAAGACTTTTTTTAAAAGGGGGCAATACAGCATTAACTGTCATACAAATAAGTGATAGGAAAATAATTTCACCGCTTTCTAAATTTAAATTTTGTGACAACATGTCAAACGACAAATAAGTTCGTAACAAAATGTTACTAGTTGTAGAGGGTGAGATGGCTGACCGTATTTAAAAAAAAGAATAGAACAATCAATTAAAAAAATACAATCGCGTGCAACTCTCCATTATGAAACGAATTTTCAATATGAAAATGATTAGGTATATAACATTTTTTGCCATTTTGCTTGTAGGTGTAGTATGTATCACTCAGGAGAAAGTACGATTCGCAACTCGGGTGCATTAAGCATATCTACACCCTCAAACACTAAATGACATGCAGTTTTGTTAACACTTTTAAGGACAGAACCACTAATCACAAGGTGTCATATTACCTACTATGAATCATCAATGACCCATGATATCTGTCCGTGAAAGGGTTAATTGGGACATTGTCGTGAGCTTATGTTATGTTATTTTATTCAATTCCAGATAATGAACGCAGCAAAAACAGCAAACGCACACGAGTTCATCTTAGGCTTTCCTGACGGTTATAACACTCTAGTGGGGGAGCGAGGCATGTCGCTCAGTGGGGGCCAGAAACAGAGGATAGCCATAGCCCGCGCCGTGTTGAAGAACCCGCCTGTGCTCATACTGGATGAGGCTACTAGGTCAGTACTATGCTTATAATAATAAACCAGTATAAACAAGAGCATAATACTCTAGTATGGGGGCGAGACGTGTCGCTCAGTGGGGGCCAGAAACAGAGGATAGTCGTAACCCGCGCCGTGTTAAAGAACCCGCCTGTGCTCATACTGGATGAGGCTACTAGGTCAGTTGTACCCTTATAATAATAAACCAATAATAAACATTTTGGTCATTACATCATAGGTTAAAGCGTTGGGGCTCACAATCTGGAGGTCCGGGTTAAATTCCTGATGAGGAAATTGTCGGAATCACATGAGACTGTCCTTTGTTTCGCAAGGACACTGTAGGGTAAATCACGTGATTGTTCGAAAAAGTAAGATGATGTGCATCGGAATGCACATTAGTCCGTCGGTCCCGGGCTAGCTCAAAACACCTCCACCAACCCGCATAGGAGCAGCGTGGTGGAGTATGCTCCATACCCCTCCGGGTGATTGACGGAACGCCTGTGGTCAGCAGTAGGACATAGGCTGTTTATGTTATGTATGTTAAACATGTTATACTGGATGACGCTACTAGGTCAGTACAACGCTTTTGATAATAAACCAGTATAAACAAGGGCATAATACTGTAGTGTGGGGGCGAGTCATCGCTCAGTGGGGGCGAGAAACAGAGGACTGCCATAGCTCGCGCTACGTTGAAGAGCGCGCCTGTGCTCATGCATTTGTATCTCCATCTGAATTACTTTCAATCATTTATCAATTCAATCGGTCTCTCAGTGGCCGTGTGACGTCACATTGGCTCTACAATTTAATTCAAAATACGAATACTCAAACAACTCGTTGTTTTTCAGTGCCTTGGACTCAGCTGGTGAGAAGGTAGTCCAAACGGCGTTGGAGACAGCTGCTAAAGGCCGCACCGTTTTGGTGATAGCTCATAGACTGTCAACCATCATGAATGCTGATCTGATCGTCGTGCTCAATAGAGGGAAAATTGTTGAGGTGAGTCTCTGATGCATTTTAAATAAGATTCTTCTCTTGTGTGGGTTGACACAAATCATTAACAACCCTGGTCACATGTGTTGATCAACTTACAACGTCCTGATCAAACTAGGATTTAGAACCCGGGACTTTTCTTTCATTCTAATTTCTACTGCAAGACATGGGGGCCGTCCATTAATCATGTGATGTTTTTTCCTCCCCCTCCCCCTTGGTGATACATGGTGAGGTTCAAGACTAACCCCCCCCCCCACCCCCTATCCCATATCACGTGTATTTTTAAGTAAAAGATCATTCGCCCACTTCGTAAATTCTTCTTTGACAATAATATTTTTGTACACGTTTGAGGAAAAAATAATTGCACGGAACGGATTCGGTTCAGTATCGCGCGTTTGCCGAAAAAATAAATACTCGTGATATATTACTACACCCTCCCTCCCCCCTTATGATATTTCGTGATTTTTTCATGGACCCCTCCCCCTCTCTCGTGCCTCGTATGATTATTGGACGGCCCCATGTCTGGTCTAAGATGGCAAAGTTAATTTTACCCCACTGCGGCGAAGAAAAAAGGAGTGTTTGTATGCATGTATGTACGTCTGTTCCCTTCTAACTTTTAAACCACCGCTAAGAATTTAACAGATGAGGTGTCACTAGAAGCGTCTTGATTGTCCGGTGGTTAAAGGCTATGTGACGTCACACTAAATTCAATATGGCGCCAACTTTTATATACTGTTTTATGTATATAAAGTTTATCTTATCTTTTCTTATCCCACAGATGGGCACCCACGATCAGCTGAAGAAACAAAAAGGTTTCTATTGGAACCTCATTAAACAACAGGACCAGGATGCAGATAATACTTCCAGAGCATTATGAGGTTAAAGCTCTAGTTTATATAGGTCAATTTTCCTTAGCACCTGAGGCTTAGATTCTAAATGATGCTAGTTTTAATTTGTTGAAGCTTGTGGAAGAGTTTTTAAGTAATTTAAGCGTAGTTGGTCGATTATGTGAAGCCTTACACATGTTGCAATATTGGTAGTTTCTCACCAATGTCACTTGACTTGCTAAAGGTCGGTTAATTAAACCAGCCCCCGCGGCACAGTGACGCCGTCGCTAATTATATCGAGGGCTTCGTTCTACCAATGGCCGTACGACGATTATCTGCGTAGATAGCATTCGCTGCCTCTGTCGATCGAAGCCCTCGATATAAATCGCGACGCGCGCGACGCAGTTGCCGTGCCGCGGAGGCTAGTACAATATGAGGCTAGTGTAATAGGAGGGAACGTTCGTACAATTCAATTTTATTGTACAATTCTTTAAAAACCAAATTGTTTTCGGAAAATATTAAATCTAAATTGAATATAAGTTGACTTTGACTGACAAAAAGAGTTCATATACAATATCATAGTAGGTATATTGTAATCACGGTAGAAAGAGGATGGAAGAGCCAAGTGAGCGCGAAACGCGTGCCCTAATGTATGAGCAAATAGTTCATACTTCAACTTTGCACTCCACTCCTGTGCAAACTTTAAATTTTATTATAATAATATTATTTTAATACATAAATATGTATTATTTGAAATTATTATCAAGTCAGAAAAGCAATTTTATTTTTGAAGGTCTACACTGTAAGTTTTGTTCTTAAATCATTAAAATTATTATGTACCTTACGTTCTTATGTAAATAATTATTATTGCTGTGTTTTTGAATCTTGCTATTATGGTCACTTTTTACAATGGTTTTAAACGTTTTTTTTTTAATAAAAGTTGTTTCTAAGATTATAAGTTGCATTCTATTTATGAATATTTCCATTTTGTGATAATTGTATTTAACAATTTAAATATACCAAGGAGGTTAAATGTGTTTTTTGTAAATTATATTATGAACATTATTTAAGGACACTAAAACTCATAAGTAGTAAAATGTAGAAGAAGCATCTTCGCATTTATGTGTATTTATTGTGTTAATAAATTATTTTTCGTATCTGTATTTGTATTGTTGGGAATCGGAGGAATAAAAGTGTTATCAATATCTTATTTTGTTTTCTTTCTAATACCTAAAGGCGATAAACAAAACTGATATCAAAACGATCGCTTGTTCGTTGTTTGAGTTTTGGTTTTGATTCAGTCATGTGTACAAAGGTAATAGGTAGGTAGGTGGTAAGGTAAGGTAAGGTAGGTTGGTTGGTCATGTGTAGGTAAGGTAAGGTGATTTGATGATCAATGAATCAAACTAGCGAAAATAAACTGTTTCAATGTCATGTCAAAGTAGGTATGTACAGTCATGAGCAATATAATGTACCCACTTTAGTGAAACTTACAGTTCGATTTGTCAAAAAGTTAATGTCACATGGTACCAAAGTGTATACATATTAATGCTCGTGACCGTACACTCGTATTCTGTCCGCGTACTTTAAGTTGCTTCTCAAACGGTAAACGCCGGTTCGAACCCCGGTACCGGACTTGTAACAATGAGTTATTAATTTATCGTAAGTGCAGTTAGTGAAAACACAGTTGTTTCGACCATTATAGACGGCGTTACGGCTCACCACGTTGGTCTCTGAGGACACAGAAAGCTCGGAGAAGGTGTGGGTACTTAGTTCACCTTGGAATGGATGTACCTCTGGCAACCCCATTGGGTTATAATCGTGAAGACATTTTTGAATTAGGTACCTACCTATGCGTATAATCAAAGAGCAAAAGTTCAGACACAGCCCAGCAAATTATTTGTAAACAGTGGTGAAATTATGAACCATTTGTTGTCATAATTATAAAATTTATGTTTTTGTAGGTCTTTTTGGTCTAAGTATTACAGAGTTTTAAGTTTACGTGGTTATAATCATAATTAAAACACATAATAACGGGTTCTTACCGCGTTTAAAATAGTGTTATCTGACATGTTAGCTGACAGCTAACATTTCAAGGTTAGCCCAAGTCACAGCTCAAGTGACGTAATCTTTCCTGCGTTGCCTGTTCGTAAAAAATAAATTAACCACGACCAATGTTCTTATATTTACTTTGCAAGGAAATATTGAACTTTTAGTTAGAGATTTACTTACAGTTTTGATATTTTTTTGTATATGTGACAAGTAATAGTAATTAAATATATTAGTCAATAATTCACTTAATTTTCAATAACAAAATTTACGTCCTTGGAATCATGGAGATACCAATTTAATGGTAACACAGCGGTAACACTTACGTCATCAATAGGCTAGCAATGGCGGCTTGTCATAGCATTGAGCAGATTGAGCATAAGTACCTGGTTTTCTTATACCATGCCCAATATGATTCGACACATCAACGGAAACACCGATTTCGAGAACTAAAATATTGTAGAGTCCTACCTTATAGCAGCACACCATCCGGGGTCAGCGTTTACCACCTCCTAGCCGGAGTCCCATGCTTCATGAAAAAAAAATCAAATAAAAATATTTATTTCAGTATCTTGAGGTAGCTACTTAATACAGTTCAAGGGCAGGGGTCACCTTATAAGAAAACATTTGCTTGAGTTGGTTGGGTGACCCCGCTCTTCCGAAGTTGTAATGTAATATTTATTTACCTTTAACTAAAGTAGGTAACTCCAGTAGCAACGAGACAGTTCCGAAGTCTCGAGTTTGATTATTAGCACTACGTACACCACTTAATTCTAGAATAATCTGTTATGTTCATTATTCGCACACACAAACACACAGTTCACAGTTGGCTCAACTTTTATAGACGGCGACACGGCTCACCACCTATCACGTTAGTCTAACTGAAAGCTATGGTGTGAAATCTTAGTTCATCTTGCGATGGATGTACCTCTGACTACCCCAAATGGGATGAAGTCGTGAGCTTATGTTAATTACTCGAGTTAAGATAACTTTACGTATTTTCTGGAATATTTTTCGGGCAGATGGCGAAGGTACGTACAACTGAATAGTAACTAGTGAATTATATTCTCTTTGAAGGTACTCGACAAAAAATAAAGTACTCAACTACACCACTAGAGGCGCCCAGTAGCCGCAGTCGCAACCTAATCCAATCCTTTTTTCTCATTGGACAGAAAGTATGAGTGTGTCGACAATTAAACTTGTTGCTGTTGGTCGAAATTCCAACAATAAGGTAAAACCATACGCTAGTTTCCAGGCAGTTAAATCAGTTACTTTTCCCAAAAAAAATATTAAAATTACTATGGAATTGAGTCATGTACTAGGTTCAAGATAAATTATGAAATTCTGATTACTAAATAAAGACAGATCTAAAACTAACGTAAAACCATTTCTTTTTAATATTTAACTTATTTAAATATTTTAATTAAGAAACACGTAATAATAAGTAAGTTCGATATTTTATCACGTTTTTCTACAACGTCTTAGTGTGCTTTTTCATACTTTAATAGTAATTTCATGTTTTGACGATAAATAAAAAGTAACTGATTTGACTGGTTGGAAACTGCCCTATCATCTTGTATTCCTAATTCCTTACCGGGGTGGGCAGTGCCGCAAATTATTAACAACTCGCAACCACTCCTAAGATAAATATTCTTCTTCTCACGTGTGGGTTATGAGATCAGTGACCGACACCATCAACCCTGGTGTCAGTTATAGAACCTTCAAAGGCTCCTGACATGCCTCAAATAACGACTACATACTTCCTTATCGAACCATCTTACTTTTTAATATACTTCTTTCCTTACAATATAATGATCAGCCAGCAATGTTCTAAACAAACTAGGGATCACAAAGTGATTTTTGTGATATGTCCCCACCGGGATTCGAACCTGGGATTGTGAGCCCTGGTCTACGGAGGGTATTAAAGATAGATGACCAACCTTATGTAGTCCATAATTTTGGCTTTTTCTAAATGACACACAAACTTCAAAAATATTGTATGGTTCACCATACAAAAAAAAATCGTCTCTGGAACTCTGGCGGTGGCATCCCCTGTATATGGAGACTTCAATAGTTGCCTGGAAGAAATTGCTTACCAAAAGTTAAATTAAAAAATATATTCCGAAGAAATGTTTATTGCATACTGGATCACCAAAATCGTTTGTACAGTAATTTTAATAACATTGACAAATTATTTACAGTCGTACCTATATCTAAACTCTAAGTATTAATTACATTATAATTATTATATTTTTTTATTTATATTTACATAAAATAACAAACTTTAGAATTAGACAATATTTATCCTTAGAATCCAAGTATACTGATCTTTGCGTATCTAATTTTATTATTATATATTTTTCTATAAATGTCTTAATGTTACCATAAAATACCTTTTTTGTGGGTTTTACATCGTTCAAAATAATTTAAATTTAGAAGCAGATAATAAAATTTTAAGTACTTAAACCTCCATGATTTAATCGATTCAAAAGACTAAGAAGATTAAATTTATTTAACTATTATTTTATAAATAACAATTACTAGACATTGCCTTATTTGGTTTGTATGTATTATATGTACAAATAACCTGATTAAAAAAATTTAAGTAAGTACCTATTTAGATAAACAGAGATAATTATTGCCATTCGAGATGGCCAGGTGACAGGTCCGATTTTTTATAGCAGCGACTGCCTGTCTGATCTTGAACACCAACCATCTAAAATATCCTGCCTTTAGATAATTTATGGTAACACTAATATACTACATTATTGGGCTACGTTAACTTGGCACCTATTCTAAAAATAAACATATATTTTAAGATGGATGTACACAGAGGCGGATCCGGGGGCGGTCTTCAATTTTGTTCAAACCTCACAAAAAGAAAATGAAATCGAAAAGTGTGACTCAGCCGGGATTTGAACCAACAGCTTTTATCTAGCCAGGTTTTTCATACACCCCCCCCCCCCCCCTTCGCTCCCCGCTCCCCCTCAGTCCTCGTGGTACCGCCTCTTTAAAGGATTTCTAGAAATGACAATGGGCACATTTGTATGAAACTTGGTCCAAGAACCTCCACTGATGAGACTTATATGTAATGAAAGCTTATACTTTCCCTATGATTCTGGCAAAGTTCTATCAGATTCTGTCCCAGGATTCTTTTTCTACAGCCATGTTTGTCCTGGCTAAAAATGTGATAAAATACAGTGGGGGACTAAAATCGACTCAAGATTTGTTGCTCAGTAACTAAATCTACATAGCCAGGACAAACACGGCCGTAGAAAAAGAATCCCGGGACAGAATCTGATAGAACTTTGCCAGAATCATAGGGAAAGTATAAGCTTTCATTACATATAAGTCTCATCAGTGGAGGTTCTTGGACCAGTTTCGCCCATTCTCCTTTCTCATTTTAGCAAATTAGTACATCGAAAATAAATCTTTTCGAGAATAGAAATCCTATTTTCTTAATATGGATATGTCATTAGGTTTTTCGCTGATATTATTGCATCTAAAAGTAATAAAGGAATGAAAATTTTGAATCAATCTTATCTTTATCTTTTTATTTTTAATGCGACTTACTGTCAAGTAATTTTTTACTAATAGTTAACTTTCAAGACGATCATATCGAAATACAGGCAGCCTTATCGCTTTAAGCGATTTCCTTCAAACCACCATCTATTGCATTCCTATTCATAGGTGCCCAATTAACTCCTTCGAGTAGGTATTTATTTATTATAAATTGCTTAAAAATTCGAATTACACTAGTTTAAACTCCTTGGAATTTACATAATTATTATTAAATTATAAGTTTCTTAAATATATTATTAAATAATAATAATTCTCTTTAATTATTTATTATTAAGTACGTCCTAATATTTGTATAGAGAGGTTTGGATATCGTCATTACAAGATTTACAAATGTTTATAGGGATCACGTTTTTACGAGTTATTACAGAATGTAATGTTAAATTACGACATTGTGATACTTGGTAGTAAAAAAACTACTAATAATAAAAAGATAATAATTACCTTTTTTATTGGTTACGTCTTACATTTTCTTTTTTAAAAGATCGGTTTTGTGACGTAATACCGTGGCTGACTTTTCTAACTGACATATCTGTAATTTTTTGCTAAAGTGATTTGTGTTTTATTGACAATTGTAAAAGGTGCAAATCAGTTTCGCCAAAAAATGTAGATACGTCAATTCGCGTCATCAGCGACGTATTTAGGTGCCGGTGTTTTATCATTATAAAAAACTTGCGTTTTTTATTGTATTTAACGGTAAGTATAATTTTATTGAGCAAGATTTATTCTAAAATAAGTCGCACCAAGTGCGGAGTAAAAAGAAAAAAATATTACATATTTTTCAAATGAATTGTGAAATTCAATAAATTGAATTTCTGTTTTTGCTTTATATGATAGGTAAGAAAAAAAATCAATTGGACTAGGCATTTCTTACACATTTTTTAATTGACGTTATTTTGAAATTATTATTTTTTTTTAATTTTCGGAGGGAAATCTTACAGGTACTATTTACGTATTACTGTTCGAATTTCTGATTACAATCATTTTAAATAATTAAGGGAACACATTTTATGCGGAATTATTAAAGTAAGGTCTATTTGGAAGACTGGGAATATGCGTGTAGGCAGCCTTATGTACTACGGCGTAGTCGTTACGTGCGTAGGTCGTAGCACATAACTACGACTTGCATAGTAGATTTTTGTATTATGGCAGAGTATTCTATGCTCTTTCGATGCAATTAATATTAATTCAAATATGCAACACAATTCAATTATTTCTGTGTAACAAAAATCAGGTCAAAAGATGGACAAAGAAAACGATGTTTTCTATATCTTTCGATCTACATAATAAATAAAATCACGCTAATCGACTATTTGTATTGAGTTTTCTAACACATTCACTGCTGAAGCGAAACTTCAGTAGGAAACTATGCATTTCCTAACTATTCACCCGTCAGTGAACTTGTGAAACAAGTTATCTCAAGTCAGAGGCTGTGTGATGCGAGTTGGATTGTTTCTTGGGCATTTATCGATTGCCGCTAGCGACGACTTTTCCACGACGCTGTAAAAAATCGTGTTATTTCTTCTTTTAAAGAACGTGTCTCCACGACATCTGTATAAAATTATTACAAAATTAAATATTTTATTTGATTTTTGATAACTTTTGACGTGAACATGATATAAACATATTTTTGACAAAGTATTTGACATATTTAAGTACCTTTTTATTATTTATTTTTCTTGACATTGTGTTTTGACTATTTTAAATATACAAATTTCTTTTTTGACTTGTTAGTACAGTAAGTTTGCAAATATGATGTACCTACTTAAATAATTATTGTTACCTATGCAAGCCTCCACCTGCACCCGTCGTGCCGTAGATGTATCTAAGAGCGAACGACCATCGATTTGACCTTGAAACTCACGTAAAATATCGATAGGGTTGTTAATAACAAGAATAGAGTTTTCAATTGCATTGATGCTGTTACTATCGAAGGTATCGTTCTGTGCAGGGGCCATAGCCAAGTTGCAAACGATCATGTCAATTTCCAGGGTTGACTTAAGGTGACATGTCAATTTCATATATTTTTATATGTTTTATGACCTTCACCTTATGGTTGTCATAAGCGTTTGCAACATCGCTAACACTATTATTTTAAATGGTTTTTAGCTGTCTATAAGTACCATTAATATAAATGACAAGTATCCACGCATATCCCCAAATCTCCTGTACAAACCAGGCTACACTAGACACTTATCTACACCTGAGCGGCTCTACCGTCATCGCAGACCAAAGTGCACCATGACAGAAGCGAGGAGTAGAAGACAAGTGACACTCGACGTGATGCCGTGGATCGCGCTCGTGTTGCGGCGTAGGATAGCCGCCATCTTGTTACCTGGGGGAGTTATAAAATGGCGGCTTATAATTTTTAGGTTAGAACTATTTTTAAGTTATAATTTAAGTTTTTGTGGGTGGACAATTTTAGATCACTCTTAGGGTTATACATAATAGTTAAATAAATGCATAAACATAAACAGCATATATAGAACATACTCCACGACGCTGCTTCACTGCGTTTTGTTGGAGGATTTTATTATGACTAATAGCCAACGTGGCCTCTAAAGCACGGAAAGTGATATCTATACCTATAGAATAATCTTCTTCTTGTAATCGGTGTCAGGGTTATGATTGAGCCGCCAAAGGCCCCTAACATGGCTCACGTAACGATTACTCCCTTACATCAGTAAATAGTAACCGGGACCAACGGCTTAACGTGCCTTCCGAAGCACGGTATAATAATAAATACTCACTGCCTTCCGAGACGAAGACGTGTATAGAAGCGGGCTCAGTGTTGCTAGCACTGCAGGTGTAGTTGCCCGAGTCCTTGAGCGTGGCGCCGCGCACCGTCAGCCGGGACTGCGTGCGCGCACCCGGCTCCGTTTCCACTGTGATCCCGCCGCGCGTTGCGTCATAGTTGATCATGCGGTCGTTGTGGTACCAGAACACGTATTGCGGCGGAGTTGGGCTCTGGAATTTTGGGAATATTCGATTTTAAGATAATTATAAGATCATAATAAAAGCTCACGACTATATCCCAATTGGAGTAGTCAGAGGTACATCCATCGCAAGATGAACTAAGTACCCACACCTCACCAAGCTTTCTCGTAGACCAACGTGATAGGTATAATACTACACATACATACAAAAAATTACGCCTATTTCCCTTTGGGGTAGTGACCACCGACTTTTTCTGCTCTCATCAAAGAATTCATGCATGCTCGCCGATTCTTCTTGACCATTTTCATCTTCATCATGCCTTGTGCCGGGTTTACCAACACTTATAAGTTTACACTTTCACAAGCTACAAGTTACTCATAAGTACGTGTAAATTACGTTTATCAAAAATAATCTTAAATACACTTGTAACATGTAATTTACATGTGTAGTTTTGATAGGTAAACACGTTCTTGTAATAATGGTTTATTTTTACAAGAAATCTTGAAATACAGGCCTTATACGTTTTGATACACAGGGCACTGGTATCAGAAGGTATACTCCTCTACAGTACTAATTATCCTGTTTTATTAACTATTATTAGTCACAAGATTTTCTAAAGTGTTTTCTTTTAGTGTTTCGTTCATTACCTATGCATGGAACGTAAAAGAATCGGGGTTAAAAACCCACTTCGCATATTTTCCTGATGTAATCATATTGCGAAAGTTGCTATAAAATGAAAATAACGAAAAATGGAGTAGGTTAGGCGCGGCGCGTTTAAAAAACCTATTGTGAAACAAAAAATCCTTGTTAATTCTAACATTTAGAAGATAACTAACGAATAAAGCATTCCTAGAACAAAATTTATAATTTTTTTTGTTTTTTTTTATTTATTTTTTTATAATTTTAATTCGATTTTTATATTTTGTGTCTGGGGCCAAGGGCAAACCCATCAAAGTTAAAAAAAGAAATCAGATTAAGATAACGATAAGGCTGTCCAACTTTCACACTTTATATCGACTGTATAACCTATATCCAATACTCGTAAGCTGCCTATCTATCTGTCGTATCTAAAACAGCCATAGTTGCCATAAACCGACATATTTTATGCCTCAAAGGCTCGTTCTGCTAGTAAAATAAAGCTAGCGATTTTTACGATTATTTTGCAAGAACATAAAACGTGTGTTGCCGTAGTAAACATGTCCCGAGAATGATGTGGCTTTAGGGTTGCCAGTCACGTGGGAGGTGTATTATTGTTTTATTAGTTCGGGTATTTGTTTATTTACGTCATAAACTTTTGTTGGCCATCCCCTGTTGTAGGAAGCAGGAAGTTAGAGGGCAAACGGGCAACTCTGTGTCGAGAATGACTCGTGTTATTTCGTGTCTTACATGACTCTCACACTATCATCCCACTACGTAACATAAACATACATAAACACCCTACATTTGACCCACTGCTGAGCACAGGCCTCCCCTCAATCAACCGGAGGGGGTATGGAGCATACTCCACCACGCTGATCCACTGCGGTTTGGTGGAGGTATTTTTACGGCTAATAGCCGGAACCAACGGCTTAACGTGCTCTCCGAAGCACGGAATCTATTTTTTCAGACAATCAGGTGATTCAAGCCTGTAAAGTCCTTACCAAACAAAGGACAGTCTCACAAAGTGATTTCGACAATGTCCCCATCGGGAATCGAACCCGGACCTCCAGATCGTGAGCCTAACGGTCTAACGCTCCGGTTGATTGAAGGGAGGCCTGTGCCGTGCCCAGCAGTGGGACATATAGTATAGGCTATTTATGTGTGTATGTATGTATGTATAATTAATATTATTACTTCCTTCGAGCCTCAAGCTCCCATTACAAATACACAAAGGGAAAAACACCCCTAATTGGCGGTGGATTTCAACAAAAAAAAAAACAAGTAAAAGAAAATACGTGTAACAATTTAATTTTGGTGCTTTTTTGACGTTGTTTTTTATGCGGCTCCCGTGTTTTATTTACGCAATTTGCCTTCATTTCGGCACAATCGAAGGTTTACGCGTTTCCATAATAATAAGGAGCGTCTGAGTTTACACCTCACTGGGAGATTGACTTTCATGAATATAAAATTGGAATGCTGTTTTCTTTAGCCTGTGAAGTGTGGTTTATTAGGGTAGTTTTACATAGTAAGTAAAAAAATATATTTATTTTTCAAAATTGGCTTACATAGTCAGCGCTTTCTGAACGTCAAAAATTAAATTACATAATAATGTAACTAGCTGTAAAACTACTACCACATCGGAATCTGTAACGCTGAGGGAAAGGCGTGGCCAGAAAACCTCCCGGCACAGGGCCCTAGTCCTACTGTTTCATGTTATCCTTTCTTTTTTTATATCCAGTTTGTATTACATAATTTATAAACTTAAATACAATGGTATTCGTATATACCTATCTGAAACTACCTTAATAAACCAACGCGTTCTTCTGATTTACCTGGTGTTTTTCAGCTTTGTTAATATTTAGATTGTTTTTAAGAGCTGCTTGTAATATAATTAGTCGGAAAGAAATAAAAATAAAAGTAGATTTCGCTTTAGCTTTAAGATATTTTTAGTGCTTAACTGAGGTTTAAATTATTTGAATTAACGGCTTGTTCCTGCTTTAGAAACCTGTGATGCATTCGAGCATTTCGCATGAGTTTTGTTTTTACTTTATTCAAAACATATTTACATAAGTAGATAATTATTGTTTGCAAAAAATAAGACTTGTCTAAAAGCCTGATTATAGCTAATGCAAGAAGCGAGTGATAATTGCTCCCTCGCTACGCTACTACTAAGCAATTCGGTTTAAACATTACATATCTTTACAACCAAGATAAAAAAAAATAAGCCTAGTTTACAAATATTGAAATAAGACAAGTTTATAATTAAAGCACATAATAACGGGTTCTTACCGCGTTTAAATGGGGATATGAGACTCCCGATATTTCGACACTGTTGCAAGTGCCATGATCACGGGATGACTGATGAGATTGGAGTGGAGTAGGTAGATCCATAATTTTCTACGGGCAGACATATCTGTCTACCCTCTTTCTCTGCCGCTTGTTTATGTTTTTGATACCGGAATGTTCGGAACCATCTGAACTCGCACGAAACTCACTACGACAAACCGCACTCACTGTGTCCTCACGTTTTTTCACCACATTAGGCCGTTTCAAGCTTTTTACAACACCTACTACTGGATTCCACATACTCGACACCTTGAACCCGTCTTCCCTGTTGAAATTTTTATGTTTTCTGATTTCAATAGCCTCTTTTACGAGTCTGGGGATGTAATGACGTTCTGTCGATAATATTTGTGGATTGTTAAACTCGATCCAGTGGTTAGGGCCCGACTCCAGTACGTGCTCAGCTATAGCAGATTTTTGCACGTCGTTTTTCTTCATGGCACTAATATGTTCTTTAATCCGGCAAGAAATAGACCGTTTTGTTTGTCCGATGTACGAACTACCACAACTACAGTCTATTTTGTATACGCCGGGGCTCTCAAACGGAAAACAGTCTTTCGGGGAACGTAGACTCTGTGCAATTTTCTTTGAAGGAGTAAATATAGTTTTTATTAAATATTTACTTAAAATATTTCCTATCTTATCAGTAACTCCCTTCAGATATGGAAGAAATGCTGGCTGACGTTCAACCCTGGGTACGGTCGTCTTGACCTTTGGTTTTGCCCGCAAGGCTCTAACATCTATCCTATAACCATTGTTTCGAAGCACCTCCTGTACATGGCTAATTTCAGCGTCTATGTGCTCATTGTCGCATATGTCATATGCTCGGTTGGTTAAGGATGTTACTACCGCATTCAAATGGCGAGGGTGATGATGAGAGGTCGCGTGCAGATCTCATCAGTCATCCCGTGATCATGGCACTTGCAACAGTGTCGAAATATCGGGAGTCTCATATCCCCATTTAAACGCGGTAAGAACCCGTTATTATGTGCTTTAATTATGATAATAACCGCGTAAACTTAAAACAATGTATAAGACAAGTTTAGTTTATTAACGCTGTATTATTATAGCGAACATAGCAAGGCAACTTTTTTACTTCTTGCAGATTTGCCGAATATGAAAGTACTATAAGTAACTACTTGGCCGGACAAATGTGGAGCACTGAGGGCTTTCACGTTCTAAAGGTCAATGAAGACAGAAGAACATGCTCATAGTAGAGATAAAGTATTTTTTTTTTTAAAGTATTTTGATATTGAAAAATTCAGACATTCAATTCTTAGAATAGAGTAGAATAATGTTTATTTATCAAAAAACTTAAACATGTATACATTACTGGCGGACCCCGCACTAGGAAAACCCTGTATCGCGGAGGTCCTGAACATTTGTTATTACCAAACACTTTTACATAAACCGGCGAGCTAGCCTTTCATAGAAGTAAAATTATAACATATTATTGTACAATTTAGAATAAACAAAAGTAAGTAATAGAAAGATTCGATCAATCATTCATTCATTCAAATAACCATTCAATCATTCATTCACATAACCATTCAATCATTTGTTAAATCAATAATTCATAAAACCCACCTTCTCCACGATGCATATGAGGTGTATGACGCTGCCCATGTCGACATGGTGCTCCCCAGAACCCAGGATGAAAGCCTCCGGCACGACAATTTGCAGCCTCACGTAGTGGGAAATGATGCCAGTTCGTGTCGACACCTGAAAAGATAACATAACATAATCTGACGACTATACTGGGTGTTAGTGACATCGTAACGAATACTGAGGGGGTTGATTCAGACCATGATTCTGAGTTAAAATCAAGTGGAATTTTCCGTCGCAAAATTCATGTTTTTTTTTTAGTTTTTTTAAATTATTTTCCACTAAATTAAATTCCACTTGATATTAACTCAGAATAATCAGATGAATCATCCCTCTCAGTATTCGTTACGATGACACTTACACCCCGTACAAGTACATACGGTAGCCATATAAGTAGGTATGGGTGTTAGTGACACCGTAACGAATACTGAGGGGGATGGTTCAGACCATGATTCTGAGTTGATATCAAGTGGAATTTCGTGTCAAAAAATTCTTGAAAATTTTTCTTTTCTTTTTAATTATTTTCCAATCCATACTTTTGCGACGGAAATTTCTACTTGATATCAACTCAGAATCATGGCCTGAACCACCCCTCAAAGTTTTCGTTACGATGTCACTAACACCCTGTATATTATGTTCACGGCTTTCGTGGCGCAGTGGTTGAGCGTAGGGCTCACGACCTCCGGGTCGTGGTCCCGGTTTCGAATATCAAGGGGAATATATCACAAACATCACTTTGTGAGCGCTGGTTTGATTAGGACATTGTAGACTAATCTGATCACCCGATTACCCGAAAGTAAGATAATCCGTGCTTTGGAAGTCATTGGTCCCAGTTACTACTTATTGATGTAACTACGACGTTTGGCGGCAATGCATCTGACAGTTTTTTACAAAATACCCGGGAAGATAGCATTCCATTCCTTTTTCAACATAACATAAGCACAAGTCCCAAGGGGGTAGTCGGAGGTACATCCATCGCAAGATGAACTAAGTACCCACACCTCACCGAGTTTTACGTTAGCCCAATGTGATTGATGAAATGATTTAATACATGTCTTTTGTTAATGGAGGAACAGACATAATTATTATGTGTCATACATACATATACAAGGTGTTAGTGACATCGTAACTAAACTTTGAGGGATGATTCAGGCTATGATTATGAGTTGATTTCAAGTGGAATTTTCCGTAGCAAAAGTATGGAAAGAAAAATAATTTTAAAAAACACTAAAGTGTTTATAAATTTTCCGACAGTAAACTCCACTTGATATTATCAACTCAGAATCATGGTCTGAATCATCCCCCTCAGTATTCGTGACGATGTCACTAACACCCTGTATACATAATTATGTATACAGGTTGTGAGTATAATTATACTCACGACTGTAACCTCTAATGAGGTGGGCAGAGCCACAATAATCCGAGGATAACTTGTAGCTATTTTTGATCATGAAGTTGACTGATAAATGTGGAGGAAGCAAGATAAGTATGCCAGGATCGAAGCGAATGGAATTCCATAGTCTCTGCTTACTCCGGTGGGAAATAGGCGTGAGTTTATGTATGTATATGTGGAAATCCTAAGACGAACATGGAGTTTCCATTGCACCAGTTTCTGTTTCCTTTCACAAGTCTTCATCAGCCCATTAACGTCCCCACTCTGGGGCACGGGCCTTCCCTATGGATGGATAGGGAGATCGGGCCTTAAACCATCACGCGGGCCCAGTGCGAATTGATGGTTATTAACGACTGCTAATGCTGCCGGGACCAACGGCTTAACGTGCCTTCCGAAGCACGGAGGAGCTCGAGATCAAAACTTTTTATTTGTGGTCACCCATCCTATGACCGGCCTTTGCGAAAGTTGCTTAACTTCAACAATCGCAGACGGAGCGCGTTTACCGCTGCGCCACCGAGCTCCTTTCATAAGTATTTGCTAGTAAAGTCGTAAGACTGAATGCCCTTTTATAATCCAAAGTATGAAAATCTTGGAGATAAGTAAAACCTTCTTTTGAGATAACGAATCTTATCTGTAACATCTTACAACATGGAAGGAAGCAATTTGCAATATCGGGGGTCAAGACCCGCCGGAGGATATCTTGTTTCCTCTACCCTGAAACCAGGAGATAATACAGGGTGGTATTAAGGCGAACATACCGTGAACAAAGTCAGCTGACCTTTAAAACAATATTGTATCACCAATAAAACATCCATTAGTTAAAAAGCCTGTTTTAAAGAAAGGAAAAGAAACTTATAAAATCAAAAGGACAAAATAAAATAAACATTATACATGAGGGATGGCGGAAATAAAACTTAGGTTTGCAAATAATCGTCTTTTTCTATTTTTAAAAGAATTAAAAATCCGACCCCGCACGCACACTCATCTTCAACCGCCATCACACTCCCCGTCCCTTTCGCACACCCTCTCTTTCTTCTCCGTTCCATTCAGCTTACGTTCCGTTCCCACATACATAATAAACATATAGGAATTGCATTTTTTGAACCCTTAAAGCATCCATTAGTTAAACATACTGTTTTAAATAAAAAAAACATTATCTAACTTTCCATTAGCATATCTATGTATCTGTAAGTAGGTAAATACCTAATAACTACAGGCAACTACGTTTCTTTCTTTCTTTCTTTCTTTTTTTCAATGCCAAATCAACCTCAACAGGTAACAAAGGAGGTTCTTAATAATTTGTCGGTAAGTATGTATTTCGTTGAAATATTCCCATCTCATCCCTTTAGAGAATACGGTTACATCCAAAAATATGCTATATTATTCGTACGTGTGACGGTATGTCGCTATGTAGTGAAGACCTCTAAAAATATACAGGCTGTTAGTAACATCGTAACGAATACTAAGGGGGATGATTGAGACCATGATTCTGAGTTAATATCAAGTGGATTTTTTTCTAAATTTTAGTAAATTTTAAAATGCTTATAAATCTAGAAACAGAAGACAGTCTAAGATGATCGAAAATCAATCTCATTTTACTTTTCGACTAATCTTCGATTTTTTTTTATGAAAAAGGTAACAATGGGTACGACGTTTGACCGCTTTTATTGATGACGTCACAGAACAGTATTTCCATAAAAACTCCGAAGAAAACTTTCGTTGTGATTTGACGTTTCGTAAAAAGTATCTCATTTGACTAGGTTGAGACTTTTTGGCGGGAACGGAAACGGGACGGTTGCTTTCTTCATTGATTATCACATTAAGTTAGTCGGAGAACATTCGCGATAGTGTTATTATATCGGAATATTCAATAAACAAAGTGTATCTATCTATTTTCGCTTCGTGCCAACAAGCCGCTTCATAACTCGAAAGTTTATGCGGACTTCTGAGTTAATTCGTTTGGGGTTCGGAGTAGGAGTCTACTCCGAGGGTGGGGGCTTAGGTTTCATCATCATCACTTTTCATCATTTCATTAATCATCAAGAAATAAAATACGTAAGACATGGCTGTATGAGCATAGTTCCCTTTGCCTTACCCTTCGAAGAAAACCAAAACAAAAAACAAAACAAAGTAATGTCACAGGTTTTCGTACATATTTTTAAGCTATTTTTAGACGCAACTGTAGGAAGGGCGTCCAATTCTTTTATACCGTAGTCCTGACAGAGGTCAAAGAGAATGCCAAACGTTACAAACCTAGCGTACAATTATTCTTTTTTTTAACTCATTGTTCCTTTGTGCCAAGCCTGAAAGCTCTGCAAGTCATTTTGACTTTATAGACCGTGAACAATTCTCCCACTTGAGTTTTAATTGTTTAATTGTCCTGGAGAATTTAAATCCTCAAACTTTTTCGTAGTATTTAAATTAAAATCTTCTTTTGTATTCAGTAAAAGCACAATGTAAGTATATGTATTTATTATACAACACATGTACAATACAAGATTGTCATAGATAAGTGGTTATCTAACACAATAAACACACATATATTATGGATGGATCTTATAATTTAGTACATACATACATAAACTCACGTCTATTTCCTACCGTTGTAAGTAGATAAAGTAGGGTAAGTAGTTTTAAATACAAATTGATCAATGCACGTTAAGCCGTTGGTCCCGGCTATTAGCCGTAAAAACACCTCCACCAACCCGCAGTGCAGCAGCGTGGTGGAGTATGCTCCATAACTCCTCCGGTTGAGTTATAAATATCAAGCAACAATTATTTTTATATATGGTTGTTCTGCCATTAAGTACATTTTATTTTGGAATAATTATGTACCCGAGTAACAAGAAAATAGGTAATTGGCCCCGATTCCTGCAGACACCGCCTAATTTTATTTTAAGTTATATCCGTCATTTTCATATCCGTCGAAAAAGAAAGGGACGGATGATTCACAGCTCTTAATTTTAGGAAGAATGAGTAAAGGAATGAATAACCTGGCCGAATCAAAAGGTACGTCCCTGGTATGCAATCCGTTTGACGTGCTGTCTACTTAACTGTGTCGGGTTATTGACGGATGTAAAATTTTTAGACGGTTGGTTTAGATTTGTGCTTAAAATTGACGTGTGTTCCATAAATTTTATGCTTGTCGATTACCCGTCCCTTTCCTTTTCGGCGGATAAGAAAATGACAGATATAACTTAAAATTAAATTAGATGGTATTTACAGGAATTAGCACCAATATCACGTTAAAGCTGTATAACTCCATCTATATTGTTTTTGGTGAACGTAGGCTGGAAAGACCATCATTTCAAATTTTGGAATAACGCGCATTTTTAAAGATATGACTTTGAAAAGCAAAGAGATCGCGCTGCAGCGGAATTGGGTAATTTCCTAAGTCATAAATAAATTATGAAATTCTGATTTACTAAATAAAGACAGATCTAAAGGTGACAAAAAACGTTTTCCAATTTTCTATTTAACTTATTTATGAATTTCAATAAAGCAAAATGTAATAATAAGTACGACATTTTGTCACGTTTTTCAATGACGTTACAGGTTGGTGATTCGAATAAATTGCATAGTAATTTCGTGTTTTGACGTTTAGTAAAAAGTAACTGATTTGACTAGTTGGAAACTAGCCTATTACGCTGCACTGGGCGGGCAACTTTTCTCCTTCTTATCGTGTGGGTTGTGAGGTGAATACCAACCTCATCAACTCTGGTGTCAGGGTTATTATTGAGCCGCCAAAGGCCCCTGACATGGCTCATGTAACGACTAAGTACATACTTACATCAGTAATTAGTAACCGGGAGCAACGGCTTTTGGACAATCGGTGATCAGCCTGTAATGTCCTAACCAAACATAGGGATCACTAAGTGGTTTTTGTGATATGTCCCCACCGGGATTCGAACCGGGGACTTCCGGATCGTGAGCCCAACGCTCAACCACTGGACCACGGAGGCCGTAACCCTTCAATTTATTGTATTGAAACACGCCTGTTAGTATTATGGCAAATGTTACATCAAGGGTTCCGTTTTATGGTGGCCGGTTTTATTGTTCGAGATATTCTGATCCGGCGATATTAGGACCGGGTGTTTTACATGACTGAGGCCGTTATGTTTTCTCAAGGCTGCAGGTTCGATTCCCGAAAGGTAGTGAAACTTAAATGCCTGTAAACGTGTCTTTCGAACTATAAGAAAACGATCAATTCAATAATGTTTCATATTAATATTCATTTATTGCATGTCACATACATAAATTAAGGTGGAACATAGTAAAAAGGTACATGTGACGCCCTGCAAGTGCACGGCAATATAAAAGAGGCGACACTAGGTGCCTTATTGTTTTTATAAGATTCACCCGTGATTAGGCAAACGCACAGAAAAAAATATTACTGAACACGCTCGTCCCGGCTTGACAAGAGCTCCAGGTTCAGGTCCGGTCCGAATCAGATTTTTTAGGTTCAATTTTCTCCTTAAGTGTGGGTTGTGAGGTGGATTATCACCCCTGGTGTTTTTGACAAATAGCATTAACTACTTGGCCGGACAAATGTGGAGCGCTGAGGGTTTTCACCCGGTACAAAATTTAAGACAACAGGCCTGAGGGTGCCCAGTTGGGCGCGAACATCGTCTCAGGGCGTCGTCTGAGAGGAAAATATTTGAATTAATCGACCCTAGTGGATCGATAGCGATAAGCTCTGAATGAGGGAAATCGTCGACCACGCCGGCGGGGTCGCTATCGGGGTTTAACCCTGGTGTCAGAGTTACTATTGAGCCACCACAGGCCCCTGATATGGCCCATATACGACTACTTACTTACATCAGTAAGTAGTAAATGGAACCATAACGACTTAACACATTACAACACACCACTCACCACCATACACTCATAAGAACGTCGTCTCTCTATAAAATAACATAACACGAACAAATCATTTTTATGTACTTCGGTAGAGGGGAAAGCGTGCGGTTAGCAACTCCTGCCGGGTCTGCTTGACAACCGTGCCGCGCGCGGCGCGAATTATATTGAGCGCTTCGACTAATACCCGTTTGACGTCCATATACGTAGATAGCATTCGTATAGTTTATTGGTCCACGCGCTCGATATAATTTGCGTCGGGCGCGGCGCGGTTGTCACGCAGACCCGGCTGTTTATAATTTCTCTGAGTCACACCCAAAACTAACATACTAGAAAAGGCATTGTATCGTACCTAACTTGAGGACATTAGTTACAGTCAAGTCACGTCTCAACTTGATTGTTTTGCGGGCCCTCATGTATAACCATCGGTCCTTATTCTCTTTATTTACCTAAAGCTTTTTAGAGATACAATGCGAGTAATAAAATAACAAAATGTTAGAATAACCCTTTCTTTTGGTATAATATTGTATAAATGGATAAACGTTAAGTTGTTCGGGTGTTAAGGGTGTCGGGAATCGGGAGGTAAGAGAATAGAGGAAAAAATAATATGATTCTATTTGTTTCCTGCATGATATGGGATGTTAAGAAAAGCAATCAATTTTGTACAAAAAGGGCATTTTTTACCTTTGTTGGGTTTGCTTTTGGCCCCAGACTTGCCCGAAGGCATTGACGAGGCCTAAGATGGAGCTCGCCCAGAAGGTGCCTGTTCACTTTGGCCTTGAAAACACCCGGGTTATATGCATTCGGTTCATAAACTGAATGGAGGTCCAGAGTTGGATTACTGATGGAACATTAGCCAGTAGAGCTAACATACACAGCGTGATAACATTTTGTCACGGTCATTTTATCGATTCTGACGGTATAATTATGTCGTTTTATCGATTGGTGTTAATATGTGAACCAAAATAAGTCCTGACGTTCTGTCAAAATACGAAAAAATTCACGTTTCACGCATATTAGGAAAAAACGAACTTATCGATTGCGACAAAATTTATTAAATCGATCGATAATTTTATCTCTGGGAAACTATTTTTAGTTCCTTTCTGCGATCTTAATAAGTATGTGGAGTGTGTGGATTTCCGTAGTGTCTGCCTACCCCAGCGGGAAATAGGCGGGATCTTATGTAACTATATACATGTCAGCTGTAATTGCCATTTCATTTCGATGGTCTAACAGAAAGCTCGGTGAGGTTTGGGTACTTCTACTTAGTTCATCTCGCGGTGGATGTACCTCTGCCTACCCCAATTGGGATGTAGTCGTGAGCTTATGTAATGTTAATTTAATTTAAGAAAGAAAAACGTTTATTTTATAGCTCCACATTTTAATCAATTGAACAATCACGTAATTGAATACTGCCCCCGTGGATTGGACCGATTAAAGATTTAAGTGAAATTGCTTTCCATTTTCCATAGAATTAATGGAAATTGATTAAGTCATTTGGTAAAGAAATTAAAACTCTCATCTAAAAGTATGAAAGCGACCCCATGAGGTTTCTTTTCTTGCAGAGCTTGTGTACAACACGAATGCTTACATAATATATTAATACCGACCAACATCGACCTGGGATAGACATTTAGGGCCGTCGCCGGACACGGCTTGGATGATGATGATGATGATATTAATACACTATGTGATGAATATTTTTTTAAAGAACGTCTAGAGCCCTGTGCCGAGGTTTTTCTTGCAGCTTCTTTTCCCCGGCTATACAGGTTGTGAGAAGCTGCAGTAGTTTTAGGCGGATGAGACGTTCGTTATGTAAAAATTGACGATTCAAAGTGTAACTATGTTACCTACTGAATAAAGATATTTTTGAATTTGAATTTGAATTTGAACCACACACGCAAATTTCACACACACACCCTGTCACTCACACACACTCTCTCTCTCTCTCTCTCACACACACACACACACACACACACACACACACACACACACATTTCATTACACACATCTAGCTGTTTGTGTTTAAAACATACACATAACGTAAACTCACGATTATATCCCACGAAGAAGAAGAAGGAGAAGAAGAAGAAGTGAGTGTTAGAAGTGTGTCAGGATCGAAGCAAATAGAATTCTATAGTCTCTGCTTACCCCGGTGGGAAATAGGCGTGAGTTTATGTATGTATGTATGTACGACTATATCCCAATTGGAGAAGTCTGAGGTACATCCATGGCAAGATGTACAAAGCACCCACGCCTCACCGAGCTTGCTGTTAGACCAACATAAGTGGTGAGCCGTCACCGTCTATAATGGTCAAGCCAACTGTGTTAGTGAAAACTGCCTTAAGGTAAATTTGTAACTCAATGGTGTAAGTCCGGTATCGGGTTTTGTCCAGCGAAGTAGTTAATGCCACCTGCGGCAAATTACAATAAGTCACGTCAAAAAAAAAGGTATCGGGTTCGAATCGGCGTCTGAGTAGCAAGGCCGTGAACCACAGGACTGCAGTGACTTGAGCCATAGAATAAGAATAATACTTTGTACAGAACGGCAACTCTCCACTCACCACCGTCTTCAATCGTATGGGCGTCAGACGTCACACACACATCTGTGTGTACGATGCGCGTGTACGATAACGTCAATGTGCAGTATCTGTGTGAAACGAGGTAGGGACACTTCATACAAAAAACCTCGTTTGCTTGAGCTCAAAACTCTCATTTAAAACTTAGGATTCGCTCCAGAAACTGTTGAGTTTCAAGGGACTAGGAACAAAAAGAAGAACGGCCGGAGCTCGATCTCATTATAATATTAGATACGGTCACGAGCCAAACATCGCGATCTCAATACAAATAGGTCGCAGCTTTTCACCATTCGTTCCCATAAAAAAGGTCGAACGTCCCCGGAATAAAATTAAAACGATCAAACGCGATATCTACATAAAAATAATCCAATTTCGTAAATTCGCAGTCAATTTTTTATATTAAGCCCTGGCTGTAAGGGCGCTTTCACACTGGCACACCATGGTTGCGCCACTGGAAATTATTCAGAATTTGGTTGCCGGTAACAAATTGGTTGCGCAACTGAGGTACCCTTTACACAAGTGCACAGATTAACCGCGGCGTAACCGCGGTGGCACCATCATGGTGGCCTAGTGAGATAGGGCCCTAAGGGTCTGCTTATATGTGGCGTTAATTAAAATTTTCCCTTGTCTGTCAGATTAAGGTACCCTTTGTTAAATTCGATTCGTCGCGCAAACATGAATATATAATTATTTACGCAATGTTTTTTTCCAATTTTCTGTTAATTGGTGTCACAGTGTATTCATTTATATGATCCCTGGACTATTATTGTTTCGTTGTTGTGTTTTGTGCTGTGTCACCATCATGGAGGGATGCTTTTGTGAATTATGAACGTTTTATGGCACCCATTATTCCTGCAGTTCAGATGATGATCCGTCGCTCGTGTGTCGTGATCGTGGGTTTGGGCCTTGATCTGTATTGGATCTGTATAATGGTTTTCATATTACAAAATCGTTTCATGCGGAAAGCCACGGGAGCTCCGTGGTTCCTTCGCAATGAAAATCTGCACATTGACCTAGGTCTGCCAACCATTGCCCAATGGCTCAAATTAGTTTCCAAACGTTTTTTCGATTCTGCTCCGCACCACCCAAATCCCCTGGTAGTTGCGGCTTCCGAGTACATTCCGCTTAGGGACGGTACTGAAAAGTATCGGCGTCCGAAGGACGTAATATACGATCCCGACGACCCGATCACTCTAGCCATAGAGGCAGCCAATCAGCTCGCGACACCAAACACTTCAGGTCCCCGATACCGACCCCGCCGGCGTGGTCGACGATTTCCCTCATTCAGCGCTTATCGCTATCGACCCACTAGGGTCGATTAATTCTTTCAAATATTTATCCTCTCAGACGACGCCCTGAGCCGAGGTTCGCGCCCAACTGGGCACCCTCAGGCCTGTTGTCTTAAACGTTGTACCGGGTGAGAGCCTTCAGCGCTCCCCATTTGTCCGGCCAAGTAGTTAATGCCATCTGCGGCAAATCTACAATAAGTCACGTCAAAAAAAAAAAAAAAAAAAATGTTTTCATATATCCTGGATCAAGATCTTTACGTCGCTTGTTTATTTATTTCTTTTATTCGATTGTACCGTTGTCATAGAAAAAAGTTTGAATGTCAGTAGGGGCTTAGCACAAAAGTCACTTTATCATTGCTAGTTCGCATATAACATTGCAGGCTGATCATGCGATTGTCCGAAAGTATGATGTTCCGTGCTTCGGAGGGCAGTTGGTCCCGGCTACTATTTACTTACGTAAGTATGTAGTCGTCATATGTCAGGGGCCTTGGGCAGCTCAATGATAAACCTCACACCAGAATGAATGAGGTCATTGATCTCACAAGCCACAGGACAGAAGAAGTGAGTAAGAAATTGTAGCTGAACCGTTCCCAACTTCAAAGACAATTTCGCAATCATTTATTGTGGATGTTACAGCCATACGTTCTCTCTGGAGAACTGAAATATTCAGGGCATCTCGCAGCCAAATTATCTCGTATGCACGTCTTTGGGCCGGCACGTTCCGAGATACATTTTTAAGATATGGACGTTAACTCTCTATAGACCCTGAATTCGTACGAGGGAACAAAGCGAACTGGAAACGTACTGGAATTATTTTACTTTAAAATTGCTTTTTGGCTGCTTCTGAGAATAACCTTTAAATCTTTGATAACCCCAGCTGTGGGATTATTGTAGGTTTTGTACTACAATCATCATCACCAAAAGCCACATGCTCTTGTCGGTGTAGAATTCCTCTCCGTGCAATATTTTAAGGAAAAATAGGGCAGTGGTTTCCCTCTTGCCTTCCGCCCGGCAGTACTGTGTCTGACGCGAGTGGGATGGCGCCCAGAGTAGTCTATTTCAAAGCCGTACTAGGACTCCTATCCTCCGTATCTGAATAGTACTGACAGTTATTGCTGTTATCTGTCAGGTTCCAGGTTACAGTCCCTGTGACTTGCCCCTTCCGTCCTGCATTACTGTACCGATGGCTCCCATTTTCGTCTCTGCAACCAACCTAGACTAACTAACTCTAATATACAATGCATAATCTAACTCCCGTGATATCCAGTGTAGTTGGCAGGGCTGCAAGATTTCGGCACTTGTAACTTTTGATAGTACGAAGTTTTAAAGATCGGTTGGGGGGTTGGGGGCGTCGGTTCAAGTCCTGGTACCGGACTTGCACCAATGAGTTATTATTATTAATTTATGTTGAGTGCTATTTTCACTAACACTGTTGGCTCGACCGCGATAGGTGAGCACTTATCACGTTAACAGAAAGCTCAGTTGAAGCGTAGGTACACAGTTCATCTTGCGATAGATGTACTTAACTCTGACTGCCCCAATTTGGAATATGTTTTGTGTTGAAGATCGGAATAAAATATCTTCATGATTTTTTATGTCGGACAAAAGACGTTATTTTATATTACACGTTATTTTACGTTATTATTATTTTACACAGAAAAGAAATAACATATCCGAGGGCGCTCAGGTAGACAGTCTAAAAAAATCCGGACGGACAGATAGACAGACATGACGATTCTATAAGGGTTCCGTTTCTTGCCAGTTGGTTACGGAATCCTAAAAAGAGGACGAACAGGATGTTTTGCTTCTACGAATTGACATATCAATATGATGTAATTATCTCAATGGATCGTTTTCTTCTTGCTATTTAAACGCAAACAAACCAAAGAATATACCTATAATCCGTAATAATAACATAAAAAGAGGAAAACCAACGAAAATTGTGACGAGTATCGTAATAGGACGGGTGACACCCGACCTGTTACCCCAAAAAATAGGTCTAATCATCTTGCCTCTTGTGTCCTCGATAACTTTCAATATTTGCCTCTTTTCCCTTACTCTTACTAGCATTTCCTCATTAGTAAGCCTTACTGTCCAACTTATTCTTTCTATCCACTACATTTTAAAGGCCTCGAGAATCTCTCTGTCTTTCTGTGTCAGTGTCCAAGTATCACTTCCATAGAGGAAAAAACAGAACGGATTACCACGGCCTATATTTAATGTTCATTATGTTAGGAAAGTCTCAACGGTTGCAGAGGCGAAGATGGGAACCATCGGTACGGCAATGCAGGACGGAAGGGGCAAGTCACAGGGACCTGGAACCTGACAGAGGGCAGCAGTAGCTGTCAGTACTATTCAGAGGCGGAGGAAAGGAGTCCTAGTATGGCTTTGTTTGACTACTCTGGGCGCCATCCCACTTGCGTCAGACAGAGTACTGCGGGGCGGAAGGCAAGAGGGAAACCACTGCCCTATTTCTCCCTAAAAAAGTAGCATGGAGAATGCTGCACCGACAAGAGCGTGGCTCTTAAATTGATCATGATGATGATGATGGTGTTAGGAAGGGCACTATTCCTCAGTATGTTTCGACGATATGTAAGGTAAGATAAGCAGTTTAACGCGTTCTTTATTCCCAGTCGAGCTACAATGTTTGGAATATCATTAGTATGTTTTAACTTATCCTTGGGTGTCACCCCAAAACGGGTGGCACCCGCCTCACCCTCTAGCTACGTCACTGTACCAGCCTATTTTGAGGCTAGGCATTGTCGCGGGTTTAAGGTAATCCCTCTTACCCTGGCGTATATGAAATCTTTTCAAGCTCATATTGAATACCAAACTTGATTTTCTTTTCACATTTTCTCCTCATAAGGGGAGTAGATGAAACTGTGATAATAAATTGAAAATCTTCGGCTTACATTTTGTTAGGAGTCTATAAATCACTGCGCATTTATAAAAGTTCCTTTTTTATATTTTGCAGTGTTTTATTTTATTTTATACATTGTTTTAAGTTTACGCGGTTATTATCACAATTAAAGCACAAATAACGGGTTCTTACCGCGTTTAAATGGGGATATGAGACTGAGATGTTTTATTTTATCTGTGTACAGCGAGAAGTAACACTATTATTTTCGAGCTTTTATGTTTTAAATGAATGAAGTATCCTTTTATATTTAAATGCATTTTATGTTTTTTTCTATCTTTATTTCGTCTACCAGAGAAGCAGATATCGATTTAATGGTTATTAGATGAGATACTTTATAATGTATTAATTGGTGAACGTGCTTCTAGATGCGTCGCAGGAGTCGCTCGCGCCGTAGCCATCATGTTATGAATCTTTGTATGACATCGTATGTAACGTCGCGCACCTATTCGCGCCGCACGACCCGCATTTTGTCGCAAAATGCGATGACTTCGGGGCGTGCGGATCCTGCGGTTTGTCTAGGTGCGCGTTCTCTTTTACACTGTTGGTTGGACCGACTCAATGGTAGTAATTTCACTGCGAACCATTAGCCAAATTAAACCCCTCGGCGAGATTCATATCAGTAGGACTAACATGCGCAAAGTGATAAAATGTTGTCACGGTCGTTTTACCGATTCTGACGATTTAATTATGTCGTTTTGTCGATTGATGCTAATATGTGAAACCAAGTGATGTCGTTCCGTCAACACACGAACAAAATCACGTTGCACGCATGTTAGGGAAAAAACAAACTTATCGATTCCGGCAGAGGTAGACCGAGAAGGACTTGCATTGACCAAAATGGAGATGTCCTTAGAAAAGGTTTAATACGATCTACTCTGACCCGGCGTGCGTGTATGAAGCGATTGATGAATGGGGAGGAAGCAAGAAAAGTGTGTCAGGATCGAAGCAAATTGAATTCTGTAGTCTCTGCTTACCCCGGTGGGAAATAGGCGTGAGTTAATGTATGTGTATCGATTCCGGCAAAATTTACTGAATCAATCGATGATTTTATCACTTTACGCATGTCAACCCTGCAGATGTCATGTGTGTTTAGGTACTTGTAGGCGCTTGTAGATATCTTTACCCAACAGTTTCTAAATTAGACCAAATAGCGAAAAAATTTTTAAAATTTTTAATTTTATTTCACTGTTATGATTTTGTATGTCGTTTCCAAATCTCGGGACTGTGGAGTCCCGGACTGTTGGAAGGCGTGCGTGGGGCCGAAGCTAACACGTAGAGACCCCTCAAGACAATTTAATCTAAATGTGGTGTGACACCAACCGGCGATTATCCCTGCATGCACTATTGCAGATTATTATTTGCATGTTATTATTTTATTAACTGAAAATGTAGACGAAATGTTAAATGCTGACCAACTGCAAACTACTATGTTTATTGCAAATAAATGAATTACGAATTAAATTTTACCGGTAAATCGTGCATTTAATATATTTACTTTTGTAATATGTATATACATCCGCGTAATTACGTTTATATTTAATATACCTACCTACGCTTTATGATTTTCTGGTTTTCTGTCCAAGTGGGTTGTGGTTGTGAGAATGTCCCTGACATGGTTAATGAAACAAGGTAAATTAAGTCGACGGGTACCTACTAAAAAGGTAGTTAATGACAACGACTTCAGTATTCCCAAGCCTTGGTAAAATATTTATTTAAAATTGATCGTTATTTTTATATTCTCAAGAGACAGGCAATATCGAATGCCTGCGAGATATACCATTCCCTAATAATCTTGCTCGGGAGAATGTGGCAGATAATGAATTGGATTACATCGCACAAAGGTTTAGGTGATTATGTGTTCAGATAGGGTGAAAAGACGTGTTTTGGATACGCCCTTTTACCTATGTCATTTTATAGTGTCAGAGCGACCGTGGAGGAAAGTATTTTTAATTTAAGTCGCGTTTAGGTTTTTGTGTCGTGTGTTAAAGCACAAGGAATAAAAAGTCTTTCTTTGTTTTTTTTGAAGAGACTTGTTGTAGATTTTCCGCCTTTTTATAATGTCACTAAGAGAAAATTTTATCCACAGCTCTTATTAAGCCGGGACGTCGTATGTACACGTCTTGTGTTCATGTTTTTGTGCAATAAAGGATTATTGATTGATTTATTGAGAAGGACTCCTTACCAGTTGAGAGCCCCTGGCGCTCCCCATTTTTCCGGTCAAGTCAATGCCATCTGCGGCAAATCTACGTTAAGTCACGTCAAAAAAGGACTCCTTATTGCGTGAAGTAATTATATTTTCTTTTTGTAAAAAATAATAACATTACTTTTTTTAACAAAAAAAATTTTAAAATAAATAATAATAATAATTATATATATTTTTTTACAAAATAAAAAAGGAAAAGATGTTCGTGGAAGTAATCATAAGGTTATGGTCGTCCTGCAGTATAAGGGCCTCATTGAGTACTAGTCGTGGCAAGAACCACGACGATACTCTGTGGACTTTGCTGAGTGAAGCACGAAAATCGTAAAAAGGTGTAATTTTTTTGTAATGTGTAACAAATGCAAAAAATACCTGGCATTCGTAAGTCCCGTTGTCCCTTTTCTGGACAAATTTGATCTGCAACGTCCAGTCTTCGGATCCCTCACCGTGCAGAACCTGAAATATTCCAAAATTGAATTTAATCAGCGACCAAAATGGATCTATTTCGGCACAATTCCGACCACATTCGGGCAAATTCGACCACAAAATGTGACCATCGGATCACAATAACCATTTAGGCTGTGGACGTTAATTCCGCGGACGATCCGTTGAAACGGTCGGTATTGTCATTTACTTGAATACCTATAACGTGGATAACCAATTGTTGGTTTGCGCATCGGTTGTCGATTGCTACTGATGCCGCTGAGTTGAATCAATTCAAAAATATCTCTATTCAGTCCGTAACAGTTACTCTTTGGATTGTCAGTTTTCGAACGCCTCTGTAAAAGTAACCTCAGCCCTGGGCTCTTGACGTTCTTACAAAAGGTACAATTACAATACAGTAATACAATAGTACAATACAACATACGTATAGTATATAGTAGTAGTGGTAGTACAGTCATGAGCAATATAATGTACCCACTTTAGGACTCTGTCGCACTAACATATTTGACATATAGTGAGACTTACAGTTCAATTTGTCAAAAAAGTTAATGTGACATGGTACCAAAGTGTATACATATTAATGCTCGTGACCGTACAATTTCAGTAATTTGGCTGTGTAGTATAGATTGTCTTCTTCTTATCGTGTGGATTACAAGGTAGATTACCAACCTTATCAACCCTGGTGTCAGGGTTATTATTGAGCCGTCAAAGGCCCCTGACATGGCTCATGTAACGACTACATACTTACATCACTTAGTAACCGGGATATAAATGATATTTTTCCAATTTGCGTGTCTACAGATACATCAAAGAACTAATCTTACCTGAAACCGTTCATCATTGGTGTAGGTGAATTTCCCTGAGCTCAATATATGCCAGTCACGTTTCCTGATCCACGAGACTTGCTGAAAAATAAACGAGTAACATATTAACATACGAACACTCGTGCCACTAATCCCTAATGGAATAGGCAGGGAAACATGGCGTCAGATTGCAACTTACAGCCTCGCTATAAAGGGTGTTAGTGACATCGTAACGAAAACTGCGAGGGATGATACAGATCATGATTCTGAGTTGATATCAAGTGGAATTTTCCGTCACAAATTTCAACTTGATATTGTTTGGAAAATTCAACTTGATATTAACTCAGAATAATGAGCTGAATCATCCTCCTCCAACGTATACTGATACGTTACGATGTCACTTACCGTGCAAGTAGCCACATAAGTATTTATGGGTGTTCCTAACAATGTAACGCTTAGAATTATTTGGATCATTATTCTGAGTGGAAGTTTCTGTCGGAAAATTCATGAAAATTATTGGTTTTTTTTTATGGTATTTACAGTTACTTACATACTTTTGCGACGGAGAAAAACACTTGATATCAACTCAGAATTATGGTTTAAATCATGCCTCTCAGTAATCGTTACGATGTCACTAATACCCTGTATAAGTGAATACGATTTAGCCGACTGCCTTGTCGTATGACAATCGCCTTACTCGGCTCCTACCACTTGCCGGGGATGATAAGCAACACATTTTAAGTTCGTTTTATACGAAATAGCGTATTACGCAAAATACTCTAGACGTAGTGTTCGTAAGAACTCTTCGTTTTTCATACGCGGTACGGGAAACATCATATTAACGTCAGCAACGAAGAATACACGTGGAAAATATTTGATGTTGTATGAATTTAAAACGGGTTTTACCACGATCATAAAAGAGTAGGAAACGTAAATCTGCTGGGAGAGTCGTATAACTCGTATAACGTCCCATTTAATAAGTAAATAAACTAGGTACCGTTATATTAAAATACTCAGATACTTCATTTTCTCCCTAGTGTTATCCCAATACAGGTTAGGTTAGGTTATGAAATGAATTTCTCGGGTATATCGGTTACCTCACGATGTTTTCCTTAACCGCTGAGCACGTGATAATCATTTATAATCCAAACATGAATTCGAAACCAAATTAAAAAATCATTTGTTTAGACCCATGCTGGGATTCAAACCTGCGACCTCAAAGTGAGGCTTAAGCGTTCTGCCTTAGATACTATTCATGTTCTGTGTGTTTCATGGTCTGTGTATTTTATGTTCTGTGTTTCATGTTCTCTGTGTTTTATGCTTTGTGCTTCATGTTCTGTGTGTTTCTTGTTTTGTGTGTATTACTCCCAGTTCACCAGAGAAGTAATTCCTAGCCCATTTAAGAAGTAGTTAATAAACCTAAGTAGATTTTACTCCCTTTTATTGTGTACGAATAAATAAGTAAAAGTAATTAGTAGTACCAACCTTTGACCTTTGAAAAGAAAAGGTAAACACACTTTCAACTACAATTGCTTAAAAATTTAGATCGAGATAATTGAATGGACAAATTAATTAAGAATTCCGGTCACGGCACCAAATTGTATTTGCCAAGGTAAACAAAGACTTGGTGGGTGGAAACAAAGTGGATAATTGAATCAGAAAGTAACAGTCTAGAGGTAAAAGTTACTTAGTCCACGTCGAAAACAGATTTCTATTTTGAAAATTAGAATCAGTTTTACAGCTTAAATTATTGATTATTGATTAAGTAACAGCCTACTAACACTGTTCAACTCCTTGCTTGCTCAATATTCTTAGGTCGGTGTATTTTTTTAATAATATTATTGTTTTGTTAAAGCCGCGGTAGCCCAGTTGGTAAAACGCTTGCTTCTCACTTTGAGGTCGCAGGTTCCAATCCAGCACAGGCGGAAACCAATGATTGTCGAATTTGTTTTGGAACTCATGTTTGGATCATAAATGATTATCACGTGCTCAGCGGTGAAGGAAAACATCGTGCAGAAACCTATACATGTGACCTAACCTGTATTGGGCTGGTTTTCCCTTCGCGGTTTGGAAGGTCAGACAGGGAGTCGCTTCTGTAAAAAATCGGACCTGTCAAATCTTCAGGTTAGGTAAGCGGACCCTGGGAAAAACTGAATAATGCTATGGAGATGATAAATTGATTTGTTAAACGTGTAGAATTTTTAAGTTAATCGTGGGTCGTCCTAATTAATATGTCTTTAATAATCTTGATTGATTTTTGTTTGTTAATTTAATCAAATTTATAAATAAATAAATTTCAAAATACAGATATTTAAATTAGCAATAGTTATATTCGTAATTTAATAACTACATAATTTACTAACTATTATGCGATTTTACACCATACATAAACTCATGCCTATTTCCCACCGTGATAAGCAGGGAATTCTATTTGCTTCCATCCTGACACACTAGTCTTGCTCCCTCCACATTCATCAATCACTTCATACACACACGACGGTTCAGCGTAGATCGTACTAAACCTTTCCTAAGGACATCTCTAGGTCTTCCTCTGCCAGCCCTACCATCAACTTTCGCTTTATATACCGCTTTAGCAATTCTATTATCCTTCATCCGCTCTAAGTGTCCAAACCAACCTAAAATTCGCTTCTCAATCTTAGTCACTATATCGTCTTTTACACCATATCTCTGTCTTGCCTTGCGATTTTACAAATAACACAATAAATACTTCCTATCTCTGGTCGCCTGAAGGAAATCTTTCTATGTGTACTTATGTGTGTGCAATAAAATATTTGATTGTATAACTTACCCCTCGTTCACTCAAATGGCCGACCAAGCAGTGAAGATAGGCAGTGCCCCCGAGCTGGGCAGTGATATTGCTGACTGAGTTGTTGGCTGTGACGTCAGCCGACGGCTGCACTCCCGCTCGCCACCCCCGAGCGCGCGATGTGCCGTGATGTCCTGGAAATAATCATTGGTTATATATTTTACGTCACACGCCACGCCGCGGGCACCTCACACAAATTCAATTCAAATTCAAAAATATCTTTTAAATTCAAATAGGTAACATAGTTACACTTTGAATTGTCAATTTTACATAACGAACGTCTCATCCGCCTAAAACTACTGCAGCTTCTCACAACCTGTATAGCCGGGGAAAAGAAGCGGCAAGAAAAACCTCGGCACAGGGCCCTAGACGTTCTTTAAAAAAAAATAAAAATAGACATTAAATATTGGTATACAATTGAGTAATTTAGCTGCCTAATATCAGTTCTCAGACAGTGAATCCCATGCATTCATATCTTCTAAATAATCACTAACTTTATAATAACCTTTTTTGTAAAGTTTTTGTTTAACTACTGTCTTAAAACAGTTGAAAAGCAAATTCTGAATGTCAATGGGAATCTTATTGTAAAAACGTATACATTGTCCTTAAAAGATTTAGTAATCTTATGTAATCGACTGACTTGTGAAGCAAGTTTATTTTTATTCCGGTTATTAACAATGTGCCGATCGCTATTTTTTGCAAATAATCCTATATGTTTTTACATAAGTATATTAAGTTTTCAAAGATATATTGTGATGCCAAAGTTAAAATATTAATTTCTTTAAATTGATTTCTAAGTGACATCTTGGGTCCCAATTTGTAAATCGCCCGAATCGCCCGCTTTTGCAGAACAAAAATGCTCTGGACATTTGCAGCATGACCCCACAGCAAGATGCACAGAACACCTCGACAATACAAGACACTACTCACGACATACAATTTATAATCTGTGCCTACTACGTTCTCTATGTAAGTACATTCATTTCATTCGTCCCTTTCAAAATAAAAGTCGCGAACAGAGCTGTAAGAATTTTTTTTATATAATTTTACTATAAAAGATGCCTGTGTTAACCAAACTAGGAATCACAAAGTGTTTTTTTGTGAATTGTCCCACCAGGAATATCAAACCCGGGACCTCCGGGTCGTGAGCACAACGCTCAACCACTGGACTACGGAGGCAGACTGTCACTGACTCACCCATCATGAAATTCCGTAACAAGTGCTAAGAGTCTCAAATTACTAGAAAATATGCGTTATTTAAAGAAATTATAATGTATTTTTGTCTTCTCATCGTGTGGGTTGTCCATATCGCCGTCTATAATGGTCTTATGAATATTAGATTTTCTAATTCCTTACTTTTGACCTACTTTGTAGTACATTAAGAGGATTACCCACCAGCTTACCGGGTACAAGTTGTTTTAATAATAACCTATTCCCGTTCTTGTTTAAGCAATGTAACATTGTTTAATGTATGAAGCAGTGGCGGATTCAGGGGTTTGAAGGGACTTGACGGGACGAAGCGTTCGCTAGGTAGCTTCGTTTATGGAGACAGCTATCAATGCATATCCATAAAATAAACTGGTTAAGTTTTTAATACCATCTGGGGCAAAATTACCTGTACTATCTGTTTTCTTTGTATGTTTCTTGTGTCTGTTTTATTGTGTACAAATAAATAAATAATAAATAAAATTGCAATAAATTACGTTAAAAAAGTGCCGCGCATTTCTCCTTCATAAAGTATTGAATTATTGAGTAAATTAAATAGATGAAATCAGAGTGAGTTTATCAACGTAATAAATAATAAAAAGCTTACACATATTTATTACAAATTTGTTAATAAATTTGTGCGCTTACAAATAATAAATATAATAAAATAAATATATTATATTTTTATTACATACATTACGTGGCATAACGTTGCATTTATATTATCAATATAAGATCCCCCCCTCCTCAATCCCCTCCCCTCAATAAATCGGAGGGGGTATAGAGCATACTCCACCACGCTACTCCACTGCGGGTTGTTGGAGTCGTTTTTACGGTTAATAGCCAGAACCAACGGCTTAACGAGCCCTCCGAAGCACAGAATCATATTAATTTTTCGTACAATCAGGTGATTCAAGCCTACATAGTCCTAATCAAACAAAAGACAGCCTCACAAAGTGTATTCGACATTGTTCTGATCGGGAATCGAACACGGACCTCGAGACTGTGAGCCTAACGCTTTAACCACTAGGCCACGGAGGCTGTTATATTATTAATACATTCAGTGAAGGTGGCTAATAATATCAAGTTGGTGTGGAACCAGAACTTAGATGATGCTTTTAGTTGTTAGAGGGCCACTTGCGGCCCTTAGTCCCTCCCTGGTTCCTACAGCTAGGCAGTCGAGGATCGGAAACGCAACCCATATCACGTTCATGTGGTTCGCCTTCACTTAGTAGTTGCTAACAAGTTTGGAAAAGTCAAACAGTTATGAATTTTGGCGTTGTAGACGATGCTTCCGTTTGTTTACTTAGTCATGAGCCATGTCAGGGGCCTTCGGCGGCTCAATAGTAACCCTGACACAATGGGTGATGAGGTTGGTACTCCACCTCATAACCCACACGATTGAAGAAGATTGTTTACTTAGTGTATGCGTGTTTAAGGGCCCAGTCTCCGGTTGCAGAATTCAGAATTTGAATAATTTTCATCCCCCTCGGGAAGTACCCCCGGTGACGTCACTATACCTGAAGTTGCTCTACTTCACTATCACATACATACATACATAAACTCACGCCTATTTCCCACCGGGGTAAGCAGAGACTATAGAATTCCATCTACTACTTCACACTACAACCCAGTCCGCCAGTCAGTCAGTAGGTCCTAGTGTACTTTACTTCACTATTAAACATTCGGTAATAAGAATTGTGACGTTGACAGCGATTCCCCGAACGGCGATTCCCGCTACGGCGGAGAATAGGTCAACTTGTCTGTTGAGTCGGGAATAAAGAAAAAAAATGTGCCTTTTTAATTGACTAATTTATAAGGCGATTTTGTATACAAAACCGTTTTTAACTTCTTGACTTCCCGGGTAGGTATGTCGTAAAATACCTACTTGTGTCGAGTATGTTGTAGTGACCTTACAGGGTTCCTGTTTGTACTTTACTCTACTTTTAATCTCTCTCTCTTTATTTAAGAGCTGCGCTCTTGTCGGTGGAGTAGTCGCCTCCATTTTCATTACTCCATATATAGGGCGTGTAGAACGGTGGTTGCCCCAATCGCCTTCCGTTTCGCAGGACACCGACCAATTTCTCAATTGGTGATGTTCTAGCTAGAGCCCTACCACATTTCCTCGGCCTCCAAACAGTACTGATACCGCTGCTGCACGGCATCAGGGGTGCGCTTTTGAAGTAGCGGCGCCTACTCGCTACGTCACAAGATCGTCAGTAGCGTTTTATAGTTTAGCCCGTCCCAGTGAGCTACCCACTACGTTCTGCTAATACCTACTACCCCTACTTTTAATACCTGTGTAATGATATCAGGAATGCAATAAATATTATATGATCGTAATTTTAATTTATCGTCTTATCCGATAGACGCATTGTGTTTTCCATGATTGTCCCTGTCCCGTTTTCAAATGTAGGCAGGGTCCACGGAATTCCACTTAGTAGGATCTTGACTCACCAGTTTCGTATCTTCCACTCAAATGAAAGTCTGCACGCACGAATGCATGCTCGCCGGTTTAGACTACCTACTGTGATATGCAATCCCGACTCGAGATCGCAAATTCGAGAGTCCGAAATTTTCGGGATCTCGTCTAGTTCATAAAAAATGTAAAGTTAGGATGGCTGAAATCGATGAAAACTGCTTGTTTGTGATAGTGAGGTTGATTAAAACATAATATTTTTTGAAAGAAAACATAATCCTTTATACTTCAATATTACTACACATTTTTTTAGGAGCTCGGTGGCGCAGCGGTTAATGCCCTCGGTCTGCGATTGTTGAAGTTAAGCAACTTTCGCAAAGGCCGGTCATAGGATGGTTGACCACAAAAAAAAGTTTTCATCTCGAGCTCCTCCGTGCTTCGGAAGGCACGTTAAGCCGTTGGTCCCGGCTGCATTAGCATTCGTTAATAACCATCAATCCGCACTGGGCCCGCGTGATGGTTTAAGGCCCGATCTCCCTATCCATCCATAGGGAAGGCCCGTGCCCCAGCAGTGGGGACGTTAATGGGCTGATAATGATGATTACTACACAATTAAGTTTTTTTTTTGGAAATCAGCATAATCAAAACAAAAAGTAGAGAAGATTAAGGAGATTCACCCAATCCCGTCAATCTCGAATGGGAGCTTCGGAATTCGAGTGTAACGTTCCCACCCTGAACTGTGTTTATTTAAAACACCAAAAACAACATAAATAAACGGCTTATATACGTCAGACTTTTGGGCACAACTCACATAGGTACTTAATACTTAGATAAAAAATAATAATGTTTTGAAAGAATTTGGAACCACCGAACCTGATAATTAAACCTTTTTTCAGAACCCTTTTCTTTAAGCGTTGCAATTTATAACCTCCATGTGGCAGAGTAATAAAGTTTTCAATTTTATATCTCACTTGAGGGTGTCTGTAGTGTACGTGACCTTTACTATTGAAAGTCACTCGAAAGTCACATTTGGCTTGAAAAATGTCTCAAAATGTCTTGAAGAATTCCTAAACGGTACAATTTTCGTAAAAGCCATTAATTATCAGCATGAAGTCGTTTAGTATTGTGGCAGGTATAGATTAGAACCAATTTTGAATTGAAGAGTTATTTTTTTATTCACTTCAAATGATATTGTCATGCAGAGGTACAATTACCTATTAGGTGTATTGAATTATGAATTGATGTGTTTCGTAGTACTAATAGAGTTTTTACCCGACTTCGGCGAAGCAAAATGGAGGGTTATGTGTTAGAGCGCTATGTATGTAGAGGTATATTGGTGCTAATTCCTGTAAATACCATCTAATTTTATTTTAAGTTATATCTGTCATTTTCTTATCCGCCGAAAAGAAAAGGGACGGGTAATCGACAAGCATAAAATTTATGGAACACACGTCAATTTTAAGCACAAATCTAAACCAACCGTCTAAAAATTTTACATCCGTCAATAACCCGACACAGTTAAGTAGACAGCACGTCAAACGGATTGCATACCAGCGACGTACCTTTTGATTCGCCCGGGTTATTCATTCATTCACTCATTCTTCCTAAAATTAAGAGCTGTGAATCATCCGTCCCTTTCCTTTTCGACGGATATGAAAATGACGGATATAACTTTAAATAAAATTAGGCGGTGTCTGCAGGAATCGGGGCCATTATGTGTGTATGTAAGTCTGTTCCAACGTAACTTCTAAACCACCTGTCAGAATTTAACAAATGATGTGTCACTAGAAGCGTCTTGATTATCCAGTGGTTATAGGCTATGTGACGTCACGCTAAATTCAACGTGGCGCCCTCTATAGGACATAAAGTGAGGACGAAAAAAAATATTTTTTTTTGATTGGTAGTGAGTTGGATATCAAATGAAAGGGCTTAATTTTCACATTTCAATAATGTACATATTACTAGCTTTTAATTGTAGGTTTTCTTGTATTTACTCGATATAAACGATGAATTGATAATTAAAGTGTTCAAATATATACTCAACAAATACTTCAAATCATGCACAAAACATGTATCGGAAGCACGTTATCTTAATAAATAAGACCTCAAAAAAAAAGTTCAAAACTAAAACTCGACTACGAATAAATCACTCTCTAAAAAGTATGAAACAAGAAAATAGGTATATTTCTCCGAAAATCTTCCGAATAGTTTCATAGTTTCTTCACTTCATATCTAGCAGATAGCTCTGGTCGAATGCCAATTAGTCTTTAAAGTCTGCTTATCACGGCATATTGCAGGCACGGCATTACAGGTACAGTATCCTCAAACGACACCACAGTATTGTTCGAAACTAAGAACCATGACCGACGTAACTAACCCTGTACACAACTCGGACACTTCATACGAAACACCTCGTTTTACACAGACACTACACATTAACGTTATCGTACACCCGCATCTGTGTGTGTGTGACGACTGACACGATTAAAGACTAAAGTAAGACCGAGGGGGTGACATAAACCTACCTCAGCGTATTGTTTTTCTTTTTTGACGTGGTCTATTGTAGATTTGCCTCAGATGGCATTAACTACTTGGCCGGACAAATGGGGAGCGCCGAGGGCTCTCACTCGGTACAAAATTTAAGAAAACAGGCCTAAGGGTGCACAGTTGATCGCGAACCTCGGCTCAAGGCGTTGTCTAAGAGGTAGAATATTTGAAAAAAGTGGTGGGAGCGGAGAGTTGCGGTTCTATACGTATTCCTTATTCTATGCCCCAATCAACCGTCAAAAAACCCCGGCAAGCAAACTACTAACTGAGCTAATCAGCTGTAAAACAAAGTTATTCAATAACAATTTTGGAAGTCAAAAAGTCCATTGCTTCTGAACAAGTAGTAAAGTCTGACACCAGTTTGCACTTCTGTTAGTTAGCGAAGTTGTACCTACTTTGAAGTGAATAGTTACAGTTTATTTTAGAACACGTCTGTTGTTTATTCATTTACTTCTTTTAACGAATTTGTTGACGTGAAAATATTGTTTTTTTTCTTGTCTTTGAAAACATTCACTACTTGGTCATAGGTGCACTACATTCTGTGTTACTAGCGACCCGCCCCGGCTTCGCGTGCAATGCTAAGGAAAAAATAATAATATTAACGGCATCACATTAAAAACCTCTAAAATAACAGTATTTCTCCACTATTTAATGGATGTTATTATACGTATAAACCTTCCTCTTGAATCACTCTATCTATTAAAAAAAAACGCATCAAAATCCGTTGCGTAGTTTTAAATATTTAAGCGTACATAGGGATATGGGGACAGAAAAAGCAAATTTGTTTTATACTATGTATGTATGATGTTACAGACATGCTTCGGAAATATCGATGAAATTAATGGAAGATTATTGAAACAATTCTTTTTAAGACTTAAAAAAATACATAATCGGATGCGATTTTTGCTTTCAAAACCATGCAATAGACAAGTTAGTTTCAATCCAGGTATAAAATTGTGAATTCAATTTATAATTACTTAAGTAAGTAATTGACTTAAAACGAGGTCTTAGTACGGTAATCACATGAAAATATGTTTTTTTTTTTAATTAGGCGCTTACGTCGCTTTCACATTAGGTAAGGCGCTGATACTGAACATTATACTTACGACGACCTTCAATCGTCTAGTGGTTGAGCGTTAGGCTCACGATCGGGAGGCCCAAGGTTCGAATGTAGGTGGGGCCTATTATTACAAAAACCACTTTGTGATCCTCAGTTTGGTTAGGACATAACTAGCTGATCACCCTGTTCGAAAGTAAGATGATCCGTGCTTCGGTAAGCCTAAATGAGTAAGTCGTTACATGAGCCATGTCAGGGGCCTATGGTGGGTAAATAGTAACCCTGACACCTGGGTTGATGAGGTCGGTTATTTCCGTCATAACCCGATAGAAGCACACTTACGTATGTCTCCGGTGGATGATGTGAAGAGTGGCAGCATGAAGAAGACAGCAGCAGCTAGCGGTACGCCCATACCGCTCGCCACTCGCCATCTCATCTGAAACAAACAACCAGTAAATTTAGAACGTTTTTTTTCGATTTTCACTTCTTATGAGATAAGGAGAGCCGTGGTAGCCCAGTTGGAAGAACGCTTGACTCTCACTTTGAGGTCGCAGGTTCTAATCCCAGCACGGGCCTAAACCAATGATTTTCGAATATATGTTTTGATCCGTGCTTCGGAAGGCACGTTAAGTCGTTGGCCCCGGTTACTACTTACTGATGTAAGTAAGTAGTCGTTACATGAACCATGTCAGAGGCCTTTGGCGGGTCAATAATAACCCTGACACCAGGGTAGATGAGGTTATTCATTCACCTCACAATCGACACGAAAGAATTGAAGAAGATTATAAATGATTATCATGTACTAAACGGTGAAGGAAAACATCGTGAGGAAACCCACGTCTAACCTGTATTGGGTTGGTTTTCAGTCAGACAGGCAGTCGCTTCTTTAAAAACCCAGACCTGTCAAATCTTCACGTCAGATAAGCGGACCTCCTTGAAAACGGGATAACGCTGGAGAGAAGATGATGACGATGATGAAGTAAGGGAAGAAAACAGATCATAAAAGCACGCGAATCCATTTAGTGGTTCTTGAGATTGGCCCGAATATAGGTAGGCCGGATTTCGTACATTCGTATAGGTATATTGAAGATGCTTGGAAAGTCACCTCGGCATTTACCACCTACTTGGGCAAATGCTTGGCTATAATGCACAAAACAACTGGCTTGAAGACTCCTGCAGCCTCTGCACGGCAACCGAATAGCGCGCGGCGCGAATTATATCGAGGGATTCGACCGATAGACGCAGCGAATGTTATCTACGTGTATAGAAATCGTAAGGCTATTGGACATTATCATAGCCCTCGATATAATTGGTTCGTGTACTAGGTTGAAGATAAATTATGAAATTCTGATAGACCGTGAACAATAAATTCTCCCACTTGAGTTTTAATTGTTTAATGGTCCTGGGGATTTTAAATCATCAAACGTTTTCGTAGTACTTATTTAAATTAAAATCTTCTTTTGTATTAAATAAAAGCACAATGTAAGCACAATTGGGTCGTGTACGGTCACGAGCATTAATATGTATACACTTTGGTACCATGTCACATTAACTTTTTTGACAAATTGAACTGTAAGTCTCACTAAATGTCAAATATGTTAGTGCGACAGAGTCCTAAACTGGATACATTATATTGCTCATGACTGTACTAGGTTGAAATTCTGATTACTAAAAAAATACTTTTTGACATTTGTTTGCATTGCGCACTTACCTTTATATGCGCAAATGTCAAATTGCAATATTGTTTTCTTAGATCAATTGCTTCGATGTGGTCTATTTTAACCACCCTGATCTAAAATATTTTCTTTTTTTTATTTCACTTATTTATGAGTATTAATCAAGAAAAACGTAATAATTAGTCCGACATTTTGTCACATTTTTCAATGACGTTAAATAAAAAGTAACTGATTTGACTAGTTTGAAATTAGCCTATTCGCATCGCGCGCGATTTGGTTGACGTGCCGCCAGGGCTGGCGGTGACATCGCTTACGTATAACGATTTGTTTCTGTAAAAACTTTCCTTTCACATACCTATCATTAATAACGACGTCACAACTGGAAAAAAAGACGCGTTGCGTGACTACTCGAAGCTAAAAATAAAACTTAACCGAGCACAGTAATTTAAGTGAACGAAAAAAGTTTTCTTGTTTAAATAAGCTGAATTTAAACTCATTAAACAAATAGTTTGTTTTTCATAGTCCAAAGTAAAGAAGGTTTAAGTATATCCAAAAGATTGTTTGCGCTTTGCTCTATAAAGCTGACGAGATAAGGAACGGCTAAGGAATAGTTCCCTTGAAGTTTGTTTAGGAGCGGAAAGTTATTAAGTGTAAACATAAATTATTCTGAAGCCGCATATTCTAGCGAGATAAACTGTACTCAGTTGGAATTTTGCTCTGAGATGGCCGGTTCGTTCTTGCATTTTACAGCGGCCACTAAAATTATACAATACTTTATTGCACAGAAAAGGAACGTACAATACAGGAATACAAATTAACCAAAAGCATAGAATAATAAGAAACAATACTACGAATAGAACGGAAAGTCTCCGCACCCCTCCAGTGGCTGAGCTAAGTTTACCTCACCCCCCCTCGGTCTGACTTTAGTCTTCAGTCGTATATACGAGGGGAGGTCAAAAAGTTCGCGGAATGGAGGGGTTGGAGGGGGTTGGTTTGCTCGTACAGGTAGCCGCTAGTTGCACACCTCATTAACAGTATATGTACCAAGTTTGAAGCAAATCGGGTCATTAACGCTTGAACTATTGACCAGCAAACAAGTGAATCGGGAAGAACTCAGCGAATATGGAGAAAATTGAACACCGCGCCGTCATTAAGTTCCTCACCAAGCAAGGAAAATCCGCTCAGATGATTTTTCAAGAGCTGTTAGCAGTTTACGCGGACTCTGCCCCTGGTAAAACCATGGTTTACAAGTGGCATAGTCTTTTCAAGCAAGGAAGAGAGTCGATTGAAGAGACCCCCGCTCCGGACGGCCCATTGAGGCCACCACACCGGAAATCATCGAAAAAGTAGAGAAACTTGTATTAGAAGATACCCGCTTGAAGAAGAAGCAGCTTGCAGCAATGGTCGGTGTATCCGAAACAAGTATTTTAAATATCCTACATCAACATCTTGGGATGACTAAGGTCAGCGCAAGATGGGTTCCAAGAATGCTCACGCCACTTCAAAAAAGCGAGCGTGTCGAGTGTTCTCGCCAGTTTTTAGAGCTCTGTGGAGAGAATAAGGAAGAAGTTATGGCCCGGATTGTTACTGGAGATGAAACCTGGGTTCACCACTATGAACCTGAGTCGAAGCAAGAGTCGATGCAGTGGCATAAAAAAGGCATACCTCCTCAAAAGAAGTTTAAGGTGTCACAATCGGCCGGAAAGATCATGGCCACTATTTTTTGGGATACAGAAGGTATTTTGCTGATTGATTATAAAGATCGTGGTGTGATTATAACGGGACATTACTACGCTTCTTTACTGGACAGATTGAAAGAGGCTATCAAGGAAAAAAGAAGAGGAAAGCTGTCAAGAGGTGTGCTCCTTTTGCACGACAACGCACCCGTCCACACGTGCCATGTTGCGACGGCTGCCATTCACCGATGCGGGTTCGAAAAATTAAACCACCCGCCTTACAGTCCAGACTTGGCCCCCAGCGATTATTATTTGTTCCCAAAAATGAAAAAGGAACTGCGTGGACGAAAATTTGGCGATGATGAAGAAGTCAAGTCTGCAATTTCGGCCTATTTTGACAGCAAAGAGAAATCTTTTTTTTATGATGGAATAAACAAATTATTTGATAGATCCGGAAAATGTGTTAAGGTTAAGGGAGAATATATTGAAAAGGAAAAATAGTTTCGTGTTCGCGGAATGAGGGCATTCCGCGAACTTTTTGACCTCCCCTCGTAGATACGATAGCCCATAGGGGCGTCAGACGTCACACAAACAGACGCGCGTGTAAGATAACGTCAATGTGTAGTGTCTGTGTAAAACTAGTTTTTTGTATGGTGGCGGCCTTATTTCAAAATTGTATATCTATGAGTCTAATCATCATCATCATCATGTCGTCCAAACCGTATCCGGCGACGGCGTCTCCCAAATATCTATCCCGGGTCGTTGTTGTGGTGGGCTCTGATGTGGCTGGTGAAACCGACCTTCGACTTGAAGGTCCGGTCACAGATGCACTCAACGACTAAATCACCGCTTGCCTAACCTAAAGATTTTTACAGAAGCAATGGATTTAATAGAAGACATGTCCTGTTTTTTACGGAAGCGACTGCCTGTCTGACCTTCCAGCCCGCGAAGGGAAAACCAGCCCAATACAGGTTAAGTCACATGCCCCCGAAAATGCATTTCTCGGGAATGTGGGTTTCCTCACGATGTTTGTCTTCACCACTGAGCACGTGTTAATCATTTACGATCCAAACATAAATTAAAGAAAATTTGACAATCATTAGTTTAGGCCTGTGCTGGTTTCGAAACTGCGACATCAAAGTGAGAAGCAAGCGTTCTACCAACTGAGCTACCAGGGCTCCACAAGATAACCTAATAATATAGGATAGGCTAAGATATTATTATAAGTATGACAACTTATTTATCGACCATTTCTTCTCACTCATGTTACCTGTCCATAGACATGTCATGATCGTTTCATGAAATGATCAATTCTATGATATGGCCACGATATATACATAAGTATAAACATAATTATAGCAAGCTAATCAGTAGTGCACTACGTTTCTAACGAACACATTAACTCATAATAAACACACACACACACACACACACACAAGTACACACAAACACACACACATTCGTACTATCACTAAAAATTGTAACATAAGTTAAGATTAACTTTCTTTGTATTATTTCTTTATTTTTTTCTTTTTTTTATTATTTAATGTTTCACTCTTACCCTAATCTTACAAATATTCACTTGTTTACTACGGAAGAGCGTTGGCTCCTAACACAGGCTTTTATGCTTAAAAGGAGTCATCAACCCTAACTTAGAATTTACTTTGTAAAGTGAAATAAAATATTTTCATTTTCATGTCAAAATAACAGCTGATGAATTCAAATAAAACGGTTTATTGAAAAAAATACATGTTAATTAACTTTTGTATCTACCCACTTAACAAAAGACGACTGAATAAACCTGTACACACAAGAAACGTGACAAAAGAAAATACAAACGTCAACAAACAAGAATGTTTAAAAAAGAAATATTAAGCATCGTTTTCGGATGTTTAAGTCCAAAATCAGTTTTCCGTGTCATTTGCGAACCAATCAGTTGTTCCAGAGAGTTCCAGAGTTATTGGAAACAAATCCAAACTTCGCCGCTGCTCTCTTTCGCGAAAATATTTTCTGCAAAGAAAGAAAAAAATATATATCTTCGCTCCACAAATGACGAATCCATTGTGCACAATATTTACTTAAGGACTTTTCCTTGCGAGAAAATTGTTCGGAGTTTGTTGTCGATGGGCGAAACGGATTTTTATTACAATTGTTTCTGTTTTCATTTGTGTTTTTGATGTTTTACTTTTGTCCGGCCAAGTAGTTAATGCCATCTGCGGCAAATCTACAATAAGTCACGTCAAAAGAAAAATATATTTTACTGGTTTTTAAGAGGTTGTAGATCTAAATATAACTTAATATAACTTTAAAACCAATCTTGGATTTTTTAGCGTTGTACCTAGAATGTGTCGTGAACATAATAACTATAAGGAATCCAAAGTCGATTTGCTATCCTGTTCCTTACCTAAATTTAAAAAAATATTAAATAATTTTGTGAATGTTCGTTTGGCCGAGTAATCTTTAACCATTTAAGTTTATTCAGTGTTGTTTTATTCTTTTTAAGATTTATTTCTCTATTGTTTTTTATTTTATGTAGATTGTTGTCCTTTGTAGCGTTAATAAAGTAGCATGTTGTGTTTGCCTATAATTGGACAAGCACTAGTCCAGTATTTGTATATAGGTTAAGTTACGTGTAAAAGTGTTTTTGTCTGTTGGCAAACCTAATAAATAAATAAATAACTTCTGAAACGTCACTACCTACCATTATAAGTATCATACCGTACGCTTGAAATCCCTAACCGGGTAACCTAAGAGCCACAAATCAACATAATAGACGAGTACGGGAAGAAATTGTGCCCAGTTAAGGCTCGCACCTTATTACATGGAACTTAAACATAACCGATGAGGAGTGGGTGTATATACTATAAGTTTTTTGTTAAAAGTTTAGTGATTATTTAGAAGATATAAATGTTAGGGATTAATTGTCTGGGATGGGATTAACAATATTTTATTTTCTTTAAAGAACGTCTAGGGCGCTGTGCCGAGGTTTTTCTTACAGCTTTTTTCCCCGGCTATATGTATGTATTGCCAGTTGTTTAACGGCAGAATACTTACAAACAACGTATTGGCTTTTAAATTTGTAATTGCATACTATAAATGCTGGGCTGAAATTGTGTCAAATGAAAAAGTGCTGGAAAGAGTTGAAGAAAAGAGAACCATATTGAAGACTATAGAGAACCGGAGAGGAAATTATGATAGGCCACCTGATAAGACACGATTCGTTTGTAACAAACATCATAGAAGGAAAATATTAAGGGAAGAGAGGAAGGGGTAGACCTAGGAGAACATTTATAGGAGAAGGTGCAGGTCGTGTCGTATCAGGAGGTGAAGTTTTTGGCGGGAAGAAGAGAGGAATGGCGATTACTCCACCGACAAGAGCGCAGCTTTTAAATAAAGAAAGAGAAATAAATACATTTTCAACAAAAACTCCTCGTTAAAATTAACTGCTTAAAGTTGTAGAAACAACACACATTAAAGCTTCAATAAATTGCAACTTCAATTTTTTCGAAAGTCCAACGCGATGTTGCAGTTAAAATAACTTTTAACTAGGTTCGAAACTAACAATGAAAACGGACCACTCCGCTTCGGTCCGCTCCCTAACTTGTAATAAAATTTCATCACGAAATTATATATAAAAAATTCACATTGAAATTTGACTACCTGTTTGTGTTTAACGTTCGAACGAATAAATAAATTATATAAGCAAAGTTGCCTCTCAGAGGCAGGTATGAGTAGGTACATTATATTCATTAGTTTTTCGCGTCTGAATTTTTTAATCTGCAGAGATAACATGCTCACGACTATAAGTAATTCCCAATGAGGTACTTTCCAGGCTATGTTCCGCAAAAATAATTAGATGGCGTTGTCGAGATTTAACATGAGAAAAAGGTAATATTTTCTCATTGCTCGGGTACGTAACTATTCCAAAATACAATGTAATGGCTGAAGCATACTTATATAAAAAAAAGGTTGCTTAATATTTGGATCACATTATGTATAATTATATTGCTACCTACTTATATGAGGAGCTCGGTGGCGCAGCGGTAAACGCGCTCGGTCTGCGATTGTTTAAGTAAAGCAACTTTCGCAAAGGCCGGTCATGGGTGACCACAAAAAAAGAGTTTTTCATCTCGAGCTCCTCCGTGCTTCGGAAGGCACGTTAAGCAGTTGGTCCCGGCTGCATTAGCAGTCGTTAATAACCATCAATCCGCACTGGGCCCGCGTGATGGTTTAAGGCCCGATCTCCCTATCCATCCATAGGGAAGGCCCGTGCCACAGCAGTGGGGACGTTAATGGGCTTATGATGATGATCTACTTATATTGCTTCTCTTTATTTTGATCAGAATAATAATGGGTGGAAGAGCCACAATTATGTGGCTGGGTGTAAAAAAGGGTCATCATTTATACACCAAAAATAATGATGAAATATGCATGCATATGTCTGTTATCCTTGAAATTAGAAAGTTAAACGAAGGAAAATCTTTACAGCGCCATCTACATATTTTTTTGAGAAACGTAGCATGGAAAGTCTCACATTGGGCTGGTCAAAGGTACATCGTATGGTAAGCTGAGTTTATAGACCCTTAGACCAACGTAATAGGTGGAGAGCCGTATCGCCTTTAATACATACATACATACATAAACTCACGCCCGTAATCCCTAATGGGGTAGGCAGAGCCACAAGTAATCAAAGACAACTTGCAGCCACTGTTGATACGAAGTCCTAAGATGGATATGATGAACCTTATGGTGATAAGGGATCAGCCTATCGCCCATAACATTAGTCCATCATGTTAGAGAACGCAATCCCTCTGTCGGTTTTTACGACATGCCCGGGAAGACAAGCAGCTGAACGTGTTCTATGTTTTTTATTTGCTCCCAGAACAGCATAGAAGCCTTTAATGATTAATTTTATTCTTTATTATGAACCGTATCAGCAAGTAACAAATGTGTGGTGGCACTATTGTGCCACCAGCGAATTACCTCAGCGAATTACCTATTGGTAATTACACAAGAGATCTACCAGGGGGGGGGGGGGGGGCTTTCAAAAGGTCACACGGAAGCGATACATCTAAGAAAGCAAAATTGCTATTTGTCATTTTTATTGTCATTGCGCACTTACTTTTTAATGCGAATGTCAAATTGCAATATTGCTTTTTAGACGAATAGGCTAGTTTCCAACTATTCAAATCAGTTACTTTTTACTAAACGTCAAAACACGAAATGACTATTGAATTTGTATGAAAAAGCACACTGTGACGTCATAGAAAATGTGACAAAATGTCGGACTTATAATAACGTTTTTCTTGATTAAAATCCATAAATAAGGAATGTTTTTCACTAGTTTTAGATCTGTCTTTATTTAGCAATCAGATGTTTTTAAATTATCTTGAACGTGGGGCACGACCCAATTGTTTCAATGTGGCCTTTTAAACCCCCTTTGTTAACTCCGATCGGTTGTAGGTAGTATCCAAGTTGTACTCGAAAACTAAGAACTAAAATCTTCGAAAAACAAAGTTGGCAACTTGGCTAACTCCTATTGTATAAAACCATTGGAAAAGTATTTTACATTTGCTAAAGGTTTTGCACGAGCCTTTTGTGTTTAAGTCAGTTAATTAATTCAACCATCTGAAAGTTATCAAGAGTAATAATTAATAAAGTATTAACCTTTTACAAGAATAGGCTTAATTAGGTATCTGCCCCTCTTTCAGCGACTTTTTGTTTGTTCGGCCAATCGGAGGCAAGTCTACAAGACACGTTAAAAATGATAATATAGCAGCCCTAGCACACTATCATAGAATAAGGAATAATACTACGCATAGAACGGCAACTCTCCGCTGCTCACCAGCGTCTGAGCTAGGTTTACCTCACCCGCCCTCGAACATAGTTTAGACTTGTATGGATGGCGACGTCACACACACAGATGCGCGTGTACGATAACGTCAATGTGTGATGTCTGTGTAAAACGAGGTTGTTTGTATGAAGTGTCCGGGGTGTGACACTATGTAAGCGCGATACGACGCGATATAAAATAAGGTCCTTGGTACACGCGACCGGGACATCGGCGATTTTTTCAAGATGTCGCACTCCAAAGGAAATATCTTCTTATTTTATATTAAAGAAAAGCCAATAAAAAGAAATAAAACATCTATTTTCATAATAAATGAGAAAATTGATAATTTTTAACACACTTTCCCGAGAAATTTTCGTAGTTTTGTAACCTAACCTGTATTGGGCTGGTTTTCCCTTTGCGGGTCGGAAGGACAGACCCTGTGGAAAACGGGATAATGCTAGGGAGATGATGATGATGACACGACGATGAAATTTATTGAAAGAAATCGAGGTTAGTCAACTGAGGGGTGTACGGAGCATTCTCCACCACGCTACTCCACTGAGGAGTGGGTTGGTGGAAGAGTCGTTAATGTAAAATGCATTTTAGTTCTTAGCTGGTATTCCACCTCACAACCCACACGTTAAGAAAAAGTACTTAGCTACTTTCAACCTTCTCATGAAAACTTAATGGAAAAGTCATCTAACCTAACATATCCCACGTAGGCGCGAAAAAAATCTAAATTCCCTAACTCACAACTAACCTCTGACGTCATTTCCTCGGGGAAAGAGGAAGACAGTTTGATGTCAGTTGGATAGTGAAATCAATTTCCATGGTAATACGGTTCACTTGCCGTCATTACCGTGGCCTTGAATAGGGAAACTGTGAGAAGGGCCTGTAAGGTCACAGGCAAAATCATGTTCGATATTTTTTGGCGTGACTTGTAGATTTTCCGCATATGGTATTAACTACTTGGCCGTTCTGCTAGATATCATACTTAACTAAATGTTACCATACAAATTCTTCGTTTTGACTCTTTTAGCCTTATCCCAGACCTACAAGGTATATCGTAAAATCCTTGCACAGGTATACAGGGTGAAGACATCGACGGTTGCAGAGGCGGAGATGGGCGCCATCGGTACGGCAATGCAAGACGGAAGGGGCAAGTCACAGGGACTGTAATTTGGAACCTGGCAGAGGGCAGCAGAAACTGTCAGTTCTATTCAGAGGCGGAGGACAGGAGTCCTAGTACGGTTTTGAAATAGACTACTTTGGGCGCCATTTCACTCGCGTCAGACATTAACTGCTTGGCCGGACAAATGGGAAGCGCTGAGGGCTCTTACCCGGTACAAAGGCTAGCCTTTAGGCAACTTAGGCAAAATGTGGAGTGCTCAAGACAGTTGAAAACAACACTCGGAACTTTCATAAGTAATACGAGTCCTTAGCACCACTTGACGTCAAAGTTTGACGTTTTCCGTGTTACGTCAAAAACATGTGGACGATGTAAAACAAAACTTTACTGAAGAGTCCATTGCAGAGATGCCGAAATTGAACACGGACTTTAGAACGCTGTCATAGCAACACGAAGTCTTAAGCAAGAGTAATCGAATGCAGCTGTTTACCACTAGGTTGATATAAATAAAGTGCTTAACCTACTTATTCAATTTGACAAGGTTCTAACAATTACAGCCAATGTAATACCACCATGTTTCCTGTAAATATAGATTGATGGATTGACCTTTTCCCATCTCGTGGTCACCATTCAGTGACGGCTTTTGTCCACCGACCATCCTCGCGTCTAGCCAAGTGTCCAGTCCATTTCCACTTAATCGCTCAATAGTAATTGAGCCGCCAAAGGCCCCTGACATGGCTCATGTAACGACTACTTACTTACATCAGTAAGTAGTAACCGGGACCAACCGGCTTACTTTCGGACAATCAGGTAATTATTATGAACCGTCAAGACAGGCGATCAGACTGTTATTATTATGTTTGTTAAAAAGGATAGACTCCCGCTGTCGTTTATAACGATACGTCCGGGAAAATAAGCAGCATCATACGATTGTTATTCGCTCTTTCTCCACCATAGAAGCAAATAGACATCGTACAACATTTATGTTGTATTAACCAACATAAGTACTTGTATATCAATATATTTCCATTTCCGAAATACTTTCGACTCTCGCGACACATTAACCCCACGCCATAAAGTTAAATCTGCCATTAAATAGGGGTATAAAGTAGAAAATCATTGAAATAAATTAAAGGGTTTCGGCCGCTGTGGGTTCCGCTAAGCACGATATTTATTGGACGCAATAGTCTATGATTTCTGACTAGTGATGTAACCCGACTCAATTGACCGATATTTTATTGAGGCAAGTTAAAGGTATGCTCGATGGGTCCGAGGGTCGGGGCCTGGTGATCTGTAACACAGGCGGGACTATCACAGATAGTGTACCCGTGATACATACAGTCATGAGCAATATAATGTACCCACTTTAGGACTCTGTCGCACTAACATATTTGACATTTAGTGAGACTTACAGTTCAATTTGTCAAAAAAGTTAATATGAAATGGTACCAAAGTGTGTACATATTAATGCTCGTGACCGTACATAAAGGGTGTTAGTGACATCATAACGATGGGGATTGTTCAGGGGGGATGATTCAGCCCATGATTCTGAGTCAATGAGGCAAGAATTATGAATTTTGCGACGGAAAATTCCACTACTCAGAATCATGGACTGAACCATCCCTCAAAGTTTTCGTTACCATGTCACTAACACCCTGTATATTATGTTAATTTTGTTTTAAGCTTGTCAAGGAAAACGAAACATCATTTTTATTTATTTATTTTAATGTGTTCAAGGTGAATTAAAAAGTAGGAATCTTTGCAGAGAAGTTCAAAACATACCTTTTCTGAAATATCCGCTGTAAGTATATCCGTTTCTTTTAGCTTTAACAGACTTTACTTGTACTTTGTGGCTGGACAAGTATTGAAGGCATTGGATCAGTGATAAAATACATATATTCAAAGGCCAAGTAGATCGAAAAGAATAAACGCTAGAGCAAAAAAGGGCGGTGAATCATCAATCCTGCCAGCGAGGTCGGCATTGAACTATGTCATGGAAGCTTCATGCCCTTTGCTGAAAGCTGATAACAAAAGAAGAACTCAATACAATAGTATGCTTAATGTATAAAAATAGGTACTCACCTAAAATATACTTGTAAAGTCTCTCAAAGCCATCTAAAAATAGACGTTCTATTATTTCAGTCTTCTGAAAATATCAATGTTATAAACCAGCAAAATTGAAACGAGTTTGGTCAGCATTAATAATTCATAGGGGATTATTTTTGTTTGGTCGAATTAAGATAAAGGTTTCCCTGATGTTTGCTAAAAGTTTCCGATACGGTTTTGCGAATAAAAGGCATTATTTATTATTATCCCGTTTTTCACAGGGTCCGCCTACCTAACCTGGAGATTTTGACAGGTACCCGGTTTAAAAAGGTAAGTATTAGAAAATTAATTAAATATAAGAATAAGAATAAGAAGAATAAAATAAGTTAATAATAATATAATATTTACATTAAGTCCTTTGAAATGTCAAATGTAATCTGATATTTTAGCATCTTCTGTCATGTGGGTTGTGAGGTGAATTACCGACCTCACCAACCCTGGCGACAGGGTTATTATTGAGCCACCAAAGACCCCTGACATGGCTCATGTAACTACTAAACTTAAGTACGTACATTAGTAAATAGTAACCGGAACCGACGGCTTAAGGTGCCTTCCGAAGAAAGGATCATCTTGCTTTCGGACAATCAGATGATCGATCAGCCTGCAATGTCCTAACCAAACCAGGGCCTCACAAATAGATTTTTGTGATATGACCCTACCGGGATTCGAACCCAGGTCTTGTAAATCGTGGGCCCAACGCTCAATCACTAGACCACAGAGACCGTTACATTTTACCATGAAACCTTCCTTCGAATACCATACCTAAATAATGTTTTTTTTTTACGTTTTAATAATAATATAATTTAACAAGATAACTATCTGAGTTCCTTCAGATTAACTAGAGTAAATTAATATAATATAATTAGGGAATAATTAGTACCTATTGGGTCAAAAATATTATTTACATTCGCGTTTCACTTTCAAATATCAAATATCAAAATATTTATTTCGGAAACTAGTCCAACTCTGAGCGTTTACTGAATTTTTCACTTGACTCATTAATTGAATCACTCAAACGCGTCATTCCCATCACTAAGTTTAGCTGGGGTCTACGGTAAATCACACGGTTTCATAGCTCGTGAAACATGTAGAATTGTTGCGAAATTATGTAGATGAACATCTGCCACGTCAGCGAACTAAATAGGGGTGTAATACATTAAAGTTCAGGGGGTTAAAATGGCCACACTGAAACAATTCATCTAAGAAAGCAATATTGCTGACTTTTTGGCGGGAACGGGAACGGAACAGTTGCTTTCTTCATTGAATAATCTAAATAATTAATAAAAAATAAAATAATTTTGCAAATACATTTTTAATTAAGTTGGGTGCATGTAATATTTTGATAGCTACCAACATAAGATGTAGGTAAATATAAAGTATTAATAAAATATCTAAATAATGATCGCATTAAGTTAGTCGGAAAACATTTGCGATAGTGTTATTATATCGGAATATTTAATAAACAAAGTGTATCTATCTACCTCTATTTTCACTTTATAACTCGAAAATTTATGCGGACTTTTGAGTTAATTCGTTTGGGGTTCGGAGTAAGAGTCTGCTCCAAGGGTGGGGGTTTAGGTTTCATCATTCATCGTCATCATCTTTCATCATTTCGTTAAGTATGGGCATAGTTCCCTTTGCCTTGCCCTTCGGGGAAAACTAAAACACAAAGCAATATTGCTATTTGACATTTGTTTGCATTGCGCACTTACTTTTATATGTAAATGTAAATGTCAAATTGGAATATTGCTCTCTTAGATGAATTGCTTCGATGTGGCCATTTCAACTTCCCTAGGTGTTTGTTAAGTATTGGGGCTTTGTTCTTAAATACTCATTAAATACAATAGGCTAGTTTCCAACTAGTTAAATCAGTTACTTTTTACTAAACGTCAAAACACGAAATTACTATAGAATTGGTATGAAAAAGCAACCTCAAAAAGTCATAGAAAAAGTAACAGTGTCGCACTTATTACATTTTTCTTTATTAAAATTCATAAATAAGTTAAATAGAAAACGTTTTTAGTCACCTCGAGATCTGTTTTTATTAAGTTCTCAGATTTGGGGTAGTCAGAATTTTTCGCATGATGCACACACCCACACTTCACTTTTAAGATTTAAGATTAGGCAACATTTTTAAGTACTATGATAGCACCACTTTGAACTTTCTTGACTTTACAGGGCTATTACTTAATTAAAGTTGTAACGGTCTATTAAAGTAAACTGAAGAATTCGCGACAATATCAACAGCAGTGTTTCTTCGTCGGAATCCATTTTCACACTGATTGTACGCGACAGGAGCTGCGGCTACGCGACGTCAGCGCCTCGCACGTTCGGCGTTCGGCAGCCGGCTAGCGCAGGCGTCGCGTCGACGTTGCGCGGACGCTGGCACGATGATGACGCTTGAAATACGCTAGTATGGGGATCTCTTAGTACTTAGTCCTGAATTGCCTAAGCGATGTAATATGAACCATTGCATAAATACCAGTATTTTTTACCCACATAAAAATGCTAGTTAATCTACCTTACGCCACCTTATTGTAGATTGGCCGTATATGACTTAAACTAATCCTTGGCCTGAAATACAGGGTGTTAGTGACATCGTAACGAATACTAAGGGGGATGATTCAGACCATGATTCTGAGTTAATATCAAGTGGGATTTGCCGTCGCAAAATTCATGAAAATTGTGTTGTAAATTATTTTTTGTCTTTTTTTATTATTTTAATTCTATACTTTTGCGGTGGAAATCATGAGCAGAATAAACCCTTTCAATATTCGTTACAATGTGACTAAAACCTCGAAAAAAAAATAGAGATAGCCATACAAGTAGGTATGGGTGTTAGTGATACCGTAACGATTACTGAGGGGGATGATTCAGACTATGATTCTGAGTTGATACATACATACATAAACTCACGCCCGTAATCCCTAATGGGGTGGGCAGAGCCACAAGTAATCAAAGACAACTTGCAGCCACTGTTGATACGATGTCGTAAGCTGGATATGATGAACCTTATGGTGATAAGGGATCAGCCTATCGCCCATAACATTAGTCCATCATGTTAGATGACACAATCCCTCTGTCGGTTTTTACGACATGCCCGGGAAGACAAGCAGCTGAACGTTTTCTACGTTTTTTATTTGCTCCCAGAACAGCATAGAAGCACCCAGAACAGCATAGAAGCAATCAAATATATCTGAGTTGATATCAAGAGGAATTTCCTGTCGGAAAATTCATATTTTTTTTTGTGTTTTTTCTAATTATTTTCAGTTCCATACTATTGCGACGGAAAATTCCACTTGATATTAACTCAGAATCATGGTCTGAATCACCCCTCAAAGTTCTCGTTACGGTATCACTAACACCCATACCTACTTGTATGGCTATCTCTATTTTTTTTCGGGGTTTTAGTCACATTGTAACGAATATTGAGAGGACTAACACCCTATATATCTAGCTATTGCAAACCACGGTCCTTGTCCTATAAAACTTGATAAGTGAGCATAAACTTTCAATCACTTGAAGGAAGACCTACGGGGTAATAATAAGTGTTCGGTTTCGGACCTTTGACGAAGTTTTCCTTTGACCTAAATAGTTTTTGTAGTGGCCGAATAGCCGAAGGTCGCATACTGGGCATCAGTGGATCGCAGAGCGGATGAGTTAGTGGGTAGTGGAGTTGCAGCCAAAGGCGGAGCGGTAGCGATTAAGAAAACCACATGTGTTAGAGTTGTTCAACACAGTTGGCTCGACTATTATAGACGGCAATACGGCTCACTACCTATCACGTTGGTCTAATAGAAAGCTCGGTGATGTGTGGGTACTTTGTTCATCTTGCGATGGATGTACCTCTGTCCACTCCATTGGGATATAGTCGTGATCATCATCATCATCAGCCGTACGACGCCCGCTGCTGGGCAAGTCGTGATCAAATCAAATATACTTTATTGCAGACAACATACAAAACAAAACACAAATGGGCGATAGATACAGCACAAACTGGCGGCTTTATTCTGGTGATCTGATGTTACGCGTCTGAGTTACCAGCAAACCCTTCAGAACTCCGATATCGACCCGACTGCTACAGTCGTTTCCGGCTGCTATTTACTTAAGTAAGTATGCAGTCGTTACATAAGCCATGTCAGGGGCCTTCGGCGATTCAATAGTAACCCTGACACCAGGGTTGATGATATCAGTCATTGCCTTACAACCCATACGAGAGAAGAATGCTGCAGGCCCGTTTTGGGTCACTTCACCCAAACGTAATGTAACAAATCATTATTATAATCATAATCAGAAGCCAGGTACAATATTAAAGACGAAAGACCTGAGGGTACCAGTTAGACACTTCAGGGGATATTTTAACACTGTCACTGTCGATTGTCACAATTGTTTGCAATTCGGCTTACCCCCCCTCAGTCAGCTTTTTCTGAGAGTATTCATTCATCATTGGCCTTATACGTCTGTTTCAGGCGATTTTTGACGTCATTGCCTCGAATAAATGCACTTTCTTTCATGGCTGTGCATGAGAGAGAAGAGAGGATTATCATAACAATAATAAATTGTTTACCTCTCGTATGGGTTCTGAGTCCACTACCCTTTATTATCAATCCTGGAGTCAGCGTTACTATTGAGTCGCCGAGGGCCCTTGTCATGGCTCATCTAACGACTCTCGTTTGCGATCAAGCGAATCCCATCTGAGATAAATATACAATGAGTTATGTTAAAAAATGCCCCGCTATCCGCTGTCATTGCGTACGCGCCCTTACAAAAACATTTCTCAACATAGTTTAGTCCCCGGCATTCTGTGATGAGTCCGCTGAATTGTTTTAACTAAACTTCATACGTGGAATTCGTTGAAGACAGAAGGTAACGAAGTTTGAGTCTGAAGTTGAAAAGAGAAGTTAAATTGGATTCGTCATCACGCGGCCCTCCCTTTTATTTATGACGTGATGTCGTAACTGACTTTACAACGTATCTGCAATTTTTTGCTAAAGTATTTTGTGTCTTATTGACAATATCAAAAGGTGCAAATCAGATTCGTTAAAAATGACAGATACGACGATGTGACCCACTAACTACTTGAAAATCGAACGAACACGAAAAGTTTGTATAAGATTTTCAAATCGGTTCCAATTCATCACAGGTGTGGCTTTTTGGCGGGAACGGGACAGTTGATTTCTTCATTGAATAATCTAAATAATTAATACGAAGTGGTGTTTTGTGGTTAATGATCGCATTAAGTTAGCCGGAAAACATTCGCGATAGTGTTATTATATCGGAATATTCAATAAACAAAGTGTATCTACCTATTTTCGCTTCGTGCCAACAAGCCGCTTCATAACTCGAAAGTTTATGCGGACTTTTGAGTTAATTCGTTTGGGGTTCAGAGTAGGAGTCTGCTCCGAGGGTGCGGGCTTAGGTTTCATCATCATCACCTGTCATCGTTTCATTAATCATCAAGAAAAAAATACGTTAGACATGGCTGTATGGGCATAGTTCCCTTTGCCTTACCATTCGGGGAAAACCAAAACTTTGAATTCAAATTCATATTTGGAACATAAATGGTTATCATGCGCTCAGTGGTGTTGTAGCTACGTAGGTTTATTAGCGGCAATAATGTGCCACATCCACTAGTGACGTCACCCGCTTTGATCGCTCGACCGTGCCCGAAGGAACTACACAGCCTTTTATAAATACAGAAAACTAATATGGCTAGTGGCCTGAATAATGAGCATATAGACACATGGATATCCTATAAAATCTGCATGGCGGTATTTGCGGTTGACAATAGTCGACTACTACTAAATATGAAACACTTCTAAACTACTAAACTAACTACTTCACTACTAAAGTTACTATTGAGCCGCCAAAGGACCCTGACAAGGCTAATTTAACGACTACGTACTTACCTACATCAGTAAGTAGTAACCGGGACCAACAGCGTAACGTGCCTTCCGAAGCACGGATCATCTTACTTTCGGACAATCAAGTGATCAGCCTGTAATGTCCTAACCAAACTAGGGATCACAAAGTGATTTTTGTGATATGTCCCCATCGGGATTCGAACCCGGGACCTCCGGATCGTTAGCCCAACGCTCAACCACTGGACCACGGAGGCCGTACTTACCCCGGTAGGAATTAGGTGTGAGTTTAGGTATATATGTATGAATGTATGTATGTATGTAAGTATGTATGTAAGTATGTATGTAAGTATGTATGTAAGTATGTATGTAAGTATGTATGTAAGTATGTATGTAAGTATGTATGTAAGTATGTATGTAAGTATGTATGTAAGTATGTATGAATGTATGTATATGCATGTTACTATGACTAGCATGTTTGCAGCATGAGAAAACTAAAGTCCACGCAGACGGCGTCGCAGTCGCAAAGCTAGTTCATTGACATAATTTAATCGGCAAAACTTAAAAACTGCTCATTACAGAGATAAAACTGGCATTGCTAAAACATTTTAATTTCGCATTAAGGTATAAAAAAAACATAACTTTCACAGGATAAAGTCAAAACTTGATAAAATTAATTATTCAATTAACAAAAAATCAACAGTTACGATTTCATTTGTTTCGTATTTTACAACTTCAACTTTTTCTATTTATGGCTGCATTGTTCTGAAAAAATTTTCTGCCAACATGACAATAATTTACGACGTCATAATTATTTGTTTTCGATAAGACAACGCGCAACGGACTAAGTGGAGAGATGTGCTTTTAATAACCAATAGAATGCTGTTATTAACACGTCATGTGTTATTAGAACTTGCTCTTTAAATGTATATGTATACATTTACTTAAAAAAAAAGCAAACTCGTATGCTAGTTTCCAACTCTCAAATCAGTTACTTTTTACTAAACGTCAAAAACGGAACTATGGAATATGTATGAAAAAGCAAACTGTGATGTCATAGAAAAATCTGACAAAATGGCGGACTTATTATTACGTTTTTCTTGATAAAAATTTATAAATAAGTTAAATAGAAAAAAAAAAGTTTTTCGTTAGTTTCAGATCTGTCTTTATTTAGTAATTAGAATTTCATAATTTATCTTGAACCTAGTACGCGACCCAATTGTGCTAATTACTAGCAACGCTTTGACACTCATAGTAATAAGTTTTTTTTGTTTTTTTTTTGACGTGACTTATTGTAGATTTGCTGCAGATGGCATTAACTACTTGGCCGGACAAATGGGGAGCGCTGCAGGATCTTATCCGGTACAACGTTTCATACTACTAAGTATCAATTGCTCAATAATAACATCCTTTTGTACTACACGCATATAACGCTCTCATGCACGCACGCGCTGCTAGCATGCATTGGTGGAGTTTGGACCAACAGAAAAATGCGTGTTGCCCGCAGACAGTCCGTACTACGTCTAGATCATTAACCAGCTCATTAACGTCCCTACTGCTGGGGCACGGGCCTTCCCTGTGGATGGTTAGGGTGATAGGGCCTTAAACCACCACGCGGGCCCAGTGCGGATTGGTGGTTATGAACGACTGCTGATGCCGCCGGGACCAAGGCTTAACGTGCCTTCCGAAGCACGGAGGAGCGCGAGATGAAAACTTCTTTTTTGTGGTCACCCATCCTATGACCGGCCTTTGCGAAAGTTGCTTAAGTTCAACAATCGCAGACCGAGCGCGTTTACCGCTGCGCCACCGAGCTCCTCAACGTCTACGATAAGTAGCATTATTCTGAAACCACCCTTAATTTTACCAGGAATGTAAATTCCTGAATGTAAGGCTGTATACCTCTACTCTATCTAAGGATACATTGAACGTTCACAGACGCTTGAAAAACCTCTCGAGTCTTTGTAACGTTAAGCCTTCTTTATTAAGCGTTCGTGTGCAGACGTATTCAGACGAAGCAGAATATGTTTTTCTCTAGCAATTACAATTTAGTACCTTCCAGAATACAATCGCTTGAGTTAGCATTTATTTTAAGTAATTTTAAGTCTTTCAATCAATCAAGTTGCGTGAAATAAACTGAGGAAAGTTTTTTTTAATAGCAAAAAAAAAATAAGCTCGCGACTATATCCCAAAGTTCTGTGGGAGATTTTTTTTTGACTTGCTTCAGGTGGCATTAACTATTCGGCCGGACAAATGGGGAGCGCTGAGGGCTCTCACCCGGTACAAAATTTAAGACAACGGGCCCGAGGGTGCCCAGTTTGGCGCGAACCTCGGTTCAGGGCGTGGTCTGAGAGGAAGAATCATCATCATCATTATCATCAGCCGTATGACGCCCACTGCTGGGCATAGGCCTCCCCCAAGGATCTCCACGACGATCGGTCCTGCGCTGCCCGCATCCAGCGGCTTCCCGCGACCTTCACCAGATCGTAGGTCCACCTTGTAGTGGGCCTACCCACTGAGCGTCGTCTGACACGTGGTCGCCACTCGAGAGGAAGAATATTTGAAAGAATTAATCGAACCTTGTGGGTCGATGGCGATAAGCGCTGAATCGGGGTTCTGAAGTGTTTGGTGTTGCGAGCTGATTGGCTGCCTCTATGGCTAGAGTAATCGGGTCGTAGGGATCGTATATTACGTCAGTCAGAGGTACATCCATCGCAAGACGAACCGTTGTTAGTCAACGTGATAGGAGGCGAGCCGTGTCGCCGTCTATAATGGTCGAGCCAACTGTGTTCGTGAATAGCAAAGGTTTTGATATAATCTGCCGCGTTCTGTATTTGTCGAGGATTACAATTTTCAATATTTTGTGCACGATAATTTTTTGCATCTTTGCAAGACTTGTAGCGAGTAAAAGAATGCAATAAAATACATAAACTTAGTGTTAAGATAATGTATTTCTATTATAATAAGCTTTAACATTTATCTACTTATGTGAGGATTTTCATACGAAGCTACGTTAGCACCTACTATTATGTACTCTGTGACCAAGAGTGGCTACAGGTTGTCTGGTTACTTGCCGCCCATTTTGCCCACTTCGATAATTACAGGCATGACTTACACCCGTATTCCAAGATGTGAACTCGAAACTTTCTCGTCTCTTTGACATTTGCGTCTTCGACTTGGGGATTTTCCTCACTGGAATCGAGCATATCATACTACCAACATAACAATACGAAAATAATGACGTCATGCAATGCAATAGTATTCTCGAGTTAAGATTGAGATAGATAGATAGATAAAATACTTTATTGAGCACAATGGACACAAAATACAGAGATAAGGACAACATATACAAACGTTGACCACGAAACGTTGAACGTTGTTGTGTTGAGACGTCGGAGAAGGGAGAATCAAGTGAACGTCCAGAATACGGGTGTTAGGCTGGTATTAATAAACTAATCTCAACTGAGACTGCCCTCAAGATTATGCTCAAGTCCCTGTTTTTATATTAGAACTGTCACATTGACATGATCCTGACGGCAGTCTCGAAGCTGAGATTAGTTTATTAATACCACACTCAGAATGCCGATTTTGAGCTGAATTTAATATCTTCCTTAAGACACACAATAACGGGTTCTTACCGCGTTCATACACAAGCGGCAAAGAAAGAGGGTAGACAGATATGTCTGCCCGTAGAAAATTATGGATCTACCTACTCCACTCCAATCTCATCAGTCATCCCGTGATCATGGCACTTGCAACAGTGTCGAAATATCGGGAGTCTCATATCCCTATTTTGAACGCGGTAAGAACCCGTTATTATGCGTTTTAATTATGATAATAACTGCGAAAACTTAAAACAATGTATCTTCCTTAAGGTCGCAACTGAGAATGGAATCGGGGAATATGCGAGTTAACATCTCAGAATACGGGTGTTAGTATCTGTCTGAAAAACGTATCCTTAATCCGTCTCTGTTAGAACGTGTCTTTGACAATTCTGTGTGTCCCTTTTACTTGAGAACGTTTTCTCCGCTGATTTTAAGGATAATATTAATTCTGGCCACGTTTGGGTTGAGCGGGGTCCTTAAAGACTCCCTGCCAACTAACATTACTCTGCCAAGTACATTTGTCGTTGAAGCATAACACGGTTGTATGGTGTCTAAGATCTAAAAAAAATATTCTTGAAAATATAGATAAACTCAGTTTTAACAATGTTTTGTAAATTCAAAATGCCAAAATCCAAAATGCCAAAAATGCCAACTCTAAAGTTTGCTGGTTTGAATCTTATAGCAGTAGTAGTACTTACTTAGATCTCGTAAGTATAATTAATAAGGATGAAGAAAAACCTGCATGTATTCTCCATATGAAAAAGCTTTTGTTCACTAGTTGGACGTTTGTAATAATAAACATATCACACATTTTATAGACGTTATAATATATTGTTGTCTCCAAAAGGTAGATCACTCTTACTTAAAAAATACAATTCTTCTGTCTCTAAAATTACACGATATGTCAAACTACTTTCATTGCAGTCACACAAATTTTATTAAGTATCCATTATTTCTATTTGTTTTCAAATTTCATGCCCAACATCGTTTCCATTACAGTCTTCTAAAACCCAGAGTAGTTGATTTTGAAATTACTTCACTTTTCTTTCGTTCGTGTATGGCCCAACCTTTTAAAAAAATTGATGTAATCAATATGAGCCACTGTTGGTGTGTGGTTCGCTTCATAATTGAAGGCTGTTGCATTTATTATTTCCTTTACTGTAATAGTTTTCTTCAAGAAACGACATCTTCAAATATCTTCTCGATTTGAACGCCGACCATTTCTGTTCCTCCAATATTCGCGCCACAGATTGCGATTTGATTTTAATATTAAAAAGAATATATTCACAAGTACAAATTGTAGTTTGGTTACAAATAGAGTAAGCATCTTGAGGAATGTAAGTTGATTAACATCTGTGATCATTAACTCTGTAACTGTTGACACCAACATCATAATGCCACTGGTAACAAAAGTCAGGGAAGCAATTTGGATTTTCTGACAAACATTGTTCCGCGATGACCTCTGAATATTCAAAGTTTTCAGTAAAGAACACATCACTCTTATATATATTGCCAGATTTACAAGTATCATAACAGCATCTGCTATATTCATTATAAACTCTAATGAATATGTGTCTTCATACATATTCTTAAAATTATAGTGTGTATCATTGTAATATTTATGTTTATAATCATTGGTAATAGAAATAATTTTGGGAATTTTAATAACAGTCAATACTAATGGTAAACCCCAGGCAATAAGGGTGCATTTAAGTTTTATTCTTTGTATTTCACTTACGAAAATTTTTACTATGTCCATGTAGAAAGCTGCAGTCATAATGAGAAACCAGGAGGTAATGGAGTGACCAAGAAACGTCGCTGAGCTGTAGTAAAATACAATTAAAAACACACTTGCTTTTTTAAAATAAACGTAACTCAAACTGTATTGTACAATCAGGACATTTACAAGAGTAAATATAAGGAATAAATTGAAAAATACATAATTTTTTAACGTTCGCCATTTTGGTATTACAATCCATGAAGTAATGCTGACTAATAAATTAAATATTGAAAGTATAGCTCCTATAAACCATATTACTGTTAATACAAGGGCAAATAAAATTATTAATAATTGTTGATTCATCTTTGTCGTCCACTATCACCTTCTCTTTTCACTCTTGTATTTGTAGAAGTTTTTGTGTTTCAAAAGTATATTTAATATTTTAGTTTGTTCTTGAATAACGAAATACACATCACAGCATCATAATTTTAAAAAAATAATTGCAGACAAAGCAGTTAATATTAACATTAACACACACACACAAAAGTTTTATTATTAAATTCATAAATAGGTTTATGATTAAATTTTGTACAATGATATAAAAAGAAATGTTATAATGTAATGCACTCCACTAATGGAAATGCCAATCAACTAGAAATGGCTTTGACGAAGTTAATCATTGAGGTAAACCTGTATGTTTTAAAGTTTTATGATGTGTAAATCATTAATTAGAGCAAAGTTTGTTAGCATTTTGAACAGATATGGTACAGTTATGGAGTCAAAATTTTGCTTGTGCTTTATGGAAATGCTTTCTTTTTGTAAATATAGTAAAATTTCTTAGATATAAAATCATATACTTACACCCCAAAAACGATCTTAAAAAATATCACATTGTTATTTCCTTTTGAATTATTTACGAATTATAACAATGAACACAGTGCTTCTACTTACCCGACTGTGATGAAGTGAAAAGGAGGGTTATGTTTTTTCATATAAACCCTTGGTAATCATTGCATTTCCAAATACAAACGAATGCTAATTTCCATGTTTATCAACTAATAGATTTATCTTGTATATAAATTTGAATTCAGAGGTAAGTACAAATTTTACTGTTGTTCACGCGCGAATCAAAATCATCAACACACAGATAATATATCATTTATGACGTTTCGTAAAAACTCTCATTTGATTATCATCATCATCATCAGTCAGCCCGTATCCTCCCATTGTTGGGTACCTATATGGCTCCTCCAATTTATATTTGATTAAAATAAAAATTTTAAAATTTTATGTTATCATTTTACTACAAAAAAATATATATAAAAATATAAAAATGCTTAAACTAGGTAAATTAATCTTACATGTATGTATATATACCCTGAATCTGTTTCTTGTAAGTATTATGTTGTCATCTAGCCAATAAATTTAGAATTTTACGTTTGGAAGAAATTAAAATTAAAAAAAATATATGTATATTACTTTTTATTTTATTTTTACTTTTGAATCGTCATTTTTTACGCAATCTCATCTGTCTAAAACTACTGCAGTTTCTCACAACCTACATAGCTGGGGTCCCTTCTTTAAATAAAAAAAAGTTCTTTAATGTTCGAATAATTGTTGCTATCTGCTAGTACTAAACAAATACCCCTGACCGATACTAATTATAAGTGTAAACTTAGTGTGATACGCCTGGGCTTGAATCACAGTCGCACATACGTCAACAGTTAGTCTGTCGTATGTTTGCTTAAGGAAATTGCTTCTAAGCGCTGCTATTACCAGCCGACGCGGCGCCGCAAATCACCATGTGATTCTAGCTTGATTCCATCTGCGTACTCTGTAAGTATGGCTAGCAAGCGTAGTGTTGGCAAGTTGACTATCGTTGGTAAGTGTGCTTTTGTTGGTAAGTTGGGGACATCTGGTAAGTTAGTTGTAGTTAGTAGTGTAGCTAGAGAGATAATGATCATCATTAAGTATCGCGCTTTGGTCCCGGTTACTACTTACTGATAGAAGTCAGAAGCCTTTGGCAGCTCAATAATAACCCTGACATTAGTGTTGATGCGGTTGGTAATTCAAGTGAATTACCACTTCTAATTATTAATTATTAAGAAAAAGTAAGTACTTATAATACATTACCAGGGCTAAAAATAATAATAACGAAACGGTTGTTATTATCCTAAGGAGGTCCTTAGAACTCAAGTCCAACCAAGCTCAATAAAGGATCGAATAAGTAAAAGCAAAACCTAATAAATATAAAGTACTTACCAAGAAACTCAGATCAAATCACTATTAGAAATTAATAATAATTTCATCCTGATTTCACATTTGAATGTTGTTTGTTTTGTATGGTTGGTTAGTACACTACTATTGGTAAGTTGGGTGATGCTGGTTAGTTGACCTATGATTGGTAAGTAAATTTTAGACTTAGTAACAGGTATTATGTTAACATAAACATTATTCCAAAAGTGGCTGTGTACTATAAATTGTGGTTTATGGGCGTGACTTTAAAGTATATCTTCTCGTATCTCTGTATTAAACTGGCATTTGCCCCGGCACATCGGTTATTTCCTTGTTTATAAAGTTTGTATCTCTGTGCCCTGGTTAGTGAGGGAGTTTCCCCGGTTTGAAAATCAAAGTCGAACTATTAAAATGTAAGTTCAATTTACTTACCTCATTTCCGTATATTTCATCTTCAATCTTTTTAAATCGTAGCGTTTGTCATCAACAGACAACAGGGGGATTAAAAAGGCCAAATCAAATAAATTCACCTAAAAAGAAATATTGCTATTTGAAAGTTCTTTGCATTGCGCACTTAGTTTTATATGTGCAAATGTAAAATTGCAATATTGCTTTTTTAGATGCAATTAATCTACTTCGATGTGAACGATTTATCCCCCCCCCCCCCGTTTTTTTAACAAAAAATAGGTAAAAGAAGCTTTTATAGAGTCATAACTTATATGAACAGCATACATTCGTCCCACTGCTGGGTACAGGCCTCCCCTCAATCAACAGGAGGGGGTATGGAGCATACTACGCTGCACCACTGCGGGTTGGTGGAGGTACCCTTACGGCTAGAACCAGCGGTCACTGCAGTGTAATAATTGAAATCCAAACGTGTAAAAAGGGCATACGATGCCACTTTAGTATAAGTAATTAAATCGCATTCAAATAGTGAGAGATAAATTTCAATTTGAGTTCAGCAATGGAAAAAATAACCGAGCGTCGAAAGAAAAACAAAGTGATATTTCGAGGCTCAAATTACTTTCAGTTGGCTAAAATTGGTTTAATTTAAAATGGATATTTTCGGGCACAATAAAGGACAATTTACCTTTTTATTGCATAATTGGTGGAATAACTGTAAAGTTTATTCATAGCTACTCACTCAGAAGAACATGTGGAGGGATGTACGTACGGGACAACCCAAGAAAAATGTAGCGATTGCGAGAAGAAAAATAATAATTATGTGTGAGATGGTACTGAGATGAAGACTGTGACCTATATTATGTTACGATACTTTTACTTAATGGCCTCCGTGGTCCAATGGAACGGGCTCGCAATTGTGGTTTCCGGGTTCCAACCCTGGAAATGTTAAAAAAATCACTTCGTTATCCCCAAGAATAACTCGAAGCATGAGCTCCGCACGCCGTACGCCGCACGCAATATTGTTACGTGTTATAGGTGCGTAGCACATGCTTCGCCACGTCTATGTAATTTAGCTACACGCATTTTGCTAAGCGTGCGATGCATGGCGTGCGGGGCATATGCCTGGCAATAACCGCTTTTAAGGTAAGAAGATTCTAGTCGTTACATAATTATTGTTGTATTGTGTATTTTTCTAGTGGGAGTAACAGAAAATTATGTCCAAACATCCCAAGCATATTATAAGATAATTATTACTAAACGCAGACCTCATCGTGAAACGCAGAGGTACTTAATTAATTATTCTTACAGAAGAACCTATAGACTCCAGCGAAGATTTCGAATTTGCGTCAAACTCGCAAGTTAAAATTATAAAAGTCGAAATAGAACAAGGTTTAAACATCAAACGACGGCGCGACGTCTAAATGGGACAATTATTTCTAACGAACCAAATCCATGATTTGAAATGATTGCGTCTAATTTGGTGAGCACAGCAGTTCTACTGAAAGCCAATTCTATAGTCCACTAAAATTAAGTGAAACGTTTACCGGTTTTAATGAACTCCGTGAAAATACCGGAATTTATCGGAATCGAGCTTTGGAATAACGGTTTTTGCCGTTACATTAAACTTTGGACGCCGCATTAATGTGCAATTTAACTTTTGTAACTGTATGGAGATAGGGAAGTTAGATTCTTTACAGTTTACGATTCGTCGAATATTGTATTTATGGTGTTCGGATGTCATTTTAGTGGTCACCTTATTGTAGGTAGATAAATATAAAGTAAATGGTTCCTAATGCGAATGGTATTGTATTTAAATTACATACACATACACGCACTTAAATCTAAAAAAAAACTACGACCGTTATCCCTAATGGGGAGGACAGAGCCACCGGTAATCAGAAGACAATCTAGTTGTAACCTGCCCCCGCGGCACAGTAACTGCGCCGCGTGTCGCGAATTATATCGAGGGCTTCGACCAATAGCCCAGTACAGGTTGTAAGAAGCTGCAGCAGTTTTAGGCGGCTGAGACGTTCGTTATTTAAGAAATGACAATTCAAAGTGTAATTACGTTACCTACTGAATAAAGATATTTTTGTATTTAAATTTGAGCCGTACGATGGATCTTCTTCTATCGTGTGGGGTGTGAGGTGGATTACCAACCCCATCAACCCTCGTGTCAGGGCCAAAGGACATGGCTCATGTAACGATTACTTACTTATATCGATAAATAGTAGCCGGCACCAACGGCTTAACGTGCCTTCCAAAGCACGGATTATCTTACTTTTGGACAATCAGGTGATCAGCTTGTAATGTCCTAATCAAACTAGGGATCACAAAGTGAGTTTTGTGATATGTCCCCACCGGGATTTGAACCCGGGACCTCCGGATCGTGAGCCCAACGCTCAAACCACTGGACCACGGAGACCGATACACGATGGATTCTCTGCGTAGATAGCATTCGCTGTGCTTATCGGCCGAAATCCTTAATATAATTCGTGCCGCGCGTGCTGGTTGTATTAAAAAAAAAACATAATAAATAATATGTAATTAATTGTTATTAATAATATGTTATTATGTTGTTATTGTCTCGGTATTATGTTATATATTATAATTCCTGTTTATAAGTACATATATAGACATTGTTTTATTGACGGAATTATATAGACATAAATACCGAGTTTTTCATAATTATCTATTACAAAGAAATATAATATGAAAGATAAAAAATAATAATTGTGGATCTAAATACCGCTGAATTCCACTTGTTCAGTAAAACCACTTTTGTACAGTCCACTTGCTTTATAAATATAAAACCAATATCTACTCGTGCGGAAAACGGACAAGCTGTTTTTATATTATTATTTGTAAGTTCCTTGTATTTTCTTCTAAATTATCATTTCGTGTTCTCGGTGTCCGCTTTACCTAACCTAAAGGTAGATAGATACACGTGTAGTTTTTTATAGGAGCGACCGGGAATTTATCCTTCCAAATCGAAAATCTGTACCAGTTCCGAGATTATACACATATTTCTCGACCTTAGGGTTTCTTCACGATGTTTTCCTTCACAGTTACAAGTCACAGGTACCGTAGTAATACAAATAATATCCCACTGAAATTCACAATTTATATTTGAACAGCTTTAAGACAGTGATTTAACAGAAACAATAAAAACACAGGTAATTTCTCAGACACTCAATAGACGCCTCCGAGTTCGCCGGTACCGAAGATACGGACGGGTTCGCAAACCGCCATTGAGGTATGGGTTTGAAGAAATATGATTGATGTAAGTAAGTAATTAATAAGGAAAATGTTTAATTAGATCAAAATGTAGTTGTTCTCTCTTTTTCTAGGTTAAGTTTATTATTTTGCCTCCAGTTCTTTTAATTAAGTGAGCAGGTGAAATGTAGGTAGTATTAAGTAAATAGTTAATACAAGTATTAATAATTGATATTAGGCAGCTAAATTACTCAATTTTATAAAAATATTTTATGTTTTTTTTTTAAAGAACGTCTAGGGCCCTGTGCCGAGGTTTTTCTTGCAGCTTCTTTTCCCCGGTTATACAGGTTGTGAGAAGCTGCAGTAGTTTTAGGCGGATGAGACGTTCGTTATGTAAAAATTGACGATTCAAAGTGTAACTTTTTGAATTTGAATTTGAATGGAGGGTAAGCTTGTATGTGTCATCCCCAGTCTCTCAATATACGTCTCTCAATAAACAGTACGGCCGCGGTTTTATTTAAGAGCTCCTGTAGGATCCCAGTATCCCGAGACTTTCTAGTTTTCTTTAAAATAATGTTAATTTATTAGCGACCAATTTCTAAAGGAAAAGTCTCCAAAACAGTACAACCGAACGAAATAATAATGCAGTAAATTACAAAGAGACATTTTGGAAATAGAATAGGGAAAGATTTCGCTGATTTCGATTTGGAAACAAAATCGTCTAGCCCCAGGAGTCTCTTTCGAATATTACTTCGAACATCGTAATGTGAGCTTATAAAATATACCGATGGGATTCAAATGGTTTAATATTTTCCCGGCGTCTGTCATCAAAATTTCTGCTTATTTTGTCGACGCAGTTTGGACAAAGTTGCGCCAATTGCTACTTCGGAGTTGGTTGCTGTTTGCCTTATCAGACGGGTGGTCCAACGCCTGTTACTTTGTATCGATGTAATTTTACAAGCAATTGTTATATCTATCTATGAAGTAATCAACATTATACAATACACATACATAACAATAAAAAAAGCATCTATAAATATTATGGTTACTGAAATAAATTAATAAAATAACTACCAAAACTGGATTGCCATGCCATATCTAGTCAACGCAGATCTGTGTATTTTTGCCGCATCGTAAGCTAGCTGAGTATTCCTAAGTTATGTTATGATCGACAACTACCTTCCTTTAAAATTATAATCGTCCGCTTATATTCTCGTCGCAATATTTTTGTACGTGTAACCTAAGTTCTCATATAAGTGAATTGTAAAATTCTTATGGGAAATAAATATCTTAAACCACATATCTATCTATCTATACGTCTATATATGTATATAAGGCGTCCTTTAATTGGCATAATCTTATCTTCATATTAAAAACAAACACATAACCCTCCTTTTTGTTGTGCCGCAGTCGGGTAAATGATGACCTCTGTAGTTTAGTGGTTGAGTGTTGGCCTCACGATGTCATCACCGGCTTCGAATCCCGGTGGGGACACACAAAAATCAATTTGTGATCCATAGGTTATTGCAGGCTGATCACCATATTGTAGGAAAGTAAGATGATTCCTGCTTTGTCCACGTCAAGCAGTCGGTCCCGACTACAATTTACGAGCGTTATCGCTTAAAGCGATTTCATCCAGGCAACCATAAGTTGAGAAAATTACACAAAGATCAGAAATAGTGAAGATTGTGACATAACAAGAAGTTCTTGGACCCAGCTTTAATATTTAGTTAAGAGAGTTGAGCGGCTTGAAAACTGAACTTAAGTTCTTTGAATCAGCAAACACCAAACTACCAACTGTAGTTGCTAATCGACGGTTAGTTATAAACTTCCTCATTCTCAAAAGCTTCTAAATAAAATCTAAATTTCACATCGCGTTAAAATTTCACGCTTCATGAACGAAGGTAAACCACTTGAGTCGACTTTCCTTTGGCAGCCGCGCCAGAGTTGAATCGTAGCTCCAGTGCCGTACGAAGCAGAAATAGGTGACAACCGGTCATTTCGTTTCATCCCAGAAAGTACTTATTAAATTAAAATTGACTAAAATATTAAATACTAAAATATCACGTTGGTCTAACTAAATATCATGTACCCACTTTAGAACCCTGTCGCATTATCATATTTGACATTTAATGAGACTTACGATTTAATTTGCTAAAAAAGTTAATGCGACATGGTTTCAATTGCGATATAGTCGTGAGCTTATGTTACGTTTGATTAAAAATATGAATTTGACATACGCAGATCCACGCCCGTTATATTTAATAGGATGGGCAGAGCCACAAGTAATCAAAGACCAATGGGCATATAATCAATGGACATATTCACAATCAATGGACATATTCACTGCGATCACCTACTTAACAGTTTCACTCAAAATTCCCTATAAATATCCTCGATATAAAATTAAAAACATCTTTTACACCCCTCCGTCTAAAACAAACTTGGGTTTGCAATCACCGATGACTAGAATTTTAAACAAATACAATTTCGCCAATGGTCGCGTTGAAAACCTTGATGTGTTCCATGACACTCATTCAAGATTTGTGAGAAATGTCCTGAAATACTTAAGTCCAAATTCTAAACTATCTAGTAAGTAATAAGTAAATTCATAAATTCATACTTTTTTATTCTACTTTACTTTCATATTTTATTCATATTTAAATAAGTAGAGACTGCTGTGTTAATTTTATTACTAATTTGTAGATGCTATGTACACTGTAATTGTCATAATATAAGTCTTAATTTTAGTAATTGTATTACTTGTGAATGTTTTATATATATGATGTAGTTGTACTCAATAAATAAATAAATAAAGACCATCTTGCAGTCACTGTTGATACGATGATGAACTTTCTGGTGACGAGAGATCAGCCTATTAACCAAAAATGGCCATAATAATGTTACTTCCCATAGAGTTAACTGGAATCATGAAAGGCAAAAATGGTCTTTCTTATAGCACAAGTGAAGAAAAAAATCCGATAATCGTTAATATGTTATTCAATCACAAAAGTAAATGTTTCTGCGATTAGAAACATATAAGCAGTTGGTAAACTAATCGCGACCGAGGTCGATGTAGGGAAACAATAGTTTTTCAACTGCGAAGTTGGTCTCAGTTACTACTTACTGATGTAAGTACGTGGTCATTACACGAGTCATTTCAGGGGCCTTTGACGGCTTAGTAGTAACCCTGACGCCGGGGTTGATGGGGTTGCTAATATACCTCACAACACACACGATAAGAAGGCAAAAGTAAATGTTTTTGCGATCAGAAACTTATTAGCAGTTGGTAAACTAATCGCGATCTGGGTTGATGTAGAGAATCAATAGTTTTTCGACGGTAAAGTTAAAACCTTCTTTAGTTTATCTTTGATAAAATGTATAGAATAGAATAGAATTAGTTCATTATAAAAGGGCGCAACACACAAAAATATCAAATTTCCACTAAACAATTATAATAAAAGCAAGACGTAGGTTTATCGAAATGATCATGAGGTGGTGGTGGACGTCCTGAGATTAAATTTACGGCAATTTGTAAGAAACCCTCGGCGCGCGAGTCGGATTTTTCTACGAATATCACCTCTAAGTGACATCGAGTGGCGCTTTCGCCGCCGTCTTGCCTTGCTACGGCGCTGCATAACGCAAACGTGAAAGTTTGCGTTCACTAAGTAGGATTTCTTTGCTAAACCGTAACCCGCATAACTTTAATTTTTATAAAGTTGCGCTACTACTTTTACGCTTAGTAATTTACGTGTAAGCGAATAAATATTTAAGTTGCCTCTGACGTAAACTGACTTTGTAGAGTTTTGCTTAAATATTCTAGTTTGCGAGAAATTGCTGTTATTATAACACTAGTTGTTAGCCGCGACTTCGTTCGCGTGAAACCCTATTACAGCAGTTTCATTCAAACTTTGCCACCCCTTTCTACCCCCTTTCGTTAAATCCGACTTAGTGAGCACTTACGTCCTGAAAGGATCCCCATGCATGAGACTCCTCGCATTTGTAGTTTCTGAGAGTTCGTGATGAGTGAGTCAATCAGTCAATGGCCGTTCTCTTTCATATTATTATTATAGATAACATAACGTATCCCAATTGGGACAGTCAGAGGTATAACCATCGCAAGATGAACTAAGTACCCACACCTCACCGAGCTTTTTGTTACACCAACATGATAGGCGGTGAGCCACATCGCCGTCAAAAACGTTAAGCCAACTGTGTTATTATTACTGCATAAAACAAAGTCGCTTTTTCTGTCCCTATATCCCTATGTACGCTTAAATCATTAAAACTACGCAACGGATTCTGATGCGTTTTTTTTATTAGATTGAGTGATTCAAGAGGAAGGTTTATTATGTATAATAACATCCATTAAATAGTGGAAAAATACTGTTATTTTTGATATTTATGAGAAATACTGTTATTTTTGAGGTTTTTAATGTGATGTCGTAAATAATTTCATTTTTTCTTCAGCATTGCACCCGAGCGAAGCCGGGGCAGGTCGCTAGTTATACAATATATAAATTGCATACATTATAAGCTCCACCCACACATTCCTCGCCAGCTATGTTATGTGGGTGCATGTACTGTACGGTCACGAGCATTAATATGTATACACTTTGGTACCATGTTACATTAACCTTTTTTGACAAATTGAACTGTAAGTCTCACTAAATGTCAAATATGTTAGTGCGCCAGAGTCCTAAAGTGGGTACATTGTATTGCTCATGACTGTACACCTCCACCTTTCCCAATGGGAATGCGGCGTGGTTGTATATTTGGCGTGGCTTGAACGGACGTTCTGTCGTGCTGCGTAAGCCAGAGGCCAATTGGAATGAAATTTTATAGAAAAATGGGTTTGTAAATTAGAATAAAGAATAGACGTGGGGAGAGAACTGCCCTGGCCCGCTTCAAAATAAAAGGTGTAAAGAAAAAGAATAAGACTAAGACTTACCTCGGCCGCCGCTGCTCACTGGTCTCCTCGGTTTAATTCTATGTCTTATTAGTATTTTATTAGTTTGTTAGTGCCCGGCCGGTTTAGTAATAGTTTTAAGATAATTAGTTTAGTGTTTTAATTGTTTAGTATAATTTTAAAGATAGTTTATAGTTTTACACACACACCATGTTCACAGATATTTGCGGAAGATGGCTGCGCACTCTGACGCGCCGACTCAGTATCTTCTTCGTTCGCGCATGCGCGTTGGAGCGGTGTGCTCATTTCATAGTCCAATTATTTGTTAAATATTTTTTTAGGGCGATTATTATAGCGGCCAAGGTTTCGAAATTAGAAGTAAGAAACATGAAATAAAGACAGAATAGCAAGCCATAACAATATTTATATGTGTTTGTATTGTAAATTCACGCTTCTACCTCCTATCGGTGAAGACATGTCTAATCTAATGTTACGTGTTTGTAGAACTTACATCCATCTCTGTAAGTATTTGAATTTCAAAATCATCATCTCCCTAGCATTATCCCGTTATTTACATGGTCCGCTTACCTAAACTGAAGTTTAGACACGTCCATTTTTTTAGAGAAGCAACTGCCTGTCTGACCTTCCAACCCGCGAAGGGAAAACCAGCCCAATACAGGTTAGATCACATACCTCCGAAATGCATTTCTCGGGAATGTCCACGATGTTTTCTTTGAGCTGAGCACGTGATAATCATTTATGATCCAAACAAATTCATTTGAAAACAAATTCGACAATCATTTGTTTACGCCTGTGCTGGATTCGAACCTGCGACCTCAAAGTGAGAGGCAAACGTTCTATCAACTGGGCTACCACGGCATAACCCCCATCTAAAATTAACATACTTAAGTACATTAACATTACAATACAATAAATACAAGCGGCAGCCTTATTGCTAAGATACCATTTTTTCCAGGTGACGTTTCCTTTCTTCCGACTTCAGTTGTATGATCCTAACGCGAATACTCTTCTCTAAAACGCCAGAATATTACCATTTGAAAATTTTCCCTTTAAATGAGGGTAATATCACGCCAACGTACGTGCTTATTCTAAATTTACACGATCATATTTCCCTTATGATTGTCGAGTGAAGATTACTAGAGAGAGATGGTCTACTTAATATTTTATCAAGATATATTGAGACCGTTGTCTGTGGTGCTAGTGACGAGCTGACAGCGGGTTTACCTGGAAAGATAGAAAACATTTTTAAGTTTGAGTTGTAACAGCTGTGGTCTAGTGGTTAAGGCGTTAGGTTCACGATCTGAAGGTCCAGATTCGATTCCCAATGGGGACATTGTCGAAATCAGTTTGTGAGACGGTCCTTTGTTTGGTAAGGATATTGTAGGCTTTGCGAAAGATGCTTAACTTCAACAATCACAGACCGAGCCCGTTTACCGCTGCGCCAACGAGCTCCTCATCGTACCGAATACTAAGGGGGATTCAGCTCATGATCAAGTGAAATTTTCTGTCGGAAAACTCATAAAAATGTTTAAGTAGGTAGTTATGTTTTAAAAAAAATGAAAATTCCTTTTACTTTTTTTTTGACTTGAACTCAGAATCATGATCTGAATCATCCCCCTCAGTATTTGGTACGAATATAAACTCACGACCTAAAAATCTTATGGGGTGAAGAGCCACCTCCACCAACCCGCAGTGGAGCAGCGTGGTGGAGTATGCTCCATACCCTCTCCGGTTGATTGAGAGGAGGCCTGTGCCCAGCAGTGGGACGTATATAGGCTATTTATGTAATAGAGCCACAAGTAATCAAAGACAGCTTGCAGATATTGTTAATACGATGTCGTAAGCTGGATATGATGGGCCTTATGGTGATAAGGGATCAGCCTGTCGTCCATAACATTAGTCCATTATGTTAGAAGGGACACAAATCCTCTACAAAAAATCTTTTTGTTGTGTATTTTATTTATGTATCAAATTTTGCGTGTATCTTTGATTTTGAGTTCCGGCCAAGTTTGTTTTGGCCATTTGCGGTAAATCTACAAGTCACGTCAATTAATTATTCTGTTTTTTTTCTTTCTATAAGATATCTCCCGCCTTCGCTTGCATCTTACATCTTGTACTTACTAGCGGGTTTAAATCCCAAGGCGATGTCCACTGATTGACTTAATAAATGGATATCTAAGAAAAATACGAGTATCTTTTGTTTGCTGAAGGCAAGCAGATTGGTTCAATGGTACATGTTTTTTCAATTTCATGGCCCTGATTTCTATTGTTATTTCTGAAAATGAATAACTGCATATCAATTATTGTCTAAACCTCTAAATAATCTAAATATCGATATGAATATACATGGTATCGATATTGAAAAATCTACAATTACTATCGATATTATTGACAGGCACGTCGATATCTAGATTATTTAGGGGCTCATAATCGATTACTGGACGAATCGATTAACGACTGCGTACTTACACCAGTAAGTAATAATAACCAGGAAGAGATTTCTTCAAACGGAAAGTTCTTCACTCATGTGGATAGTGAGTCGACGTTACAGGCCACACCAAAGCAATTCATCGGAAAAGCAATATTGCTATTTGACATTTGTGTGCATTGCGCACTTACTTTTATATGCGCAAATGTCAAATTGCAATATTGCTACTTTAGATGAATTGCTTCGTTGTGGCCTTTTTAACCCCCCTGACGTTGACCTGACTTTAATCAGAAAGCTTAGCTTTTTTTGACGTGACTTATTGTAGATTTGCCGCAGATGGCATTAACTACTTGGCCGGACAAATGGGGAGCGCTGAAGGCTCTCACCCGGTACAACGTTTAAGACAACAGCACAGCCTGAGGGAGTCCAGTTGGGTGCGAACCTCGGCTCAGGGCGTCGTCTAAGAAGAAAAATATTGGAAAGAATTAATCAACATTATCGTAACGACCTCCGTGGTTCAGTGGTTGAGCGTTGAGCTCACGGTCCGGAGGTCCTGGGTTCGATTCCCGGTGGGGACATATCACAAAAATTATTTTGTGGTCCCTAGATTGGTTAGGACATTACAGGCTGATCACCTAATTGTCTGAAAGTAAGATGATCCATGCTTCGGAAGGCACGTTAAGCCATTGGGCCCGGTTACTACGTACTGATGTCTTTGGCGGCTCAATAGTAATCCTAAAAACAGGGTTGATGAGGTTGGTACTCCACCTCACAACCCACACAACGTTTGTAACTTGTGTAAAGTTCCTGATACCAATTGTTCTAATAGAGCTAATATACAATTCTCGGGACAGTTCTATTTTAAAAATAATGGCTAGTTAGCACAACTCTATTACAAATAAACACTGTATTCCAGTGAAACAGTTTGGATTGTTGTTGCAAACAAAGTCAACAATTGTTGGAAACGCCGAAACAAAGCGTTCGATGTTAGTTTTGAATCAAAACTTGAAATAGAAATGTGTTAGTGAAAGGAAAAATTGGGTCCCTGGATGGATGGTTTATTTATATCTTATGAATAATCTACGTTCAAAGAATGTTGTTGAAGATAATTTTTTTCATTTAACTCGGAATGAATATGGAATATTTCCATTATAGTGGGAGATATTGGCGCAAGAACCGCCAGCATAAACAGTAAGGTGTATGGCCGTGGCGGACCCAACTAGTTGACCAGCTAATTCCGCCTATACTTCACAGATGGCGCACACAGTATTCAATGCAGTCCTAGAACGCGCTGCCGAAGTTTGCAGAACGCGACGCACATAATATACTACGCATGCTATGTATTTACTTAGTTAAGAGTCTTTTTTGTAATTATTTCTTTTTATTTTGGTGCAATAAAGTGTATTTGTATTGTATTGTATATACAATTTCCAATATAACACCGTTGGATCGACAGGCCTAGTCACACTGCCAACTTGTGGATCGATATCCCTAGTCACACTTGTGGCTAGCGGGGTACTATGCTCAGTTCTACACCCGAAAACATTCTTTGGTGGTAGCACACCCACGCTACCAAACGGCTTTAAACAGAGTCCTTGTCGAGTAATGAGCTCAAGGAGCCCGACCGACCATAGTAGGTACAACAAAAAAATACATTTTACATACAGACGAATTGAGAACCTCATCCTTTTTTGAAGTCGGTTAAAAATAAGGTATGCTCAATTCAAAAAAAAAGCCATGTGTTTTACCATGAAATTTACATTTCAAGGAGTTATAGAAAATTAAGCAAATTATAGACCAGTGTATTTAATTACTATTACTTCTAAATCTTTTAATAAAAGTTCAAAATGCCTTGCAAAGTAAAATAAAAACATTAGTAGAGGGTATTATTTTTTACAGAATAACGGAGGGTGAGATGACGTTAGCGCGGTTAACCTTGAAATGTTAGCTGTCACTTTTGACCATACCTGGGTGGTTAAAATGGCCACATCGACGCAATTCATCTGAGAAAGCAATATTGCTATTTGACATTTGTTTGCATTGCGCACTTACTTTTATATGCGCAAAATGTCAAATTGCAATAATTATTGCTTTCTTAGATGAATTGCTTCGATGTGGCCATTTTAACCCACCTGGTTTTGTTGTACCATGGGCCCCACCTGTAGCCATAGCATAATTAAGTATGTTGGTGGTGTGCTGACGTGCAGTGACCTACGGTGATTTCTTGTAGTTATGCAGTAGCGATATCTTCCAGATTATGTGGGTAATGTTACAGCCAATCTAGACGTACCAGAGAGGACGACCAAAAACAAGACGGGCGGATGTGGTCAAAAAAGACCTGTGCATGTGTAACGTCTCTGAGAACGACACGTCTGATAGAGCGAAGTGGAAGAGAAGTACGAAGAAGGCAGACCCCTCCGTCAGATGGGAATAATAAATGCCAAGGAGAGAGAGAGAGAGAGAGAGAGAGAGATGCAGTAGCAATATCGTTGGCGTTCGCAACGATACAGTAGCGATGTGGAACAAAATCTATCAGAATACCACACAGAAATAACCTCAACCGAAATGAAAGCCTCATTAATTTTATAGCTACATTACATTTAAGTACTACGTTTGGCTCATTTTAGAATCGATGACGGAACTTTTATTGTCTTTTTCGAACAATCTAATGGTTGGTGATTTGTTTGTACTGCGTAGTTGTATTATGTTTTCTTTTGACAAAAAAATTCTTACTTTTATTTGGCAGATTTTGAAGTTGATTGATTATTCCACTGTGATAACATAATATCCGAATCGTGACTGTTTCTGACAATTTATTAATAACCACTATCAATTCCACGAATACTAGTAAAATACATTTTTTTTTCTACCTATCACACAATATTTAACAATGTTTTTCCATTTTTATGACTAATAACGACTTAACGGTTTTAAATGTATGGTAGTAGATATAATGTAGTACTTGCTAGATGACACCTCGCCAGCTATTTTGAAGTCCGACCCACATACCTGAGAAATGCGTTAGGAGGTATGTGACCTAACCTGTATTGGGCTGGTTTTCCCTTGGTGGGTTTGAAGGTCAAACAGGCAGTCGTTTCGGTAAAAACTGGACCTGTCAAATTGTCAGATTAGGTAAGTGGACCCCGTGCGAAACGTGATAATGCTAGGAAGATGAAAAAGGATTCCAACTGTGATGATAGTTTGTACGAAGTCCATGTAGACGAAGTCGTAGTGAAAAACTAGTATAATAAAAACGATTCAATTTTAAAACCTTAAACTGTATCGAAATACAGCCAGGGTACTACTAACTGATGGCTCAGTTAGTCCGATAGATAAACGATACCATAATTGAAGGGGTGGTATCTAAAAAAAATGTACAGTGATTTATTCGTCGAACAGTCTTGCGTGTTTTTAGCTAATAACCACTATTAAACCAGCAGGGGACATTGATGTACGAAAAACAATTTCATGAAATAAACTACCATACCCCGACTGTACAAACATAACACGGCTATATCCCAATGGTAATCAGAGGTACATCTACCGCAAGGTGAACTAAGTACCTACGCATCACCGAGCTTTCTGTTAGACCAACGTGATAGGTGGTGAACCGTATGGGCGTCTACAATAGTTGACCCAACTGTGTGTTAGGGAACTACGTTTCGAGCATATAAAATTATGGTTCTATTGTTCAGGAGCCGTAGCTAAGTAGACACGTCACTTCTTATTCGAATTTCAATTTGTTATCGTATATGTTTGGATCCTGTACACAACGTTAAAGGGAAACATCTTGAGGAAGCTGGTACTAGGTTCCCGAACTGTGTTTTCGGAGGTATGTGACCTTACCAGTAACTGAGTTGTTTTTTTCCCTTTGGATAGGAAGGTCAGATAGGCAGTTGCTTCTGTAAAAAATCGGACCTGTCAAATCTTCAGCTTAGGTAAGCGGCCCCGTGAAAAACGGCATAACGCTAGAGAGATTGTATGGTGACAGGTGAAGACCCAATCACACAGCTTTTCTTTTCAGTTTTGCTGGTGTTTTCTTTTTCTTTTGTGTGGCTTGTGAGGTGGATTTCCAAGCTCAGCAACGGTGGTAGGGTTACTACTGACCCGCCAACGTATTCCATACTTTTTCTCGCCGAGTTTAAAAAATGCAGCAAAAAAGTAAAACTATTATGTTTTTGGATATCCATGTATCTTCGTGCTTCACAGAGCATAAATTAATATTTGACAACGTTCCATTTTGCATTATTCCACTGTGATAACATATTAATATCATAATCGTGACTGTTTCTGACAATTTATTAATAAAATACATTCTTTTCAAAACTCTTATTTATTAATAACCACTATCAATTCCATGAATACTAGTTAATAACAATTTTTTATACCTATCACACAATATTATTAACAATATTTTTCCACTTTTATGAGTAATAACGACTCAACGGTTTTGGACGTATGATAGAAGATATAATGTAGTACTTACTAGATGACGCCTCGCCCGGTATTTTGAAGTCCCATACCCAACCCACATATCCGAGAAATGCGTTAGGAGGTATGTGACCTAACCTGTATTAGGCTGGTTTACCCTTCGCGGGTTGGAAGGTCAGACAGGCAGTCGCTTCTGTAAAAAACCTATAGGGCTACGAGTAACATGCGCAACGTGATAAAATGTTATCGATTCTGACGATATAATTATGATCGTTTTATCGATTGGTGCTAATATGTGAACCCATATTAGTCTTGTTGTTTTGTCAAAATGCGAACAAAATCACACGGCACGCATTTTAGGAAATAAAACATACTTACTTATCAATTTCGAAAAACTATATTTAATCTATCGACAATTTAACCCCCCCGACCTGTCAAATCTTATAATAGGTTAGGTAAGTGGACTCTGTGAAAGCTAGGGAGATGTGTGATGATGGGTACAGGCGTCGTGGTAGACCTCGAAAGAGATGGCGCGACGACTTGGACGCTTGCCGGAGGGACTGGCCGGAGTACGCACAGTACTGCATAAAATGGAAAGAGGAAGGGGAGGCCTTTCACCCAGCAGTGAGATCTTGTTGGATTAGTTTAGGATGAATTTATGTAAACAAGTCGATAAAAAGAAAATGACCCTATTACCTAACTTTCGAAGCTGAATTTAGGCAATTTACAAAAGAATATTACAAATTAGTCTGGATTGTGACCGTAAAGCGGATGTTCCGTTCAACGGATTACTTTAAAGGTCCATAATATTAGCAGGATGATCCGGATTTTTAAAAAGCTCCCGTTTATCCCTGAAAAGTTTCCCGGAAGAACGTGAGGGGTCACTCAAATTCATTTTTATGTGACCTAACGTAATATATTTTGATGTAAGTCTAGGTATAAGGGTGCCTTTCCACCAGAGATGTGCTATGCAGCTATGCTGCGAAGATGTATAAGCTGCGCTACGAAACTATGTGACCCTTCCCACCAATACTAAGCTATGTAGCTGTGCGAGGAAGATGCGCTACGAAGATGCGCCTCCGCAAAGTAGCTGTGCTACGAGCTATGCTACGTATCGATAGTAGGGAAGCGGCGGGGGCACCGGCGCGGTGAGGGGAGAGGCGCTCCCGCATCCACAGCACGCATCCATATCACGCATCCATAGCACGCATCCATATCACGCATCCATAGCACGCATCCATAGCACGCATCCATAGCACACATCTATAGCACGCATCCTTTCATACAGGGTGTTAGTGACATCGTAACGAATACTGAGGGGGATGATTCAGACCATGATTCTGAGTTGATATCAAGTGGAATTTTCCGTCGCAAAATTCATGATTTTTTTTTTAGTTTTTTAAAATTATTTTCAATTCTATACTTTTGCGATGAAAAATTCCACTTGATATTAACTCAGAATAATCAGCTGTTTCATCCCCCTCAGTATTCGTTACGATGTCACTTACACCCCGCACAAGTACATACTGTACCCATACAAGTAGGTATGGGTGTTAGTGACACCGTAACGAATACTGAGGGGGATGATTCAGACCATGATTCTGAGTTGATATCAAGTGGAATTTTCAGTAGGAAAATTCATGAAAATTTTTGTTTTTCTTTTTATTATTTTCTGTTCCATACTTTTGCGACGGAAAATTCCACTTCATATCATCTCAGAATCATGATCTCAATCATCCCTCAAAGTTTTCGTTACGACGTCACTAACACCCTGTATAAAAAACATATCATAGTTGAATCCGTTTCCACCGGTGCTATGCTATGTGCACCAATGAATATATGATTGGTGTATATTGTGGATTGCACCCAATGATGAGCCGGTCTCGGGAATGTTGCTGTTGTAAAAACACTTTAATAGTAAGGACACAGGCACCTTATATCAACCCCCGCCGCCCCCGCCCCCAAACACAGTTTAGACTTCAATTGGGCATCAGACGTCACACACCCAGATGCGCGTGTACGATAACGTCAATGTGTGGTGTCTGTGTAAAACGAGGTTGTTGGTATGAAGTGTCCGGGGTGTGGTTACACGTAAATGGCGTTTATCTAAATATAAGATCTCGGGTTTCGGACGGTTATAATGGCGAAAGTGCACCCTGGGACTTGCTCCCAATAATCGATGAGTGAGGAAAATGTTGGCTAAAATTATATTTGGGCTACGTGTCGAGAAAAACCTCGGAGTGTTTGAAAATATAACTCTGTGAAATATCCGTTATTAATATTCATTCAGCCGTGGTAGCCCAGTTGGTAGAACGCTTGCCTCTCACTTTGAGATCGCAGGTTCGAATCCAGCACAGGCCTAAACCAAAGACTAACTTTGTTTTCGAATTCATGTTTGTATCATTAATTATTATCACGTGCTCAGCGGTGAAGGAAAGCCCACAGGGAAAAGCCACATTCCCGAGAAATACATTTTCCGAGGTATGTGACCTAACATGTATTGGGCTGGTTTTCCCTTTGCGGGTTGGAAGGTCAGACAGGCAGTCGCTTCTGTAAAAAAACCGGACCTGCCGAATCTTCAGGTTAGGTAAGCGGACCCTGTGAAAAACGGGATAATGCTAGGTGATGGAGGTGATGATATTATTATTCATCCAGCTTTAAAATGTTTTAACCTGTTGCATAAAATACAGAATAATACTACTCATTTATAGAACAGTATTTTCCGCCCAAAAAAAGTAACAAAAAAAGCAAAAAAAAGCAAAAGTAGCATGTGTGTTAAAGTAGCATGGAAAATGCTGCACCGACAAGAGCGTGGCTCTTAAATTGATGATGTGATGATGAATTTTCTGCCCCGCACTAATTCGTATTGGGCGCTCTCTAGATGAAATGGCTGTAAAGTCACTAAGGAGTGAGGGGGAGTTTCATGAGCACGCTTAAAACTAGCATGCTGTTCTTCTCTTCTTATCGTGTGGGTTGTGAGGTGGAATACCAACCTCATCACCCCTGGTGTCAAGGTTATGATTGAGCCGCCAATGGCCCCTGACGTGGCTCATGTAACGATTACTCAATTACATCAGTAAACAGTAACCGGTACCAACGGCTTAACGTGCCTTCCGAAGCACGGATCATCTTACTTTCGGACAATCAGGTGATCAGCCTGTAATGTCCTAACCAAACTAGGGACCATACAGTATTTTTTGTGATATGTCCCCACCGGGAATCGAACCCTGAACCTCCGGATCGTTAGCCCAATGCTCAACCACTGGACCACAGAGGTCGTTAAACAGTTAACATATTGTGTTTCTCATAATATTCCTAAAGAACCATAGATACATATAGCTAAACATTCATACACCTTTCTGAGGAAGCTTGTCATAGCTTCTTACTTAGTTAAAAAGCCTGCCTTGAGTCGTGCTGGCACAAATGTACATTAACCATAATGCTAGCCGTGTTTTCGTTTACGAGGAGCGTTACCATCTCCACGTGGATTTAAATACATACTTTCCAAATTCCAGCCAACTTTCAGCAGAAATGATTGATGACGTACTAAGTTAGATTGCAAAAACCTCCCATCAACAGTTGATAGTATCGTTTGATAAGTTATCAGAGGCTAATGTGAATAAATGTTACCGCGAATTCATTTCCCTTATCAAAAAAGTTTGACATTCAATGTGAGTAAAACATCTAAGTTAGATTGAGGATAAAGTCAATTAAGGGAAAGTTAGAAGAAGAAAGCTTAGTATAAAAATATTGTTATAATATATTATTAGTAAATATTGCAATCTTTCAATTTAATTTTTTTTTCGATAAGGCCGCCATTTGCCATCTACGTAATTAAGAGTCTTTTTGTAATTAAGTATTTCCTTTTATTTTGGTGCATTAACATCATCAATTTAAGAGCCACGCTCTTGTCGGTGCAGCATTTTCCACGCTACTTTTTTAGGGAAAAATAGGGCAGTGGTTTCCCGCTTGCCTTCCGCCCCGCAGTACTCTGTCTGACGCAAGTGGGATGGCGCCCAGAGTAGTCTATTACAAAGCCATACTAGGACTCCAATCCTCCGCCTCTGAATTATACTGACAGTTACTGCTGCCCTCTTTCAGGTTCCAGGTTACAGTCCCTGTGACTTGCCCCTTCCGTCCTGCATTGCTGTACCGATGGCTCCCATCTTCGCCTCTGCAACCGTTGAGGTCTTCATCCGTATCCCTGTGCAAGGGATCTACGTTATACCCCGTAGGTCTGGGTCCCTATCCAAACTCAGCCACCATCTCACTCCAGCCTACTGTGGTAAGAAGCGCCCACCCCCGCGGCAAGGACGCGCCGAACAGGAATTATCCCAATGGAGGGCAGATAAGGTGACTCTGTCCCCCCTGGGGCCGGTTTAATAGTCTTGTATGAAACCACAACTTTACTAAAGGTTGTCGTAACACCCTGTATTAGATACGTGTGACTTAAATACAGCTGACGAGGAGTGGATGTATAATCTATACAGGTGTGATGCTATGTAATTGTTCACCTATAAACCCAAATAAGCAATCGATAATCACTACATAGTATAAAACAAAGTCGCTTTTTCTGTCTCTATATCCCTATGTACGCTTATATCTTTAAAACTACGCAACGGATTTTGATGCGATTTTTTTCAATAGATAGAGTGACTCAAAAGGAAGGTTTATAAGTATAATAATATCCATTTAAGTGGAGAAATACTGTTATTTTTGAGGTTTTTAATGTGATGTTGTAATTTCATTTTTCTCAGCATTGCACCCGAGCGAAGTCGGGGCGGGTCGCTTGTATACAAAACGAATGAACACTAGAGTCGATAAATGGTATAAAGCTAGATAGTTCTGTTCTAACCCAGAGGTAATCTATAATCAATACAAGTGTAATTGAAAGAATAATAATTGCTCGCGGGTATAGTGGTCTCATACATAAACATGTACCGTTTATTCATACATAAATCAATACATTTTCTTTTTCTATCGTGTGGGTCGTGAGGTGGATTACCAAACTCAGCAACCCTGGTGTCAAGGTTATTATTGAGCCGCCAAAGGCCCCTGACATGGCTCATGTAACGAATACGTACTTACATCAGTAAGTAATAACCGGGATCAACGGCTTAACGTGCCTTCCGAAGCACGGATCATCTTACTTTTTGGACAATCAGGTGATCAGCCTGTAATGTCCTAACCAAACTAGGGATCACAAATTGATTTGTCCCCACCGGGAATCCAACATGGGACCTCTGAATTGTGAGCACATAGCTCAACCACTGGACCATAGCGCCCCTCAAGGCGCAGTTGGTCATGTCTTAGGATTTCATATTCGTAACAAGAGTGGAGCGGCTGCGTATTGTCATCAGATAACTCACTACTCCGCCAACTTCATTAGAATAAGTATAAATGTATTATGTAAATGAGTCTACTAACATTAGGATTAAGTACTATGTTACTAACATCTATGGACAATAGTCTGAAAATAAAGATTTTGAATTTGAATTTGAAAATTATAAAGAATGAAAATAGGCCAACGAAAATCGACAACTTAAGCAAAACGCAGCGAAATTTCTCATACGAACCTGACTTTGTGTTCCATTCCTTTTCATTCGTTCACAACTCACAAGTCTTACAAAGGCTAAACCTTCGATACACTCGTAAACCTAATTGTGCAAATTTAGTGTGTTTTTATTGGACGGTGCGGTTTTACGATCGACCAACAGGTCACGCCTGTCGTTACTTTGCAGACGACCCGTGAAATCTCACCGAGCTTTGTGAAACCAATGTGACCTTGTAGGGTCTTAGGAATCAAGGTGCTGTTGTAAATAAATGGGGTGAAATAGGAGCTCGGTGGCGCAGCGGTAAATGCGCTCGGTCTGCGATTGTTGAAGTTAAGCAACTTTCGCAAAGGCTGGTCATAGGATGGGTGACCATAAAAAAAAAGTTTTCATCTCGAGCTCCTCCGTGCTTCGGAAAGCACGTAAAGCCGTTGGTCCCGGCTGCATTAGCAGTCGTTAGTAACCACCAATCCGCACTGGGCCCGCGTGATGGTTTAAGGCCCGATCTCCTTATCCATCCATAGGGAAGGCCCGTGCCCCAGCAGTGGGGACGTTAATGGGCTGATGATGATGAGTGTGTTTTTATTGGACGGTGCAGTTTTACGATCGCCCATCAGGTCACGTCTATCGTTACTTTGCAGACGACCCGTGAAATCTCACCGAGCTTTGTGAAACCAATGTGACCTTGTAAGGTCTTAGGAATCAAAGTACTGTTGTAAATAAATGGGGTACAAAACTGGAGTATTTCCGTTTGATGCATCTACAGTCTATTTTTGTTTTCCTTTGATGGGTTTGCGCTTGGTCCCAGACTTGTCCGAAGGCATTGACGAGGCCTAAGATGGAGCGAGCTGGCCGAGAAGATGCCTGTTAACTCTGGCCTTGAAAGCGGGTTATATAACCCGGGCATTCGGAAATACAGAAGACAGCAGGGAGTTTCACTCTTTAGCAGTGCGCATAATGAAGGATGATGCGAAACGCTGTGTGCGAATAGTTGGGATATCCACCAAATAGGGACGGAACCCTGGAAGTTCGAAGATAAAAGGGGGATGCCCTTATATATGTGACTTCCTGCTCTAACTGTATCCTTCTTCTCTTCTCTCGTGTTATGAGTACAATGAGCGACCTCATCAACCTCGGTGTCAGGGTTACTATTGAACTGCGTAAGGTCCTTGCCATAGCTCGTGTAGCCGGGACAGGGTCTTCCACATAACAATTATGTTATCCTACTCAACATTTCCCTAACCATTTCCCGTGTATATAGAATCCGGCCAGAAGATTTTGCAGGTCCGGTTTTTTAACACGTTGACAGTCCAGTGATCCATATACGGGTCATGACGGACTAGCTCCATACGTTCGTGACCCATACATGGGTTACTAAGAAACGACCAGGGATGCCCTAAGGGCGGGTGCTCCATTTGGATCCCGGGTAAATTAGCAAAGGTTTATATTACAGTATGTTTGATGAATGCTACTGCTCACCTGTTTGAAGGCTGAAGTGACTGAAGGTTTAGTAAAAATATTCAAATAATAATCAAAAATATGTTCAGCTTTACTTTTTCAATAAACTAAAATGACATATAAAAATTGAAGTAATACCCATGCGGGACTTACAAGGAAGTCAAAACATTTTGTATGGGGGCGAACGTGTTATATTAATACCTTCTCACCGCCATCGATACAGGCAATCCCGGTAATGTCTGTCGCAGCAATGCCGGAGGTAAGGACAGTCCGGCCTATCGCCGATCATCTGCAGGATGACATTGGAGCTGGCCCGCACTCTGCGCACCAGGGACATGCCGCGGGCGCGCACCGTCGCATGTAAGTAGTCGCGCTGCAGAACCGAAGCAGTCCCAATCTCACCCTGAACGCATTATTGTACAGGATGCGCATATTGCGACGGAAAATTCCACTTGATTCATAATCACGGTATGAATTATCCTCCTCAGTATTCGGTAAGATGTCACTAACACTGTATAAAGACGATCCCTTTTTTGTGATGCTTTCTAAGGAATTCCGGGAAGGAATTTTAATAACGCCTTTTTAATAAGCATTGTCCTTCTTTTTTTGACGTTACATGGTACGTACAGATATGCTGCTTAAGGCATTAGATAGGCACTTGGCGTAGATAGATAGGTAGATAAAATACTTTATTGAGTATAATAGACTCAAGGTACAATAGGTAGTAAGTAAGTTGGACTCCTCTGAGGAGCTCGGTGGCGCAGCGGTTAACGCGCTCGGTCTGCGATTGTTGAAGTAAAGCAACTTTTGCAAAGGCCGGTCATAGGATGGGTGACCACAAAAAAAAAGTTTTCATCTCGAGCTCCTCCGTGCTTCGGAAGGCACGTTAAGCCGTTGGTCCCGGCTGCATTAGCAGTCGTTAATAACCATCAATCCGCACTGGGCCCGCGTGATGGTTTAAGGCCCGATCTCCCTATCCATCCATAGGGAAGGCCCGTGCCCCAGCAGTGGGGACGTTAATGGGCTGACGATGATGAAGTTGGACTCAGTATTCTATGCCTACCACAACAGGAAATAGCTGCACCTTTGCACCTGTTACTTACAGTTTACTTCTCTCTTTATTTAAGAGCTGCGCTCTTGTCGGTGGAGTAATCGCCATTCCTCTCTTCTTTCCGCCAAAACCTTCACCTCCTGATACGACACGACCTGCACCTTCTCTTTTATTTGTTTCATAAATGTTCTCCTAGGTCTACCCCTTCCTCTCTTCCCTTCAATTTTTCCTTCTATAATGTTTGTTATTAATGAATCGTGTCGTATCAGGTGGCCAATCATATTTCCTCTCCGCTTCTCTAGTCTCCAATATGAACAGTTTACCTACAAAAACAGTATTCAATCTTGAAACCAATTCCCAATTCGCAAGGGAAAGCTCTGGCTTTTCCTTACGAATTTTTGAGCCTTTTTAGAAACGAGATCAAAATCAGATCATAGCTCCAGAGTTAGTGTTGGATCGGCTCCAAAGCATCTCAACGGAGCTACGTGAATCCGTGTTCTGCATTCATAAACAGCTCTGAGACTTCCTTCCGCGGTAATAAGTTACACAAGTAAGCCTACAAAAGTAAGCACCTAAACGTTTTCGACGACTTTTGATAAATAAGTACAGATAAGTTAGGACGTTTCATGTATGAGACAAAACTTAGGAGGTTCTGCGCTGACTACCCTATGTTTTGATGTATAATATTTTACATGGGGATCGTGGTTGTGTAACTGATCTTCTGTGGTAATAACATAACATAAGCTCACGACTATATCCCAATTGGGTTGGTCAGAGGCACAACCATCGCAAGATGAACTAAGTATCCACACCTCACTGAGCTTTTCTGCTAGAACTACGTGATAGGTGGTCAGCCGTGCCACCGTTTATAATGGTCGAGCCAACAGTGTTATGATTATAACTTAATATCATACTTATGTATGTATTTGCACAGTAATTTTACGAACGGCGTGTTAGTAAATAATAGTAGAGATATCGCGTTAATGGGCCTAGGAATTTTTAAGGAAGGATATCACTTCGTCAATTTTCGTCGCGAAACGAACACAGACCTCCAGATCGGGAGCCCAATTCTCCAACCGCTAGACCGGTTGTAAATAAATATTTATTCATACCTTCTTACAAGGCTGAACACCAATCGAAACATCGCGTCAAAAATGTTTCGCAGTAAAAAACATATTTGCAAAGAAATGGGCGCTTAAGAGGTAAGTAGTGGAAAAGATGTCCGCCTTTATAGGGTACTTGCCTTTTTAGTGTTCCGTATCAGTAATAATTCTTGCTAGGCCCTTCGGAAACTGGATTTAGGGTCTAGTTAAGTTTGGAAACTCGCGTTCAAACTTTGAGAACTGGATTTAGAAAAGATTTAGGAGTGTTTGTAACTTTTTTTTTCATTAAATATTAGGTAATTTGTCTAATATTTTATAGTAAAAAAGTAATGAAAAATAATCATTCCTTTTTTGACTAGTACATACGTACATACATACATAAACTCACGCCTATTTCCCACCGGGGTAAGCAGAGACTATGGAATTCCATTAGGTCACATACTTACCTCCGAAAAATGAGAATGTGACTTTCCTCATGATGTTTTCTTCCACCGCGGAGCACGTTATAATCATTTATCATTATCTATCAGGCCTGTGCTGGATTTGAACCTGCGACCTCAAAGTGAGAGGCAAGCGTTCTACCAACTGGGCTACCGCGGCTCAACACAGCTAGTGTAAATAAAAAAAGGAAGTGGTCTTCAACGCAATTTTTACCTAACCATAGCGAAATATGAAACGTGGTTATGGATTTCCTGACAATTTTATAGCCTCTCATTCATCTAGTCTTCTATCGGGTTGTGAGGTGGAGTACCAATCTTATCAACCCTGGTGTCAGGGTTATTATTGAGCTCCCAAAACCCCTGACATGGCTCATGTAACGACGACTTACTTACATCAATCATCAAATAGTAACCATCTATTGTCTTCATACTTCTCATTGAGAATATCTCAGCCTGAAAAATATATCCATTTAAAATGTAAACAAACAAAAAATACTTAATTATTCAGCAACACATTTCTTAACAAACCTAATAATGGAATGCTGAGTAAAATTACGAAAAAGAAGCTTAATTCTAAGCCAAAGATACGTTTTTTTAGAAGCAACTGAAAACTGTCAGCTTAAGCTTTTAATGATCCTATTTGCAGCGAGCTTTGCTGGCGATTCGCTTTTCTATGGGGCCATAAAATCTACGTCGAATATATCGTCTTGAGCGTGAGCGGGTTTAATTTGGCCATCTACGTAATTAAACCTCCTCTTCTTGAATATAGAATTGGTTTAGGAATGTAAGAACTCCATTTAGATAGCTGTGTTTACGTTGATTCTCATTATTTTGAGGTCATTGTGCCAATTGGGTAGGTATTTGACTTTCCATCTCCCTAGCATTATCCGTTTTTTTAACAGGGTCCGCGTACCTAACCTGACAATTTGACAGGTCCGGTTTTTTACAGAAGCAACTGCCTGTCTGACCTACCAACCCGCGAAGGGAAAACCAGCCCAATACAGGTTACGTCACATACCTATGAAAATGCATAACTCGGGAATGTGGGTTTCCCACGATGTTTTGTAGCTTTGGTATTTAACTTACCAAAAAATATATATTTAAAAATATAAATTAGCTTGCTTTTGTATGGGTCTAAATTGCTACAAATAAATAAACATCGCTTTTTGTTTCTGAGGACATTAATGTATTATAATTAGCTTTCCCCCCACGGTTTCTTTGTATGCATATATAAAATATTTTTTGTTGGATTCTAAGAAAATAAATAACATAGAAATCTTGTCGTAAAATCCGACAGGGGATTGTGTCCTTTCTAAAATGATAGACTAATGTTATGGGCGGTAGGCTGGTCCCTTGTCGCCATAAGGTTCATCATATCCAGCTTACGACAGCGTATCAACAGTGGCTGTAAGTTGAATTTGATTAAGCATAATGTATGTATGGTTCTGCCCACATCATTACAGACTACGGCCGTCTCGTTGTGTGTGTGGGTTGTGAGGTGAATTACCAACCTCATCAACCCTGGTGTCAGGGTTATTATTGAGCCGAGAAAGGCCCCTGGCATGTCTCATGTAACGATTACTCACTTACATCGGTAAGTAGTAACCGGGACTACCAACTTTACGTGCCTTCCGAAGCACGGATCATACTTTCAGACAATCAGGTGATCAGCCTGTAATGTAACCAAACTAGGGATCACAAAGATGATTTTTGTGATATGTCCCCAAGCATACGACTATATCGCAGTTAGAAAGTCATAGATGGGCGTCATAATAATAAATTTTCTATCTGTCTTTTGTAATAGGCTGCGTTTTCATTGACGCGAAGCTGTGCAGGAATCGACCAATCACCCTGAGGGAGAGAGTGACAGAGCGTCTTCGTTTTTCGCTCTCTCGAACGCTGTGATTGGTCAAATCCGCACATCTCCGCTCTTCTGCACCCATCTCCGCGTCAGTGGAAACCCGGCCAACGGCCAACGGATACATTGGCAAAATGTATGAGAAATCGAGATTTATAAAATCAGATAAAAAAAGTAATAAAGTAATGTCATTAGCAAGCTCACAAAAAATCGTTTTTATTTATTAGGTATCTAGTCGCACTTGTTTTGTTCCAAGTAAGACAAAAAGTGATTCATGAGTTATTGAAGTTCAATTTCTTTGCAAGTCTAGGCTTTTCTCGAAAGACCAATTGATTATAAAACAAAGCAGTGTCTTTTTGATGAAGTTTTGAAACAAATGATTAAGTAAGTGCTCCAACGGAGAGCATTGAACTTGTTTCATAAAAGTAACGAGCTAAGTTTTAGGACATCTTTTGAATGTCACAGAAATGTTTAGAGTCCCATTAAAAATATATGAAACTTAAACGTTTGTCAGCTAAGAGAGTATCTAAGCTTTATGAAAGTTAAGTACATAGAAGAAATATGTTTTTTTGTAACAACGTAAAGCGTTATCAGCTAACTTTCGGACAAAGGGTGAGCCTGCAATATTATAACTTTTTTTGTTTTTTTTTTTTACATCACTTATTGTAGATTTTCCGAAAACTAAATTAACTACTTGGCCAGGCATAACTAACCAAAACAAGGATAACAAGGTGTTTTTTTTTCATTTCGCTCCACTGAGACGCAGACGGGACCTCCGGAACACGAGTCCAATACTTAACAACTGGACCACGAAAGCTGTTACGGGCCAGTGCCACAACATAAACTAGTGGGTGTGATGGTCGTTTTCACGTTTGTCCCGGTCTTCGTAAATAGGTGTAAAATACACCTATGCCCCCCTCATTCCCCCCTCCCCCTCGCCCCACGCCCCTCCCCGCGAATCCGCCCGTGGAACGACCAAGCAACCGCAATATTAGCAACTTCCCTAAAAGTGCCCCAATAAGTCTGTGAGCTTACTTTTATGCACTGATTGGACATAATAATTATGATTTCTTTACATTACAATATGTAACTGTATCGTTTAGTCATCATCATTACCGGGTGAGCGCCTTCAGCGCTCCCCATTTGTCCGGCCAAGTAGTTAATGCCATCTGCGACAAATCTCACGTCACGTCAAAAAAAAGTCGTCATCATCATCTCCCTAGCGTAATCCCGTTTTCCACTTCCCAGTTACCTAACCTGAAGATTTGACAGGTCCGGATTTTTACAGAAGCGACTGCCTATCTGACCTTCCAACCCGCGAAAGGCAAACCAGCCCAGTACTGGTTAGGTCACATACCTCAGAATCGCATTTTTCAAGAATATGGGTTGGTTATTTTAAATTTTGAAAGAGAAATTTAAGTTGCGGGTAACCGTATTGTCAAGTACGTATTATAATTTATTCTACCAATTTTATCATGGTGTCAAATTCTGTCAATACTACAGACAAGTCGCCTAAAATCAATTTGTCAGTTCTTTGACATAATTTTGAGAATAAATTAACGGTAACTTGTCAAGGTAACCACTGTTCAAGTTGTATTATTCAGTAGATATAATAACATTGCAAACGCAATTATTGGGTAATTGTCTGGGTGTGAATATCGCCTAATTTGTTTTACCTACATTCTACTAGAGACGAAGTTAGGCATGATATTAGGTACTAGTTGTTTCAAAAACAAAAATCACACATTACATTACATTACATAAGCTCACGAATATACAGAGCGTTAGTAACACCGAAACAAATACTCAGGGGGATGATTCAGACCATGACTCTGAGTTAATATCAAGTGGAATTCTCCGTCGCAAAATTCATGATTCTTTTTTAGTTTTTTAAAGTTATTTATTTATTTGTACACAATAAAACAGATACAAGGAACATACAAAGAAAACAGATAGTACAGGTAAGCTTATCTCTAAACAAAGAAATTTCTTCGAGTTAACCACTGCTGATTATTGATTGACTGTTGACATTTTTCAAATTTATACTTTCGCGATGAAAAATTCCACTAGATATTAACTTAGAAGATGGAAATTTATACGCGAGTTCGTCATGAGTATCTTTCGACCTAGAACGTACAGTACCACCGCAAATCTAATTTCAGTTTTGAAGGATTGTTATTGGGCTACTAACAGTATTAAGTAGACAGACAATGCGAATAACGCGAAATTGGTGATAGGCATGTGATAACAAAATCGATTCCAGATAGAAACCTACGCAAGAATACAAACTATAAAAAAGAAAGAAAGAAAGTATTTATAACTAACTAACATGTAACAACATACACACAACTAACAACTAACACTACTACTACTATAGGTCCCGGCAAACTTCTTGAGCATCGACCTTGACTGCGCACAACCGAATTTTAGATCTCTTTGGTGGTACGGTACGGGGCGCGGGGGCGGGTGAGTCCCGCATCGACAGGCTATTGGTAGATCAGTCGATACTTCCCCCGCGCACTCTTGTCTTCGTCCCTTTGACTCCCGAATACACTTGCGTGAAACTGTCACGTTTTTGTTATTGCTCTTTTGTTAGTTTTTTTTTTGTTATTGCTCATTTGTTTAAGTTTAAGAATTAGTTACTAGCACGAGGTCTATGTCTACAGATCCAAAACCTAGCACCAGCTCATCAACCCCATGGAAGAAATATTATACTTACCTGACGATTAGTTTTTTATTAAATATAATATAAGTTTTAATAAACTATAATAATATACGTTTACTTTTATTTACATAATTAAATAATATAATAATTGTTTTTTTAATGAGTTAAGAAAATAATCAAAAGTTAATTTTTTTTTGCACGGAAGTGTACGTGCGCGAACTTTCCCCCACTACGACACTCGATGCTCAAGAAGTTTGCCGGGAGTTATACTATACTTTTTTAACAATAATGTAATCGTGTGGGTTGTGAGGATTACCGACCCCATCAACCCTGGTGTCAGAGTTATTATTGAGCCGCCATAGGCCCCTGACATGACTCATGTAACGACTACGTACTTACATCAGTAAGTAGTAACCGGGACCAACGGCTTAACGTGCCTTCCGAAGCACGCATATATGATTATATTAATAACGTAGGAAAACATAGTGAGGAAACCCACAGACCTACCCGAGAAATGCGTTTTGTAGTTATGTGACCTAATCTGTTATGGGTGGTTTTCCCATTGCGGGTTGTTTAATAAACAAACAGAACTTTAATTAAAAAAAAACGGATAATGCTAGGGAGATGATGATAAAATCAACTAAATATTGGATTTTCCTTATATATTTTCACAAAAACCCATTGTATGACAACAAAACCATATTTTACTAGGAAGGAAGGAAAGCTTTATGGGTTTCTCGTGGTGTTACGGAATGTATGACAAAAGCGGAAGGGGAAACCCAATGAACCGATTATATGTTGGAATGTATGTTGTATTATCGTTTTATTTGAGTCTAGTGGAAATAATATTAGAGAGAAAGACGTGTTAAAAAAAATAATATAAAAAAAAACAAAAACCCGTTGTAGTCCAGTTGAAAGTTTAGTCTGTCGCTTCTTCATTTTGCCGCTAGATGGCAGGCTTTCACATGACATTAAAATGTAAGTGAGTTTTGGAACTTTGACCTTTGGAAGACCTTGTGAAAACAGGATAATGCTGGGGAAATGATTGAACGTAAATAATTTAATGTAAATACTTTATGTCAATTATACTAAAGTAACTGTTACCTATTTACGCTTAATAAACCGCTCAGCCAAATTTTAATTAGATAAAATTTGGTAACGAGACAATTTGATATTTAGATAACATAGGATAGATTTGATCCCTAAAGGCATGAAAAGGGAATGAACAATCGCGAACGGAAAGGTAGTATTGAATTAAATGGCAGATAGCATTATATGAAAGAAAGGTGCTTGCTTCATAGGTCACTGACACGACTAAAGAGATGAAAACAATAATTAGTAAGCTGCGTTCCCCGAATCCGACTGGCAGTGAAACGATTTAGCTTTGTTCTGCTCTAAATCAAGGCGCCTGACCGACTAAAGTGACTACACAAAGGTCATCGTATTAAATTGAGCTTTGGCTTAATTGGACAAGACGACCAGAACAGACAAGTATCCCATCAAGGCCATCCCGTTACCTCGAAAGATAAAGACCTAATTCGGGCTTAACTCGGCCTAACTGGCCAAAAAAGCGTGCAAACAATCGATCTTCTGGCCCTAACACATTTATTTTGCCTCTACGAAGCCCATCGGATTTACAACATACTTACGGCTATTTCCTAGCCTTGCTTTTGTTATTTGAGAGTTTATTATAGCTTACGAACTAGAGGTTAAGAAGAAAAATGGAGGTAGCAGTGGATTGAGTGTGGGCCTTTTTAAATTTGCTACGGAAAAGGCTGAAGGGACAGAATTGTTGCGTGTTGCGTTTACTTAAGTGACTTTCTTAGTTGGAGTGAGCCATCGACGCGGGATTTGGAAGTTAGTAGGAAAGTTTTCATGTACGGCCGTCCGCCAACACTTGCCCTAACACAGCCCTATTTAATCTGGTTCACTTATCGACGTCTTATACTGAAAACTTCAATCCGTGGTAGCCCAGTTGGTAGAACGCTTGCCTCTCACTTTGAGGTCACAGGTTCGAATCCAGTCTAAATGATTGTTAAATTCGTTGTCGAATTCATATTTGGATCATAAATGATTATGACGTGCTCGGCGGTGAAGGAAAACATTGTAAGAAAACTCACATTCCCGAGAAATGAATTTTCAGAGGTATGTGATCCAACCTGTATTGGGCGGGTTTTTCCTTTGCGGGTTGAAAGGTCAGACAGGCAGTCGCTTCTGAAAAAAACCGGACCTGTCAAATCTTCAAGTTAAGTAAGCGGACCCTGTGACAAACGGGATAATGCTAGGGGGATGATGTCAAAACCTCGCGATACGCTCGCTAGTTTCGCGGAATGAAATTAATTGAATTAAAAATAATGACATTGCATAAGCTTACGACTATATCGCAGTTAGAAAGTCAGAGATGGGCGTCATAATAATAAATTTTCTAACTGTCTTTTGTAATAGGCTGCGTTTTCATTGACGCGAAGCTGTGCAGGAATCGACCAATCACCGCGAGGGAGAGAGTGACAGAACGTCTTCGTTTTTCGCTCTCTCGAACGCTGTGATTGGTCAAATCCGCACATCTCCGCTCTTCTGCACCCATCTCCGCGTCAGTGGAAACCCGGCCATACGCCTATCTTTTTGCCAACGGTTACATTGGCAAACTGTATGAGAAATCGAGATTTATAAAATCAGATAAAAAAAGTAATAAAGTAATGTCATTAGTAAGCTCACAAAAAAATCGTTTTTATTTATTAGGTATCTAGTCGCACTTGTTTTGTTCCAAGTAAGACAAAAGGTGATTCATGAGTTATTGAAGTTCAATTTCTTTGCAAGTCTAGGCTTTTCTCGAAAGACCAATTGATTATAATACAAAGCAGTGTCTTTTTGATGAAGTTTTGAAACAAATGATTAAGTGCTCCAGCCGAGAGCATTGAACTTGTTTCATAAAAGTAACGAGCTAAGTTTTAGGACATCTTTTGAATGTCACAGAAATGTTTAGAGTCCCATTAAAAATATATGAAACTTAAACGTTTGTCAGCTAAGAGAGTATCTAAACTTTATGAAAGTTAAGTACATAGAAGAAATATGTTTTTTTGTAACAACGTAAAGCGTTATCAGCTAACTTTCGGACAAAGGGTGAGCCTGCAATATTATAACTTTTTTTTGTTTTTTTTTTTTTACATCACTTATTGTAGATTTTCCGAAAACTGAATTAACTACTTGGCCAGGCATAACTAACCAAAACAAGGATAACAAGGTGATTTTTTTTTTCATTTTGCTCCACTGAGATGCAGACGGGACCTCCCGGACACGAGCTCAATACTTAACAACTGGACCACGAAAGCTGTTCCGGCCAGTGCCACAACATAAACTAGTGGCATTAATGGTCATTTTAACGTTCGTCCCGGTCTTCGTAAATAGGTGTAAAATACACCTATGCCCCCTCCCCCTCGCCCCTTGCCCCTCCCCCCTTGCCCCTCCCCGCGAATCCGCCCGTGGAACGACCAAGCAACCGCAATATTAGCAACTTCCCTAAAAGTGCCCCAATAAGTCTGTGAGCTTACTTTTATGCACTGATTGGACATAATAATTATGATTTCTTTACATTACAATATGTAACTGTATCGTTTAGTCATCATCATTACCGGGTGAGCGCCTTCAGCGCTCCCCATTTGTCCGGCCAAGTAGTTAATGCCATCTGCGACAAATCTCACGTTACGTCAAAAAAAAGTCGTCATCATCATCTCCCTAGCGTAATCCCGTTTTCCACTTCCCAGTTACCTAACCTGAAGATTTGACAGGTCCGGATTTTTACAGAAGCGACTGCCTATCTGACCTTCCAACCCGCGAAAGGCAAACCAGCCCAGTACTGGTTAGGTCACATACCTCAGAATCGCATTTTTCAAGAATGTGGGTTGGTTATTTATATATTTTGAAAGAGAAATTTAAGTTGCGGGTAACCGTATTGTCAGAAAGTACGTATTATAATGTATTCTACCAATTTTATCATGTGTCAAATTCTGTCAATACTACAGACAAGTCGCCTTAAATTAATTTGTCAGTTGACATAATTTTGAGAATAAATTAACGGTAACTTGTCAAGGTAAACACTGTTCAAGTTGTATTATTCAGTAGATATAATAACATTGCAAACGCAATTATTGGGTAATTGTCTGGGTGTGAATATCGCCTAATTTGTTTTACCTACATTCTACTAGAGACGAAGTTAGGCATGATTATGGGTACTAGTTGTTTCAAAAACAAAAATCACACATTACATTACATTACATTACATTACATTACATTACATTACATTACATTACATTACATTACATTACATTACATTACATTACATTACATTACATTACATTACATTACATTACATTACATTACATTACATTACATTACATTACATTACATTACATTACATTACATTACATTACATTACATTACATTACATTACATTACATTACATTACATTACATTACATTACATTACATAAGCTCACGAATATACAGAGCGTTAGTGAGACCGTAACAAATACTCAGGGGGATGTTTCAGACCTCTGAGTTAATATCAAGTGGAATTCTCCGTCGCAAAATTCATGATTCTTTTTTAGTTTTTTAAAGTTATTTATTTATTTGTACACAATAAAACAGATACAAGAAACATACAAAGAAAACAGATAGTACAGGTAAGCTTATCTCTAAACAAAGAGATTTCTTCGAGTTAACCACTGCTGATTATTGATTGACTGTTGATTATTTTCAAATTTATACTTTCGCGATGAAAAATTCCACTTGATATTAACTTAGAAGATGGAAATTTATACGCGAGTTCGTCATGAGTATCTTTCGACCTAGAACGTACAGTACCACCGCAAATCTAATTTCAGTTTTGAAGGATTGTTATTGGGCTACTAACATTATTAAGTAGACAGACAATGCGAATAACGCGAAATTGGTGATAGGCATGTGATAACAAAATCGATTCCAGATAGAAACCTACGCAAGGATACAAACTATAAAAAAGAAAGAAAGAAAGTATTTATAACTAACTAACATGTAACAACATACACACAAGTAACAACTAATTTTTTAACTATAATGTAATCGTGTGGGTTGTGAGGATTACCGACCTCATCAACCCTGGTGTCAGAGTTATTATTAAGCCGCCATAGGCCCCTGACATGACTGATGTAACGACTACAACTACTACTACTGTTGGTAGTATAATCTTATATGCGTGCTTCGGAAGGCACGTTAAGCCGTTGGTCCCGGTTACTACTTACTTACTTTGTAAGTACGTAGTCGTTATATGAGTCATGTCAGGGGCCTTTGGCGCCTCAATAGTGACCCCGACACCAGGGTTGATGAGGTTGGTAATTCACCTCACAACCCACACGATAGAAGAAGATCATCATCATCTTTCTAGCATTATCCCGTTTCTCACAGGGTCCGCTTACCTAACCTGAAGATTTGACAGGTCCGGTTTTTTTTTGTATAGAGCATACTCCACCACGCTACTCCACTGCGGGTTGGTAGACGTGTTTTTACTGCTAATCATAGCCGGGACCAAAACGCCTTAACGTGTCCTGCGAAATACGGAATCAACCTATTTTTTTAGACAATCAGGCGAGCAAGCCTGTAAAGTCCTTATTACCAAACAAAAGACAGTCTCACAAGGTGATTGCGTCAATATTCCCATTGGGAATCGAACCCGGACCTCCAATACAATACAATATAGGGTGCCGAATTCATCAGCAGTATCTACGCAACTACAATATCGACGCTGTAGCAAGACCATCAGCGATACAACCAAATAGATGCCTAATGCTTTGAATTTATTCTATTCTACTACGTGTGGGCTGTGAAGTGGACTATCGACCTCAGCAACTCTAGTGTCAGGGTAATTATTGAGCCCCTAACATGACTCATGTAGAAAAATCAATCACTGGCCACAGCATCTATCGTAGATGATTGTTGCAGTACTTGTGAGTCTACGGGTTCCCGCAGCGCCGCCGATGGCTATAGAGCCCTATAGCAGCGCGGCATTTCTTGCCACATCATTCGCACACAAAACGCGACTCCTCAGGAGGTGGTAAAGCGCCTGAAAAAGTCTTCGACTCTTGTAACAATTACGTATTTACATAAGTAAGTAGACTGAGTATTAACCGGGAGAAACGGCTTAACGTGCCTTCCGTAGCGCGGATTAATCTGGTGATCAGCCTGTCCTAACCAAACAAGGGATCACAAAGTGATTTTTGTAATGTCCGCTCAGGGATTCAAAGCTGGGACCTGATCGTGCGCCTAAGGCTCGACCACTGGATCACGGAGGCCGTTTAAATTAATTATGTCAAATAACACTACTTACATTAATATTCTGTGTAATAATTTTGTGTATATCTGTGGTAATGGAAGAATTCTGATCGGCTCACTCATAATCCTAAGAACGTGTTCACGGAAGTTGGCGATTGTTCGAACATTGTCCAGCGGTATCTTATTCATATCGTAACGAAAACTTTGAAGGATGATTCAGACCATGATTCTGAGTTGATATCAAGTACGTAAAAATTTTCTTTAATCTTTAATTAATCTTTAATTTTGTAAAGTATGGAACTGAAAATAAAAAAAAAAGTACTACACATTTTGATGAATTTTTTGACAGGAATTTCCACTTGATATCATCTCTGAATAATCCACTCAGTATTCGTTACGGTGTCACTAACATCCATACGTAGGTACTTGTATGGCCACCTATACGTACTTACCTGTAAGTGATATCGTAACGAACACTGAGGGGGATGATTCAGCTCATTATTCTGAGTTAATACCAAGTGAAATTTTCCATTGCATAAGCATACAATTGAAGTTAATAAAAAAAAACAAAAAATTATGAATTTCGCGACGGAATATTCCACTTGATATTAACTCAGAATCATGGTCTGAATCATTTCCCTCAGTAATCGTTCCTTTCACTAACACCCCGTATTTGTCAGATGTGTCAACAGAATTGTTCCTGTTATTTTAAGTCTAAAGGTCGTATCGTCGATAGTAATTATTTACTGTGTAATGTCGTTTGGCGAGATAGATCGTTTCGATTCGATAAGCCATAATTATTCAAAGGTACAAGTAGTAATTCCGTTCGTGTCATATTTAGTTGGTTTTGAATTTATGCTCCAAACTGATTAGTATCTGTCGATAATCGATTATTTGTCGACACGCGTCGAAATACGTTAATCACCAAGCCTTTGTTTATTTTTTTTAAATGCCGAACTTTAGTTAGCCTGGATTGTCCCACTGCTGGGCAGAGGCCTCCCCTCTGAGCTTCCATTTCTGCCTGTCCTAAGCGATCTCTCTCCAATCCGTCGGAAATGCCGAAATTAATTAAAAAAACACAGAAAACGCAGATTTTTATTTAAGTGACACATTTTTGTGGCGACCATTACAACGTCCCTAATCTGACTAAATGTCGTATCTGATTTTTGCTAAATTGCCTCAACAGCCTCTGGTCTAGTGGTTAGAGTGTAGGGTTCACGATTTCACGCTCACGGGTTCTATTCCCGATAGGGACATTTTCGAAATTACTTTGCAAAATTGTCCCTTGTTTGTTTAGGACATTGCAGGCTTGAATCACTTGATGATTATCCGAAAAAGTAAGACGATTCAATACTCAATTCCGTGCATAGAAGGGTACGCTCAACTTTTGGTTCCGGCTAATAGTCGTAAGAAAGACCTCCACCAATCCGCAGTTTAGGAGTGTGGTGGAGTATGCTCCACACCCCCCCCCCCCCCTCCCGTTGGTTGAGGGGAGCTCAGCAGTGGGACGTATATAGGCTATTCATGTGTATATTGGTAGATATATCTTATGACTTCAATACAAAATGTTGTTGTTGAGGTAACTGATAAGTACACATACATAAACTCACGCCTATTTCCCACCGGGGTAAGCAGAGACTATAGAATTTCATTTGCTTCGATCCTGACACACTTCTCTTGCTTCCTCCACATTCATCAATCGCTTCATACACGCACGCCGGTTCAGAGTAGATCGTATTGAAACTTTTCTAAGGACATCTCCAATTTGGTCATCGTAAGTCCTTCTCGGTCTTCCTCTGCCAGCCCTACCATCAACTTTCGCTTTATATACCGCTTTTGCAATTCTATTATCCTTCATCCGCTCTACGTGTCCAAACCAACCTAACATTCCCTTCTCAATCCTAGTCACTATATCATATATATAGTAACTGATATGTAGTTCTTTAATATAACGAATTTGTATTGATTTCAATGTCAAATCAATATTATCCAAAGTTTTGTAGTTAGCAAATGTTCTAAGCTTAGGGTACATAATACCAAACTGAGATTCTACGCCGGATGAGTTTCAGACATTTGAAGAGGTGAACTTTGGATATTACGTTGTGAAACTATACAGGAATCATAGTACTTAGGTGTATTGATACTAAAGTATTATAACCAACTTTGTTAAGAGCCAGTTAGCAGTATTCTAGTTAGTAAATTATTAATATAATAAAATGGGTTTCATTTATTAAACCGGGGAGCAGTGGTTCCAATCCCGGTAGATATTATGGCCCATCCAGGGAATGGCGAGTCACCTCCTGCTCTTATATCTCTGTTATTAATATTGGTTGAGCAGGCGCCATAGTCTTCCATAGCTCCAGTATCCCGGTCCACTAATCCCCAACCCAATAGCCCAGCTCGCTTTGTTCTCATAATCTGCAGTAGTCCTACACAAACCGGGGATCGTCTTTGGGTGTACTCCCATAGTGCATACATCCCTGTATGTACGCCGGTTGGTGTCACACCACATTTAAATTAAATTGTCTTAAGAGGCCTACTAAACTTATTCTAAGGTGAGCAAAGGCGGCCTAAAATAATAATATTAATTTATTTCATGTGTAGTTTTCACTAACACAGTTGGGTCAACCATTGCAGACGGCGATACGGCTCACCAATTAACACAATTAACACACACAACAATTAACACACACACACACACACACACACACACACACACACACACACACACACACACACACACACACACATGCCATGCCATGTCATGCTTACAGTCATTACTTACAGTGGGTAGGCCCGCTACAAGGTGGACCGACGATCTGGTGAAGGTCGCGGGAAGCCGCTGGATGCGGGCAGCGCAGGACCGATCGTCGTGGAGATCCTTGGGGGAGGCCTATGCCCAGCAGTGGGCGTCATACGGCTGATGATGATGAGATTAAGTATATACAGGATGCCATGCTGAATACTGAGGGGGATGATTCAGCTCGTAATTCTGATTTACTATCAAATGGAATTTTCCGTCGCAACAGTTATGAACATGTTTGTTTTATTAAATTATTTTCAGTTCAAAACTTTTGCCACGGAAAATACCACTTGATAATAACTCTGAATCACGAGCAGAATCATCCCCCTCAGTATTACGGGTACGGTGTGACAAACACTCTAGGTATTTCTTTTTTATTCTTCTTTTTTGACGTGACTTATTGGCCGAATATGGCATTAACTATTTGGCCGGACAAATGAGGATCGCTGAGGGCTCTCGCTCGGTACAAAATTGAAATTTAACAGACTTGAGGGTTACCAGTTGGGCGCGTATCTCGGCTGAGGGCGTCGGCTGAGAGGATTTGAAAGACTTCATCGACTCTAATGTATGAAGGAAATCGCCGATCACACCGGCGGGTTCGGTATCGGGGTTCTGATGTGTTTATTGTTTTATTCTATTACTTTTTTTTTTTTTACTTTCGATGGGTTTGTTCTTGGCCCCAGACTTGCCCGAGGGCATTAACTAGGCCTAAGATGGAAGGTGCCTGTTCACTCTGACCTTGAAAGCACCCGGGTTATATGCATTCGGAAATACAGAAGACGGCAGAGAATTCCACTCCTTAGCAGTCCTTATTGACTTCTAGGTCGAACTAATATTATGTTTTACAAAGCTCAGTGCTGTGTGACTTAACCTGTCAAAGTTATACGAGTGAACGCTAAGTAAACGTTGCTCGACTCAAACGCAGCGTCAAGCGCCGCAGGGCAAGCGGCTGTGAAGAAACTCAAAGGGGTTACATCGTGCTGAGCTGGGTTCTAACATCAGATACACTAAGGGTTATTACATACACACCATACCTACATAAACTGATGCCTATTTCCTACCAAAGCAACCCTAGTGGGAAATAGAGAGGATAAGAGATAATAGGATTACGAAAGCAGTATATAAAGCGACGGTTGGTGGTAGGGCTGGCAGAGGAAGGCCTAGAAGGACGTATTGGTCAGATTGGAGATGTCCTTAGGTTAAGTACGATCTACTCTGAACCGGCGTGCGTGTTTGAAACGATTGATGAATGTGGAGGAAGCGAGAGAAGTATGGCAGGGTCGAAGCAAATGGAATTCCATAGTCTATTACCCCGATGGGAAATAGGCATGTGTTTATGTATGTATGTCTTCCTGGCAACCTCAGTGACCACACAGATTCATGAAATGGGCTTTTTAAACAGCTGGCGGGGACTGGGTCTGCATACTATACACATCTGCCTATCCCTTTAGGGATACAGGCGTGTCGCCATGTTTCTATACGTATGTGTAATATAAAAGGAGAAACTGACTGACGGACATATCAACGCACAGCCTAAACGGCTAAACGTAGGCACTTGAAATTTGGAAGGGACGTAGCTTAGGTACTGTAGAGGTGCACTAAGAAAGGAATTACCGGAATTCCCACGGGAACGGGAATTAGCGGGAAAAATCCTTCCACGCGGACGAAGTCGCGGGCAAAAGCTAGTGTAATTATGAAGGTATAGAGTGGTTATCTTTCCACCCCGCATATTGGTATGGTGCGCCAAGCTAGATTTACCTCACCCCCTACTTATTACAACGACCTCAGTGGTCAAGGGGTTGAGCGTTGGGCTCACGATCCGGAGGCCCCGGGTTCGAATCCCAGCGGGGACATATCACAAAATATCATTTTGTGATCCCTAGTTAGGTAAGGACATTACAGGCTGATCACCTGATTGTCCGAAAGCAAGACGATCCGTGCTTCGGAAGGCACGTTAAGCCGTTGGCTCAATAATAACCCTGACACGAGGGTTGATGAGGTTGGTATTCCATCTCACAACCTATACGATAGAACAAGAATCCTAGTAAGACGTAGTTTGAGTCTTCCGACCATATAGATAAAGTATATATTTTTTACAACAGGACTCCATGCCTACTAGAGTTAAACAAACGTTGTTGACTTTCTAAAATGTAACAATCGCTTCGAGCGCGTCACAACGCAAAAGCACCCTACATTATAAATATTTAAGTTAAAACGGTGCAACGTCAAAGCCTTTGAAGCTCTATGTATTGTCCTTACAGGGCCGCTTTACTAACTACGCGGATAGCAAGGCCTAGGAGTCTAGAAAGGCCACATTAAAGCAATTCGCCTATTCAGCGTTATTGCAGTTTGACATCTGCGCAGAAACAAATATGAAATAGCAATATTGCTTCACTGGCTAGCTGATCTTCTTTTACCATGCTATTACTTTTATTAGTTTTGGCATACGAATATGTTTAAATCACGGGTGAATAGGCATTTTCTGGGAAAGCTCGTTCCACCGTCGATCTCTGCTTTTCCTCGTAGAAGAATGAAGTCCAAACCCATCTTAATAAAAAAAAATGTACGTTCGAATATGGAATCCCATGCTTGCATAATTTTCAACAGCTCGGGTTTATATCCATCCGCACCGGATGTCAGTGCCGACCATACGCATTGTTATAAAACCAACCTAACACCGTGTCTTCTTGCCGTAAATTATTTATGAAGCTCTAACAATGTAAACGAAGGACGATAATTGGCGACTCGCTCTATGAATAAAGGCACTCTTGCTTGGTGGGTCTTGTTTGCATAATTCTCCCATTGGGCACAGGATAAACGGTTTATGTTTACGTATTGATTTTAAAGGTACGTAAATTATAGCGGTGTAACAGGTAAGGGTTTAGGTCAGAGGTGTTGTTTGGGAGCGCTAAGTCTTCATCGGGTAAATTTACATTATTATCTATTAATAACAATAACCACGTGTGTCAGGATCGAAGAAAATGGAATTCTATAGTCTCTGCTTACCCCGGTGGGAAATAGGCGTGAGTTTATGTATGTATGTATGTGTATGTAATAACAATAACCATTTATTTCAGACAACTAAGCCTACCCTTTGGTTTTGGTGTCATACAAGACCATTAACTCGGCCCCAGGGGGGGACAGAGTCATCTTCTCTGCCCCCCACTGGGGCAATTCCTGTTCGGCGCGTCCTAGCCGCGGGGGTGGGCGCCTCTTACTTCAGTAGGCCGGAGTAAGATGGTGGCTGAGTTCGGATAGGGACCCAGATCTACTGGGTATAACGTAAAACCCTTGCCCGGGGATACGGGTGAAGACCTCAACGGTTGCAGAGGCGGAGATGAGAGCGATCGGTACGGCAATGCAGGATGGAAGAGGCGAGTCACAGGGAATGTAACCTGGAACCTGACAGAGGGCAGCAGTAACTGTCAGAACTATTCAGAGGCGGATGACAGGAGTCTAAGTACGGCTTTGAAATAGACTACTCTGGGCGCCATCCCACTCACGTCAGACAGAGTACTGCGGGACAGAAGGTAAGAGGGAAACCACTGCTTTATTTTTCTCTAAAAAGTAGCAAGGAGGATGCTGCACCGACAAGAGTGTGGCTCTTAAATTAGTGATGATGAAGCCTACCCATATGATAGATATCCTTATCTACTAATATATACATAAACATGAATTAGCTTTTTAAGCAAGCTTATCAAAATTCGCTTCAACTGGCAGGACTTCTTGTGCGGCTGCTTGCGAAAAAACATGAAGCTGTTGGTCCCGAGCTACTAGCCCAAATATCTCCACCAACACGTACTGGAGTATGCTTCATACCGCCCAGCAGTGGGGAGTATATTATACATTCAAAATTGAGACTATGTTTATAATGAGTCGTAGTTCTTGTGCACGGACTTTTTTTTCTTACTATAGCCTCGTAAGCCCTGGGGTCCTCTGAGAAGGACCAAATAATTGTAGTCATAAAGGCCGAAGGTTTTGAAATAGTTTGTTCTAATAATCAACGAAGGTACTTTTAAAAGTACCAAAACTTTGCCTGTCAATTTAATTCAAACCTTTGCGCCGATTGAGAAAAAAAGTATTTTGTCTATGAACTAGTTCATTCAATTTCGTGAATAGGTGGCTTTCATAAAAAAGAAATATGTATCACTTGTCGTAATTTGTCATTTTATTGGTAAAGTTGGTACGCACACGGCGACGAGGTAAAAAAAAATCAAGTTAATAATCGAATGTCGTAGTTTTTCATACACATTATTTTCAGAAATCACAGGTAAGATAATAATCAACAACATGACATAGTTATTTTATCAATTTCGTATCGATATCGTTAGCAATATGAAAGCAAACTTTTTTAGTCCTTTGCAAGGGACTTTAGGTGTCATGTCCGGATATTTTTCAAATACTTTTTTAAATTGTTATATGTGATTAAATCATACCGATATAGACTGACTTGCTTACGTGATCTTATTATTAAAAAAAAGTACCGTCTTCATTTTATTTCCTTTTTCCTTATAATGATGATTTAAACTGACACCATGAATTAATTTCTTTCCTAATAATAAAAACCTAATGTACTTCCAGAGGGACTAATCACAAACTACACCATAAAAACTAAAACTCGTTACTTATTTTATATTTAAATATGTAAGTATATACACATATTTATGACGTACAAATAGGTATGTATGTTAATGAAAAAATACATAACCCTTTATAATAATAATATTTTTCAGATTTTACTAAAAGTAGTGACTTAAACCGGGAGTCCTTCTGGAAGAACTAAAAAAAAAACGTATTTTTTTCAAAAATGTCTTCTATTCATCCTTACATAGGTCTCCACTTAATTTGAACCCGATCGGATAACTCTAACACTTTAAAATTTGTACTTGAAGTGCTCGGCCTTTACGACTACAAAAATTTGGTCCTTTTCAAGGTACCACCGTCGTTTATTACTTCGAAATCGTAATTATGCTTCGGCGTTACGAGGATAGATGGCAAACTTCCTATATTATTTTTTTATTTAAATCAGGCAACTAAGGCCCATATATTATATGCCTTAACCTAAGCATACAATATCATAATTATAAGTAAACCTTCCTATGGGCGAGGTTTCGACAATGGTTAAATATTGGTTTGGATTTTAAAAGAACATTCGATCTTACGACTATATTTTTTAGTCGGTTCATAGCATGGTAAGTAGCTGAATGCATTCAACTTTGTTTTTTGCTCCCAACCCAGCAAAGAAATGTAAGATCCATCATTTCTGCCTTAAAAGATATTTTAGTTGGGAAGCGCACTCCATCCACCGCATTCTCAGTTTCTATTAAATAAATTCTCTTCTTTCTATCGGAATTCCGTTCCGTTCTAACTAAAAGACGGAACATTTTCTTGCAAAATCTGTCGAAACGAAGTTACAGCGGAAAGAAATCCTTGAAGTAAAAGTACAAAAGAAGCGTGGAATCCGTCAATGCGACTTAGCTGAGTAAGGCTCGTCGTACACGCGATGCTTTTAGCGTCGGCAAATAGCAGTGGGTACATACTTTCGAGTTTTTTCTTCGGAAATCCATGCTGTGTTCGTAATGCCAAGCATTTGGTTATTTGATATTACATTCCTAATTACGTGCGTTTTTAGTTTTGTTTCTATGCTGGACTGAGAGCGAATACATAGAACGCGATCAGCTGCTTATCAATCCGGGCATGACGTAAACCTTTCGGAGCAGTTTACCAGATTCTCAATTCACCAGATTCGCAACTCACCAGATTCTCAACTAACCAGAATCGCAAGCGAATAACTATTTTTAACAATATTTTTTTCTCTTTTTTTAGTTGCTTGAAAATAAATTTTGTTTTGTTTCATTTGTTTTTGCTTTTAAGTATACTTCTGGTGAGTACCGAATCTGGTTAATTGAGAATCTGGTGAGTTGCGAATCTGGTGAATTGAGAATCTAGTAAACTGCTCCGAAAGGGACGTAAATACCGACACACGAATTGTGTTTTCTAACACGATGGACCATTATAATAATGAGCCATGGGCTGACCGTCGAACAACAACAACAAAAACCTGGGTTCGATCCTATGCTATATGTGTAGCTCTTTGTATAGGGCCCCCTGCCACCTGTTTGACCTGATCCATCCATCTGGTCGGCGCTCTTCCTCTGCCACGCTTACCCTCAATCTGGCCCAGAATAATGTGTTTCTCTAAACAGTGCAATGGGGATTGCATTATGTACCCAAAAAATTTAAGACTCTCTCCTAGCATGTGGTAAGCAGACGTTTGGTGACCTTAATCTCACTGAGAAAGGAGACGTCAACATCTGGAATGGAACAAAAAAGCATTACGCCTGTAGCAGAGTACAAACGGCACATGCTGGCCTTTCGTTCTGACTGTCATCATTTAAAATTACGAAATTCTCATTCCATTCCGCATTTCCTTTCATTTTACACTTTTTGACTCACTGCATCCCCGATCTTCAAAAAACAACAAGTATATTATACTGTCTACGGCCGTGCCCTCTAATTCTTGATTCTTTTGTAAAGTGTGTATATTGTGAACTATGTATATTTCTATCCTGTTTGTGAAGTTTTCTTAATAAACTGTATATATTCCTGCTTGCTTCTAATTTATCATCGTTATCACCAATCACTCCCCTACTCTGCCGGCACGTCGGGATACCATATCCTCACCACCCAGCGTGCCGCACGTCTATATCATCCACTTCTCTTCAGCTATGTTTGAGTCCCATGTAATAAGGAGCGAGTCTATTGCCATCAACCGGGCACAAATCCTGGAAACCACGTAATTTCAATCGTCCAAGATCCAAACATAATTTCAAACTCAACATACTGACCAAACCTATCACCATACCATATATAATTATGTATCCATTCATCCATTTTAGGACTTTCCATCAAAAGCGGATGCAAGATGTCTTGTGATTACTTGTGGCTTTACCAATCCCATTATGTGCACCTGCACGAAAAGTGTGTGCAACAGGCTTTCCATTTCAGTATCAAGATCGAATGAACACCCATAAACTAATACTACCGAGTCACCTAATACCAAGACTCTTCATACCCTAAGTACTTCGTATCCGTAACGCCGATATACTTGCGCTCGTAAAAGAAGTAGAATTCGAAAGTGGCAAACGTAAAATGGGGAATCTGCCGCTTTTCCCATCATAAATGCTGGCGTTGGCCGAATAACTTTGAGGGAATAAATAGGACACATGCTATACAATCGTGTTACAGTTTCGTGTTATAGAAGCTATAAATTCTCTGGAAACACAAAGTTATTTACTACAGTAGGGTTGCCATGTTAGAATTTGAAGTCTGTCGAACAGCCAAACAGTTAAAGAAGTCCAGTGTTTTAAGGGGAAAAGAAGTTCCTGGCAGGTTTCAGTGAACGGCAAACCAGACAGAACGAAGTGGAAAGAAAAGACGCACAAAGCAGATCCCACCTAAGATGAAGAGAGAGAGAGAGATTCAAGGGTAATAAATCTCGTAGCACTTGAAGACGATACCATTGACATTGGCATTATTAGCATCGCAAAAATGTCCTAGTATCTTTTACTTATGTAAGTTGGATGCATAACGGTCTTGTACCGAACCCAAGGAAGTAAAAACCGTAGGGCGTACAGGGTTGACGTAAATATAAGTCTGTTAACAACGGGTAGTGATAGACACGCGCACACAGACACACACACACACGCAAACACACACACACACACACACACACACACACACACACACGCACACACACACACAAACACACACACACACACACACACACACAAACACACACACACACACACACACACACACACACACAGAGAGAGAGAGAGAGAGACACACACACATACACACACATGTATTATGTTTAATTTACCTAAGTTTTACTTTAAGACAATTATAGTGTAAATCAAATTGTACTGGTTGCGCTGGAAGAGCGAGGCATTCCCATCACAAGACAGTGTCATCTGACTACTTTTAGGGAAGCCACTGTAACTTGTTTGTTATAGATTTACAGAAATAAAACCCTTTTTATTTTATTTATTTATTTTTTTAACTTTCAAGTGGATATTTGCAAAAAGACAAAAAAATCTTGAATACTTCTTATGATGTAAGTTAATGATATTGCCTCTCGGTGCTTTGAGATTTACTCTTTAGCATGTATGCTGGACTAAGAGTGAATTTAAAATATTACTTATAACGCGTTCAGCTACTTATACTTATGTAAAAATCGATACAAGAATAATTAATCAGCATGCTATCATTTTCCATAATTTTTGATAATAATAATTATCATTGGCGACAGATTACCACCTTATTAATAATCAACTTTACCATACAATTTGTCTCTCAACGAGTTTTAGTGACACGAAAACTCTGAGGGATGATTCAGACTATGGTACTTACCTACTTAATATCAAGTGGAATTCCCCATCGCAAAATTCATGATTTTTTGTCACTAACACCCTGTATACAAATTTTGCATACAGCTGTAGACATGTTCAGGAGTTTACACACTCGAATATCCATCATAACGAGGATATGCCAAGCTAGTGCAGCCTAAGCAAAATGAAGGATTGGGGATATTAATCCCAAGTAGCATCGGTCTGGAGGCTTAAAACGAAATTATCTATTAATAGTCTATTCGTGGTTTATTTCTAGACAAGGGCTTTCTACAGATGGCTTCTATAAAGTATTAGTATTCTTATAGAGTATCTTCACTAATATTTGATTATTTTTGGATAATTTGCTCTATAGAGCACTTATTTTAAGTACATTTCTAGGTATGACGATTATCTTAAGACAATATTATCTATAAGTAATGAATAAAGCCTAGAGGAACCGATTTTCTAGATATTTTATAGATAAGATGGTATATTTTAAGATATAACTTTCTACAAATATTCAATTTTAGCTAGTGGTACTCTTATCTTTGTTTTAGAGAGACACTAAAGTCTAAATAAACTACTTTTATAGATATGTTATAGTTATTCTAAAAATTTGCTAGTGAAACAGTGTTTCCAGTGTTTATTTGCCTAACAATAGCATAACTAAGTGCAATTTTACTAGATCGATTGGCTTTATGCAACGGAGACAGTAAAAAATTAAAGATCACGATCTCATTTTTTGGGGTTCCCAGCTGGTCCTGACGTGAGCGTTCAGCCGATATATTGCCTCATACTCAAGATATAGTTCAAGAGGCGAACGATTAAATGCTTTGGACCGACTTAGATGTCTTAGAGGACCTTGGATGTGTTAATTTCTTAGATCGTAATGACATAACATTTTATATTATTCATGGATGTATACAAATTGACGCAGCGCCGAGTATAAAGGTGATCTTTGTGGTGGTGCCTTTGAGATGGAGGGGGCTGGTAAAGCGATTTGCCACTTATACCTGTAAGAGGGGTTTTAATCTATCCACCAATTTAAATTTAAAACTTATTTGTCAATCATGACTTTTATTCAAACAAAAATCGACTTTATTGTTACTTCAATGTGATTGTTATTGGTATTTGTAGGGTCGTATGCTGATTGACGGATTGCCATGGACAAACCACCAAACCACCACCATAGACAAAACAAATGCACAAAAATGAAGTTTAGAAAAAGCGACTTTATTATTACTGCACTGCGGTCACAAATCATTTTAGGGTCGTGTGCTGATTGAAGGAATACCACAGGGCCCCCAACTACCTGCGGTCGGCCACCGGCAAGACCGTGCCTCGAATCCCACTACCCTCCAGAGGGAGCTTCCCATCGGTTCTAAGCAACACAACTGATACCCTTACATCCCCCAAAGGCACTGGTACTCCCGCACACAGACGGAACGCAGCAAGTGGCTTGGCGCCTGGCTCCGGCGGGAGGGTGGAAATAACCAGGTGGCGGGGTCTACCACCAGCTAAAAGAGGTGTTATGTTTGGAATTACCCTTAGTCAACTCTTACGACACCCACGGGAAGAGGGGGGCGGCGACAATCGTATTCTTTCTCCGTCGCCGCACGGATAAAAGTGAATTCTATTTTGCAATAGCGAGTTCTATTTTGCAAAATGAATAATATCAGGAGAAAATAACGGACCTGTGTCATCGTCATTATATACCAGTAAAAATAAGAAATATGCTAGATTTGAAAAAAACTAAAACTCTAGGAATCTCTAATATAAGTAAGTCCAATAATAAAATTCACCTAAGAGGTAGAAAAACGTACAGAACGTCCATCATTAATTTTCTTTATATTTAAATAAAAAAAATATTAAAATACATACATACATAAACTCACGCCCGTATTCCCTGAAGGGGTAGGCAGAACTACAAATCAAGAAACTATTTGCAGCCACTTATGATACAAAATCCTAAGGTGGATAATGATGAACACAAAAATTTGAAAAATGTTACAAATGGTAGGTTTATTTATAAAAGAGAATTCAATATCGTTTTGACGCTAATATCACAGGGTTACGCATACGCACGAAGTGTCTCCACGGGAGTTAAAAACAAAGTAACTATGTTTATATACAAGAGGTTATCGTCTGAGCATTTTTGGATAGATGTAATACCACTCATACATTTTATCGCCATCTTTAAACCATACTAGACTGAATTTAACGAAAGATCTAAATGACTCAAGATTATATTTCGCATTGTTTACAAATAAAAAAATATTTTACTTTCCCTCGTCAATTAATGCAATCGATTGCTTCTGCACAATTCCATCCATAATTGTTCACAACGTAAAAAATAAAGTTCTCTGATGAATGTCTAGAAATACTCCGAGAAGATAAAACAGTATACAAAAATGACAGTTTATAGGCAATCTTAAATCACTCATAAACCTGTTTTTTCTTCGACTAGTAAGTTTAGTATGTAACAAGTACAAATAGTCTTGTCATTATCTAGAGCCATACTACAGATAATTCTTTAGACTGTTTGTTCTAAAGGAATCGATTTTCTAGACAATTTTAACTAGACGCCATTTTTATTGCTTGATACGTTTTTACATTATTATAACGAACTATTTATTCGTGTTTTTATGAATAAATCATGTCTAATAAATCATTCTACACGTTTTAAAATACTATATAATGAATGAAATAAATGGTTAAAGCATTTAAATCTAATTTAAAAAATATTATTTTTACAAAATATTTTTTTATTTGGTAAATTATTAATTAAATATTACATTTAAAGCGGGCGCTCTTATTTTAAGAGAGTTTTACACAAATTCCACGAGAGACTTTCATCCGCATTAGGTTTTTCATGTCTAGGTGACAGTATCAGCCCGTATAAGCGGTAAATAAATAGGAATTTAGAAATTTGTAACGCCATGTTGTAATATTAACTTTTACTCTTGTGAGATCTGCGCCATTAGGAATCGTTGTCTATTTCAAATAAAAATTATCTTAAAGCTGTTAATGTTAAGAAAATTTGGTCTTAAAACTTCACATGCAAAGATTTCTGTTTAGCTCTTAACATTATCTATAGACTATCTACTAGTGCACATTGTGTTCTATAAACAGTTTAGAAAGACTCTAGAAGTACGCCTTTAGACTTTGAAAATTTTCAACTCTTAACTCTATCTATTCGTGCGTTCTTAACTCCTTCTTATGAATAGCTACAAGGTTGTGCCCACTTGGCTAGAGGCTATCTATAAGCGTTCTTGAAGATAACTTGAGGGATATTTTACTCTAGAGGTAGACAATCAAATCGCATTCTATTAGATATCTAATATCCCCTTTTTAGACTCGCCAATGCTACTTGGGATTACTTGCTGACAAAGTCCAAAGTTCATTGTAGATTCAGCCGTTTTCCCTACTAAGATTTAAGAGGATACAGTTGTGTTGCGTTTATGAAAATTGTTTTCTTACATCATGCCGTTGCTTTGGTTTGTTCTCTCGTGTGAGTTATGTCATAACAAATGACCGCCCTTATCAACTGAACCTCGAATATAGTTGCAATCTTTGAAAAAATTTGGGTATGTACTATCTTTATACTGTCGGTCTCCGTGGTGCAATGGTTGAGCGTTGGGCTCACGATCCGGAGGCCCCGAGTACGAATCCCGGTAGGGATATATCACAAAAATCACTTTTTGATCCCTAGTTTGGTTAGGACATTACAGACTGAACACCTGATTGTCCGAAAGTAAGACGATCCGTGCTTCGGAAGGCACGTTAAGCCGTTGGTGATGTAAGTTAGTAATCGTTACATGAGCTATGTCAGGGGTCTTTGGCAGCTCAATAATAACCCTGACAACAGGGTTGATGAGGTTGGTAATCCACCTCACAACCCACACGATAGGAGAAGACATACGTATATATAGGTACATTATTGTGTTTCTGTTTCAAAGAGTGATTCCCTTTTATGTCCGTTCTCTTTTCGTAGAAAGAGTTCACGTGCCTACCTGTCAAGTTGATAAATACGAATTACTATGTCAGATACAAGATAGTATAAGATCCCACGGTACATTTGCGTACTTTTTTTAATTAAATTAAGAAAGTGACTTTTTTTATAAAATCTTCTTCTTCTTATCGTGTGGGTTGTGGGTGTATAAAATTATACATTTATTTATTATTTATTTATTGTTGAAAACATTTTACATAATGATACAATTGAATCGCATTGCTAAACCTTGCAGGTTTGTCTCAATGCAATATTCCGCTATTGTTATAGTTTGTACTTCGGAGGTATACTACTAATTAATTACACTATTGAATAAATAAAGTATATAGGTATGTCAAACGCCAAACGCATACATGGACGAAAGAACCGGTAGAATAGGTGACATGATGATGATGATGATCTCCGAATGATTTCGGCCAAGGCGACCACTTCGACTCCTAGTCGGCACGACGCTGATGCGTCCGAATATGACTTATGTAGTTGTGGTGTTGTGTGAGTTGTGTAAAATACATATACCTTGTTTAAAAAAAAGGCACAGGAAATGATATAGATCACTTTCTATGGACAAAAAAATATGTGTATGTGAATTTAGTCGTCATGATAACAGGATTTATTCATTACCCGACTGTCAGGAAGGGTTACGTTATGTGTTTCACGCGTATCCTTTTGTGGATTATTTAATTTTTACCCACTAAAAATCCCAACAGCTGGATTTCGGGGAATGCAGTGTTTATCGATTTACATAACTAGGCTTTATTTTTCAGAAATTTAAAATGGCCACTTTGAAATACAAAATGGCGGTATTAGCGAAAAAAGAATACGCGCCATAACGAATGGTAATGTTATTGGATAAGTCTTTCAAAATGAAGGCGATATTTTATAGACCATTTTACAATCAAATGGTCCATATAAATATTATACAACCTAAAAGTTGTGTATAGAAGGTATCTCAACTGTAACTCAAAATTTAGCTAAAAGCCTCAGTCGACGTGTTAATAGATAGAAACTAACAATGAAACACAAAATTGTTAAAAGTCAATTAAACTATAATTAAATAAAAAAAAGTCATACATAAAAAATAAAAGAAATCCGGCTTGATTTTTAAAGCAAAAGTTTCATTGCTATATTTCGAGATAGGTTGACAATTTTGCCGTGGGATCTCATGCTAAAGAGACCGAAATACATTTACCTAGAAATACGTCTCAAGGTAAATGTATCTATAAAACCTTTACACGAGCTGGTAACAATAAAATTACCACACGAAATAGAATAGAAGATTAAATAAATAATGCTTCTAAATTCGATCCGAATGAATGAAGAAAACGGCCAGTGAATCTATGATAACAGATAAATACATCTACATAATTGACTGAGTGACGAAATTATTCTAAGGTATATATTTATTACATTACATGGGACTCAAACCCCAGTTTTGAAGTTATAGCTAGCATTATTACTTTAATGTAATTTTTATTGCCATTAAAAGATGTCTATGTCTATTATAATGTCATCCAACGTGTTCAATAAATATTTATTTATTTAAAAGGTGCACAGAATAATAACATCATCATCACCAGCCCATTAACGTCCCCACTGCTGGGGCACGGGCCTTCCCTATGGATGGATAGGGAGATCGGGCCTTAAACCACCACGCGGGCCCAGTGCGGATTGGTGGTTATTAACGACTGCTAATGCAGCCGGGACCAACGGCTTAACGTGCCTTCCGAAGCACGGAGGAGCTCGAGATGAAAACTTTTTTTTGTGGTCACCCATCCTATGACCGGCCTTTGCGAAAGTTGCTTAACTTCAACAATCGCAGACCGAGCGCGTTTACCGCTGCGCCACCGAGCTCCTCGGTAACATAAAATAAAAGTACAAATAAACGATCGAATCTGTGCGGTCCGCATCATGAACTCGATAATGCGGTGTTCGTCGATCACGCCACACGACCGCACCGCACTATGAACCAGTCATTTTCGAGATAGTGGTGTGTGATGACGTCATACGACATGCCTCCGTTTAACAACATAAAAAAACAAGCTAACACTCAAGCTCTAAGCTCCATCTAATAATCTCTTACAAACAAACACATACCTTTACACAATTGAATTCGCCACCAAAATCACAACTTTACGCAGCAGCATACCTGAAAAAAGGAAACATTTCACAATATATTCGTTGGAACGGCTAAAAGTTAAATTGAATGCCCAAACTCTCAACTAAAAGTGAAATATCAAAAAAATAACCAAACTGCTGGCGTTTCGGGGTTTTGTAAAAAAAAAACTTATGTTACAATTTATACGCAGCAATGACACTGTTGATAAACTAAATAGGTAGTAATTTACGACGCCGATATATAGATATTGGTTTATATCCAAAAGAGTTGTCTCGACCATTATAGACGGCGATACGGCTCACCACCTATCACATTAATTTCACAAAAAGCTCGGTGAGACATGGGTCTTAGTTCATCTTGCGATGGATAGTCATGAGGAATACATTAGAACCCTGTCGCAATATCATATTTGACATTTAATGAGACTTACGGTTTAATTTGACAAAAAAATTAGTATAAAATTGTTCCAAAGTGTATACATATTAGTACTCGTGAACTTATCTATGATATCCAAAAATACGTCTAAATGTAACGAGTGATAAAAAATAATAACTATAAATTATATTTTTCAAAATTAGCTTACATAATTACTCTTTGTCAAATTAAATTAAATTACCTACTTATATCTTAATCTAAAACGCGTATGAAACGATTGATGAATATGCAGGAAGCAAGAGAAGTGTGTCAAGATCGAAGCAAATGGAATTCCATAGTTTCTGCTTACCCAGGTGGGAAATAGGCGTGGGTTTATTTATGTATGTAAAACTACTATCACTTCGGATCCTGTATGTGTGGGGGAATGAATCGCCAAGAAAAACATGTACTTGCTTTCTAGAAAGATGATAGAGATCCCCTTTAAAATAAGTTCGTCAAGTGATCTTCTTATGGGTGGAATACCAGCCTCATCAACCCTGGTGTCAGAGTTATGATTGAGCCGCCAAAGGCCCCTGACATGCCTCACGTAACGATTACTCACTTACATCAGTAAATAGTAACCGGGATCAACGGCTTAGCTTCCGAAGCACAGATCATCTTACTTTCGGACAATCAGGTGATCAGCCTGTAATGTCTTAACCAAACTAGGGATCACAAAGTGATTTTTATGATATGTCCCCACTGGGATTCGAACTCGGGGCCTCCGGATCGTGAGTCAACGCTCAACCACTGGACCACAGAGGCCGTCAATTTCATCACTTCATACAAATACAAATCATTCTGTATTTAGACCTGGTATGAGACCAATGCGTCTATTTCGAGGTTTTGTTAACAAAAACTTCATTCGAAAGCATCATCCCCCTAGCATTATCCTGTTTCTCACTGGGTCCGCTTACCTAACCTAAAGCTTTGACAGGTCCGGTTTTTTTACAGAAGCGACTGCCTGTCTGACCTTCTAACCCGCGAAGAAAAAACCAACCCAATACAGGTTACGTCACATACCTCCAAAAATGCATTTCTCGGGAATGTAGGTTTCCTCACAATGTTTCCTTCACCGCTGAGCACGTGATAATCATTTATGATCCAAACATGAATTCGAAATAAATTCGACTATCATATTGGTTTAGGCCTGTGCTGGATTCGAACCTGCGATCTAAAACTGCCACGGCTCTACAAAAACTACAATCGAAAGCGATTTAAAAAAAAAACCCTTAAATGATTTTCAACTTTGAAAACGCAAATAGAACAACTCACTCTTTGATATATATCACTAGAGGCTTGCGTCTTCAGTGTTTAAGCTCATTGGTGTCATTGAACTAAGTTAGGAGTCTGCCAAGTCAAGTTTGGCGACTAAGAAATAAACTTGTACAACAAACGCCTTCTTGGCTGCACTAAGTCTTGACTGCAATAGAGTTTGTCTCGTAAATTAACACAGGCTAGTGAGTCAAGTCACTCTGGGGATATTAAGTGAATTTCGTTGATAACGAGACAAAATTAACACTAGTAATTAAGACTAGTGGAGTATCCTAAATAGTACTTTACAATGACTTTGTAATATCGCATTGTTACAATATTAGTTTGTCATAGATGATTTACCTAGTAAACAAATTGATTAGTTTTCTATTTTATAGACTCTTAAATAATTTCACTTACTTTAAGTAAATCAAAAACTATTTCAAATACAAAAATAAAACTAATCAATTTAAGTTCAAATAAATAACCAAGCTTTTAAGTCACTCAATTCATTTGTAATTCAAATGAACCAATCACTTTACTCCAACCCTAGTCGTTGGCAGACGAAGTTTCTGACATCTGATACGAACACCAGCTGAAGATCAAGAATTCAATCTGCCTTAGCATTTGGCACCCGAATTCTTTCCAAGACAGATGACAAGCCAAAAAAATCGACCAAGTGTGACTTGAACTTTCGCGACGAGGGTTCCGTGCGGTGGTACAAGAGAGTTAGTTATTTTCTTATTGTTTGTTGTTTTATTTTATGTTATGTTTTATTATAGATATAAATAGAAATTAAAAAATATATTTTACAAATTCAATCTGTAAATTAATACTATTTTGTTTATTATGTCTCGGGTATTTAAACCACTAAATTCGACTTTATCAGTTTGTATTCATGTTTGGATCATTGTTCGTGGTTTTCAGGTTATGTACTCTGTTAATGGCAATAGGCTTGTCCCCTATTACATGGGACTTAAACATAGCTGGCGAGGACTGGGTGTAGTCATGAGCAATATATTGTACCCACTAGGACTCTGTCGCACTACATATTTGACATTTAGTGAGACTTAAAGTTCAATTTGTTACAAAAGTTAATGTGACATGGTACCAATGTGTGTACATATTAATGCTCGTGTCCGTATATACCATTCACCTCTGCCTACCCCTTCGGGATTTTGTTTTAATACTTGTTAGTAAATCCACAGTTAATAAAAAAATGGCACATATTCCGTGCTCAAAATGTCACCGTAACTAATGCGGTTTTAAAGATCGGATAATCCTTTTATGGTTCGACAGATGGGTATGGACAGCTTTGGTTTTGCAATACGGTTCTGTATTGCAACAGGAACCCTGAAAAGTTGGAGGCACACCCAAATGTATCTGAAGATATTGCAATACGTTTCAATCCTTCACAACGATTGCTTGTGAAATGTCACAAGCAATCGAATGTCGGAAAAGAAAATTTGTTTTGTCAATGCTTAAATTAAAAATAATAAGGGGTGTTTCTCTTTGAAGCAGTTGCTGAATAAGTTCTGTATAAACTGGACAGTTATCTGAAAGCGAAACCGATCTACACTTCTTTTCATATAAACATACTGCGGACTCTCCATACTACAAAATAGAAGAAAGAGGTTGGAAAGGCTTTTTTTTTACTTATTGTAGATTTGCCGCAGATGGCATTAACTACATGGCCAGACAAATAGGGAGCGCTGAAGGCTCTCACCCGATACAACGTTTAAGACAACAGGCCTGAGGATGCCCAGTTGGGCGCGAACCTCGGCTCAGGGCGTCGTCTGAGAGGAAAAATATTTGAAAGAATTAATCGACCCTAGTGGGTCGATAGCGATAAGCGCTGAATGAGGGAAATCGTCGACCACGCCGGCGGGGACGGTATCGGGGTTCTGAAGTGTTTGGTGTCGCGAGCTGATTGGCTGCCTCTATGGCTAGAGTAATAGGGTCGTCGGGATCGTATATTAGGTCTTTCGTATGAGAACCGCTGTCGCCGGTTCAACCCCACTCTCTTTTACTACTACTCCTGCAAACAGATAACTACGATAGCTCTACTGCTTCTCAAATTCATATAGCCACTTTACCGGCTATGTATATTTTATCTGACAGGCTGTAATTTTATCATCACTTTTCGTAAACTGCAAACAAAAGTATTTTTTTGATAAATAGCCGATCGTACTGAGGTTTTTAGCTTTCCTGTGACAAGGAGGGATTTCCTTACCGATAGTCGATATTTGTTTTTTTGCCCTGCGGATTATAATGCACTAGACGACTTTTTAATATACTAGATCGCAAAGCTCTGTGCGTCTTAAAGTTTGCGAACGAATGGAGTGCAAAGTTGAAGTATGAACTATTTGATCATCAAATCAAATCAAATATACTTTATTGCACAGAACTAAATTACACTACTTACTATTTACTTACTTTTATTGCGTTTTGCGCTCACTTGGCCCTTCCTCTTTCTATTCCATACAATAAACTTATTCTCACAGTGTGCTGCCTAACTTGTTAGTGCGAGCGAGACGCAATCCACACGCTCTCTTCTTTATTTCTTAGCTGCTAGCTGCTCAGAAGGGTTGAGGTCGGCGCCGAATACGAATGGGTGCGGGGCGGACACTTACTTTTCTATACGTAGTATTATTGTTTATTTAATGACAAAAAAATTGATTATCTTCTTATACCATTTATGACGAGATGCAAAACGCACATCCCAAAGTTTTAGTGAAAGGAACAAAACCATTTCCCAATTTATAAACTTTTGAGTCATTAAGACCTGATTTTTTTTAAGTAAAATTAACTGGTCTATCGGAAAAATAATGGAAATGTTACCGCCTTAAAATCTTAACACTATCATAACTATCTTAACATTTGATTACAATAATATTCTTACAATATAATAATAACAACAATGCATTTTTTTTTTATTACAAATAAGTACAGTACTTCATACAATTTTTCACAATAAAATAATATTAATAATAATAAATAAATATTAACTAATTTTTTTTTTAAATATTAAATATATAATCATTATTTAATAAAAATATATGGACAATTATTACTAAATACAATGTTAATAAAATATATAACATAGTCAAATTAAAAACCTACACTACAATACGTCAAAATACACACACACATATATACATATAAGTTATATATAACTTTTGAGTTATTCTTTCCTCCTATTCATCTACGAGTCTTTATCGTCATGCAAATGTAACATTAAGATTTTTCAAATGTCGCCACGAGTATTCTGACGTCATAGTGACCCAATTTCTACAATTCTACAATTTTAAACACTTTGATCCCCCTCGTAACAGCTAGGGTACTTACCTACTTTATATTTAATTGTAATCCACCTTAAGCTTCTGTCGAAGTTGTGTCCCATTTAATATAACGTCGCTACCTACAAACAAAATATTTCCAAACAAATAAATCCGACGTAAACCGTCTTCAACTGTTCGAGACAGAAGACAATTTAGGCCTCAACTTTAGAGACTAAAGCGGAATTAAATTCTACAGAAAACTTGTTCACAAAACTCATTTACGAAGCGGCACGTTCGTAGAAGGTGGATTGGTATTTGTTTTGACCAATCAGATGTCTCTGTTATGACGTGACTAAAAGCGAGCGTGATTGATTGAAAACGCAACTCGCTGTTGGATGTCGATGTAGCGAAATTACATGACCATTACTTCATCGTATTTAGTTACAAATAGTAAGTAATACCTAGTTTTAAAATAAGTTCTTACGTGATTTAGGATAAAAGTAGTTTTATTGCATTATTTTATTTGTATCCGTGACGTCACTTTAGTATTAGCGTCAAAATGGCGGGACTAGAGCTTAACGTCTATATCTTTTGAATAAGAAAAGTACCAGATTTTTTAGTTTAGGTACTAAATAGTCATCATCACCAGCCCAATAACGTCCCCACTGCTGGGGCATGGGCCTTTATTATGGATGGATAGGGAGATCGGGCCTTAAGCCACCACGCGGGCCCAGTGCGGATTGGTGGTCATTAACGACTGCTACTGCAGCCAGGACCAACGGCTTAACGTGCCTTCCGAAGCACGGAGGAGCTCGAGATTAAAACTTTTTTTTTGTGGGCACCCATCCAATGACCGGCCTTTGCGAAAGTTGCTTAACTTCAACAATCGCAGACCAAGCGCGTTTACCGCTGCGCCACCGAGCTCCTCATAAATAGTACTAATTGAGTACTAAGTATATCTAACAATGTGGAACTTCAACATTCAGCCATTGGTCCCGCCGTTTTGACGCTTATCTTATAGTGCAAACTACACAAGCGCCTTAAAGCTTACATTCGGAAAATTACATTTTCTTAGCGAAAAATTACATTCGGATGTGATTTGACCTCACAAAAAACAGGCTGATTTCAAATTTCAATCCAGGTCAAAATTTGTCTCAATTTTTACCCGATATGAAATTCATTGAAAGAAAGAGGTTCTTTTGAAGATAACCACATTAGAACAAAACAAGAATTTGTTGTCAAATCATCAATTTATTCCTTCACCTGCAATAATAAGTAAAGAAACCTGACCAGGGATGTTAAAGGGAACTCCGTAACCGTAACCAAAACTATCGGATATCCGATATACAAAATCATCCGTACCGTAACCGAATCCGAAATAAAAGTTTCGGATAATATCGGATAGGGGCGGAGCCTAATTGAGACACGTTATGACAAGTTGTATTGATTGGCCGGCCGCTGCTAGTGGCGACACACAAGCCTCGAGCATTGATTGTTTAGTCTTCTTTTGTCGTCATAAAAAAAATAACTTGTCGTTATAAATACATAAACATAAATAGCCTATATACGTCCCACTGCTGGGCACAAGCCTCCCCTAAATCAACCGGAGGGGGTATGGAGCATACTCCACCACGCTGCTCCACTGCGGGTTGGTGTATAAATAAAACCACTTTATTACCTATTCGTATTTCACATTTGAAATGATTTAAAAAAATATGTATCCGTAACCGAAACTATCCGAAACTAACGGATAATCCGAAATAATTTATTATCCGTATCCGGTATAATAATCATTCTGAAAATCCTTATCCGAAATTTCATATCCATAACATCCCTAAACCTGACAATTCAGGTAACCATTATCGAATTCCAATTCAAAAGCTTTTCAATATGAAACATCGTTAATGCCAAGATACAAGTAATTAAAACCTCTGTTATTTTACATACTCAACAACGCTATCCAAACAAGCCCTATGTTACGTTAATTAATTTGCTTAACTACATTCGAATTTGACTTTAGCCAGTGAATAGAGACCTCTCTAATAACCGAAATTTCCTTTTAGTCCGTGTTGAAACAATTGGATGGGGGAGAGGCTAGAGCTCAGGGTATTTTGGCGTCGATTGCTAGAGAGAATGAAAAGTCATCAAGGTTCTGATTTCGCTGGAACGTGACTTAGAAGGTTGTTACGTAATCAGTGGGATTCCTTTGATCCTTTGCTTTTCTCGTCTGGTCCGTGTCACTTCACTGAAGGATCTTGTTTTGTTTCAATACAATGAATCCCCATTGCTCCGTTGCCTACTGAATATCGCTTCAAGACTCTTTCATTTCTCAGCCCAAACATTTGAGTCAGCGTTTTCGGAAGTACCTTTGTCTGTGACTGCGTTGTTCAGTTTGAAATTCTGACAAAAAAAATATTTACCTACGTGTTTTTTTGAAATTCAGTTTAAAAAGTTAAGACGATCATTGTGCTTATATTTTTTCCCAGGAAAATATATTTACTAACGTGAAATCTTACATATTTTTCAGTCATATACCGATACTTCTTTGTCATTATTTTTATATTTGCATATTATTATTTGCTGATGTAAGTTTGTAGTCGTTACATGAGCCATATCGGGAGCCTTTGGCGGCTCAATAGTAACTCTGACACCAGGGTTGATGGGGTTGGTAATCCACCTCACAACCCACACGATAGAAGAAGAAGATTTGCATATTGTAGGTTTGTCTCAGATGGCATTAACTACTTGGTCGGACAAATGGGGAGCTCTCACCTGGTACAAAAAATTAAAACTACAGGCCTGAGGATACTCAGATTTTTGGGCGATTTGATGGTTCGTATAATTGTTTGGTGTAACTTAATTATTTACTTATGGGTTTTTATGACGTTAATACTAGTTTATTACGGCGGTGCTAAATTGAGTATCAACATACATACATAAACTCACGCTTATTTCCCACCGGGGTGCGCAGAGACTATGGCATTCCATTTGCTTCGATACTGACATACTTCTCTGGCTTCGTCTACAGTCATCAATTGTGTCATACTCTCACGCTGGTTCAAAACAGATCGTACTGAACCTTTTCTAAGGATATCTCCAATTTGGTCAATCTATGTCCTTCTAGGTCTTCCTCTGCCAGCCGTACTACCAACCTTTTCTTTATGTACAGCTTTCGTAATCCTATTAAACTTTATCCGCTCTACGTGTCCAAACCAGCTTAATATTCCCTTCTCAATCTCAGTCACTATATCGTCTTTTACACCACGTCTCTCTCCTGTCACACTGTTTCTCACTCTATCACTCAATTTAACACCACAGATGTTACGCAATGATCTCATTTCTACGTCATTAATCCTACTTTCATGCTTCTTCTGCCATACCCATTATTCACTACCGTACTTCAGCTGAACTGAGTATCAAGTTTCGACTATATTAGTTACTAGCGACCCGCCCCGGCTTCGCTCGGGTGCTATGCTGAGGAAAAAATTTAATTATTTACGACATCACATTAAATACCTTAAAAATAACAGAATTTCTCCGCTATTTAATGGATATTAATATACATATAAACCTTGTTTGTTGTTTGTATACTCTTTATTGCTTTAGAATACAAAGAAAATTTACATATAATTTATCGTTAGATAAAGCATAGGCGAGCTTATCCCTAATTGGGATTTCTTCCAGCTAACCTTGGACAGCCTGAAAGAAACTCAGTGGGTACCGGTGTTATCACGCAATAAATGAGTTAATATCTATGAATATTTTTTTTTTGACGTGACTTATTGTAGATTTGCCGCAGATGGCATTAAGTACTTAACCGGACAAATGGGGAGCGCTGAAGGCTCTCACCCGGTACAACGTTTAAGACAACAAGCCTGAGGGTGCCCATTTGGGCGCGAACCTCGGCTCAGGGCGTCGTCTGAGAGGAAAAATATTTGAAAGAATTAATCGACTCTAGTGGGTCGATAGCGATAAGCGCTGAATGAGGGAGTATATCTATGAATAGCAAGTAAACTAAATGTATACTTATTACTAATATTACTAAATACGTATAGACTACTTATTGTCACTGTATCTATTAAAAATAAACCGCATCAAAATCCGTTGCGTAGTTTTAAAGATTTAAGCGTACGGTCACGAGTGCTAATAAATTATGTATACACTTTGAAACCGTGTCACATTAACTTTTTTGACAAATTGTACCATATAAGTCTCATTTAATGTCAAATATGATAGTGCGAAAGGGTTCTAAAGTGGGTACATGATATTGCTCATGACTGTACATAGGGATATAGGGACAGAAAAAGCGACTGTTTTATACTATGTAGTGATTTACCGAAAATAGGCTTCTCAATATAAAAACCTCCATTTTGATTGTCTCGTATTCCCATCCGAACCAGACGAAATATGAAATTACGCCCGCAATCGAAATCGAAAAAAAAAGAATTTCGCAACAATCAAGGCGAGAATACATAAATCATTTAATTTCCCGCTCGACTGATGAAGTGTTTTGTCTATTACAACAGAAACCTCGTCATTATGGAAATCTGATTATTATAGACGTAAACATAAGCTCACGACTGTATCCCGAATGGGGTAGTCGGGTGAACATCCATTGAAAGTTGAACTAAACTCCAATCGACAAAACGACATAATCACATCGTCAGGATAGATAAAATGACCGTAAACAACGCGGTAAGAACCCGTTATTATGTGTTTAATTAAAATGACCGTGTCAAAATTTTATCACGTCGCGAATGTTAGCCTTACAGAACTACCATCCATCTAAGGAATCCTTAATCCTTAGATGGTCCACGTGTTAATAACGACGTAATAATGACTATAAAATAAATAAGTTTTAACATGTAGCTGTCTGTGGCTATCCATTTAACCGCTGTCGACCGTAATTATAGCGTCACGAGTCACGGGTGACGCGCGTACGCTGCCACGCGAGTGATTGATGGTCTACGGAACAATATAGTCACTTCCATATTACTCACACGCCCCTGAATTGCTGAGGAAAAAACGATTAAGACTGTAAAAAACTAAGAAAGTGTGAAAAGAGAGAAATCAGCGGAAGCGTCGAGATTGAAAGACAAAAGATTTTTGAGGTTTTTGCCTGTTAACGATCCACCCAAAGCGTATATGGCTGCTTTTAATAGGCACTGTCGGCCTCCGTGGTCCAGTGATTGAGCGTTGGGCTCACGATCCGGAAGCCCCCGGTGGGGACATATCGCAAGAATCACTTTGTGATCCCTAGTTTGGTTAGGACATTACATGCTGATCACCTGATTGTCCGAATGTAAGATGATCCGTACTTCGGAAGGCACGTTAAGCCGTTCGTCCCGGTTACTACTTACTGATGTAAGTATGTAGTCGTTACATGAGCCATGTCAGGGGCCTTTGGCGGCTCAGTAGTAATCCTGACACGAGGGTTGATGAGGTTGGTATTCCACCTCACAACCCACACGATAAGAAGAAGTACGTATGGGTGTTAGTGACAACGTAACGAATAATGAAGGGCATAATTTAGACCATGAGTCTGAATCGATATCATGTGGAATTTCCTGTCGGAAAAGTTATGAGGATTCTAGTATTTTTTTAAATAATTTTAAAGAAAGATAGAAAAAATTATTACCTCCGGACACCACAGACAGACAGACAGGTACAATACATCAGCATAAGCATTGCATCAGTATTTGCGTCGCATTTTTAGTTCTATATTTTTGTGACGGAAGATTCCACTTGATATCGATACCACTAGACAATAAGACAAAAGAGAAGCTTGGAATATTAAAACTAGTTCACCAAAATATTCAAGGCTTCTCTGGCAAAGAATTGGACATAGAATTATTTTTAGAGACATTTTTTATTGACATTTTATGTATTACTGAGCATTGGTTTAAGGATTATGAATTGTTATTCGGTTTTGAAAATTATCATTTGGCTAGCGCTTTCTGTCGAAAGATCAAAATACGTGGTGGCTCCCTTATTTTTATCAGAAATAGTTTAAAATATAAAGAACGCAAAGATATTACTGGACTTTCGATAGAGGGCACTATGGAGATTTCATGTATAGAAACAGAGAAACATATTGTTGTGGCCGTATACAGACCCCCATACAGTGCTAACTTCACAGTTTTTGAATCAGTGATGGAAAATGTACTGAAGGTCATATCCAAAAGTAATAAATCCATTATAGTGTGTGGAGATTTTAACGTTGATTTATATGAAGTAGATTCAATTACAACTAGATTTCTAAGTTTGTTTACATCATTTAACCTTGTTAATATATTTATGGAGCCAACTAGAATTACAGAAACAACTGCCTCATGTTTAGATAACATTTTTTGCAATTGTGATTTCCAAGATAACAGTATCCTTAACTGTTTTAAGTCTGATCACAGTGGGCAGTTGGTTAGTTTTCCAGTACTTAAAAATGTGCAAAAAATTAAATTTAGTACTCGACCCATCACTGATAATCGGATAGAGAAATATCGAAATAGTCTTATTAGTAACTTACCTTGTCCAAACTTTGATACAGACAATCCTGACGATTTTTACAGGGATTTCTTCACTATTATCCATAAAGAATTTGAAAATAATTTTCCTCAAAAGGTAGTTACCAACAGTCAATCATTCAAGTTCAGTGACTGGGCTACCGTAGGCATTCGCAAAAGTAGAAATACTCTTTATTCTTTATATGAGGAAAAAACGTATACACACGCTGATAGTTTCAAAAGCTACGTCAAAAATTATTCTAAAATATTTCGAAGAGTGTGTTATACAGCCAAACAGATGCATATTAGTAGTAAAATAAAGACCGCGGATAATAAAATAAAGGCACTTTGGCAAGTAATAAATAGTGAAACAAAGGCTTCTAAACCGCGTGAATTAGAATACAATATAGAATCGGGCACTGGGTTAGTAAAACAAGATAAAGATGTAGCTGAAGTTTTTGATAAATTCTTCACGAACATCCCTGTAAAAACTACAGAATCTCTCAGGTCCTCTCCTGTTCAAGCTGATATATTATTAAAAAGTAATGTTACTGCTTGCACTGAATTATTTGATTTTAAACGCGTTGATCCGAGTAGTATTGTTAAAGTATTCAAACAGCTGAAACTTAAAACCTCGAAAGATTTATGGGGATTGTCTGTCAAATTGATGAGCTCTGTTATTGATATCTTAGCACCATATCTAGTTTACATTTTTAATATGAGTGTTGAAAATGGCACTTTTCCAAATTTAATGAAAATCAGTAAAGTTATACCTCTTTTTAAATCGGGCACAAAATCAGACCCTACGAATTATAGACCGGTTTCTATTCTACCAGTACTTAGTAAAATTTTCGAGAAAATTATTCTCGACCAACTGCTATGTCATTTTAATTTAAATAACTTACTCCACAGCCAGCAGTTTGGTTTTACTAAGGGTCGGTCTACAACAGACGCGAGTGTGACATTTGTTCAACACATTTTCGATGCTTGGGAGAAGTCGCAGAATGCCGTAGGAGTATTCTGTGACTTGTCTAAGGCGTTCGACTGCGTGGATCACGAGACCTTGCTTTTGAAATTGAGGCACTATGGACTAAATAATGGAGCTCTCAGTTTGTTAAATTCATATCTAGGTGGTAGGATACAAAAGGTACAAATCAATAGTACAACTTCTTCGGGCTCTCATGTTCAAATGGGAGTTCCTCAAGGATCCATTTTGGGTCCGTTTCTTTTTTTAGTGTACATAAATGATTTACCTTATGTAGTACAGAACCAAGCTGACATTGTGCTGTTCGCGGATGACACTTCTCTTATATTTAAAATCGACAGAAAGTTAGAGGAATTTGACGAAGCAAACAGCGCTGTGTCGCAGGTTCTAAGTTGGTTTACAGTAAATAACCTAGTTCTAAATGCTAAGAAAACGAAGTGTATTAAATTTGTTCTACCAAACGTAAAGAAAGTAAATAATAACATTAAAATTAACGATGAGAAACTAGATTTTGTTGAACACACAGTTTTCTTAGGAATTACTGTAGATTCAAAACTTCAATGGGGCCCACATATTGTATCACTAGCGGGCAAGCTAAGTTCAGCAGCATATGCCGTCAGAAGGATCCGACAACTCACAGATGTACCCACTGCTAGACTTGTCTACTTCAGCTACTTCCACAGCATAATGTCTTACGGTATTTTGCTGTGGGGTCGAGCCGCTGATGTAGAAACTATTTTCATCATTCAAAAAAGAGCAGTTCGCGCGATTTATAAGCTGCGTTGTCGGGACTCTTTGAGGGAGCTGTTTAAAGAAATAAATATACTGACGGTCGCAAGTCAATATATATATGAAAACATTATGTATGTACGTAAAAACTTATCTCTCCTTCCGAGAAACTGTGAAAGGCATACTTACAATACAAGAAATAAACATAAAATTGCTATTCAAAATTCTAGATTAAGTAAATTAAATTCATCTTTTTTGGGGTTATGTATACGTTTTTACAATAAAATACCAGATAATATTTTAAATTTGTCAGAAAATAAATTTAAAGCTCACGTGAAGCTTACTTTATGTAAAAAAGCTTATTATAAGATTAATGACTACCTAAATGATAAAAATGTCTGGTATTGAATGTGTTCCTCTAGTTATTAAATAACTTGTAATGTATATCCTCATTGGTTTTTAAAAGATGTGTTGCTGTTGCAGTTTCTTGTCATTTCTTCTCCTCAGCCATAACACCTTGCGAAATGACGTAAATTCAAAAATGTTACATTGACCTTCAACAAGTTTATCCATGATAATTACGTTGAATAAATGATTCTGATTTCTGATTTCTGATTTCTATCAACTCAGAATCATGGTAAATCATCATTCAAAGTTTACTTTACGATGTTACTAACACCTTGTATAGTATCTACGAAATGAACACATTTAGACTCAAACTGTCTCCCTCACGTGGATTCAAATTTATTATTTACACCACACTCTTACGCATACACAGATGTTCAAGTTGAACATTTATAACTTATAACCATGAAACTCGGCAACAAAGTGGCGTTGGTACTTGCAAACTTATTTAATTACTTGGAGCACACTTGGTTTATGAACGGTGTACCAAAGTCGGGGAAACTTTATGAATCTCTATTAAAAATGTAGGCAATCGCGGACTTAGGTAGCAAGTGTTAAATGTTTTAAGAGTATATATATATATCCATCCAGCCGTATTCGGCCATGGCGACAAGTCTCCAGTCTAGGAACGCCTAAGATGCGCTCTTATATGGCTGACGTAACCGATCTTAGCAGCGAATGTACGGCCACATTCACTGCACGTCAGCACACCTCCGATATAGTTGTAAGTTATGGCCGCAGATGGTCGGGCCTTCAGCTCGTCGCGTTTCAAATCAAGCTCTTCCCGACGTTTCTGTTCAAAGCCATACACCTTGGTGTTCACAGTATGCCTCCATTGCGGCCGATCCTGGGCCAGTATCTCCCACCGCGATGGGGCCACGCCGCATCCTTTCATGTGGCGTTTGAGCACATCTTTGTACCGCAAGAGTTGGCCGCCCTGTTTCCGCTTGCCCTCTTGTTTTAAGAGTAACGATATGATTGTAGGGAAGGGAGTTGCTTAGCGGTCTTTTGGGTCTTACCCCCTGTTTTTATGGAGCTGCTGCGGTAAACCTTTTGTGGTGTAAGTTATGAAAGAAGTAGGTCCTTGATTTTTTATTTGGTAACAAATTTGTAATGCGAATATTCGCATATTGTCGACTTATATATAGTCCCTCCAACTCCCCTTCTTCTTCTGCCGTGTGGGTTGTGAGGTGGAATACCAACCCCTTCAACCCTGACTCAGGGTTATTATTGAGCCGCCAACGGCCCCTGACATGACTCATGTAGCGATACATCAGTCAGTAATAACCGGGACCAACAACTTAACGTGCCTTCCGAAGCATTTTAATCTTACTTTCGGACAATCAGGTGATCAGCCTGTAAATCCTGTAATGTCCTAACCAAACTAGGGATCACAAAATGATTTCTGTGATATGTCCCCACCGGGATTTGAACCCAGGACCTCCGGATCGTGAGTTCAAACCACTGAACCACGGAGTCCTACTTCCCTCATTCGCCGCTTATCGCTATCGATCCACTAGGGTCGATTAAACCTGAAAGATAACCCTCTCAGACGACGACGCCATGAGCCGAGGTTCGCGCCCAAATGGGCACATGTCTTAAAATTTGTACCGGGTTAGAGCCTTAAGCGTTCCCTGTTTGTCCAGCCAAGTAGTTAATGCCATTTGCAGCAAATCTAAGAAAAGTGACGTCAAAAAATTGCCACGTTTTGCTTTTCGAGATGAATTGGGTCGTTTCTAGGTTCAAGATAAATAAGATAAATTATTAAATTCGGATTTCTAAATAAAGACAGATCTAAAAGTACCAAAAATATTTGCTTTTATCTATTTAACTTATTTATGAATTTTTGTCAAGACTAACGAAATAATAAGCCCGACATTTTATCATGTTTTTCTATGACGTCGCAGTGTGCTTTTTCATACAAATTCCATAGTAATTTCGTGTTTTGACGTTTAAAAAAAAGTAACTAAGTTGATTAGTTGGAAACTAGCCTATTGCTTTGATGTGGCCTTTTAACCCGTCTGCATTGAAACTAACATGTCCAGTGCGAGATTTGTTATTTTTCAAAATGGCGATTGCGTGGTTTTCACTGTAACAAGACAATGGCCCCGATTCCTGCAGACACCTCCTATTTTTACTTTAAGTTATACCTGTCATCTTCTTATTCGCCAAAAAGGAAAGAGACGCATGATTGACAGTCGTAAATTTTAGGACGAAAGAGTAAATGAATGAAAAACACGGGCGAATCAAAAAGGTAGCTCGCTGGTATGCAAACCGTTTGACGTGTGTTGTCAACTTAATTCTGCCGGGTTATTGGCCGATATAAAATGTTAAGGCGGTTGTCTTAGGTTTCTGCTTAAAATTAACGTGTGTTCCATAAATTTTATGCCTGTCGATTACCCTTCTCTTTCTTTTTCAGCGGATAAGAAAATGACAGGTATAACTTAAAATAAAATTAGATGGTGTTTGCAGGAATTAGCGCCAATGTTTGCTTTATCTGCTTTAAAAAAAAAACAACGCCACATAGTTCAAGAGTAATATTAAACAGTGACAAAAATTAATTATGATTTCGGTGACGCCAGAAAAAGAGAAAATGAAAATTCGCCGCATTAAGTACCTACCCCAGTGAAAATTAGGCGTGATGTTTATAACTGACTTGCAAATTGGTGGAAATCTTTAAATAACATCATTAAATGTAAATGGTAAAATATTCTTATAATTACAACGACCCACACCAATGTTTATTCATCATCCACTTAAAATATTTGTACCTACGCTATTTTGCCGAATGCATATTTTGAAAATTCCAGGTTCGAGATAATAAATCGAGAGTTTATAGAATGGAGGGACAAATATTTGCAAGTAAGAATAATTTGCCATAATAATTCGAACCTACTTGTACAATTCAACGGCGAATAAAATGCTTTTCATTCAGTATTTTACTCAATTGTCAAAATACAATATATCACTAATGAATTTCATTTAATGTAAAATAATTGCATTGATGAATTTTAATTTAATGTAATATCATCGATTCATTTACCATTCCACATAAAAATGTACATAATAAGTACTTACATAAACTCACGCCTATTTCCCACCGGAGTAACCAGAGACTATGGAAATCCATTTGCTTCGATCCTGATATTCTCTTGCTTCTTCCACATTCATCAATTGTTTCATACACGCACGCCGGTTCAGAGTAGATCGTAATGAACCTTTTCTAAGGACATCTCGAATTTGGTCTATACGGTTAATGTGAATTAAGCCGTAGGTCCCGGTTACTACTTACTGATGTAAGTAAGTAGTCGTTACATGCCATGTCTGGGGCCTTTGGCGGCCCTATAATAAGCCTGACACCGGGGTTTATGAGGTTGATAATTCCCCTCACAACCCCCACGATAGAAGAAGAAGATTCTGATCAAAATAACAAGAAGTAATATAGGTATAGAACGGCAACTCTCTGCTTCCCACCAGCGGCTGAGCTAGGTTTACCTCACCCCCTCGGTCATACTTTAGTCTTCAATCGTAAGGGTATCACACGTTAAACACTCATAGATGCACGTGTACGATAACGTCAGTGTGTAGTGTTTAGTGTGTGTTTGGACCAAACACCAGGTCTAAAGAATTGTTGAGAATAATTATTCCCAAACCGAGCGGCGTATAAATTTCCAGCGGTACTCAAACTGGGTACTTTCAGGGGGTTGGCGATATCCCCCCAAGGGCTAATTCCTTCTAGGTACGATACGACTTCTGTGTATCCTTCGTATTGTTCAATTTATCTCCAGTCGAGTTTTAAAGGTGTTAAACGTTATCTTTTTCGGTTTATTAGCTCTAAAAAGGCGTGGGAAAGCTTTAAGGCGGGCCGTGTTAAGGTGAATTTGAAGTCAGAGATAAAATTGTAAAAGTTGAAATTTTTTATACGTACTTAACACATTCGCATAATAACGTGAAGTTTGACGACCTCCAAATGACGTAAGTAGGTACGTCAGTAATTCAGTACGTCATTTCCTTTTATTAGTGCTTTCACAAACAAAGCTTTAGTGGATTTTTATGGACACTTTACGAGGATTGTGAGTTGGTCGACACGGAACGATATTCTATTAGAACGATTATGTATTCGTTCCTAAGGCGATTATCAAGTCACTTGTTGTAGGTACATTTGCCTCGGAACTTTTTCACTATTTGTCTGGGCAATGAGAGAAAAACAATCCGGTTTCCGGCGGGTGCGAACCTTGGCTTAAGACATCTGAGAGGATATACCAGCGAACGTGCTTCTTCTGTCCTTTTCACACTTACACAGCTTGACCGGATTAAATGTAATTCGGTATTGCGCTAGTTTGAAAACCAGAAATGAACAAAGGATAGTTTTTATCTCCGAAATTATCCCTCAATGGGATGAAAAGGGGGTGGAAAAGAACGTGTTCTGCGCGATAACCGAAATCCTCGCGGACGGAAAGGCAGTAGAGAATATGTTAAAAATAAGAGAAATGCCAGTTACAGGTCGATTCTTATAAGCTCTAAATAATAGAAAATGGGGACCCTCCAGTAAAATTTAGGGCTGAACTCTTTAATGTCAGCGGTTGGAGTCATTTATGGAGGCGCGGCGAATCGCGCGGAAAATTCAAACATATAGCGATGTATCAGAACGTTCACGCAAAAGCGATGCCACGCGAGATTGATTAATATTCAAGAACGCGTCGCTAACCGCCCTCCATATAAGCACAGCCCCAATCTAATAGTGTGGGTAGTGCTTGCAATTAACTATTGATTACATTTGTACGATTGACCTTTTCTCTCTTAAGTGTACTAATGTCCCCTAAGGGGTGGAAATAGAGTAATAGTTACGAGGGCTTTGTGTCCCTTTTCTGTAGCTATGTTTTCAGACAGTTATGCTCGTAATCCCTATAGGCCAGAAAGAGCCAGAGTTTACTTGACAAAAACAACTAATATACAATATACTTGTCCTTTTGCTGGGCATAGGTCTTTCGTTAATCAACTGGCAAATACTCTACCAAGCTGTTTCTCAATTTACTAGGGAATCTTCTTCGCACGTGTGGGTTATGAGGTCAATGAACAACCTAATTAACCCTGGTGTCAGGGATATTGATTCGTCAAAGGATCCTGACATGGCTCATGTAACTACTACAGACTTATATAAGTTTGTTTTGTTTGTTGTTTGTTTAAAAATATCTTTATTCATAGAAAGTAAGGTATACAAATAGTTTAGATCTAGTACTAGCCTAGAATAAACAGATAAATGAGACTTACATATGTTTTGCAGGTTGTAAACACCTTTATAACACATTTCAACACTAAACATACACTATTTTTATATCATAAAAACATGCTTGTTACGTAGAATAAATTACGTTGGTAGATTTAATAAGGTATTGTGGCACTTAGCACTGAGTACACATTGTAGAATTATGAATTAATTGGAGAAATAACATTGTTAAGTAATAAAATATAAATTGTATAAATAAAAACAAGGTAGCAATTAAAATATGGTCAGCGCACGGAACAAAACAACGGACCGAACCGGTCACTACGCGCAGAGCCAATAGTGATGGGGTAAGCGGTATCGACAATATTTGTCGATATAATCCTTATTTAGTTGTCTGTTGCCGATTGTGGAAACAAGTCTATTGTGGTGCTGTTTGTTAGAAAACAGATAGAATTTCTTAGATTGCCTAAGTATGAACGTTTTCAAAGGTTCTAACCGTATGCGATTATGAAGGGCAGACAGGTTTGTCCGGAAAGGAGTGTTATAAGCCGACTTTAGCGCTTTATTCTGGACGACTTGTAATTTCGTGTAGTTTGAATTACATGTACTGCTCCAGACCGGACACGCATATGTGATACAGGGTCTTACAAGAGATTTATAAATTTTTATTTTAGTATTCGGACTTAGCTTTGATTTGCAATTTATGAGAGGATGTACTATGCTAAATGCTTTAAACCCTTTGACGCGTAGGTTAGATATGTTTTGAGTCCAGTTAAGCTTGGAATCCAGAGTTGCACCCAGATATTTCACTGACTTGCTCCACTCAATGCTGTGCCCATTAACCTGTAGTTTTCTAGTAGGAGGTTTGCGACGTCGCGTAAATAGGATGGCTTCCGTTTTATCTTCATTTAGCTTCAGTTTCCACTGGGTGAGAAAATCATGTAATCTATCAATGGAAAGTTGCAGCCTACCGATTATGATATCTATATCCATCGAGGATGAGAAAGAAGCAGTGTCATCAGCATAACACGCAAGATAAGTACGAGGTTGAATAGGCACATCATTGATGTAGATCAAAAACAGCAGCGGCCCAAGAATCGATCCCTGGGGCACGCCAGCTGGGACTAGCCTTTGAGCAGATTGATGGTTATCGAGGTGCACAGAGAATGTACGTTCGCTTAAATAAGATGCCACCAATTTCGTCATATGCTTAGGGAGGCCTTGTACCGACATTTTGAACAAGAGACCATTATGCCAGACAGTGTCAAATGCTTTTTCGAGGTCCAATAGAAACATACCTGTGGAACAGTTTAAGTTAAGATTGTGAGCCACGTGTTCAGCCACTCGGGCCAGCTGTTGGACGGTCGAGTGTTGTTCTCTAAAACCAAACTGTTCATCGATCAAAATATCTTTAGCAAAACGGTTTAGTTGCCGAAGGATCACCTTCTCAAACAGCTTGCCCAACATTGGCAGCAAGCTTATGGGCCGATAACTACTCGGTAGAGTGCTGTCCTTACCAATCTTGTGAATAGGTATGACCTTGGCGTGTTTCCATATATTCGGGTAATATGAAAGACTCATGCAGGCATTGAATATTTTGACCAATAGGATTACAGCTTTTTGAGGCAGATTACGTAGAAGATAGTTGTCGATCCCGTCCAAACCGGGAGCCTTTCCCAATTTGAGACGATTAATGAGAGTACGCACCTCATGAGGTTTAGTGAGATAGTTAATTTCAGAACCATAGTCGTCCGCCTCGAGAGTCTCAATGAAGTTATCAACTTCATTATCACTAACACTATTCCATTCAGTGGTCAAGCACATGTTTTGCAAGAAGGCGTCTGCAAGTAGTTCAACCTTGTCTTCAGTGTTGTGGATCATGACGTTCTCATGTTTCAGGGTGGGAATAGGAGCACTTTTGGGCTTAAGAGTTCGTATAAGGGACCATAAACTGCCATGATTTTTGTCAGCTTTCTCCAATTTTTTAGACCATACCGTGTCATTGAAGAGGGTAATGCGTTTATTGATGTTAGTCTGCATGTGATTGATCCGCGTCCTCAACGATTTCCTTATTCGATTATTTGGCTCATCCCGTTCCTGACGTCTGAGCCGATTTTTAGATCTAATTAATCGTTTTATATTTCGAGGTAAAGAATTAATAAACTCGCGGACTGTTGTTACTGGTATAGAAGCGCACTTAGCTTCCAGGATTACGTTGGTTATTAGTGCAATGGCATTATCTACATTATGCTTGGAGACAAATACGTGCGGCGATAAAGTTATTTTATCATTTATTATTTGACGAAACAGTTTCCAATCGGCTTTGTCGTATTGGAACCTCTGTTTGACGATGCGTTGAAATGGTGTAGAAATATTAAAGCACAAAGGTAGATGGTTTGAAGACAAGGCCGAGACTGCCACGGGCTGTGAGACATCGGATATATTTTTCGAAAGCACTAAGTCAGGCATGGTAGGTGTGAAACCAGCCTGGTAATGGGTGAGTGTGGCCGTAAGAGGAGCGTGTAAGTTGAGGTCACGATCAAACAAGAAATTAAACAATGATATTCCCCTAATATTATTGACATTCCCATACCAGGAGTTGTGACGGGCATTAAAATCTCCCATCATTAGGACATTATGGTCAGTCGCAAAAAGTCGGTCTAAATCATCTGTTATTAGAGGCAAGCTGGGTGATTGGTAAATGGATATTACTGTAAGTTTAAAGTTAGTTAATCTTAGCTGAATTGCAATGGCTTCGAGATGAACAGTGGATGGCAGTATGACTTGACAATGCTCAATATCATTTGTAACCAATATACCCACACCCTGGCCGCGACCAGATGTGTGTTTATCCTGTCTATAGAATTTGAAATTTGGAATGCTAAAAACGGACTCCGGTGTGAGCTTGGTTTCACAAAGAGCAACAATATCAAAATTACGTTCAGTGATAAAATCAATTAATTCCGTGCGCTTACCTTTTACGCCATCGGCGTTCCAGGACATAACATTCAGAAGATCGCAGCTAGACATATCGACCAAGATGAGTTACAATTAAATACACTTTGTCAATCATGGAAGACGTAGCAGATATTTTGGCTTTAATAGCTTTAATTGCCCTTAATATTTCTAATATTTCCAAGGTTTCTTTATCTTCATGTTCCGGCCAGGAAGCGCTCGAAGGAACCGGCTTTGGTGAGTATACTGGTTTAGGTTTAGTAGATCTTGCAGCCCGAGCATAAGATATGTGTGGCACTTGGTCGTTTGCTTGATTTAAGAGAGGCGTTTCTATGTTGGTCAGCAAATTATCTTGCGAGAAGTGGTCACGTGACTTCGGTTCCAGTTGGGACAGGTTACGTTTCTTCGTCTCGAGCAGATATTTTTGACGGGTTTCACACTTACTGTAGTTTGCAGGGTGATCAAGACCACAGTTGCAACATACAGCCTTTTCATTTCTATCTTTCTTCGGACAGTCTTGAGTGCAGTGGTTTTCGGTACATTTAACACACCTTGCGGGCATATTACAATTCCGAGAAGCATGACCAAAGGATTGGCATCGAAAACATTGAGTACCAAGATTAGACGTTCTTCTGTATCTCTTGACGTCGACTACACAGTTACACAGGTATTTGATCCGCCGAAACCTCTGAATGTCGCTGCCTGCTGGTAGATGAATTAGAAGTGGGGGACAGAAAACTGGTTTGTCAAAGGAGGTTTTTAATTTGGAGACCGTAACATCTTTAAATCCTAGGGACTCCAGCTCGTTAGGCAGAAGTTCTTCAGCATACGAGGGTAGTCCACGGATCACTACTTTATATTTCTTCTCATCTTTACGAGAAAATGTGTGAAATAGTGCTCCTTCATCGAACAGTCCTTGTTTTATCACCTGATGGCTGTTGGCGGAATAGCAAAGAATTGCCACTCTGTTGTTCCCTCGATACTGGAGGACAAAATTTTTATCATATTTTGATACGATTTCCTTTATATGAGCATGGGTCCACGTGGGCTGTATTGATAGCACTATAGGAGGGATCCTGTTCGTCTTCTTGGGAACAGTGGCTTCTTGCAGAGCTGCAGCTGTGGGGTCGAGTGATTCATCGGGCGGCAGAATGCCGAATCTGTTTTCGGTAAGAATCCCCTGAGCTCCTGATTGATGTTGCCTGGTGGCTGTCCTCTTGGGTGTTAGGTTGAGGTTCATATCTTCAGCCGGTCTCTTTTTTCGACTCGCAGAGAGTGCACTTAAGGTGGGCTGCTTCAGTACAAACTTATCCATTATCGATAATTTTATCGACAACGGCTTCAGCCATTACTAGTTTATCACTTGAGTTGAGGGTAGTTCTACGAGAACACGATGAACGGAGTGCACAAGTACTTATATAAGTAAATAGTAGCCAAAAGCGACTTCTTAATGTGCACTCCTTTTTTGTTTTGAAGTGACTTATTGTAGGTTTGCCACAAATGGCATTAACTACTTGGCCGGACAAATGGGGAGCGTTGAGGGCTCCCACCGGGTAAAAGTGCACTCCGCACTCAAGGTCCAGTCAAGCTCTGGACCTTGAAACCCGGACCAGATGGTAATGCAGCTACTCTTCGTATTAAAGTTCTTATTTGGATATGGCGGACCACAAGATAATAAATTCTATCGCTCCAGCAGTCAGCATACGTAACATAAACAACCTATATACATCCCACTGCTGGGCAAAAACGTTCCCTCAATCAACCTAAGGGGGTATGGAGCATACTCCACCACGCTTCTCCACTGCAGGTTGGTGGAGGTGTTTTAAAGCTAATAGCCGGAATCAACGGCTTAATAAGCCCTCCGAAGCACAGAATCATCTTAATTTTTCGGACAATCAGTTGATTTAATTCTGCAATGTCGGGAATCGAACCTGGACTTCCAGATCGTGAGCCCAACGCTTTAACCACTTCTCTTACCTTCTTCACATTCATCAATCGTTTCATACAGGCACGCCGGTTCTGAGTAGGTCGTACTAAACTTTTTCTAATGACATCTCCAATTTGGTCAATGTACATCCTTATTAAATATATTATTTTTATTTATTATTTCTAGCCATTTGACCTTTACGAGCTGCCCGAGGAGAAAATGTAATTAAATTTGATAAAGCGTTAGTAATTAATTATTGATTAGAACAGAAAAGTCTTTTTTCTGTCTTAGACAGTCTAGATTTAGGCATAAATGATCTCCTGTTATAATTATTACTACGTTATATTTTAATGATGTCTTTTACATAAAAAGCATCTGTTACAGATTTCCATTTAGCGGTTGATCCTATTTGCTTAATTACTACTTAATGCCTACTATTTACTTAATTAAGTATGTAGTCATTACATGTGGGGCTTCTGGCGACTCAAAAGTTACCCTGATACCAGGATGATAGGGTCGATAATTATTGTCTTCACAACCCACACGATAGTAGAAGAACTACATTAATAATTATGTTTTCAATAGTATTCATACACTAGAGAAAAAGTTAATAAGAAAAGTTTGGGTTACCTACAAAAACTAGAAATACCTGAAGGGCCCAGTCTGCGGTTGCAGAATTCAGAATTTGAATATTTTCTTTTCCCTCGGAGAGCACCCCCGTTGACGCTAATCAGGCCATTCTTTAGAGATGTTAAAATCAGGATAATCTGAGTAAATTTTTATGATATATTTTTAACATATATACGAGTATATACAGACAGAACAACACAGACAGACAGACACAGTATCACAGTATCGAGTCATTTGTGCATTTAGATTGACGCATAGCAAATATAATTATAATATATATATTATTTGATATTTTATTTGAAGAGACCCGTATTCAACGATTGATTTATCTTATATAAACAAGCTAAATATACTTTTAAAAAATACGCGTCTAACACTTTATACCAAATATATTTATGCGCAATAAACCGTAGTAAAGAAATGTTAAAATTGTTTAAAACAGGAAAATAATTATCACCAAAACTTCGCCTTGACCCAATTTTGCGGAGACTGCAGCCTTAATATGCGTCCTCTAACATGATGGACTAATGTTATGGGCGATAGGCTGATCCCTTATCACCATAAGGTTCATCATATCCATCTTAGGACTTCGTATCAACAGTGGCTGCAAGTTGTCTTTGATTACTTGTGGCTCTGCCCACCCCATTTGGGATTACGGGCGTGAGTTTATGTATGTATGTATGTATGCAGCTTTAATAACAAACCCATCCTTCCTCTTTATTATTTTGTTTATGTTTATAAAGGTAGAAAGTATCTTTTTTATTAGTCCATATTCATTTCATTATTCGCTACTATAACAAACATCTTTAGAGCTCATCGACTATACTGAGTTCCTTATTTAGCTTATGACGTCATTTCTTGTTATCGATGACGTAAAAATTTATCTACAGACGAACGTTAAACGGTATTGGACGTAAAAGAGTTGTAAAAACTATAACTGGATTATCTGTGTAAAAGGCCTGCGCCCACAACACCGTATCGACACCACACACTTCAGGACCCCGATACCGACCCCGCCGGCGTGGCCGACGACTTCCCTCAATCAGCGCTTATCGCTATCGACCCACTAGGGTCGATTAATTCTTTCAAATATTTTTCCTCTCAAACGACGCCCCGAGCCGAGGTTCGCGCCCAACTGGGCACCCTCAGGCCTGTTGCCTAAAACATTGTACCGGGTGAGAGCCTTCAGCGCTCCCCATTTGTCCAGTCAAGTAGTTAATGCCATCTGCGGCAAATCTACAATACGTCACGTTAATAAAAATGAAAAAATAAAAGAAAAGGTCAGGCCTTCAGCTCGTTGGGTTTTGAGTCAAGCTCTCCTCGACGTTTCTGTTCAAAGCATATACCCTACTGCATATACCTTGGTGTTAACAGTATGCCTCCATTGTGGCCGATCCTGGGTAGGTATCTCCCACCGTGATGGGGTCATATCTTTTCATGTGACGTTTAAGCACATCTTGGTATTGCAAGAGTTGGCTTTGCCAGTCTGTCACACAGTACAGATACAATGTACAGAGAGAAGTTATTATTAGATAGGGTACTTATCTACTCTTCTAAACACTGTTCGGCATTCCACCTCGCCCACGCGTCTCGCCCGCTTTTGTGATAGACTGATAAGTGCTAACGCGAACTGAACTTTGTACTTTCACTTTAATTGATAAATATTGTCAATATTTAAACTGTTTAGTTGCTTGTAGAAAGTACTTTTAAAACTATCATTATTTATTTATTACTAATTATGATGGTGAGTCATTTCATTTCATTTTCGGACAGTCATTGTGAATAATTACATCCTGGAATATCTTGACCAAAACAGGGAGAGTCCCATAAAGTGTTTTTTTTGTGTTATGTACTAGGGATCCGCCCCGGCTTCGCTCGGGTACTATGCTGAGGAAAAAATTTTATTATTTACGACATCACATTAAAAACCTCAAAAATAACAGTATTTCTCCACTATTTAATGGATGTTATTATACATATAAACCTTCCTCTTGAATCATTCTATCTATTAAAAAAACCGCATTAAAATCCGTTACGTAGTTTTAAAAATTTAAGCGTACATAGGGATATAGGGACAGAAAAAGCGACTTTGTTTTATACTATGTAGTGATATATATGAATTGTAGCGTTGACAGCGACTCCCCGAACGGCGACTGCTTGACATCACATCTGTCATTTACATGTACAGCTCAAAACACAATTTTAATCACGCTATGTATCATCGAAATAGTAATAGTAGCCAGTAGTTGTTAGCTAGTCACATTAAATGGTCATAATTCTACAGCTGACATAAAGAGCCCATTAATTTGAATAGCCAAAGAGATATTCAACTGCAATTAAAACATAATACTGTCCTAGTGAATGGTGAGGCATCGTATTCGGAAGCTAAGGCGATAACGCTATCCGGCGGTGGGAACAACGTAATAAATGGAGTAGACTGTCGTGCTAAATATTTTTAACACACAAAATCACCTACATATATCTTCAAAAACTCTTTTTTATTCTTTATTTAGAAATTACATGCATTCGTCATCGGTTTTGACTCTGAATCATCAATTATTTTAAATAAAACTTCTTCTTCTTCTATCGTGTGGGTTGTGAGGTGAATTACCAACCTCATCAACCCTGGTGTCAGGGTTATCATTGAGCCGCGAAGAATGAAAGAATGAAAGGCCCCTGACATGGCTCCAAAAAAATATACTTAAATATACAAAATGATTCCGTGCTTCGAAAGGCACGTGAAGCCGTTGATCCTGGCTAATAGCTGTAAAACACCATCAACCCGCTGTGGAGCCGCGTGGTGGAGTACGCTCTATAACCAGTCTGGTTGATTGAGACATAATATGCTCAGCAGTGGGATGTATATAATCTGTCTATCTATTATCATGTAACAACAATATTCCATTAATCAGAGTTCAAAGTTCAATTCTAAAATATGTAATGTGGTTCGTCTCCATTCATTTCTTAGCCGTCGCTTCGTTAAATAAAACAAAGAGCAACGGTTTGACCACCATTCCGTGCACAAGTGTCAAGCTTATACGTCAAACCTTAATAAAAACAATAACTGCTCCTTTGATAAAAAAAAAAAAACAATAAAGCACCTTTGAATCAAAACTGAAGTAATACCATTCACAAAAAGTGAAAAGTGACGAATAACAATTGAGAGTATTTTTATCGCAGTGATGTGAGCTTTGAACAAAAAGTATTGAAAGCACAATGGATTCCAAAATACTTTTGTGTAAGTTGTTTTTTAGAATATTTCACTCACACTGTCAGCTACATTGTTTTAGTTCTAGGTTTTTATATATTTTGGCAATTTACACAATACATATTTATTTATCAAGATTATGTTTATGGTTAACTTAGACATGCTATAATCATACATCCCACTGCTGAGCACAAGTCTCCCTTCAATCTCTGGACGGGTTATGGAGAGGGTAGAGGTTTTTTGAGACATATTAACTAAAACGAAAGGCTCGAAAGTGGTCGAAGGGAAAAAATGTTTGGCTCTCCTTTGTTTATTCAAATGAGCTCAATTTTTTTAACAAAATGTAAAAAGATACGAGTATGACGTAGTTTTATACTATTAATGAGTTCTAGTAATGTCCTGTAAAATCTTGCTCAAAAACGTCCTCTTTGCTTAAAATAATTTCCTCAAATTAATAAATAGTTAATATAGATTTGGATAATAGTTACATTAAAAATAATAATTATTATAATTATTTACACTCCGCCCATAATTTTACCGCAGAGGCATATGGCAGAAGACTTTTTTAGCCACAGGTCTGTCGTCCTTAGATAAATGTAAAGTTTAACAGCGGTAGGTTATCTGCCTACTGTTTGTGATAAACCTATTATGTATTGTAATCTTACATTTAGCTTAGCAGTGCTTTATCTCGAGCGAGGAATAGAAATGAACGATGTGCAGCCATTGTACTTTTTCTCTTTTGATTTGTAATTTTGTACTTCCTGTGTGTGCAATAGAGTATTTGTTATGTTTGAGAATCGAAAACAAAGGACAAAGAAGGAACTTATTTCTTTTTCAGTGTCCATCATCTCCATTTCATTTGTGACCTTCACGATTGCAACGACTTCGTGTGACCTCCAAGACCGCCATGATTGCACCTACACCATCGTTTGCCACTACCACGCTGGCAACGCGTGGACCCCAGAATGTGAATACGAACCGAACGTCACTTTCATCATGACTGAGTCATCCACAGACACCCTGAATTCTGGATTCTTTGGCGCAACAAATTTTGACACCAGAGTCCGTACCTTCAAAGCCGTCCGCAACAACTGGACCAACCTTAGTAGCTTCGCCTTCAGATACTACGTTAAAACTATTAAGATGGACCTCTCCGCCAACAAGATTGAAGACATAAAATACGAAGCCTTCAAAAACTTAGCTGCTCTACAGTCGCTGAATCTGTCTAACAACATTATCCAAACATTGAACCCTAAATCATTCTTAATATCCGAAAATAGGAACACCGATCTAGAAATTTTAGATTTGTCGCACAATTACTTGACTGAACTAACTGGAGACATATTTGGTTATGTACCCACTCTAAAAAAGTTGTATATGCAATATAATTTAATATATACGATAACAGAAGATTGTCTGAGCAACCTTAAAAATTTAACCGTTCTGCATTTACATCACAACCTAATAACGGCTCTTAATATGACATTGATCAATTTGAGATCTCTTAAAGAATTGGATGTAACATGTAATAAAATAACTAAAATATCAGGTTTTGAAGTTAACCGTCTTGTATCTCTTGAAAGAATAAACTTGTCACATAATGAAATCGAAGTCGTTGAATCCGATTGTTTCAATCAAGCGTCCAACCTCATGACTGTTGATCTGAGTCATAATAGAATCAAGTCCCCCATAGAAACTGTCCTGTTCGCTAACAATAACAAGCTCGCATATTTAGATTTATATGAAAACAATATTACTCAAATACAAGACAATGCCTTCCAACATACCAAGCTAAAATATTTAAACTTACAGAAAAACAATTTGACGGGAGAGATAACTGGAAATACATTTAGCGGTTTGAAAAACATAACGAAGTTAAACTTGAGCAACCAAAGTATAACGATTCTAAGAAACAATGCGTTCTCAGACGCAGTTAACTTAGTTGACTTGAACTTAAGCCAGAACAACATTCAACTTATTGAAAATTCCAGCTTCGCTAAGGCAGTTTCATTGAACATTCTAGATGTCTCGTACAATAACGTGTCCAACTTGAGTTTTCTAAGAAATACTTTATCGAACTTAACCCATTTGAACTTAAGAAATAATAGCATCACTGAAATAACAAGAAATACTTTTAACAATCAAACCGTTATGTACATGTTAGATATTTCAGCCAATTTAATTCAAAACATTGAAGCGGATTCCTTGCCCTTGAACAATTTGCAATATATAAATATAACTGAGAATCGTTTATCCGGAGTTTTGAACAATAACGTATTTTGCCCGGCAAAGACTCTGAGATATTTAGATTTGACCCAATTCAAATTAAATAAGATCAATAAAATGGCTCTATTTGATTTACCGCTCCTCGCTCGCCTGAACATTTCTTATAATGAATTGGAGTACGTAGACCCAAATAATTTTGTGGGCATGAACAACATGTACTCTTTAGATTTATCTTATAATAAACTTTCTTGGTTCCACGTGGACAACATATCTTTACCTAATCTTAAGGGTTTGTATTTAAATAATAATAATATTTCCAACATTACCCTTACTTTAACAAACATGACAGGCCTTTTACATGTAGAACTGTCGGATAATAATATTTCTGAGCTGTCAGACGTGCCATTTTCAAAAATAACGAATTTGAAAGGACTGCATTTAGACCGTAATAAACTTAAGGTTTTCAACAATGATCAAATAAATACTTTGACAGAATTAAGATTATTGACACTTTCGGGTAACGAACTTACCGAAATAAATCTCAGTTACTTTACGGAAGTAATGACTGTGGACTTAAGTTACAATAAAATATCTTACTTCAACTCAACATTGTTTGAAAATCTTGAGCGTTTGCAGTCTATAGATTTAAGTGGTAATGGTATCACACAAATAACTCCTGGTACTTTTCAAACAGTTAAAATTTTGAAGCTGCTTAATTTATCTCATAATAATTTGACAAATCTGCGATACGGTAACTTCAGAGGACTTCATAGGACTGAAGTTTTGGATCTTTCGTTTAACAACATTGTTGAAATTGACGTAGATGTATTTCACGAATGTGTAGAACTTATAAGGCTAACAATCGACTACAATCATTTAAAAACGCTTGATGTAGAAAGGCTTATAGGGACGTTGCCAAAACTGAAAACTTTGAGTTTAGGAGGCAACCCGATATCATGTAAAGAAATCGTTCGAAATATCAAAAGTGCTAGTACAAACATGTTGCGACAGGTTGAAGTTACGTCTATAGACAAAATTTTTCATGAAGACAACGTACATGGTATTAAGTGCGGTGATACAAATATGCCCACGACGACTGCAAAATCTGAGACTGCCCAGTTAAATGGTGATTCCAGTTCATTGGCGTTAGTGATTTGGTGTTCAGTTTTGACAGTGGTAGTTTTACTAGCAGGTGTGGGACTCTTTGTGTATAAGAAGAATAAATCAGTTGTATATAGGGAATCTAGATTGCAGCTTAGGAATTCTCTTTCAGATTTCGTTAGTTCTGAAACGCAAAATGATCTGTTAGGCTGAGTGAGTCATGGGGAGATGAACAGTTCGTTATCAAATGGTATCTTATTTTTTTATTCAGTACAATTTAAATGTATAAAATGCCTGAACTTGTAAAGGCAAATGACAAAAGTGTATTATGTTGTGATTTGGATTGATTAGAATTTAATTTTAGGTATAATAAATAATTATAAATATTTAGTTTATTTTCTGTGATGTTTATATTAATAACTGTATTATTAGTATTTATCATTATTAAAATTTCACATTGACAATTGGTTCATTACATTAAATAATTATGGTCTATGACATTAATTGTAAATGAAATAATATTTTTAAATTACGCAGGTACAAAAAATCGAATCTCTTCAAGACAAAATAGTTAAGTACTATGAAATATTGTGATTTTTTTACCCGAAATATTGATATAAAGCCACATATAAACGACATACAAATACCTGGCAATATTGTACTTTCAGATTCGTGTCGAAGCATGTACTACGCACGAATTTTACATGTGCATGCGGTGCATGCCGCATACGGCGCGTGGCGCATATGCTTCGCAATATTTAGCACGTCACATGTTTTCTGACAACGATTGTTTTGGATGTAATATACGACTTACGAATATAATATAGAATTTTAAATAAAATATTTTATATGGTTTTATTCCGTTATCCTTCACACGATATCTTAAGGTTTCTTTTCAGAAATGGTTGCACGTTGTTTACAGATTGCTTGTGCCTCTGCCCTTCACAACAGTACTCTTCATTGTTCGAAATTGCATAAATCATCATCATCTTCCTAGCATTATCCCGTTTTTAACGGAGCGCGTTTACCTAACCTGACTTGACAGGTCCGGTTTTTTTAAAGAAGCGACTGCGTGTCTTGCCATCCAAAGAGAAAATCAGCCCAATACAGGTTAGATCACATACCTCCGAAAATCAAAAAATATCAAAATTGCAAAAATCATCTTGGTTATAAAACACGGCCTTTTTGCCAGAGCGAAATTGGCCACAGTCCAGCAATGTGGAATATTTGATCAAGTATAAGATGTGGTCTTGCTAAATTATCACAGGTACCGATAAAATGTAAAATATTACCTCAATGTAAGTATAAAAGGATCTGTAATATATTCAGAAGCTGAAATTATTCATGCATCTACCATTAATGAGTCACTTAGCATAAAATGTGCGTAATTTCTCAAATTTGAATAGGTCTGCAGTTATCTAACATACGGCTTTTAAATTACTTCTCTTTTAACGTAAAATTTGTCCCAGTTTTGTGCCCTATGAAAAATCCTTAATTTTTTGTTTGTTTTTTTTTGTATTGTATCTTTTATTGATGACAATGACGATGATGACTTGTTAATAAGTTTAGTGTAAGTTTTGTTGTTTTGACCCGGTGTGTGTCACCGACTTGCTTCTTAGACGAGGAGCGCTGGTTTGATTCCCGGAACCAATGATGTATTAATTTATCCCAAGTGTAATTTTCACAGTGGCACAAGCTCAGGCACGATGTCACGGACAAGCACCATCTAGCGAATATTTTAGGAACCAATTAGTTCGCTTCGTTCGTTTGTTTTATTATATTTGAAAATGTAACTTGGTCACCAAAAAATCTAACAGATGTCGCTAATAACTGACGCCATTACAAAGATTGCCAAGATGGAGTGATGATCGAAACACGGCATTTATTTTTCGCTCCCGATTATTATTTTTCTATAACCGTTTACCAGAAAAAGTGCGACTTGCGCCGTCTCCTGCAACCTTTAAAACTAGACTGAAGTCTTGGCTACTGGAACAACAATTATATTAATAATAATAATATTATAATAATATGTAATCATTCATAAGTTAATGAGTAATATGTAATAATATTACCCTTGGTATATCGGTGTTTCTTCCTATTGACAATGTTTATCTTTTTGTAATTGACTTGTAACGATGTTATTAATAAAGTTCTGTTTTCTGTATTCTATACACAACAAACCAATTTATACCAAAATTTAACAATTATCATATCTATTTCTTCACAACACTATATCTCATAGATGTCTCAAATGACCTACTTAGAGGTGCTCGTGCATCCGTTGCCAGGTGAACTAAGTACCCGCATGCTTCACTGAGCATTTTGTTAGACTAACGTGGTAGGTAAGCCGTATTGCCTTCTACTCTTTTTTTTTTGATTTTTTTACGAAATCTCTATTTTATTTTATTTCAATCCAGGCTCAAGGAAAAAACGGGTGACTCCCACTCCGGTTTGTTCTTGGAGCAAAGGTTGGCCATTGCTATTCAGCGCGGTAATGCGGCGAGCGTTATGGGCACCTTTGCACCGGGAACGGTCAGGGGCGGGTTATTTATGGATTAAGTTTTCTTTAATAATTTTATTGTTAAATTGTATATTTATTTGAATCTGCTATTTAAAAATAAATTCTTACTTACTTAAATCAATTTCAATCCGGATAAAAATTTAGAAAACAATATTTACTCGAGATGAAACTAGCTTGTCTCTAGGTTCCGTTAAAAAGGTCCTTACGTGGATTTCACTTTAAGGGGACCCTTGTCTAGTTCCCATCCGTTACCTAGATGGCGTACGTATAGCGGATTCAGTGTAAAACGTGAATAAGTTAGTTTTTTTCTTATTTATCATTATTTCTGAGGAATCATTTTATTTATTTGAGCCACAAGAGGTAAAATAATATTTTCTTTAAATGATTGCTTAAATATACATTCCCATGCAAGAGTATGTATTTTTTTTTCTGTATTTTATGTTACAAATAAACGTAAATAATCTTTTACAAAACTTTTTTGTATGTAGTTTAAAAAGTACATTTAAATAGGAAGTTGTCAATAGCTTCAGACCCAGAGTAAATCTGAAGAAAATAGGAAGGGTTTATAATATTTTTTATACTTTGTAGATTCTCTAGACCTTCAAGTAGTGGCAAAGCCCTATATAGGTTTATACCTGTTTATACAAATATACTTTATAAAAAAATATTTACAAAAGAGTCTTTAACTAGGTATATGGCAAATGGCGGCCACAGTTTATCTATGACAAAAAAAAATATTTCGATCACCAAATGGTGTAGCGACACTAAAGCCATCTATTGTCACCGTAAAAAAATATATAGCGTGGGTCCTAACACACTTAAAGCGACGCAAGGTAATGCTGTTAATCTATATGAGAATTTAGAAGAGTATGTTTCGTAACTCACACCCTTGATTCTTATATCACTAATCCGTATAATTTCATGCCTTGGTACCAGTAAACGAGTGAATGAATAAACAAACGAATAAATAGTCGATTATACCTCTAATATAATACTATTACGTCATATATAATCTCTTGATTGATCCAGAAACAAGCTTTGTCTGCTCTCGCGTCTATTTGGCGAACAGATAGGGATAATAGGAGTAATAAAACTGATAATAAGGCCAGATATCTAATAACAAATTTTCCCCATACTACGTGATAGACGAATGTTTTTATTGATTTCGTCTGATTGGCAAGAGTTTATATAGGGTGTTAGTGACATCGTAACGAAAACTTTACTACGAATGATTCAGGCCATGATTCCGAGTGGAATTTTAGTATCCAGTGGAATTTTCCGTCGCAAATGTATGGAACGGAAAATAATTTAATAAAACACAAAAGTTATTATGGATTTTCCGAGAGAAATTCCACTTGGTATCAACTCGGAATCATAGCCTGATTCATCCACCTCAATGTTCGTTACGGTGTCACTAACACCCATACCTACTTGTATGGCTACCTGTATGTACTGGTACGTGGTGTAAGTGACATCGTAACGAATACTGAAGGGGCTAATTCAGCTCATTATTCTGAGTTAATATCAAGTGGAATTTTCGATCGCAAAAGTATAGAATTGACAATATAATATTTTTTTTAAATCATGATTTTTGCGACAGAAAAGTGAACATCATCATCATCAGCCGTACGACGCCCACTGCTGGGCATAGGCCTCCCCCAAGGATCTCCCAAGTGAACATAGCTACAAGTAATTATGATTCCATTTGCAGCCACTCTTGGTACAAATTTCTAAGGTGGAGGTAAAAGCCTATTATTCGCCCACAACAATGGTCCAAGAAGTTATCCAAAAGAACACAATCCCACTGTTGGTGTTTGTTTTACGATGCATAACAGCAAACCTAACGTAAGACGATCCGTGCTTCGGAAGCACGTTAAGCCGTTGGTTCCGGTTACTACTTACTGATGTAAGTAAGTAGCCGTTACATGAGCCATGTCAGGGGCCTTTGGCGGCTGAATAGTAACCCTGACACCAGGGTTGATGAGGCTGGTACTCCACCTCACAACCCACACGATAGAAGAAGAACATGATTCTTCTAATGATGTCATAATATTTGAGTCCCAAATACTTCTATCAAAAAATATCTATACATCAAATGGTAAGTAAGCACTTATCACACAAACTAAATGGCTGGTACAACAATAATAATGACAACCTCGGTGGTCCAGTGGTTGAGCTTTGGGCTCACGATCCGGAGGTCTCGGGTTCGATTCCCGGTGGGGACAAATCACAAAAATTACTTTGTGGTCCCTAGTTTGGTTAGGACATTGCTGGCTGATCACTAGATTGTCCGAAAGTAAGATGATCCGTGCTTTGGAAGACACGTTAAGCCGTTCGTCCCGGTTACTACTTACTCATTGTAAGTAAGTAGCCGTTACATGAGCCATATCTGGGGCCTTTGGCGGCTGAATAGTAACCCTGACACCAGGGTTGATGAGGTTGGTACTCCACCTCACAACCCACACGATAGAAGAAGAGCATGATTCTTCTAATGATGTCATAATATTTAAGTCGTAGTTACTTCTATCAAAAAATATCTATACATTAAATGCTAAGTAAGCACTTATCTTACTTGTAGTAGGCTGAGCTGTAGACCATCTACGGGGTCCACAGGTGGCGGATAGTGGAACGGCCATCAGATAATTATGATGGTTAGCTGCGAATATTAAAATAAGCAGTCCCCGACCAAACAGCGACAGGATTAGCAGAACGTAGTGGGTAGCTCACTGGGACGGGCTAACCTATAAAATGCTACTTAGGTTCTATGACGATCTTGTGACGTAGCGAGTAGGCGCCGCTACTTCAAAAGCGCACCCCTGGTTGGAGGCCGAGGAAATGGATTCTGGTAGGGCTCTAGCTAGAACATCGGTCGGTGTACTGCGGAACGGAAGGCGATTGGGGCAACCACCGTTCTACACGCCATGTCTATGGAGTAATGGCGATTACTCCACCGACAAGAGCGCAGCTCTTAAATAAAGAGAGAGAAGCACTTATCAAACAAACTAAATGGCTGGTACAACAATAATATTAAGATAACCTAAAAGCAATATCGGTTTTCTCACGACAAAAATAATATTGTATTAAAATTCACCTCGGCATTTAGCGACGAAGCAACCCGATAGGAAGGATAAACAACTCAAAATTGAGAAAAAATGGCTTACACCGCTATGTCGTTAGCCAGCCCCATCGATCAAACCTTGAAAATACAAAAGATGCGATACTACAATGCGTCACTCGATTTTCCCCTTTGGAGTACTATATTACTGGCTATTATTTATTTCTGCTTTTTATTCAATATACACTTGGGTGTCATTGTGTTTTTTTTTTAAATCAACATAATCATAAATAATAATATACATTCTACAAACGTCTGTTCGGCGATCTGAGTGGTACAAATAATACTCTTCGCTTTGTTACCTATTGTAGTTTTGCCGCATACGGGATTAACTACTTAGTCGGTCAAACGTGGAACGTTGAAGGCTCACACCTGGTTCAAAATTCAAGACAACAGATCTGATTGGGCCCAGTTGGGCGAAAACCTCTGTTCAGAGCGTCCGCGTCGTCTGAAAGGATTATATTTCAAAGAATTAATCGACTCGAGTGGGCCGATGGCATGGAATAAAGAAATTGTGTAATCACTATTTTCTTCATATAGTTTCATTAAATTCAATCATATACCTACCTGAAAATCTATTTTTTACAACAATTCAATAAAAATTTACATAGATATGGTATACCATGGAACTATAGTTCCAAATTGCACGAACAGATGGCGCAGCGCGATATAAAGTTATCTTGGAAAATGTATTTTCTGTCGGCTTCTGTCTGGCATTTCGGTACCATCAATCATCGGTGGTATGAAACGAGGCCACCGTGCTTCCTTTGGTATACACGTTTTGAAATATTATATTTGGATAGGGTCGTAGGTGAGTAGGGTAACAAACAGCCGACCGAGGCTTTAGCGTTTAAATTTAAATAATTATATATCTCTTCTAAATATATAACAGGAGAAACTGACTGACTGACATATCAACGCACAGCCTAAACAGCTAAACGTAGGCACTTGAAATTTGGAAGGGACGTAGCTTAGGTACCGTAGAGGTGCACTAAGAAAGGAATTCCCGGAATTCCCATAGGAACGGGAATTAGCGGGAAAATCCTTTTGTATGAAAAATCTAAACCGCTTAAGTTAGACGCTTGAAATTTGGCATGCAGGTACCTTAGTAAACTTAAAGCTTAGTTGCAACAGGATATTGCAAAATTCCCACGGAAACGGGAGTTAGCGGGAAAAAACATTTGTATGAAAAAATCTAAACTGCATAAATTAGATGCTTGAAATTTGACATGCACTCCCCCACAGACAAAGATCTCTCTTTTATAACACGCCACGCGGACGAAGTCTCGGGCAAAAGCTAGTTAGAATACAAGAAGATATTCTGATATGAATCCAAAATAGACTTCGGAGAACGCGTGACTGTCATCGTAGAGGCACATGTTTGAATCAAGACTCGGGCTTTCATCATCAATTTAAGAGCCACGCTCTTGTCGGTTCAACATCTTCCATGCTACTACTCGGGCTTTATACTACTGAATTCGACTATGGGTTTAAATTCATGTTTGAATCATAGTTAATAGATATGACATGGTTTCCAGGATTTGTGCCCGATTAATTGCATTTTCCCATCTGTACCGTCGTTATACTAGCGTCATCTATCCGAAACATTGAGTACTAATATTTCTTGGAAAGTAACTGCCGACTTTTTACCGGATAGATGATTTTTTTAACGGAAAGTTCAGTCGAATTGTATGATAGGGATTCAATTTTGCTTGGCTGACAAATACTTAAACCCACGTACATCCCTGGTTTATTTTTTATTTGAAAGGTGGTATAAGTGTTATAAGTTTTAGTGCAGTAACGGAGTAAGAAAGGCGATCCGTGCTTCGGAAGGCACGTTGAGCCGTTGGCCCCGGTTACTACTTCCAGTCGTTACATGAGCCATGTTAGGGGCATTTGGCGGCTCAATAGTAACCCTGACACCAGGGTTGGCGGGATTGGTAATGCACCTTACAACCCACACGATAGAAGTAACAAAGAAGCATGTGTTGGTTCATAAATATTTCCGTTGCTATACGTATTTTGGGATCAAGCACCATTACAACTTTAAACACGCTCGGCCTGTCTGACGCCTTCTGTTTTCCAGAAATGGGGCTCTATTATAATTTCGCCCTCCGGAAGTGGCAGTAAAAGTATTAATGGGTTAAAGAGAACCTTCTTTAATACTAAGAACGGTCGTAATATTAATTGACTTTCATGGTTCACCATATTGTTTAAGCCTTCTACGTATGTTTGAGTATATTAAATGAACATCCTATGTTAATAGCTCGTGCGGCTGAGTTTGCGTCCTTATTGTAAGTACCTATAACAACCTAATACCCAACGGCTTAACGTGCCTTCCGAAGCAGGGATCATCTTACTATTTGTACAAGGTGGACCGACGATCTGGTAAAGGTCGCGGGAAGCCGCTGGATGCGGGCAGCGCAGGACCGATCGTCGTGGAGATCCTTGGGGGAGGCCTATGCCCAGCAGTGGGCGTCGTACCGCTGATGATGATGACCTATTACAAGCATGCGTTGCTTAAAAAACTCATAAACTTTTTAGATTCCACGTAAAGTTTGGACATCATAGTTCCAAAAGTTCCAAAATTGAAAAGTAGCCTGAAATACACTTCAAAATAGCGGTTAGCTAAGAAAATATGTTTACAATTTGAAACTCCCTTCTGACCAGCAGTTTGGGAAGCTTTGTCATCATGAACGTTTACAACCAAACTCGCAGGTCTTTTTCTATCGTGTGGGTTGTGACGTGAATTACCAACCTCATCAACCCTGGTGTCAGGGTTGTGGGCATCTAGATGTGGTCGATGCTCTGCTTGATGGTAGGTATGGGGAATAACACAGCTGGACAGTGTTGACTGCACCTTTTATTAATTTTTATATTATAAAGTTTTAACACACGATACACGTTAGTTAGATTCGAGATTCAGAAGGCAAGTATTGCCATACTTAAAAATATGGAATATAATTTTGTTGGGGATGCCAACAAGGGTTATTATTGAGCCGCCAAAGGCCCCTTAGTTTGGTTAGGATATTACAGGCTGATCACCTGATTGTCCAAAAAGTAAGATGATTTATTGATGTAAGTAGTAAGCGGGACCAACGGCTTAACGTGCTTTCCGAAGCACGGATCATCTTACTTTTTGTACAATTAGGTGATCAGCCTGTAATGTCCTAACCAAACTAGGAATCACAAAGTGACTTTTGTGAATTGTCCCCACTGGGATTCGAACCCGGGACCGGAGGCCGTTGCCACATGTCCCGCTCGTTAATTCACAGGTCAAAGCTAGTAACATGTACTTTTTATCCTAGCTGCTGGCTAGATGGCGCTGAACTTTGTAGATTACTGCAAGGAACGGAACGTTATATTATTTGTGATTTTCGTTTTGATAGCATAAAACGAAACGTATTTTTCACATCGATTATGTTTTGACAAAAAAAGTAATTAAAAAATAACGAAGAAAGAAAACGTAATTTCATCAGAAAGTCCCAAAAAAAAGAAAATAAGAAAAAAAATCTTTGTCCAGTTTATTTATTTCTTAAATAAAATGAAGGTTTTTTTTTTGGCATTTTGGCAATGGCCCAGTAACGTAGTTGGTTAAGCGCCATCTAACGAGTTCTTGAGAACTAACATAAACTGCCTATATACGTCACACTGCTGGGCACAGGCCTCCCCTCAGTCAACCGGAGGGGGAAGGGGGGGGGGGGTGGTTCTTGAGAACTATTATGTTTTAATTCGAAAAAATAAAATCTCCTTTTGTGGTATTATTGCTTTTGGTAAAAATATATCCTGCGTGGATCACCAAGTCTCTGGCGCATCCGTCACTTAGTGCAGCTTGGATATGCCACGTAGGAACATCTTGTCACTTTATTTTTATTATATTGAATGCTATTGTAATTTATTTAATAATTTTATTTGTAATTTAATAATCTGTTATGTTTTAAATTCGTATACCGAAAGGTGCGACATAGTGCGACATATATTATATTGTAACAACTCTTTTACCTATGTTGACGAATAAATGAATTTGAATTTAACGATTTTATTATTGAATTGTGGTGCTCTGTAAGTCGCCCTAGTGTTTCTGCTTTAAGCACAATCACAACAGGAAGTCATGTGAATATATCTAACATACTAATTGTGGAAATGTGTCATTATTATCTATCAAAATTCCAGTTAAAACTGCCTGCGAATATGCGCGTAAATGTTTACTGTTTGAATGGCTTCCTTAATGGACACCGAGTAAAAATATTGTTGACTATTGACAAAACACACAGGTCGTGAGTGACATCGTAACGAATACTGACTGGGATGATTCAGACCATGATTCTGAGTTAATATCAATTGGAATTTTCCGTTGCAAAAAATGATTGTTTTTTTTTTTTAATTTTTATCAGTTCTATACTTAAAACACATAATAACGGGTTCTTACCGCGTTTAAATGGGGATATGAGACTCCCGATATTTCGACACTGTTGCAAGTGCCATGATCACGGGATGACTGATGAGATTGGAGTGGAGGAGTGGTGGTATCCCGTGATCATGGCACTTGCAACAGTGTCGAAATATCGGGAGTATCATATCCCCATTTAAACGCGGTAAGAACCCGTTATTATGTGTTTTAATTATGATAATAACCGCGTAAACTTAAAACAATGTAGTTCTATACTTTTGCGATGGAAAATTCCACTTGGTATTAACTCAGAATAATGAGCTGAATCATCCCCCTTAGTATTTGTTACGATGTTACACACCCAGGCACTTCCACCCATTATGATTCTGATCACAATAAAGAGAAGCAATATAGGTAGCAACATAATTCTATACGCAATGTGGTCAAAATAGCAAACAACAATCACATTTATATATTATTATGCTTTTGTCATAACATTCAATCAATCAATCAATCAATCAATAATACATTGTATTTTGGAATAATTATATACCCGGGAAATGACAAAATAGATACCTAATTATCATGACATGTTAAAGTTGTACAACGCCATCTATATTATTTATGGGGAAAGTACCCTCGAGAGTCTCACATTGAAACTTGTTGTGTGACAACTCATGGTTCTGTTTTAAGTTTTACACGTGTACCTTACACGGGTAAAACTTTATAATCGGAATAAGATTAAATTCAAATTCAAAAATATCTTTATTCAATAGGTAACATAGTTACACATTGAATCGTCAATTTTACATAACGAACGTCTCATCCGCCTAAAACTACTGCCTTTAGAAATGAAAAGATTACCGGATAAATTAAGTCATCATTAAACTCCCATCATTATTTATTGATGAAGATTAGAAATTATATCCATTTCCATTTGTAGTCTTACTAGCGACACCTCTCGGCCTTGCCTGGGTAAGTTTTTGACCTTGTGGTGAAGAAATGCATGACAATAATATCAATATAATAACGGCCTTTGTGCTCCAGTGGTTGAGCATTGGGCTCACGATCCGGAGGTCCCAAGTTCGAATCCCGATGGGGACATATCACAAAAATCACTTTGTGAGCCCCAGTTTGGTTAGGATATTGCAGGCTGTAAAAGTAAAAGGACCCGTGCTTCGGAAAGCACGTTAAGCTGTTGGTCCTGGTTTCAAAAGAGGAAGAAGAGGTGTGGGTACTTAGTTTATGTTATGATGGATATACCTCCCATAACCTCAATTGGGAGCCGTAGTAGCCCAGTTCGTAGAACGCTTGATTCTCAATTTGAGATCAAAGGTTCAAATCCCAGCCTATGCTCAGGCCTTTGCCTAAACCAATGATTATCGAATTTGTTTTCGAATGCATGTTTGGATCACAAACGATTATCACATGCTCAGTAAGGAAAACCTAAATTCGCGAGAATTGCATTTCGGAGGTATGTGACTTATCCTCGTAAAGCCGAGATTTCCAGACACAATAGTAAAACAATGGAGTTTGGATTTTAAAAGGACTGTCAGCGTTACGACTTTAACCTATATTGGGGTGGTTTTCCCTTCGCGGGTTGGAAGGTCAGACAGGCAGTCGCTTCTGTAAAAAAACCGGACCTGTCAAATTTTCAGGTTAGGTAAGCGGACCCCGTGATAAAAGGGATGTCGCTAGAGAGAAGATGACCTCAATTGGGATACAGTCGTGAGCTTATGTGTTACACTTTTTTTTAAATTATTTTATCTATCTATCTATACAGGGTGTTAGTGACATCGTAACGAATACTCAGAGGGATGATTCAGACCATGATTCTGAATTAATAACAAGTGGAATTTTGCGTCGCAAAATTCATGTTATTTTTTTAGTTTTTTTAAATTATTTTCAATTCTATATACTTTTGCGATGGAAAATTCCACTTGATATTAACTCAGAATAATCAGCTGAATCATCCCTCTCAGTATTCGTTACGATGTCACTTACACCCCATACAAGTACATACAGTAGCCATACAAGTAGGTATGGGTGTTAGTGACACTGTAACGAATACTGAAGAGGATGATTCAGACCATGATTCTGAGTCGATATCAAGTGGAATTTCCTGTCGGAGAAGTCATGAAAATTTTAGAGCTTATTTAAATTATTTTCCGTTCCATACTTTTGCGACGGAAAATTCCACTTGATATCAACTCAGAATTATGGCCTGAATCATCTCTCAAAGTTTTCGTTACGATGTCACTAACACCCTGTATATTTTTATCGATATTTCAAATGACCTATGATATGAAAATGGTGTTGAAAAGCTACACCATTTTCAGGTCAATTTATTTAATTGTACAGCTATTATAATCATCATTATATTAATTAAAATAAGTATCAAATTACTTGTATTCATATTACCCGGACCAAAATGACGAATTGATTGGTACGTTGTTCATTAAAACCGGATATACTTATGTAATTTAGGCTCTGCAGTGGTATATACATAGACAAGCTAAAACTATAACCCTTTTTTGTTGGCGTTGCCGTTGTTGGGTAAAAACCACAAGGTCACTTATTCATTTTTTTATTATTACATACCATACACATACACACACACCACACACACACACACACACACACTTACCATATAGGCACGTGCCCAAGATGGAAATAGACTTATAAATACAGGGTATTAGAGACATCGTAACGAATACTAAGGGGGATGATTCAGACCATAATCCTGAGTTAATATCAAGTGGAATTTTTTGACACATACTTCATGCATGTATTGTTTCTTTTGTTTTTTTCAATTCGCAATGCAATGCAATGGTTTTGCAATGAAAGTCCACTTGATATTAACTCAGAATAATGACCTGAATCATCGACACCGTAACGAATACTGAGGGGGATGAGTCAGACCATGATTCTGAGTTGATAGCAAGTGGAGTGTTCCGTAGGAAAATTCATGAAAACTTTAGTGGTTTTTAAATCCACTTAAAAATCCCACTTGATATCAAATCAGATTCATATTTCAAAGTTTTTCTTACGATGACACTAATACTTTGTATATATTTAAATTATTTGAAATATTTACAGTAAGTACTAAACTTATTAAATATCCTTCATTATCATTATAGAGGTACAATGTCAATATAATAAAATAATATAAGTATATCTTTATTATCATCATTCAGAATTTATTGAGATCAGTAGTCCTAACATATACGTACAGAGGAGACATGTCCTTCTGATTGATGAAAGTACAGCCGCCTACGAATATTCAAAGCCGGAAGTAAGAAGCCATTGCTTTCCGTCAACTAGGAAACTTGATTAACGACAATCACTTCAAATTAACGAACTTCAAAAACCGGTTTGAACTGCTTTGGAGCAGTTATAATGAGGTTTATCAGCTCAATATGGTTATACTAAGTGGCCCTCCGTCTGTACTCGACACCGTATCAAAATTCAATTAATAAAACAAACTCAGATTTTCTTACCTATAAATTAATTCTATTAAAGTTTCCAATCTAAACGCCAGATTTGTGAATTATTATTCTGAGTCCGACGGCCATTATTGAAATTTCAGGTTGGCATCAACGTCCCTTGTAATTTCTGTAAATTCGCCACGAGCTATGAGGGTTTGGTACTGATCATAGACAAGAAGCGATTCATACATACATACATGCATAAACTCACGCCTATTTCCCACCGGGGTAAGCAGAGATTATGGAATTCCATTTGTTTCGACCTTGACATATTTCTCTTGCTTCCCCCACATTCGTCGAACGTTTAATACACGCACGCCGGTTCAGAGTAGATCTTCTAAATCTTTTCTAAGGACATCTCCAATTTGATAGTAATAATCTACCTAGATTATTACTATCAAATAATACCCCAAGACACCTGTCTTGGGGTATTATGACGTTACTCATTGATCTGTATATAGAGACAAGTGCTTACGCTGGATTTCATACTAAACTGTAGATCAACCTCATCAACCCTGGAGTCAGGGTTATTATTGAGCCACCAAAGGCCAATAACGTGACTCAAGTAACGACTAAATACTTACATCAGTAAGTAGTAACCGGGATCAAAGACTTAACGTGCCTTCCGAAACACGGATCATGTTACTTCTGGACAAGCAGGTGATCGGCCTGTAAAGTCCCAACCAAACTAGGGATCACAAAGTGGTTTGTCCCCACCGGGATTCCAACCCGAAACCTCCGGATCGTGAGCAGAACGCTCAACTACTGGACCACGGACGCCGTTGATGACCACCACACGATAGAAGAAGTTACATAACTGTAGATGCTATCACGAAGCAAGTTGGTTTTACCATTTTGGCGCTGATTGTCATGAGACGTGAGCGGCCATGGAACTAATGTTAAAGACAGAACAAGCCTTGTTTTAAGTTTACGCGGTTATTATCATAATTAAAGCACATAATAACGGGTTCTTACCGCGATTAAATGGGGATATGAGACTCCCGATATTTCGACACTGTTGCAAGTGCCATGATCACGGGATGACGTGATCATGGTACTTGCAACAGTGTCGAAATATCGGGAGTCTCATATCCCCATTTAAACGCGGTAAAAACCCGTTATTATGTGCTTTAATTCAGAACAAGCCTGTCTTTGGATTCGAATGTAATTTTTAGTACGCGAGGCACTTTGAATGGGCACATAAAACGACTTCAATTTCATATAGAATGTTTAGTTTAGCGTTCTTGGAAGTCAGTGTTGTTACTGCATTTTTGACATAACCAAGAGAAAAGCTATTCTTAGGATATTCTTAGGATATTACTATTATGTATGATGTATTTTATTTATTTCAATACCTGTATGTGTGTGTATAGTCTATTATTTATTATTATAGTTTTCTTTAGATTATGGTTAGGTATATTTTTAGTATATATGGATTATATTAAATTGAGTATTTATTAATATATGTACGTATAGTATAGAGTATTTATTATATTAACTTTAGTTTTACTTTTAGGTATTTATTTATTTATTTTTTTGTTGCACCATCCCGCATCCAAGTTGTAAATGTTTGTTTCCTTTTGTTGGTTGCCTGGAAGAAATTGCTCTAGAGCAATAAGGCCGCCCAAATTGTACTGTATTCATGTGTTATGTCTGATTGTTGAAATTCTAGTTCTGTGCAATAAAGTATATTTGATTTGATTTGATTTGAAAAGCTAATGTCAGGTTTTTAAACTGAACCTCTTTCACTGGGATAAATTTCGAAATAAAACTTGGTGTCTCCTCCAACAGCATTCAATACTTAGACGGACAAATGGAAAGCCCCGACTGTCTAGCGATGGCGTCTTATATTTAAGACCACATTTTCTCCGGTTTCCTCTCAACCTTTATCTCACTCGTAACAAAACTTCTAGTAATAATTACTCCACTCTTCTCTTTCTGACGCATTGTTCCGTCTCCCTCTGAAAGTCGTAACCTGCGTCACATCCATCAACGTTTTAGATGCACAAGATACCCCGAAATTAGGCAACTGTTATAACTAACTTAGGCCCTTCGGATAAGTTCCCTTTGAGAGGAAGTTTGTTACAAGTTTAGCCGTTTTCCTTTTCGACGCGATGGAAGGGGGGATGCCTGACGTGTAAGAGCGCCAACTGACAACGTACTTTCAAGGTTATGTAAATTCATCTTGGGCTTAATCTACACTTGTTTTTCCTGACGTGCCTTGTTGCAGATTCGACGAAAACATGATGATGAGAGCTCTCAGCGCTCCCAATTCCTCGCTTGCGTTGGGGCTTATGCATCCAATGGAACCCTCTACTACTACTAGATATTAACTTTTTTGGTATCGACCATATGGCATTAGAGAAGCTCGCTCAAGATGTGTGGAGAAAGAGTGTGCTTGATAGGCGTCAAGCTCATGACAACATTTGGCTCCAGACTCTGAAGAGTATGAAACGACAACAAGCAGATAACACTTCGACTTCGACTGTCGAATACTTCTGCTGCAGAGTGTGCGGTAGATTTTGCCACTCCAGAATTGGCTTGCACAGCCATTCAAAATATGCATGACTCTGCGGCAATGATAGTCATGAATCGTCTGAAGTAGTTAATGCCATGCCCCGCCAGCTTGGTCAACAATTTATTGTTTTGCAGATTTCCACAAGGACAGAAATATATTTAGGGAAAAACAATATAGACATGTCTTTACATACCAGATGTAAAGCAATATAGAAGGGTCTTAAGTTTTCTTTTATTTTCTCAACAAACATATTCAAAAGGCTTCCACAAATATCATCTCTTTCAATTAAAAAAGTAAAGATAGAAATGAAGTTTGGAAGCTTCCAATAAATTTTGAAAGCGTATTCGGCAAGTACTTACTAAGTTCCAGTTAAGTTACAGTTTACTTAGACGGAAACCTATCTTTGCTGAATTCCCGCCACGGGTTTAATGCTACGGAAGAGCCATTAAAAGTTTTCAAAAATAAAAATGGCATCATCCGAACGATTTACTCAAAAAGACGGAACTTTGACACGTTCTATAAAATCTTTAAAGCCTGTTACACAACTTGCTTGTAATGAAATGATTTTTGCTTTTATATCACTCACCCGTGCTAAGAGAAACTTATAAAGATTTCAGAGATTGAAGAGAGAATATTTTTGAGATTTGATTTCGCATGGACAGGAGGAGGACCCGGTGGTGTAATGGTTAACACGCTCGTCCCGGCTTGACAAGGGCTGTGGGTTCAACTGCCGTTCGAAACAGAATTTTCGACTTAATTTTCTTTTTGCTTGTAGAACAAAATATAAATATGCATGACTCTGCGAAAATAATAGTCATGAATCATCATCATCATCATCATCAATTTAAGAGCCACGCTCTTGTCGGGTGCAGCATTTTCCATGCTACTTTTTTTAGGGAAAAATAGGGCAGTGGTTTCATCATCATCAGAATATAAATATTTTTTTAAGATATAAGTGTAGGTATAGGTACACAGTAGGAGTGAACATAATAATTAAACCTTATTTCTAAAAAGTGACGTAAGCTCAGCAATATGTTTTTTGAGGGAGTGCCACAACGCTGATTTTCAGTTGTGCCCCAAAAATACTAAAAAAATAAAAAATATAATTACCTAGTAACTTATTTAGAACTTATCTGACCGATAGTAATAGGTAGGAGTTATCATATTAGACACTTGTTAAGTCTTCGACTATGTATGAAAACTTTGATGAGATTGGACGAAGCGAAAGTGGTGTGTCTGGATCGTAGTAGGTAACTGAAATTTCGTGGTTACTGCTTACCCCATCGGGAAGTAAGTGTAATTTTATGTATGTTTAAAAATATTACAGGATTGTTTATAAGAATTATGTTAGGGCAAAGCACTGTATATATTAGGGCACAGTGAGTAAGTAAACTATTAATTAATATTATTATTTATTTTTCTATTTCTCTTTTGTTTTGTGTAAGGAAAACGAATTTCGAGCGCTGACAATACTGATGGCACCGACTGGAGGTCACGTGGTCTACCATAAAACGTCACTTTCAATTCTACTTCAGCTTTGGCGCTAAACGGAAGATATTTGTTATATTTACGTGTACTTGGTAAAAATATAACTTTATTGCGTTGAATCAGTGTTTTTCTGGGCTGTCTCCTTCAGCTCAGAAGCGGGATAAAGGACTTGTACCCACGTAAGTTGTTATTAATTGACTCTAATTCGTATTTTGGTGCTGTGTTGTGAAAACCGTTACGTGATATTTTTTGGTTTGAAATGGGCCGACATAAGAAGAATAAACGTAAACATAATGACGACGATGGTGACCGCGAATCTCGTTTGCGACGTAAATTATTAAAACATATTGAAACTCGACGATTAACGGAACGTTTGTTGGAATTAGAAAAAGAAGTTTTTCGTAATCGTAATTCAATTGTGAGCGAAGCTAAAGATGCATCTGCGGGCTATAACGATACGGATAATAGTGTACTTTCCGGTACTTTTACTCCGCCACTACCGCCATCAGTTACGGAAAATATTCAAACCAAAGGTGACGTCATAACGACTATGCCGTCGGTTGACATTTCAGTCCCCGCCAATAATGTGTCGTCTAATATATGCAATTCAAACCTGGACTTGGATGTAAATAACTATCGGCTGGTATCGGACTCTGCCGCGCACGGTTCAAACGTGTCTAGTTGCGCCACGGGAGGTATCGCCGGAGTAAACCGGAGTAAACTGACGATGATGCGTGATCTTGTTAATATTGTACGTCGTCCTGAACAAGATTATTTACAATTTTATTATGACAAGCTAGCTTTGGGTAACGCTTGTGGTATACCTGAGTCCCTGGTTACGGAAGCGATCATTGGAACTATCGGTGACAAACTCGTTGAAGTCGGTGCGATTTCTGCAGGCTGTCGTGACCCATCCAACCTTTTGCGGTACTTATCGTCACTGAGGCATCCCACGCTTGTTAACACATACCATAATAAAAATAGCGGTGGTTTTGATAATTCAAAAATTAAATGCAATATATGTAAACGTCGTGGTCACTTTGCAGCAAAGTGTACACAAAAGGTTCAAGCGAAACAAGATAAATCGGCATTGGTCTGCACTTTTTGCAATAAACGTGGTCATGATGAAAATGATTGTTATACCAAAAACAAAATATGTTCCTACTGTAGTAAAACCGGGCATATTAAAGATGAATGCTTCAAGCTTAAACAACGTAATGCAAAAAATGACAAGGCTCAAACTGTCCGCGTAATTAAAGATGCTTCAGGTAGTTCTAAATATTACATGGACATAAAAATTAATGACTTACCCACATATGCATTTGTTGACTTTGGCAGTTCATGTATAACAATAACGCATTCTATTGCTCAACAATTACATTTGAACATCCAACCCTGTGAATCTGGTAATGTTATTTGCGGCTTTGGTGGTTCGAAGATAACTCCGATCGGCGAGACATTGATAAAGGTTTGTGTTGACGAAGCTTCATGTGAAGCTAAGGCTTACATAGTTCCAGATGATGCTCAAGATATTGGAGTTATCGTCGGACAACCATTTACCGAATACCCGAACGTATATGTTATTAAAACACCTACCTCGTTAAAAATATATAACGATAACTATTTGGATGTCCTACCTACGGTATGTGAAGACATTGAACGCGTAAAGTTTATTACCGATGAAGATGATCCAATTATTTTGCAACCTGGGGTAAATAAAATCGTACTCTCGTGTGCCGAACCCGTATCTGGGCCCGTTTTAATACATGCCGCGGAATATGGAACACCTAGAGCTGAATGTGTTATTCCGCAATGTGAAACTGATGTTATGGACGGGAAGGCTACAGTACATGTGATTAACATCAGTAACAGTACGTTTACTTTGCCAAGTAGTCAGTGTGTCGCACGAGCGACAATTATAGACGGAAATAATGAGTATAAAATTGGTGACAATTTGGAACCTGATGTTGTATCTGATTTAAAAGCGATATTGCGAGAATATTCTGATTGTTTCTCTGGGGATGATAGTAAGATAGGCAAGTGTTCAGTTAAAATGCACATTGAGCTAACGGACAAAAAACCTATTTATTATCGTCCGTATAGGATGTCGGTTACCGATCGCGAGAAGGTTCGTAATATTGTAAATGATTTGATAGATAAAGGCATTGTAGAGCAATCAAATTCTCCATATGCGAGCCCAGTATTACTTGTGCCGAAGAAATCAGGCGAGGCACGCATGTGCGTAGACTACCGTGCGGTGAATAAGGTCACTAAAAAAGAACGGTATCCATTGCCGTTAATCCAAGACCAATTGGACAGGTTATCTAAACAACGTGTGTTTTCTTGCCTTGATATTAAATCTGCGTATCATTGCATCCAAATAGATGACGAAAGCAAACAATTTACCGCTTTTATAACCCCCGATGGTCATTTTCAATACACGCGCATGAGTTTCGGTCTCGTGAATGCACCGTCGGTGTTCCAACGTGCAATGGATGACATATTAGGTCCGCTAAGATTCAAGTTTGCTACTGCATACCTAGATGATGTACTCGTTTATGCTGAGAATCACTCTGATGCGTTAGAACGCCTCAGGACGGTTCTGGAACGGATAAGGGACGCAAATATGACTTTACGGCTAGACAAGTGTTCTTTTCTAGTTCCTCGTATTGAGTACTTGGGTCACGAAGTTTGTAATGGTGAAGTCAGGCCATCCAAGTACAAACTTGATGCTGTGCGTGATTTTAAAGTACCCCAGAATGTTCATCAGGCGCAACAATTCATGGGCCTGGCAAATTATTTTAGAAAATATGTGCCTGGTTTTGCGTCCATTGCCCGTCCCATAACAACTCTTACAAAAAAGGATCAACCCTGGATTTGGGGTCCGGAGCAGTCGCAAGCGTTTGAGCGTATAAAGTCAATTTTGATTGCACAACCTGTTTTAGCATTGTTTAACCCTGATTATGATACACAAATTCACACGGATGCGTCTAAAATGGGTTTAGGCGGAATTTTGATGCAAAAACAGCCTGACGGTGCGTGGAAACCCGTCGCGTACGCAAGTCGTCAGACTACACCGGCCGAGCAGAAATACCACAGCTTCGAACTCGAGACGTTAGCCGTGGTTATGAGCTTAGAGAAATTCAAGGTTTATGTCTCGGGATTGAAGTTTGTCATAGTGACTGACTGCAGCGCCTTGCGTTGGACATGGTCAAAACGCGACTTGTCTCCACGTATCGCCCGCTGGTGGTTAGATGTACAACATTTTGATTTTGAAGTAGAGTATCGTGCTGGTAGATCTATGGCTCACGTGGACGCATTGAGTCGTAATCCCGCGAACACAGTAATGCGTTTCACAGAAAAAGATTTAATAGAAAGCATACAACAGGATGACGACTCAATTCGTTCCACCATGGTTCAATTAAAAGATGAAATCAGTAAAGGCAATTTGACCGGGCTAGACAAAGATTACTGTATCGAGAATAACATTCTATTTCGCAAAATAAAAAAAGATAAAAAGGTTGTGGTGCCACGAATATGTCGTTGGTCTCTGGTACAAAGTTTCCATGATAATAACAGTCACGTTAATTTTAATAAGACTTACGAAGCAGTGAAAGCCAAATATTGGTTTAGTGGTATGCGACGATTTATACAAAAGTATGTGCAAGGCTGTATTTCATGCCAATACGCCAAAAAACCAACGGGACGCAAAGTAGGTCTATTACATCCCATCGAAAAGGTGGCAGTACCCTTCCACACGTTGCACGTAGACCACCTTGGTCCGTTTTGTAAAGGTTCTACTGGCAAAATGCATATACTGGCTATAATCGATGCATTTACGAGGTTTATTTGGTTAGAGGCTGTGCGTGATGTGAGTTGCAAGTTTGTGCTGCAGACTTTTGACAATTTGATAAAAACTTTTGGTGTACCAAGCCGCATTATCAGCGATCGTGGCAAAGCTTTTAATTGCAAGGATTTTAAAGATTATTGTGTGCAACGCCAAATTAAACACGTGATGACCGCTGTTGCAAGCCCTCGCGCGAACGGGCAGGTAGAACGGTTCAACCGAACTATACTCGATGCTTTAGTAGCCTATGTTGGTGATGACCAAAACGATTGGGAAAAATATTTACCCAGAGTTCAATTGGGATTGAACTCAAATGTTAACAACACTACCGGCAAAACTCCATTGGAGTTACTTTTTGGTTTTCGACCGAGACTTGTGGGTGATATCGTTGCGCCCTCCAAATCAACAGACCTAGCAGAAATTAGAGAGGTTGCTTCTACACGTTCCTCTAAATTGTCCCAACAATCGAAACGAAGCTTTGACCAAAAGAGGCGTGATGAAGCCCCTTTTAAAATAGGGGATATGGTTCTTGCAGAAAGAAAAATTATCCGCAAGGGTTTACGAAGTGGTAAATTGATGCCCCGTTTTGATGGACCATTTACCATCATTAAGGTACTGCCTCATGATCGGTATGTTATTAAAAGTGACAAAGGTCGAAGCCGATCCTATGAGAACGTCCTAGCCAGGGACAAGTTAAAACCTTTCAGAGTTGACCGGAACACTCCTTCTGATTCCGATTAAGAATGGAATCTTGTTGAGGATGATTATTAGTGTACCTACTCTTGTATTTTTTGTCATAAGGATATTATTTGTTCATTAAATCATTTCTTATTATGATCGATCTTTACATACTTGAGCGCTAAGCCTTAAGAGGCATGATCGTAATCTGTTTTGATGGATTGGAGCTGGTGGAAGAACCTTTAGAGGTTCTCAAGCACCGCTCATTGTAAACGGTCAATTTGATGCATGCAAACCTTAAGAGGTTGGAGTGATATGTCGCGACATTGTTCTAACAGATGTGTACCTTTCGTGGGAGACCATCTTGGTTGGCTTTAAGAGGCCGCTTGTATGATATGGCATTAAGAAGCCATTGATTGTTCAGCTTTAAGAAGCTGACTGTACGCTGTGGCATTAAGAAGTCATTGACGAGTCTGGTTGTACATTACCTAGTTATTATGACATTAAGAAGTCATTCTAGTTGTCTTTCAGAGGACTTGGAGTGATAGCATTAAGAAGCTTGATATCGTTTTATGGATCATTAAGAAGATTCATTTCTTTTTCTGACGTAAACCTTAAGAGGTTGTGACGTCACCAATAGTACTACTACATCGACGGCTCCGCGAGGCGCGCAGCAGCACCAGGACGGCCGACTGTAAGGAAAACGAATTTCGAGCGCTGGCAATACTGATGGCACCGACTGGAGGTCACGTGGTCTACCATAAAACGTCACTTTCAATTCTACTTCAGCTTTGGCGCTAAACGGAAGATATTTGTTATATTTACGTGTACTTGGTAAAAATATAACTTTATTGCGTTGAATCAGTGTTTTTCTGGGCTGTCTCCTTCATTTGTAAGTACCTATTTTGTTTTTTCCTGTTTGTGCAATAAAGTATTTGTTATGTTATATTATGTTAAACTGGAAGAGTAGCAAAGGTAATAAACCGGGTGAGAGCCCTTACGCTGCCCATTTGTCCGGCCAAGTTGTTAACGTCATTTGCGGCAAATCTACAATAAGTGACGTCGAAAACAAAGATAATAAGCAAAATGGTCGATGAAATGGCCCTATCTTTTGCTGATGGAAAAATAAATAGATTAGACTAGCTTTTGCCCGCGACTTCGTCCGCTTGGCGTGTTATAAAAGAGAGATATTTGTCTGTGGGGGAGTGCATGTCAAATTTCAAGCATCTAATTTATGCAGTTTAGATTTTTTCATACAAATGTTTTTCCCGCTAACTCCCGTTCCCGTGGGAATTTTGCAATATCCTTGCATAAGCTTTAAGCTTATCCTTGGATAAGCTTTAAGTTTACCAAGGTACCTGCATGCCAAATTTCAAGCGTCTAACTTAAGCGGTTTAGATTTTTCATACAAAAGGATTTTCCCGCTAATTCCCGTTCCTATGGGAATTCCGGGAATTCCTTTCTTAGTGCATCTCTACGGTACCTAATCTACGTCCCTTCCAAATTTCAAGTGCCTACGTTTAGCCGTTTAGGCTGTGCGTTGATATGTCAGTCAGTCAGTTTCTCCTTTTATATATTTAGATTCTATATCTTCGTTGCGGAGTTTGTTGGATCGCTGCCCAGTGGCTGCTATCACGAAGTTTAAGGTCAAACTTGTGATTTATTATTTATTTTATCAACACGCTCGATTTATTCTCTCCCCGAATGATGATTTTGCTCAAGAGAAATACTAAGTTTGATAATAGCAAGGGTTTCTTATTCTGTAATATTATACAAGCGGCGATGAAAACAGGGTATATTCAACAGTAAAGTTTACTCATAATATTATTGTAATATATTAATCTTGCTTCCTTTGAAATGTAGTGTTGGAGGAGGATAGATAGAATAAGTTGGACAGAAAGGGTTACTAATGAGGAAGTGTTAGACTGAGTACCTACGGGAAAAGAGGCAAATATTGAGAGTTATTGAGGACAAAAGAGACATGATGATTGGACACTTAATACACAACGAATTTATTAAAAACGTCGTAGAAGGGAAGATAGAAGGAAATACAGGAAGGGAAAGACCAAGAAGAGCTTACATTGAACAGATTAAAGAGAAGGCGAACGTCGTGTCTTAAAAGGAGTAAAGGAATTAGTCTTTGACAGACAAGAATGGAGGTAGGACGTGGCTCTTAAATTAGTGATGACGTATAAGAGATTCGTCCATTAATCGAGAATGCTACCGACTCTTAAATTAGTGATGGTGCTTTATTTACTAAGAGTAGGTATTATAAAAAAAAAACAAATATAATGCGTTCTGATTCCTATCAGCCGCAGTATGCCTGATAACTCGACTCAGATAATGATGTATCATTAGAGGTAATCTAAGTAAGCACCTGTACATAATTACCATGTACGTACAAAAAGACTTCCGACTCAGAAAAGTGATGTCGCAACAGTCCCGCGGACTCATTAGCTCAATAAAGCCAAAGGTAAGAATAGAATATAAAACATAATCATTAGTAATTTACACTTCTCATCAAAAAAATCGAAACACTGCTAATTTATGTTTCGTCTGATTGTCCGAAAGTAAAATGATCCGTGCTTAGGAAGGCACGTTAAGCCGTTGGTCACAGTTACTACTTACTGATGTAAGTAAGTAGTCGTTACGTGAGCCTTTGGCGGCTCAATAGTAACACCAGGGTTGATGAGGTTGGTAATCCACCGATAATAGAAGATGTATGTCGCCAACTTACGGAATTTCTGACTGGATATTTGGAAAAAGACCAAAGATTCTGGGTCTATCAGGCACCACCACCACCACCACTGGTGACCACTGGTGACCACTGGTGACCACTGGTGTTCGAAGACCTATGCTAACCCGCTACGTTAACTACTATGAACAAAAATGGCGGGTGTCCACAGAAAGAAATAAATAAATTAAAAACGCTATTCTCTCTCACGCTATTTTCACAATTTAATCAATTGATTGTAGTGTAAAAGGTTCGTAGAAAATCCAAATGAAAATGATTTTACACGTTGACACGTTGGAAGTGTTTTTGCGCGTGACTATCGATATAAAACTTCAAATTATTATAACTTATAGGCATAATGTGTTCTGGCTTGGTAGTAATCATGGTTTCACACGCAAACCTACTCTCAGAGGTCTATCTGACATTATACATATACGTATATAGATGAAAAGGTCAAGGTTGTATCGTTTCTAAGGCAGGCGAGGCTACGAGGTCATTGGACAGTTGTTTTCTTTTTTATTACTGGTGTTCAAAGTAGAAACAGACTGAAACTGAGACTAAAAATTCTAAGTCAGTCTAGAAGAGATTCGAGTAGTGGTGTTAATAATAATACATGTTATTATAAAAAATCCTATGTTGAGAGTGCATACAGATGAAATGATTATCGAACGCCCTCCGTGGTTCAGTGGTTGAGCGTTGGGCTCACGATCCGGAGGCCCCGGGTTCGAATTCCGGTGGGGACATATCACAAAAATCACTTTGTGATCCCTAGTTTGGTTAGGACATTACAGGCTGATTACTTTATTGTCCGAGAGTAAGACGATCCGTGCTTCGGAAGGCACGTTCATCCGGTGGTCCCGGCTACTACTTACTGATGTAAGTATGTAGTCGTCACATGAGCCATTTCAGGGGCCTTTGGTGGCTCAGCAATAATCCTGACACCAGGGTTGATGAAGTTGGTAATCCACCTTACAACCCACACGACAGAAGAAGATTATCGAAAGCAAAAACATTACGTGCTGATTTTTATTAATTAAAAAGCTGACAAAGACATTTAAATAACAATGGAACGTAATAAAATTGATACATATAAATAAAAAAAAAACTTAATAAAGGCGTCGTTAACACCCTATTTATACGTGGCATAGGCTTCCCGTGTTTAGAAGCACGGAATCATCTTACTTTACCTCTTTTTTTCTATTACTTAGTGATGTTATTTATAATACGATATAGGCCCATTGCCTTTTCCTGCTTATTTAAGTATAATTATCATTTATTTACAATTTATAATCGTGCAATATAGTTTATTTATCTAAACTTTCTATTTATATTACCCTCGCTTCAGTACTTCTCTTCTATCGTGTGGGTTGTGGAGTGGACTACCAACTTCATCAACTCTGGTGTCAGGGTTGTTATTGCCGCCAATGGCATTACATGGCTCATGGCTTTAGAACTGTAAATAATTGATTCAACGCGTATGTAATTATAGCGATATATAAATCTGAATTCGCTCGCTGAATAAATCGTAATTATTTTAAAGTTAGTTTTGGGTCCGTTTACAAATTATCATATTCATACGATGGGATACGGTGGGTAGAACACGTTCAGCTGCTTGTCTTCCCGGGCATGTCGTAAAAACCGACAGAGGGATTGCGTCCTCTAACATGATGGACTAATGTTATGGGCGATAGGCTGATCCCTTATCACCATAAGGTTCATCATATCCATCTTAGGACTTCGTATCAACAGTGGCTGCAAGTTGTCTTTGATTACTTGTGGCTCTGCCCACCCCATTTGGGATTACGGGCGTGAGTTTATGTATGTATGTATGTATGATACGGTGGGTGGGCGCGGGTCCTAAAACAACATGGGTATGCTGAATCGCTCCTGACAAAACGCACCGATCTTATTGGTCGGGTAATTAAACCTCTCTCTCCGTAATAATCATATAATAAACATAATCTCTGCTAAAGTGCTAGTAAAGGTAAACCGGCAGCTGCTTTTGCTGGTATAAATAAATTTATAAGATCACGCACAATTTCAATTAATACGACCCTAACACACCATTTTCGCGCCCAGTAGGGCCGATTAATTCGTTCAAATATTTTTCCTCTCAGACGACGTCCTGAGCCGAGGTTCGCGCCCAACTGGGCACCCTCAGGCCTGTTGTCTTAAATTTTGTACCAGGTCAGAGCGGGTGAATAAACAATAAGTCACGTCAAAAAGAAACATACAATCGCTTTTAATGTTTGAACGAACACCGTATAGTATACACGCCAATCTCGAATATGGAACTTCTCAATAGATATAAAATTTTATTCGCCTGTGATGTTGGCAATGGCAAAGCAACCAGTTCGCGTTTGGATAATATTTTGATGCTCGATAGTGTTGTGCTTAGTATTGTTTGGTAAGTTGTACTTGTAGGTGGGTTAGTTGTACTTGTAGGTGGGTAAGTTGTACTTGTAGTTTACACCCGCATTATTTTAATTTTTAGATATTTCCTCTCTTTATGCCATGTACCTAGTCAAGTTTCTAGTTTAACTTTGTTTTTATTATGCTGCAATAATAGTACCTATATTTGTATTTGTTTATGTTATAAGTACGTTTTATGCAAGGATATTGGTACGGACAAATTACATGTTAAACACAATAATTCAGTTTGAGGTCGCAGGTTCGAATCCAGCACAGGCCTACCAATGATTGTCGAATTTGTTTTCGAATTCATGTTTGGATCAAAAATGATTATCACGTGCTCAGCGGTGAAGGAAACATTGTGAGCAAAGCCAGACTTCTCTTACTTCTCTTACTATCGCGGTATAGGGTTGATGGAGTTGGTAATCCTCCTCACAACCCACACGATAGAAGAAGAAGATCGCTCAATCAACCTTCACCCAGGTTTATGTTCGCTATAATCTGGGAACTATAGATGGGGATTGTAGAGCACATAAACTTAAATCCAATCCAGTCTACAATATGAATTTAAAATTCAATATTATGATTTGTACCGAATATTGAAACGACAATCGACATCGCTTCTCTAGGGGATGCATATAAGGAGCTAAGAGGATTCTAGCAAGCAAGCCAGATTTCCTATTCCAATATATTAAAATTGCTGCAATACTGTAGTCAACATTGCAATATCGGATTAGGGCATTGACCTGAACTGAAATATTTATATTATTTTTGCTATTTCTTTTATTGAAAATATTTTCTATATTTGTTGGACATTTTAGAAATGTAACTAGCTATTTTCTCGCTTTTTTATCCGCGTTGAAATTGGACGTGCGTGATAGGTACTTTCTTTTTAGTTTTTATTTTAAAAGTATACGTATACTTTTTAGGGCGAGATGTTTCTGTACTACGATTTTTGTTTTTAAAACTTTTCAAATATATAATATACTTATTTCAGACGACGCCCTGAGCCGAAGTTCACGCCCAAGTGGGCACCCTCAGGCGCGTTGATTTAACTTTTGTAGCGGGTGAGAGCCGTCAGCTTTTGTCCGGCCAAGTAGTTGTGACCTACAGTCACATGAAAACAGTTACATCCATCTTAGGAGTTTAATAAATGTAGCTAAATAACAATAACAACAGACTATTTAACATAAACAGCTTATATACGTCCCACTGCTAGGCACAGGCCTCCTCTCAATCAACCGGAGGGGGTATGGAGCATATTCCACCACGCTGCTCCACTGCGGGTTGGTGAAGTACAACAACAGACTATTATTACTCTAATGGCGGGCGGAAGGAAAGATAGAAATCACTTTTGCCTAAAAAAGTAGCATGGATAATGCGTGTGATGAGCGTGGCTCTTAAATTATATAAAACACTAGCTTTTGCCCGCGACATCGTTCGCGTGGCGTGTTATAAAAGAGAGATCTTAGTGTGTGAGGGAGTGCATATCAAATTTCAAGCATCTAACTTATGCAGTTTAGATTTTTTCATACAAAGGTTTCTTCCCGCTAACTCCCGTTTCCGTGAGAATTTTTGAAATATACTGTTGCAACTAAGCTTTAAGTTAACTAAGATACCTCCATGCCAAATTTCAAGCGTCTAACTTAAGGGGTTTAGATTATATTAAACATGATAAAATAACACAATGTAATCAATGCAGGGCGCAACGTGATAAAATTATCGATCGAATCAATAAATTTTGTCGAATACGGTAAACTTCTATTTTCCCCTAACATGCGTGCCACGTGATTTTGTTCGTATTTTCAAGAACGACATGACTTATTTGGGTTCTCATTATTAGCACCAATCAACAAAACGATATAATGGTATCGTCAGAATCGATTAAATGACCGTGACATAATTTTATCACGTCGCGCATGTTAGCCCTATTGAAAATATTCGTGAAAAATTCTGGAATATCATCTTTTTTTTTTGACGTGACTTATTGTAGATTTGCCGCAGATGGCATTAACTACTTGGCCGGACAAATGGGGAGCGCTGAAGGCTCTCATCCGGGATATCATCATCATCTCCCTAGCATTTTCCCGTTATTCACAGGGTCCGCTTACCTAACCTGAAGATTTCGCAGGAACGGTTTTTTACACAAGCGACTGCCTGTTTGACCTTTCAACCCGCGAAGGGAACACCAGCCCAATACAGGGTAGGTCACATACCTCCGAAAATACATGATGATGTTTTCCTTCACCGCTGAGCAAGTGATAATCATTTTTGATCCAAACTTGAATTCGAAAACAAATTCGACGATCATTGGTTTAGGTCTGTACTGGATTCGAACCTGTGACCTCAAAGTGAGAGGCAAGCGTTCTACCAACTGGGTTACAACGGATTCGTATTCCGCTTGGGAAAAAATATAGAATATATTTCACAGTAACAATAAAAGGAGGATGAAATAAAACCTGGCGGTCTTTTTAAGCTCTAAATACGCAAATAATGGCACAAAACTGAAAGGGCTTTCGACTTAAGGATGAATAAAATATTGTTCATTACCAGAGACAGTGGCAAAGACTGCTACAATGTAAAACAGAAGGAAATATTCTCATCTTAAATTAAAAGGCTCTTTTGGGTAAATTATTTCGGAGTAGATAAATAATAAGTGTTTTATTGAATTGAATTTTGCTTTTATGTTGGACTGGGAGCGTAATATATAAAAAAAAATCGCCTCCAAACCCTGTTATATAAAAACTAATACAAAATATTATATTTTTGTGAAATTTTGTAGAAGTGTTGCTGGGTGGAACTTGCATCTTCAGAATTCAGATTCCAACCATAGAGCAACACGGACCTCCAGTGGACTGGAATGAGGGATATTTTCCTTCCGGACTCTTGGTCACACCAGGACGATTACGTTCTAGCGTGTCAATTAAAATAATTAAACGAAGAAATATCTTTAGGCCATTTCATTGAAATGTTGAGATAATATCCACAAGCCTTTTTGTTTCATGTCATGTTTCTGTTAAATAAAGTATTATTTCGTAAATAAAATCAATATTAATTTATACGCCGATAAACACAGCACCACTTATAATGACAAGTCAAGATAAAAGGTGTTGTATTGTTAGCGGTGTGACAAACAAGAAAAAAAATCCTGCTAGTCATACTGGTGTGACCACGAGTCCGGAGGGGATATTTTTCCACTCTTGTTATTCGACAGATTGTGAAGTTGGTTTATTTTTTTTAACAGAGCAACCCCTCTCGTCATCATCCGCATCAGGATTAACACAAGAACTTACACGTGATATTAAAGTCGCACTTCGCATAAACCTTTACCGGTTTTTCTTGTTTAGAACGGCGTCTTATTATTAAGAATTGAATTGTGTTTCAGTCTTACAAAGTGATTTCGACAATGCCCACATCGAGAATCGAACCCGGACCTCCACGACGTGAGCCTTACGCTCTAACCACTAGACCACGGAGGCTATTGATTAAGGGGAGGCCTGTGCCCAGTAGTGGGACGTATATAGGCTGTTTATGTATGTAAGTATGAATTGTTTTTCAGATATTGGCCCCGATTCCTGCAGACACCGCCTAATTTTATTTTAAGTTATATCCGTCATTTTCATATCCGTCGAAAAGGAAAGGGACGGATGATTCACAGCTCTTAATTTTAGGAAGAATGAGTAAATTAATGTGTCGGGTTATTGACTGACGTAAAATTTTTAGACGGTTGGTTTAGATTTGTGCTTAAAATTGACGTGTGTTCCATAAATTTTATGCTTGTCGATTACCCGTCCCTTTCCTTTTCGGCGGATAAGAAAATGACAGATTTAACTTAAAATAAAATTAGATGGTATTTACAGGAATTAGCACCATTGAATAAATAAACTAAAAAAAGTGACTGGAAGTTGTATTCTGTTTTGCGGCTCTGCCTTTTGCTTTGAGAACTGTCTAACTAAAATTAAATTAATTTGCAGTCTGCAGGTCTACTTGACAGTTGTGACAATAAAATATGAAATATGTCGGATATGTCACTTTATCACTTAATGATAATTATTCAATAACCTTATTATATTAAGATCATTTTAAAAAATATTTTATTTTTACAAAATAAAAATGCGATTTTTTTATGTGTGTATACTCGAAACACGAGCGGCCATGATTGAGCTTCGTGTGACGTCACATTTCACAAAATAAACAGAAACTATCTGACAGGTTTGAAGTTATACTGTTTGACAGTTTCTTTGCTTATTGAAATGTGACGTCACTGGGCAAAATGTCACGTGACCAACCGAATTTTGAATTTAATGAAGAAAAATAGGTTTTTTTTCTATTGGATAAAGCTATTTCGACAAAATGAAATATTTTAGGAGGCATAAAATAAGCGTCGATCAAAATTCAAAGAAAAAAAGGAATCTTAAAGAAAACTATCGAAACCATAAGAGTGATATTAAAGAATGTACTTACGCGTTTTACGCGCTATAGTAAACAACTACTTACTATGAATGAGAGGTCAATGACCAGTGTCACTGAGATTGTTAAAACTATTATTTTGTTGTAATATTTTAAACATAATATTAAGTACCAATATTGAATAATAATCGTGAAAACACATATGGCGTACATCACCTTAACCCCATGTGGGAAATTTATAACAACAGGAAAATTGCGAAGCAAGCGTAAATATTGATGATTCATCAGTCGAGTATCCTCATCTGGTCAGAAATAACGTGTAAACCCAACAGTGAAGTGTCAAAACACGTACTCGTAAACATATTAGTTACTTTAAGATTAAAATCAGTATTAAAAGTGCCTATAAAATGTGGATCAAATATACCTTTACGGTGTTTGTGACAACCATTGTGTTTGCGTACGAAGAATTCCAAGATATTAGGATCGAAGATGAATTTTACGGCGCTAGAACCAAGTATGACAACATATTTAAGAGTAAAGATGGTAAGTTATACTCTGTGCTCTCTTATATCTTATTTACGTATGGTAAAAAAGAACTCGAAAATCAATAATATAATAAAAAAACGATTTATGTATCTGCAGGTTTAATAACAGTTAAAGAAACATCACCCAGAACTTTATCTCTGGTGTGTTTTGGACCCCTTAAATTTGAAAACGTTATAAAACCTTTTAAGACCATGGTGTCTTTTAAGCAAGTGGCAATAAGAGAGTGTGATATCCCGCCAACACCGATTGTACAATTATTACAAAAACTAAACATTAATGTTACTGCCATCGAAATGTTTATATTGACTGCATCACACATACTACCGTTACCGCCTGGAAACTATACAGAAGGTTTAAACATCCGAACTATATGGGTCCACGAAGAATATACAGACCCTCCTAAAAAGTACCTAAAAGATAATATTGACTTTCTGAAGCCGCTAACAAACTTGACTACACTCATCATATGGGGCCCTGAAGTGCCCCCAATACCAAAAACGACCCGATTAAAAGTCATATCTTTGCAAAAGAACGCGGTGTTAAAGAGTTGGGGAAATTGTGAAGACCTCCGAGAAATTAGCATATACGACTCAGAACCAGGGAGCGTACCAAATGATTGGCCAAAAAATTGTGGAAGGCTAACATCAATACGACTGAAAGCGGCTGCTTATGGGACAGTACAAGCTCTGGAAACTAGTGGCATTGACTCTGGATGTGCAAATCTTCGATCTGTGTCCATGATATATTGCAATTTGGACATTTTGCCGAGCAAAATACTCGAAACTGCTACAAAATTAGATCGCTTAATTTTATCTGGCAACCATTTAGCTGACAACTCATTGTAACTACAATCTTTATTTTATTTTCATAACCTAATTTACTTCAAGACTATAAATAAACATTTTATTAAAAGAGTTATTATATTTTAGGTTACATTTCCCTCGTCTAGAAAATTTAACAGTATTGGATTTATCAAAGAACCAGTTAACCGGTTGGATTTTATTTGATTTAGTACAACAAGTACCTTCACTGCGTCATTTAAATTTAGATGGCAATAATTTTTTAAATCTATTTTGCAACTATGAAACGAGAATCAGTTCCTTTGCGTGTAAGTATTACTTTTAATTTATACCAAGATTTTTACTGCTAGTATATTTTTGCAGCTATGCGTTTATTTTTTCAGCATATCTTCCGAAACTTGAAGAGCTGTCATTAAATAAAATGGCCATCCATCCGGACTGCTTCGAAAGGGCTCATTTTACGAATCTGCAGAAATTGAATTTATTTTCCTCAGAAGAAATTAAACAAATGACGGTAAATATCCGAACGAAATTCAAAATTCCGTATTGTAAAATATAAAATAAAAATGTAGTTTTGTTTCGAACTTTAGTTTGTAGATACATTATGTCCTTGGACTCGACGAATAGAATATACATTAAGTAGTATTGGGTTTTCCTATTTGCAAATCACTCTCATATTTATGGAACGTAAACTTTAAGCATTGTTATAAAATGTACCTTTGTGATTTTTCAGATAAAAAAATTGCCAAAAACCAACGCAACACATTTGGAAGTTGATTTACGTGGTCATCTAATAAAAACAGTATTATATGGAAACAGTCGCGAAACCTGGAGGGTAAAAATCTAATCTTTATTTATTCAAATGCTTTGTAACCGTGGTCCCAAAACAGTTATGCAAGCAAGACATAGTCTGCGCGCTGTTCCCCTTACTCCTTAGTGGCTGACGTCCATTTAAGACTAAAATGAGACCCAGAGTGGCTGAGGTCAGCTTATGATAGAAATTGATGCACGGCGGAAAGTTATCTTTCTGTACGTAAAATTTTTCTTTGTTTTCTATCACCGGGTCAGATTATGCAAAGCTCCCCATTTCGCCCGGCCGAATAATAAGAAGTTCTGATAAAATTATTGTCAGGTCTATAAAGTTAAAAAAATCAAAACAGTCCAAAATGTTCTTTTCAATTTTAGCCTAGCAAATATAACATTTAAAATGTTAAAATCATGTTAATATTGTTTTTTTTTCAGAATAGAATATTCAATTATGAAATAGACAATGGCATCAGAAAAACCAAAATTACGTTATTAATGAGTAAAATAGACTGCGATTGTCAAAATTACTGGTTTGCTCTGGCTGTGCGTCAGAAGCGTGACTTAGTATCAGTACCCGGACTCAAATGTCAGAAATCTGGGAGAAATTTCACGGAAGAACCTATACAAAGCATGGACTGTAAGATTGATAAAGAAGAATTTTGTGTATATAAGACATTGAAAGTGCACAGTCAACCTTATATACCACTGTTCAATATAAGAAATGTGACGCTAGAGTGTCACAACTACAAAGAAATAAAATTTGGGTACTACAAATATAGACAAACCGAGATTGTCAGGCTGAACATTACTGACAATGAAATTACTTCGCTGGAACATATCGGATTTCCGAAGACGCTTCAAGTAAGTTATAAAATGTTATATCAACGTTTGTGAATGTTACTATTTGATATTAATATCACTTGTATCTCCGCACTCCTGCAAGCCCCTCTTCATAAATTCCATCCATCTCTTCTAATGTCTACCCCTTTCCCCGAATCTTTGCACTTGTTTGTTCAAGTACAATAAACGCCTTCTAAAATTTCAATGCAATAATCAAATCTTATCCCTCTAAATCACTGAATTCGATTTTATGAGTTTTGATTATGCTCATGTTTGGATCATAAATAGTAATAGTAATAATAGATGGCATCTGTGGTCCAGTGGTTGAGCGTTGGACTCACGATCCGGAGGCCCCGGGTTCGAATCCCGGTGTGGAGATATTACAAAAATAACTTTGTGATCCCTAGTTTGGTTAGGACATTACAGGCTGATCACCTGATTGTTCAAAAGTAAGATGATCCGTGCTTCGGAAGGCACGTTAAGCCGTTGGTCCCAGTTACTCTTTACTGACGTAAGTAATCGTTACATAAGCGTTGTCAGGAGCATTTGGCGGGTCAATCGTACGTAACCATGATTGATGAGGCTGGTTTTCCACCTCACAACCCACACGATAAGAAGAAGACGCAGTTTCTAGGATATGTGTGTATAGTTTGCGAGGCGTATACACTATACTGTATACATCTACCAACACAGACGTGATCTTATGTTCATATGTGATCATATACAATAAAAAAGGGTCGTGAAGAGATCCACAATTGCAAATTTGTCAGACAATAAGTAAATAATGTATTTTATCCCGATTCTTCAACATGTTTTGTTTCTCTCAACGCCTCATCCATGTCATAACAATTTACAAAATATATCATCTAAATAATCTTGATCAATTTCTATGTTCCAGTGGGTAGATCTGCGAAGAAACAGTTTGTCACGTTTGAATTCAAATGAAACGAACAAACTTTTTGCTCATCCTCATACAAGAATTTGGTTGAGTCGAAATCTGTTCGTCTGTGACTGCGACAATAAGCCAATGCTCGATGCGTTTCATGAGCATCATCATCAGGTAAATAAACTTTTAGTTCTTTTCAAGTCCTGTAGCCCTTGTTGAAGTAATCATAATATTTTCAGTTTGATATGTTTCAGTTTAGGTCGTTTCGATTGCTTGAAAATAAATGTATATTTTTAGATTTTAAAAACAGAAAAAAAAGGTTTACTTTATAAATGTACTTATATACCCAATACAAGGGTATTGGTGGTGGCGGAAAGAGCCACATTGCTTAAGTAGATCAGATAACTTCCAGGCACATTTTGGTAATGGATGGAACCCTAGGATGAATAATAGTAAAAGGATAAGAAGTGCCCATGTCGCTTGTGAATCGTGTAGGAGCGGACATAGTTGCTTGTCGAATTCTAAGACATGCCATGTTAAAAGCTTGTTTTTTATATGATACTACATTGAAAGCATTTAATTTACAGATAGTGGATTTCAATGAGCTGATATGTATAGAGAGCGGAATTCCACTAAGCTCGGTAACGTCGTACGAAGTATGCCAAGACCAACTGCGCATCGCGCTGTCTGTTGGTGGATCGCTAGGAGCACTAACATTGGTAACGCTACTGCTGCTTTGGCGATATCGACTGCCACTGAAGATATACCTTTACTCCCGTGGCATGTGTTTGTTCTGCATTCGAGAAGAGGAAATCGATTCAGACAAGCCGTTCGACGCGTTCCTTTCCTTCGCGCAAGGGGATATTGACTACGTCACACAGAAGTTACTGCCGAAGTTGGAGCATGAACCCAACGTATATAATTTGTGCGTGCACTACAGGGACTGGGTTGTTGGGGACTGGATCCCGGCACAGATCATGCGTTCAGTGAGCCTCTCCAAGCGCACGATCATTCTACTGTCGCGCAACTTCGTCGCGTCGATGTGGGCGTCTTTAGAATTTAGATATGCATTAGCTAGTGCAACAAAGGAGGGTCGCACGAGGTTGATAGTGATTGTCCTAGACGATGTGCTCTCTGAACCTTTGGAGGGTGAACTGCATACATACGTCACATATAACACCTACTTGAGCTGTGACGATCCTTTCTTCTGGGATAAGTTGCGCTATGCGATGCCGCATCGCAAGCATTCATCTAAATACCAAGTGACCACAGGAGTAGGTCACGAAAATATTAAAATGAAATCTTAGAAATTTATTTTCCATTGCCATATTTTTGGTGCAATTAAAATATTTGTATGCTGATTGTTTATATGACTTCTATGAAGTACTAATTGCGTAATTTAGTTCTATATATAGAGATATAGATTTTGAGTATAACATTAGATATAATTTCAAGACTGTTGTATTATTCGTAAAAGATGAATGAGGCTTATACATATATACTGAATAACCTAGTTAAAGTGGTGGCAATAGTTGTATCTACCAAGTAGTTCTTTCACAATTTGCAAAAAATGGTATAAAATAAGAAGCTTCTACCTGACAAAGTTGACACTGAATGTTTGATAACATTTATTTTGGCATTTTCTGTTTTTTGAATTTGGCGTATATAGCTACCTCGCAATTTTAAATTATATGTACTTTTGTATACTCTTTTTAAAAATATCATACATGATAGCGCGACAGCGAAATATTGAAAATCTAAATATTATGTTAACTGTAAACAACACGTGCGGCTAGCAAACAAACAACACCTGCACTTGTTTACGACACACGTGCAAGGTACGGTAGTGGGGACAACCCTTATAAGAAGGCGAGCCGCACGAGTTGTACCATTCTTGTGTCGAACTCCGTACAGAGAACATCCAATAAAAGTAATCCGTGACAGTGAGCCATTGTTTAACTGGCGCTATGCGTCCTCCACAAAGGTTACTGTTACCTTGGGATCAGAGTATAATATTCGTACTCTAACATCAGAAGTAGAGGATCGTCCTGCTGCCCACTCATTATATTGAAAAAGACGGCCACAAAGGATGAAACTAAGTTTCAAATACTCATATTATCTTGATAAGATAATAATCGTGGATCAGGTGTTTAATTAATTAAAACTAAGGCTAAACTTGGAATTGGACCTGAATATAAAAATTGGACCTGGACTTGAGCCGTGGCATATTCATCACAATGTCTATGTACTGTCAGGATCGAGGATAATGGTGCCTACCTGCATTTGAATACTGTTGTTACGGTGAGTCGTTTTCATACTGGAACTTTATTGTTATTGACTTCATTGCTGGGTGTATTTTAATTTTTAATAATGAGGAAATTGATTTCAAATTAACTTGGAAAGTACTATTTCTCTTTATTTTAAAACAAAATTGACGAGACATATTCCCGCAATACGTGTCAATCATAACATAATTCAAACCGCGTTTTCAAATAGGTTTTCATCATCGTCAAATCTTGGTATTTTGGTCTAAAAATGATTTGAATTGGTGCAGACACGCTAACGCTGCGTGGTTTAAGCTGTATTTTCTCACTCCAAGCAATAAAGAAATGAACTTTCGTTAAATTACAACGTGATTTGTAATCTACCGTCATTAATAAAATAATCTTTATAAACCGATTGAAAGAGTCATGTGAATGTGATAATACACCTAGTTATTTTGTTTCATGTGACCACTGCTACATGACGACGAGTGAATGACAAACGGCGAAGGCGTTACAGCATGGCACAGTCTGAGAGTGGCAGCCGTGCCGCGTGTGTGCCGTGTGGTGGTGACTTCGTGGCAGCGTATTGTATACTAAGCTGGCGCTTGATTGCCGATAGCCGCCATTTCTTTTAATAGATTATCAGAATGACCGAACAATCTTCAGAAAGCAAGAAACGTTTCAATTCCAAATGTGCTAAAGTAGAATTATTTCATCCAGGAGACTTTGTGCTTTGTAAAGATACCCAATGGTCTAATAACAAGCTAGGTCCTAAATATTTAGGGTCATATCAAATTGTAAAAATTATTGGCAATAATCGATACGAAATACAAAGTCTTCGTCCTGGACAAAAAAATACTACAATAGCTCATGAACATCTCAGATTAATACCAAACCCGAATTTAGAATGATCCGTGATAGCAGTTTACAATAAATAAAAAAAATGGTTGTAAAGGTCACTTGTCAAAACAAGCCACAAAATAGCCTCTGAGTTCATCGAATATTTCTGAGACTGGAACTGCTGCTAATCCAAGCTACTAAAGCCTCTGAGTTTGGCAAACGTCCCTTTCATCATGATGTTGTTGAAACAAGCTATATTTTCGGCCGCTGAGTTTGACAACTGAACCTTGAGCCAGAACAAGCTTATAAAAATTTAAGCCTCTGAGTCTGGCGAAAAGTAAAATCACCAGAAGCAACAACCAACAAATATCAAAAACAAGCCACAAAATAGCCTCTGAGTTCATCGAATATTTCTGAGACTGGAACTGCTGCTAATCCAAGCAACTAAAGCCTCTGAGTTTGGCAAACGTCCCTTTCACCATGATGTTGTTGAAACAAGCTATATTTTTGGCCGCTGAGTTTGTCAACTCAACTTTCAACCAGAACAAGCTTATAAAATTTAAGCCTCTGAGTCTGGCGAAAAGTAAAAACTATTTGGTTGATTAACATCTTCACCCATTTTAATCCGATCTTTGAACAAATAACGGACTAGGAAACTATTATTTTTTTAATTTGTGAGATCGTATCGATGGAACGATATAGACTTACAACTGGGCGTAACAATGCAATTTAAAGAATGAAACGATTATTATTGAATTTGCCAATTGTAAGCTCGTGTCGATGCACCGATATAGACTTACAACAACTGACTTAACAGCACAAATACTTAGTTACAAATTGAATATGCTACTACAGTGAACTAAAAGATACCCTTGTTTCAGAATAAACGCAAGCTCAGAGCACGAGCTGCGTATCAGTATGGCCGTGATAGCGCGACAGCGAAATATTGAAAATCTAAATATTATGTTAACTGTAAACAACACGTGCGGCTAGCAAACAAACAACACCTGCACTTGTTTACGACACACGTGCAAGGTACGGTAGTGGGGACAACCCTTATAAGAAGGCGAGCCGCACGAGTTGTACCATTCTTGTGTCGAACTCCGTACAGAGAACATCCAATAAAAGTAATCCGTGACAGTGAGCCATTGTTTAACTGGCGCTATGCGTCCTCCACAAAGGTTACTGTTACCTTGGGATCAGAGTATAATATTCGTACTCTAACATACATAATAAATAGTATCTTCATTGGTTTACTGTCACCCTGTAATCCGTTTTATTTTATTTCGAAGAAAAATAACGAATCATTGTAGTATAATGTTAGCATCTGTCTTATTTTTCCTGTTTTATGTTCTTAAACCACCTGGGCTAACATGCACAACGTGACAATTTTTGTCATAGTCATTTTATCGATTTTGACAATATTACGTCGTTTTCTTGATTGGTGCTAACATGGCGAACCAAAAAGTCATGTCATTCTGTTAAAATACAACAACGTGAAAAATTACAGTATTACAGTCTTTTAGCTTGAGTTAGTGTGGATTTGACAAAGGACTCAATACGAAAAGTAAAAATGTTGCCAAATATAAACATTTTCTTTTTCCAAAAAGGTTGCTTTGGTCTCTCGACGTGATGTAAACAATTATCGTGACTGAGACCAGCTTGTCAAGGGCCTTTGGCGGCTCAATAGTAACTCTGACCAGGATTAATGGAGGGAAGAGAAGAAGACCTGTCTAATCACAATTCAGCGGGACTGTCCACCTTAATAGGAATGGTTCATGTTTGCGATTAAGTATTGCAACACCTTATCATGACAGAAGGAAGCCATAGTCCTGATCTCAAGTGCCATACTATAAATAAATGAGAGGTCATTGACCGGTGTAGGTGCCAGTAAAAATGTTAAAACTATTATTTTGTTTTGATATTGTAATATTGTATTAATGTTGTGTACTGTTTAGATAAGAATTGAGAGAATATTTCGCATACATTACCTTAAGACCGGTTGGAAGTTTATAATAACAGGAATATTAAAAAACAAGGTATTTACGTTGATGATTTATCAGTCGACTTTCCTCATCGCGTCAGACACAGACGTGTATATTGTACAGTTTGAGTGTTCAAAAACATTTGCTTCTTTAAGTTGCAAAATATTGTAAAGTGACACAAATGTGGATCAAATATACGTTTACAGTGTTTGTGACGTCCGTTGTGTTTGCGTACGAAGAATTCCAAGATATTAGGATCGAAGATGAATTTTACGGCGCTAGAACCAAGTATCGAAACATATTTAAGAGTAACGATGGTAAGTTATACTCTGTGCTCTCTTATATCTTATTTACGTATGGTTATAATACACGCGTATAACGCGTATATAAAATATAATATATTTATCTTCAGGTTTAATAAAAATTGAAGAAACGTCACCTAGAACTTTATCTCTATCGTGTTTTGGACCCCTTAAAATAGAAAATGTTATAAAACCTTTTAAGACCATGGTGTCTTTTAAGCAAGTGGCAATAAGAGAGTGTGCCATCCCGCCAACACCGATTGTACAATTATTACAAAAACTAAACATTAATGTTACTGCCATCGAAATGTTTATATTGACTGCAACAAACATACGACCTTTACCGCCTGGAAACTATACAGAAGGTTTAAACATCCGAACTATATGGGTCCACGAAGAATTTACAGACCCTCCTAAAAAGTACCTAAAAGATAATATTGACTTTCTGAAGCCGCTAACAAACTTGACTGCACTCATTATATGGGGCCCTGAAGTGCCCCCAATACCAAAAACGACCCGATTAAAAGTCATATCTTTGCAAAAGAACGCGGTGTTAAAGAGTTGGGGAAATTGTGAAGACCTCGGAGAAATTAGCATATACGACTCAGAACCAGGGAGCGTACCAAATGATTGGCCAAAAAATTGTGGAAGGCTAACATCAATACGACTGAAAGCGGCTGCTTATGGGACAGTACAAGCTCTGGAAACTAGTGGCATTGACTCTGGATGTGCAAATCTTCGATCTGTGTCCATGATATACTGCAATTTGGACATTTTGCCGAGAAAAATACTCGAAGCTGTTACAAAATTAGATCGCTTAATTTTATCTGGCAACCATTTAGCTGACAACTCATTGTAACTACAATCTTTATTTTATTTTCATAACCTAATTTACTTCAAGACTATAAATAAACATTTTATTAAAAGAGTTATTATATTTTAGGTTACATTTCCCTCGTCTAGAAAATTTAACAGTATTGGATTTATCAAAGAACCAGTTAACCGGTTGGATTTTATTTGATTTAGTACAACAAGTACCTTCACTGCGTCATTTAAATCTAGATGGCAATAAGTTTTTTAATCTATTTTGCAACTATGAAACGAAAATCAGTTCTTTTGCGTGTAAGTATTAAGAATTATTAGTAGCATTAAGTATTGACCAGTGCGTGTTGCCAGTGATGACCTACGGCAGTGAGACGTGGCCGCTTACTATGGGTCTCGTGAGGAGGCTCGTTGTCGCTCAGCTGGCAATGGAGAACTCGTTCAAATCAGAAATGAGGAGATCCGCAGGAGAACTAAAGTCACCGACATAGCTCGGAGAATTGCAAAGCTGAAGTGGCAGTGGGCAGGACACATAGCGAGGAGAACCGATGGCCGATGGGGCGGAAAGGTTCTAGAATGGCGACCACGTGTCGGACGACGCTCAGTGGGTAGGCCCGCTACAAGGTGGACCGACGATCTGGTGAAGCAGCGCAGGACCGATCGTCGTGGAGATCCTTGGGGGAGGCCTATGTCCAGCAGTGGGCGTCATACGGCTGATGATGATGATGATTAAGTATTATAATATAATTCTAGCAATTATTACACCTCTTGTTCCTCATTCATGTTTGCAGCTACGCCTTTTTTTCAGCATATCTTCCGAAACTTGAAGAGCTATCATTGAATAAAATGGCCATCCATCCGGACTGCTTCGAGAGGGCTCATTTTACGAATCTCCAGAAATTGAATTTATTTTCCACAGAAGAAATTAAAGAAATGACGGTAAATACTCAAAAGAGGGTTCAAAAGTGATTATTCTAACATTATAGCCTGTATCCTCGAAGGCGGTGTATAATATGGGGGTGTTTATTATTTACACCCATTACTCTCCATTTATGTTTAGTCCTAAATAAAAGCGTCCGATCCTATTGACATTTACAAGACGTAAATCTTAGAAACAACGTAATGACAATTATTATTAGAGAAATTCAAAATTCAACTCGTTTTTTAATCGAAAAACGGTGAATATTCCTAATTTTGTTTTGACCATAGACTCGACGAACAGAATATGCAATTTTAAAGGGTACTTACCTGTTCAATTTGCAATTTGCTTTTTTATTTATTTTGCCAGTCTCTAAGTATACATTATACTACTGTTGAACAGGGATGTTCTTAATGAACTGTAACTTCACTATAATAATATGTGAATGCATTAACATCTTCCTTACGTTTTTCAGTTGTCACAGGGTCCACTTACCTATCCTGAACATTTGTAAGGTCAGGTTTTCACAGAAGCGACTGCCTGTCTGACCTTTCAATCCGTGAAGAAAATTCAAAACTATCCTTACCATTACCCAGTTTTAATGTATAGTTAAACAAAACATAATTTATTAAAAATATCTTTTACATCTTTCAGATAGATAAATTACCCAAGACTAATGCAACACACTTGGAAGTGGATTTACGTGGTCATCTAATGAAAACAGTAAAATTTGAAGGCAATGAGAACACCTGGATTGTAAGTAACTAGCACAACTTATAATGAATACTTTGTTAATGTGTTACATTTTAACTGCATTTGACCCACATTCTGTTGCTTTAAGCTTGAGTTCGATTGAAGTCAGAGACGATTTAATATAAGTAGCTATAAGTTGCAATTTTGCAACTGGAGTCCGTCAGCAATGACGCTGTAAACATTAGAACGCGAATTTTATTTTTATAGCTAACATTAGAAGTATAATTAAATGTTATTAAAGCAATGCAATGCAACAAAAAACATTTTATTGCACAAAAGCAGATACAATAAATGAAAAAAACACAAGTAATGTTATTTTTTTCCAGAATAGAACACACAATTGGGACACAGACGATGGCGTTATTAAAACTAAACTTACGTTATTAATGAGTGAAATAGACTGTAATTGTGAAAACTACTGGTTTGCTCTGGCTGTACGTGAGCAGCATAACCTAGTATCAGTCCCGGGGCTCAAATGTCAAAAATCAAAACGAGATTTCACGCAAGAACCTATACAAACCATGGATTGTACGAAGCTTGAACACGATTCTTGTGTTATTGTACTTACAGAAGTGGAAAGTAAACCATACCTCGGTAGAAGAAATGCGACTGTAGATTGTCATAACTCCAACAAAATGCAATTTGGGTATCCAAGACCGTATAGATTTCGAACCAAAATTGTCAGTGTAAACCTTACTGACAATGAAATTACTTCACTGGAAAGTTTCGAATTCCCGAACACGATTCAAGTAAGATACATCATCATCTTTTTTGCTTTCGTTTTCTCAAATACTAAGTCAGCTTTATTAGTAGAATATTTTCATATGTATTTATTCAACATTATTCCGCCTCTGATTTTGCACTGTTGCATATCCCTCTTCACACGCTCTATATATATATAACTTCATACTCAGATCTTTCTTTTCACTTTCTCTTGAGTCTGTCTACGGGTTCAGGTAAAATACAATAATTTTAAATACTCAATGCTCATAATATATTCAATACTATAATTAATTTTACTATGTGGTCACTATTAATGTTGCTGTTGCAATACAGGGAAAATGCTCTAGGAGATCCCCAATAGCAATTTGTTTCCTCTATCTCTAATTAAATTTTCATGATTTTTTATTTATATCAACCCTTGATCCACATAACATCACTATCATCAACTATGTTTTCACTACTTTTATTAATCTGTTTTTATGTTTCAGTGGATAGATCTGCGAAGAAACAGTTTGTCTCGTTTGACTTCAAATGACACGAACAAACTTTTTGCTTATCCTCACACGCGAGTTTGGTTGAGTCGAAATCTGTTCGTCTGTGACTGCGACAACAGGCCAATGCTTGATGCACTTCATGAGCATCATCATCAGGTAAATATACTTTTACTTATTGTTCATCACTTAAAACTTTATTAGACAGATTCAGTTGGACATCCATTTTGGTTTTGGTTCGATTGACAGATTATCTCGAAAGGTATTCAATTTTTAATTAAGCTTTTCAAAAACATAAAGAGCACACGTGTCTGCGAGGGTTGAGCCACAAGTCTGTATAAGAATTGCAGGTACACTTGTCATTGGAATCTCAAAATGAATTATAGTAATTGCCTTACTAGTAAGCAACCTAGCGTCTATTCATCAAGTTGAACCACTAAATACGACGCCCATCATATAAAAAAATAAAAAGGTCGCACTACTCCATCAACCGAATGAATATCAATGTCCATTGTTCTTTTGACCCAATCCAACATACAAGCTACCCATCAAACTATGTGGCACTACATTGAAGACGTTTATGTTACAGATAGTGGATTTCAATGAGCTGATATGTATAGAGAGCGGAATTCCACTAAGCTCGGTAACGTCGTACGAAGTATGCCAAGACCAACTGCGCATCGCGCTGTCTGTTGGTGGATCGCTAGGAGCACTAACATTGGTAACGCTACTGCTGCTTTGGCGATATCGACTGCCACTGAAGATATACCTTTACTCCCGTGGCATGTGTTTGTTCTGCATTCGAGAAGAGGAAATCGATTCAGACAAACCGTTCGACGCGTTCCTTTCCTTCGCCCAAGGGGATATTGACTACGTCACACAGAAGCTACTGCCGAAGTTGGAGGGTGAACCCAACTTATATAACTTGTGCGTGCACTACAGAGACTGGGTTGTTGGGGACTGGATCCCGGCACAGATCATGCGTTCAGTGAGCCTCTCCAAGCGCACGATCATTCTGCTGTCGCGCAACTTCGTCGCGTCGATGTGGGCGTCTTTAGAGTTTAGATATGCGTTAGCTAGTGCAACAAAGGAGGGTCGCACGAGGTTGATAGTGATTGTCCTAGACGATGTGCTCTCTGAACCTTTAGAGGGTGAACTGCATACATACGTCACATTTAACACCTACTTGAGCTGTGACGATCCTTTCTTCTGGGATAAGTTGCGTTATGCGATGCCGCATCGCAAGCATTCACCTAAATACCAAGTGACCACAGGAGTTAGTCATGAAAATATCGAAATGTGAAGTTGTATTTTGATGTTCCTTGTATTCTAAGACTGCAAGATAATATGTAATATGAATGAATATGAATAGTTTTATATTGTTTCGAAATGAATTTTAACATTGGATATTTTTTTCAAGACTGCTAATATTAATTTAATATTTTTGAGAAATAAAGTTATTATATTTTTATTGTCGATTTTAGGGTGGCGTTTCATCGCAGCCAAAGTTTAGTAATTAGAAATATGAAATAGCACTTCTAATACATTTTACCGATTAATCCTATAGATGTCTGTATTATTTTCCCGAAAAGCCTGTCGCTTCCAATCGAATCAAAAAGATGGACGTACTTACGTTCTCACTCAATGCGAGTACCGGCGTACCGTTTCTCTTACCTGAAAAGGAAATAAAATGCCATTAGTACATTCAATCTGCTACAAGGAAAATGTTAGTCGTAAGAGATAAAGAACACTGAGTCGAGTTTCTTTTTGTCTAACATTAAGAATATTACTTCAATAAAATAAAAAATAAACAGTGTGTGTATAGGCTCTTTATGTTGTGTATGTACAATCAAAGGGCTTACATATCGCCAAGCGAACGCCTCTTCTTCATTAAAGATAAAAAAGAACATAACTTGAATAAAAAAAATAAAAATAGTACAATCAACCAAGTCGCCAAGGGACTAAAGAGTCTTCTTCAATAAAGATGAAAAAAAAAAAAAATATTACGATAAATCAAATAGCAATACGTTCCATTTATAAACATAGGGAAAATCATGGAATCCATCCGTATGTTCTTTGAAAATACTGCATGTTGTTAAAAAAATTAGCTCTGTAATATATTTACTACTCTACTAGTCACACAGACCATTGGAAACCTAGACTAACAGTGGTTATGGTCAAATGTTCAAATGTGGTTATGTCCTACGCTAACAGTGGTTTTGTTCAAAAAGAAGCGTTTAAGGTCTTGTGCCGAAGTTTTTCTTGCAGTTTTTTTTCCTCAGCTATACAGGTTGTAAGAAGCTGCAGTAATTTTAGGTGGATCAGACGTTCGTTACGTAAAAAAATTACAATTAAAAGTGTAACTATGTTACTTACTGAATAAATAAATTTTTGAATTTGAATTTGAGTTGTACTTATTAAATTAGATAAAAAATAAAAGTGTATATAAAATAATTATGTGTACTAAAACATGAAACTTACTTAGACCTTTAGGATTGGATTGGGGTGAGGTAAACCTAGCTCAGCCGCTGTTAGGGAGCGGAGAATTGCCGCTCTATACAGGGTATCTAAATTATTATTTATACACGGTGTTAGTGACATCGTAACGAATACCGAGGGGGATGTTTCAGACCATGATTCTGAGTTGATATCAAGTGGAATTTCCTGTCGGAAAATTTATGATAATTTTAGTGTTTTTTTTTTCAATTATTTTCAGTTCCATACTTTTGCGACAGAAAGTTCTACTTGATATCAACTCAGAATCATGGTCTGAATCATCCCCCTCAGTATTCGTTACGATGTCACTAACACCATGTATATCATACTTATATAACCAAACAAAAATAACGACACGCTTGAAAAATCATGGTGAATCTGCCATTTTCACCGTATTTCCCAGTATATTAATACATCAATGGTATAATCCACTCCTCAGAGAACGCCCTGACTTGAGATTCGCGCCCAACTGGGCACCGTTAGGCCTGTTGTCTTAAATTCTTCCGGCTAAGTAGTCAATGCCATTTGCGGAAAATCTACAATAACTCACGTAAAATAAAAACAAAAAACGTATTATCCATATACTTAATTACTTCGCATACTGCAAAAACTGATGTAAAGCAGGGCGTTTGACTTGCCTGACAGAGTTGTCACTGTGTGATTGATTGCAGGCTCTAAAGGAGGCTTTATATGTCCTTAGATATCTTTATCGCCAATGTTGGCGGTTTGAAAAGTTACGCTACATTTTAGCATGGGCTGTAAAGGCATAGCAAAAAAAGATCAGATGGCACAGTCTCTACTAAACGTTGTGCGCTCTGATGGACCGAGAAACAAAAAAAAAAGAATACGTTCATGCACACACATACACTAACCATTAAAAATTGTAGAGATTGTAATTTATTGCCACCTACAGAACACTGGCACTCAAATGACAAGTGTTAAATATACCTAGCCTAGTTTGGGAGGCCATTTTTGTTTCTTATGTACAGTATTTATTTTGTAGATCCTTTGCTGTACCTACTTTTTATTTCATTAATTTTTTTGATATTATTATTATCCAATCGAGCACGTTTAGACAGTCGACTAAAGTTGGTATTCACTATTGGAAGGACTCGCACTGCGTAACCAATTAAGAAAAAATAAGGTGTCAAAGTGAGCACGAACCTCAGCTCAAAATTATGGATTCTCCATATTATGCGACCATTTTACAACTTGCAATGTAATTTGCAATGTAAGGTAAAGCCTCTTTAGACCATCAGAGTAAGTATTTTCTAGGAAAGATGTTAGAAAGAAGGCGGAACCCCGTGAGCCTAAAGCGAAGAAGAGAATATGTCGACGTCGCGACCTGATGGGCTGTCATTATGACTAAAGGCCGCTCGGGCGATTAAATATACTAGATTTACTGTTTTCTTTTTACTATGGTTGAGGCGAATGTGCTCAGGGGCGATGTAGCGAAGACGGGCAGTTTATCAAGTCGCTTACCCGTCAACCCTTCTATTTTATACGTGTCTATCTAAACATACACGTATAATAAACGTTGAGTTGGTTGTAAAATATCGGCGTTCAATAAAATACGGGTAGCCAAGTCTATTTTATTTACTTGGTTCATTAAATAAATATTTTTCACTAAATTTCTGTTGACGATATATTTTGCAGGTACTAAGCTCTGGGTTCCTGAAGCATGCTGATGTGACAATTGAGCCAACATTTTTACGTTTTTGTTTATCACGTAACCTATAGCCTATAGCCATAAATTAGGGAATAACTACGTATAGAACGCACACTCACGTGAGCGGTGGTATCCCAGTTCGTAGAAGAATATGATATGATATGAAATTTGCCGCAAATTGTGTTATCGAAATAAAGTAAGCAAAATAATTATATTAATAGCGAAGGTGGTGTGTCATTCATACAATACATAGTAGTTAATATAATTGGCTAGTTTCCAGCTAGTCAAATCAATTACTTTTTATTAAACGTCAAAACTCGAAATTACTATGGAAGTTTCCAGCTAGTCAAATCAATTACTTTTTATTAAACGTCAAAACTCGAAATTACTATGGAATTTGTATGAAAAAGCACGCTGTGACGTCATGGGAAACCGTAATAAAATGTGGAATTTATTATTACTTTTTTCTTGTTTAAAATTCATAAATAAGTTAAATAGAAAAAAGAAAATGTTTTTCGTTAGTCTTAGATGTGTCTTTATTTAGTAATCAGAATTTATTTAATTATTTATTTATTTATTTTTAATTTCATTTCATAATTTATCTTGAACCTAGAACACACCCAATTCCATGGAGTCCTATGTAAGTAAAGTAGAATCTATTATCCTCGGAAAAGCTATTAGAACTAAAAACAGTAGGCCACCCTACTCAAGCTGAGGTAGTAAAATTCTGTGTTTTCGATTTTCAAAAAGGGTAAACAAAAGCGTGGGATCGGTTCGGTGTGCATAATCCTTTATAACACGCCCTTTAAAACTAGACACAAGTTGAAAACTTGAAATACATAAATTAAAAGTACTGTTTCAAATAACAATTAAGTGTTTTAGAAAATTAAAAGGAAACTTCATAGACTTTTATGATAGTTGTGTATTGAAAGTACTTATGTTTCTAGAACCTATTCGAAATTTAGTTTGATTGCTTACTAAGTATTATAGTTTTTTACTATTTTGCGGGTAGTCTGGTAAATAAATAATCACAATAAATTCACCATCCCCCTAGCATTATCCCGTTTTTCACAAGGTCCGCAGCGCTTACTTAACCCAAAGATTTGACAGGTCGGGTTCTTTACAGAGGCGACTGCCTGTCTGGCCTTCCAACCCGCGAAGGAAAAACCAGCACAATACAGATTAAGTCACATACCTAAGAAAATGCATTGAGAATGTGGGTTTTCTCACGATGTTTCTCTTCACCGCTGAGCACGTGATAAAAATTTATGATCTAACTTGCCCGCCGGTGTACTCTTAATATAATAAATAATAGCAATTTGTAATTGTTTGAAATTGCGCACTTACTTTTATAATAATATGCGCAAATGTCAATTACAATATTTATTTTTCCTTGAACTGTGGCGCTTTCATGTAGTCTTAATAGGCTTTTTTTAAAATATCCTGGGTCATACATTTTTGTGTGAGTAAAAGTAAGAAATATATTATGACAAAGGCCAGAAATCAACAATGGACTTAAACTAATCAAGGCCGGAACACAGTTGTAATCCATAAAATAGCAATTTACGACGAATTCGGCCTACATTAACTGACGTACCTACCCAGGGACTTATTAGGGTTTGAGCCCCGGAATCCATTGACTTAGTTCAGCAATATGATTCACTAAGGTATAAGAAAACCAGGCATGCTCAAAAGTGACAGCTAGCATTTCAAGGTTAGCCTAGCTGACGTCATACTACCCCACGTTGCCATTTCGTAAAAAATAAATTACCCACGACCAATGTTTTTATAATTATTTACTTTACAAGGAAATTTTGAACTTTTAGTAATAAATTTACTTACAGTTTTAATTATTTTTAAATATGTGACAAACAATAGTAATTAAATACAGTCATGACTCAGCAATTCACTTAATTTTCAGTAACAAAATTTACGTCCTTGGAATGTTGGAGATAGGTACCGATTTAATGGTAACATTTACGTCATCAAGGGCTAGCAATGGTGGCTTGTCATAGGATTGAACGTCTTCTTATAGCGTGTGCTAAGGTACTGTCATCATTGTGAGGCAGAAAGCATTGCGGATACCGCTGACATTCTGTAAGCGCATATTAGACTACTTTCTTCTTTTAGACCTATTCAAGGTGTGATGTTCACATCGTTAAAAAATGCATCCATTTCGTCCTTTCAGGAGTCCATAGACAACTGGGCTTTTTTTTCGTGACGTGAGCAGAGGGATGTATACAGCGTTAGTGTCATCGTATCTAAAACTTTGAGGGATGATTCAGACCATGATTCTGAGTTAATATCAAATGTAATGTTCCGTCGCAAAAGTATGAAATTAAAAATAATTGAAAAAAAAAAACAAAAAAATTCATGAGTTTTCAGACAGTTAATTCCACTTGATATCAACTCAGGATCATGGTCTGAATCATCCCCCTCAGTATTTGTAACGATGTTACTAACACCCTATCTACTTGTATGGCTACTTGTATATACTTGTACAGGGTGTAAGTGACATCGTAACAAATACCGATAGGGATGATTCAGCTGATTATTCTGAGTTTATTTATATCAAGTGGAATTTTCCATCGCTAAAGTATAGAATTGAAAATAATTTAAAAAAGCACAAAAAATACATGCATGTTGCGACGGAAAATTCCACTTGATATTAACTCAGATCATGGTCTGAATCATCCCCCTCAGTATTCGTTACGATGTCACTAACATCTGTGTAAGCTATTTATGTATGATATGTATGTATGTGTGGTTCTGACCAAGAACCTATTATTATGTGCTTGTTAGGATTATTATTATTTCTATTTTTTTTTGTTTTTTTTTTGGAAAGAGAGGAAGGGGAAGACAAAGAAGAGCTTACATGGAACAGATTAAAGAAAAGGTTAACGTCGTGTCTTAGAAGGCAGTCAAGGAATTAGCCTTTGATAGACTGGAATGGAAAATGCTACACTGACAAGAGCGTGGCTCTTAAATTGATGATGATGGAGGATTCTTACCTTAAAGGGAGAAGACCCTCGAAGACCTAACTGCGGCCCTGCCGACATTCCAAACACAAGTTCCTAAGGTCATTAAGCTGCAACCATTTCAAAGGAAAGCCCAGATTTATTACCGCTTATTTGAGTATACTTTCCTCTTAAAGACCTTCTCTTAAGGTCCAATTTGGAACAAAGGCCTTTGGTGTATAAAACGCACATGTCCTCAAATGTCGGGTATAAATTCATTTGTGACGGGATTAATAGTGTTTTAATACCTGTAAAGAACATTGCAACTGCTGCTATTGTAAATTAACTAGTTTTCATTGTCAACGGCAGAGATTTTGATATTACTTTGCTTACTTTCAACTAGTTATCATTTAACGGCCTCTCTGGTCCAGTTCCGGGTTCGAATTCCGGCGGGGACATACCACAAAATTAATTTTGTGATCTCTAGTTTGGTTAGGACATTACAGGCTAATCGCCTGATTGGCCGAAAAGTCAGATGATCCATGCTTCGGAATTCGGAAGTTGCGTTAAGCCGTTGGTCCCGATTACTACTTACTTACTTCAGTCGTTACATGAGTCATGTCAGAAGCCTTTGGAAGCTTCAATAATAATCCTGACACCAGGCTTGATGAGGTTAGTCAGCCACATTACAGCCCACACGGCAGAAGAAGAAGAGCTGGTTATCATTCTGGAAGTCCGTAAAACTCTGACACTAAACATTGACTAAAGGAAGACCGAGGGGGTGAGGTAAACCTAGCTCGGCCGCTAGTGCGGAGAGTTGCCGTTCTAACGTAGTACTATTACTCCTTATTCTATGCTTCAAGTTATCCTTTGGTGTTGTGTAATTCTGTCCTCACTAGAGACAGAACAAATTACACAATTCAGTTACACAGTATTTTACCATAGTAACTCCATCTGTTCCTATTAAGTATAAATCTAAACAGATCCTGTAGTTCATAGACCTGAGTTAATAAAGGTAGTTGAACTAATCTGTAATCTTATTCTAATCCGCCAAAGCCTTTGTCCGCAGATTTTAGGTAATTAAGTTGTGATCCGATTTGCTATTGGTAATTATTAGTTTAAATACATAACAAAGCTAACAGGATTTGGGTTAATGTTAGATCATAGCGATTGACATTTAAGTTTCTGCGTGTAATTGGATCATGGAAAGATTGCTGGCAACCCAAAAAAATATAATATAATATTTTACAATGGCAATTTTTTGTCTCTCTCTGCTACGAACTATACTAACGACTGCATGTGTGCTCTTCCATTTTTATTAATAAAAAAAATGTAAATAAAAATGAGCTCATATATTTATATGTGTGTATATTTGTACATATTTTTATATTCACGTTTTTTTTAGTTATGTTGGTATCATTATTATGTTTATTGCACCAGCCCGTGTTCCAATGCATATACTTCTTTCATCCTAAGGTTGCCTGGCAGAAATTGATGTTTAGCAATAAGGCCGCCTATTGTGCTTATGTTTTTATTCGTATGTTTATGTCCTTTGTATATGTCGTGCAATAAAGTATTATTGATTGATTGGTTGATTGAGTGCGTGTCATTATAGCAGCGTTGCCAGACGTCCCGATTTTGGCGGGATTTCCCGATTTTTAAATCAAAATTTAATGTCCCGCGCGGGATAGGGTAAATCTAATTAAAAATATCATATTTTTATAAAAATACATTTTCTATGGATATTTTAGCTAACTTATCGACGTGTGCATCCTGCCAATCCTTACTTACGGTGCCCAAACGTGGTCGCTTACTGAGGCTCAAAAGGCCAAGGTCGGGGTTTGTCAAAGAGCAATGGAGCGCAGCATACTAGGTGTTAAACGAATTGATCGAGTTAAAAACACTGTGCTGCGCTCAAAAACCGGTATAGCTGATATTGGCAGGAAGACCGCCAGGCTAAAGTGGGACTGGGCTGGACACGTGTGCCGCATGCATCCGGAACGATGGGCAAAGATCATCACGCACTGGGTACCACAGAACGGACACCGTAGACGTGGTAGACCCCGGAAACGATGGCGCGATGATCTCGACGGTTATCGAAAAGACTGGATAGAGCTCGCACAGAACCGGGATACTTGGAAGAATATGGGGGAGGCCTTTGCTCAGCAGTGGGATCATATAGGCTAATAATAATAATAATTTTAGCTATCTATTGTCACGTAAACGTAATTTGAACTCGAATTAAAAGATAAATATTAAAATTTATTTTATTATATTAATATTATATACAGTATGAGTTTCGTGGTTTTGTTTCTGTAAAATAATATTCATACCTAAAACACAGAAATAAACACATTTTTGTGTGTTCTGTAACATTATAAAATGCGGCTTACTGTGTTTTGCTTTTCGACAGTAGTTATAAACGTATGCAGAGTGATACATTCTTTATCTTATTTTATTTCTACTCTAGCAGATAAAATATTAACATAAATAAAACTGTGTAGCAACAGGTTTTCAAGTTAAATCCAATTAAGTAATATTCGAAATGTTCGACGGTGTCCGGGATGATGAAAAGTAGCATGAAAATTTAATTCACTTTCGATTCTCCGCGATTGCATTTCATTTTGTATCAAGTCAAGATTTTTATGCCATTTTACATAAAATTATTTCCAGAACATCGTTCTAAAAAAAATATTTTGTCAGTTTACATAAAATTACCCCGAGACAAAACATCTACTACCCCAAAATTAATGTACTGTGAAATATCCATAAACGGGTATCCATTTTATGTTTCGTACCCAAAATTAAATTAGGATAAACATCGTTTGCGTTCGTTGAATAAGCTACCTATTTCCTGGCAAGAAAAAGAAAATAAATTCAGCAAACTTTATCATAATAATCGACGTTCTAGGAGTTATTGATTTACCTCCAGTGGCTTACGTAAATATTTCCTAGGCAACGTGCGAGAACTACTTCACTATTATAAGATTGATATAAAAATACAGTTTATTTAAGCCCGAGGAACATCATCATACTGATTATCACACTCTAGGTGTGGTCGGAAAAACATGGTATTCCTCTTCCATTCATTTCTGTCAGTCGTCATCTCGTTCTTCTTCTTCTAGCGTGTGGGTTGTGAGGTGAAGTACCAACCTCATCAACCCTGGTGTCAGGGTTACTATTGAGCCGCGAAAGGCCCCTGACATGGCTCATGTAACGACTACTTACTTACATCAGTAAGTAGTAACCGGGACCAACGGCTTAACGTGCCTTCCGAAGCACGGACCATCTTACTTTTGGACATTCTGGTGATCAGCCAGTAATGTTCTAACCGAACTAGGAACCACAAAGTATTTTTTGTGACATGTACCCACCGGGAATAGAACCCGGGACCTCCGGATCGTGAGCCCAACGCTTAACCACTGCACCACAGAGGTCGTTCATCTCGTTATCACACCTTTCACACACATATCCTTCGTTACATAATCCATTCTCACTTTCTTGTGTTCTCCCCTACCTCTATAAGAAAATATTCAAGAAACGGCAAATTTCTTGCAGACAACCATAACCATATTATTCTGGGCATAGCCGTGTAACACCTCCACTGACCCGCTGTGGAGCAACGTCTATTATCCCAGCTGTTGATTAAGGGGATGCTTGTGCCCAGCAGTAGTGGGACGTATATAGGATGTTTATGTTATGTTACTTATTCAGTAGTAAACAACCGTATAAGTAAATAGAATAATAATATTTCTCAAAGCCAAGTAGATAAAAGACTTAACAAATAAAATGCCGAGTCATGTAGGAAATCATCTTTGAAACTAGAAGCTTACAGGGCAGAACTTTTATTATTCGTCAGCTTAAAGCACAAAGAACCGTCGACATAAAGAAGCTACTGTCCCATCGCAATGTATATATGTGGGAAGTTAGCTAAGAGCAGAGATCTGCTTTTAAGTACGCATACGTAACATAAGACCTCATATTTCCCGCTGGGGTAGACTTACTTTCTTGTCATATGTTTTAAGTGACGTATTTAAATACCATACTGGCGCTGATTGCTATAAACACCACCTAATTTTATTTTAAGCCATACCTGTCATTTTCTTATCCGCCGAAAAGGAAAGGGACGGATAATCGACAGGCATAAACTTTTTGGAACACACGTAAATTTTAGTCAGGAGTTTTAAAAACCCTCTCAAAATATATTTGCCAATAACCCCATAGCATTAAGTTAACACACGTCAAACGGGTTGCATGCCAGCGAGATGCCTATTTTATTCGCCAGGGTTATTCATTTATTTTAAAATTAACAGTTGTCAATCGTGCGTCACTTTCTTTTTTGGCGGATAAGAAAATGACGGGTATAACTTAAAATAAAATTAGGAGGTGTCTGCAGGAATCAAAGCCAATATTTAGATATTGGGAACGACCTTAGGATCGTTCTTCGCTTTATCGGAATTATCCAAATAAAAAGCTTAAAAAAATGAAATAAATTGGAATAGGTGTCATGAAGATCAATGTCGAAAAAATGTATAAGACCGACGGAGTGGCTCACTTACTCAGTGGCTCAAATACTCACTCTCATAGACAGTTGTTGAACTTTCGTGATTTTCCTTTCGCGGGTAAGATAGACAATCAGTAAATTCTGTAAAAAATCGGACCTGTCAAAACTACAGGTAAAGGAAAACATCGTGAGGAAACCCACATTCCCGAGAAATTCATACATGTCACATACATTTTCGGAGGTATGTGACCTAACCTGTATTGAGCTGGTTACCCTTCGCGGGTTGGAAGGTCAGCCAGGCAGTCGCTTCTGTAAAAAACCGGACCTGTCAAATATTCAGGTTAAGTAGGCGGACGCTGTGAAAAACGGGATAATGATAGTCATAGATACGAACTAAGCACCCCCACCGAGCTTTCTGTTAGACCAACGTGTCAGGTGCTGTGCCGTATCGCCGCGAGCTATGTAATGGTCGAGCCAACTGTGTTAGTGAAACTGCACTTATGATTAACTAATAACTCATTGGTAAGACCAGTACTAGGATAAGAAATTTCAGAGCAGTATTATTATATAACATGTCCCACTGCTTGCATATATTACAGAAGCGGTCCCTTGCTAAAAAACGTTCCAAAGGCCGACCCTTTCATAAAATACCTGAAACCTTATTTGATAACAAGATAGATAGAGGTTTAATGTTACGTTCGTTACGCCGGGCCTTCGTATATTATTATCCTTGGGAAATAATTTATCAGCTCTCCGATAGCGCAGGAGATACATCTTGCTATATCTTCGGTAACGTGACCATGTACTTAAAACGATTTTCGAGGACACAATTATTTGTGTAATTCTGAATCACCTGTTTCTCGGTAAAATTTGACGACTCTACCATGTTTCGGAAGACTAAAGCCGTTGGTCGTGTCTACTACACTGGGTGTTATTGACTCAGCTTATGATACCGAGTTGAAAATTCGTGAAAATATGCTACATGCTTGCTATTTCTACTTAAAAAATTCCAGTTCTTTTCGTCCTTCAACGCATGGTATGTGAAAACCAACAGTCCTAGTACCGTAAGCACGTGACTCTTTCTCGCCGCGACAGAGATCGTCTGTCTCTTTCTGTGCAGTACTGTGAGAGAGTGACGGGTTACGTATGTCGAGGCGAGAAAGAGTCGCGCGCTTACGGTGCTAAGCCCTCTCAAAAGTGACAGCTAACATTTCAAGGTTAATTCATCTAAGAAATCAATATTGCATTTTGGCATTTGCACATACAAAAGTAAGTGCGCAATGCAAACAAAATGTCAAACAGCAATATTGCTTTTTCATGACGAATGTTTTTAATTTACTTTGCAAGGCAATTTTGGACTTTTAGTAAAAGATTTTCTTAAAATTTTAATGATTTTTAAACATGGGACAAGTAAATGTAATTAAATACATTAGTCAATAAATCCCTTAATTTTAAATAATAAAATTTACGTCCTTAGAATGTTGGAGATACCAATTTAATGGTAACACTTCATCGTCATCAAACATCTAGTAATGGCGGCTTTTCATAGGATGAAGTATACCGGCCGGGTCTGCATGACAACCTCTATCTCTCAAATATCGAGCACTTGGACCAATAAACGATACGAATGCTATCTACGTAGATGGACGTCAAACGGCTATTGGTCGAAGCGGTCAATATAATTCACGCCGCGCGCGGCGCAGTTGTCATGCAGACCGGGCTGGTTCTGTTATACCATGCTTAAATGAATAAAACTACTTTTGTACTGTATTAGAATAAAGATTGCTGTTAACGTTTCGTCAGGCGCCCCGTTATGCAAGTGCAGTCGTGATAGCGCACAATTAAATGCAGCCATTCATTTTGCGCACGTCACCCGGTAATGAATGGATAATGTTGGAGTGTTTCAGCACTTGTAGCACGTTTTAAACTTTATGACTATTAAGATACTGGTCTTGATTCCTGCAGACAAGTCCTAATTTTATTTTAAATTATACCCGTCATTTTCTTATCCGCCAAAAAGGGAAAGGACGGACGATCGACAATTTGTTAATTTTATAAGGAATGAATAACCCGGGCGAATAAACTAGGAATCTCGCTGATATGCAACTCGTACGACGTGTGCTGTCAACTTATTTCTGACGGGTTATTGGCCTATATCATATTTTGGGAGGGTTTTTTTAAATTTCTGCCTAAAATTGACGTGTGTTCCATAAATTTTATGCCTATCGATTACGCGTCCCTTTCCTTTTCTGTGGATAAGAACATGACAGGTATAACTTAAAATAAACTAAGATCGTGTCTAAAAATCAGCACCATTATTCTGTTAAATTTCTTAGAAAAGGTTAAGTACGATCTACTCTATGGTCGTAAGGCCCAGATGCCTTTTAAAATCCAAATCCCATTGTTTAACTATTGTGTCTGGAAATCCGGGCCTTACGAGGCTATACCGGCGTATGTGTATGAAACGATTAACCGTGGAAGAAGCAAGCACATGGAATTTTATAGTCTCTGCTTACCCCGATGGGAAATAGAGTTTTTATTTGTATGTGTATGTATGTTTGATTTCCCAGCTAGATTGGGAGTAAAGAGCATAGATTATGATCAGCTGATTTTTTTAATTACTCCACTAACCCACAGTGGAGCAACATGATGAAGTATGGCTTGGCCTGTGCCCAGCGGAGCATTTTTACGTGCCTATAACAAAATTGATTGCTATTCTGTTATACAATTCTTGTAGCAACGAAACGGCTAAACCACGAATTTTGCTTTAAGTGTAGAGTTTGTGAACTTAGTGTTTGTATAGTTAGGGCGTGTGGAGTTAGAAACTTGGCTCTACATGTGATCTGATAACTTTTTGACGTTCCGGTCGATATGATCGCGTCTTGGCATCACTTTACATGAAAATGTTTTTTTTTTGGATCTATCTATGTACTTCCAGTGCCGACCACGAAAAACTCAATCGCACAAACATAGAAAATTCATAAACTTTAGAATTTATCCCAAGTTGTAGCAATATGTACCGACTGTGGTGTTGGCAAACCTCCAGTGGTATTAAACGGGTCACCCGCTCCTTTATTTGATTTTTGTTAACTTTAAATTGCCAAAAGCTAATTTAGAGTTTCGTTTCGGACCAGCGGAGTTTACTGAGAGTAATGGTATTATTGATTTTGTTCGGGAAACATTTTTAAGTTCTATTTTCAATGAACTGGTTCTATAGAGCCACATCAAAGTATGGTTTCCTCGACAGTCTACATTTGTTTATCTACTTACGTAAAAAAACAACTTTTCGAATATAATTAGCCCCGATTTCACACATCATTCTATTGCACACATATCCTAATTTTATTTTAAGTTATACCTGTCAATTTCTTATCCGCCGGAAAAGAAAAAGGACGGATAATTGTCAACTGTTAATTTTAAAATGAATGAATAACCTAGGCAAATAAAATAGGCATCTCTCGTTTGACGTGGGCCGTCGAATTATGTCGGTTTATTGGCCAATATATTTATAATTTTTGAAGGGATTTCAAATTTCTGCCTAAGATTGACGTGTGTTCTGTTCACTATTTTGGTTTCTAAAGAATGTTCTAATTCAGCGGGGCGTTATAAACAAAAAGTCACTTTTATAATTCATTTGTTTTTTATTTAAATGATAGAAAATAGACACTACACATATCACACGTATTGACGCTGCGGAGGTTGGGCAAACAGAGAGAGAATAAATAAATTATATGCTTGTCGATTAGCCGTCCGTTTCTTTTTCAGCGGATAAGAAAATGACAGGTATAACTTGAAATAAAATTAGATGGTGTGTACAGGAATCAGCACCATTATGTATATTTTTTTGACCTTATATTTTATATAAGCTTAGGTTTCTAACGTCAACAAACTGAGTTTATGTATAACATGCATGGTACATAAAAAAACCGCTGAAACGCTGGAGCAAAAACGTATTTGATACATAGAAGTCTGCACCAAAATATAATAGAGGAGCCATATTATTATGTACGTCAGTTTATATTCTGCACAGAAACATATGAGCTGAATAGCTTAACATAAACGTGTTATTCACACAAATCTCCAGAGGGTAATAATGTGTTTATTCTAGCCGAATAGAATGTTACAATATTGTTGAACTAAACGCAAGTTTATTTGAAATACTAATTTTGGACACATTTTTTCCTTGGTACTATTCCACAGAAACTTTGCAAAATTTTGAAAATATTTCACACAGATAGGTAAATAATTTCTGCATGGTGGCTTTTTACCCCATCTAATTTTATTTTAAGTTATACCTGTCATTTTCTTATCCACTGAACAACAAAGTGACGGGTAATCGTAAGGCATCAAATTTATGCAACACACGTCAAATTTAGGCAGAAATTTAAAAAACCCTCCCAAAATGTTATATTGGCCAATAACCCGACAGAATTAAGTTGACAGCACACGTCACTCGGATTGCATATGAGCGAGATGCCTATTCTATTCGCCCGGGATATTCATTCATTTTAAAATTAACAGTTGTCAATCATCCGTCCCTTTCCTTTTCGGCGGATAAGAAAATGACAGGTACAACTAAAAATAAAATTAGGAGGTGTCTGCAGGAATCGTGACCATTGATCGTATCTCGTATTAAACTCAGCTTTACACTTTCCATACATGAACTGCCAAATTCACATCCATTCTTGCAAACTTCTCTGTTGAACCACTAATGACGGCTAAATTCAGCATACCTAATTCAGTTCAGAACTGCAAGTTGCAACGCTGAATTTCGTTTAGAAATTGGTTAACATTCACTGCAGAGCGGAGCACTAAATACGGGCGGTAAGTAAAGGAGAACGTGGCGGTACGTAAATCCGAATAAATAACGCATCCAAGCAACGCTTGGCCTAAATTCCTATCTGCTACAACAGACTGTAAGGCAGGGTAGGCACTGCCTTTAAAGCGTTCAAATATTGTGTTCCTTTTTTTAAAATTAAAATCCGCATCTGGTTTGCAATTCAGCCAGTCCGAAAACAGAGATTCAGAAAGATTGAAATCAATTTCATTCCAGATTTGAATTGCTTTACCGAGCGTTTATTGTTATGATATCTCTTTTATTTTGCTGATGGTTGTGCTTTCAGACGAGTGTTTTATTTTTTAATTTATTATCGTCCATGATAAAGTCGTTGTTCTTTTGAATATGACAGAAATGTAATGCAAGTATTCAATTTCATTCTACCAACGCGATATTCAAAATGAAGAAGTATTTACTGGTTTTTTCGTTTTCGATATTTTTTTGCGGTTTTACTATTTTTTTATTATATTGGCAATGAAGCACATATCCTCAAAAAGAAATGGAACGGTACTTTAAATTATATATCGCGTTCTTAGTTAATTTAACAATGTCAGAGGCAATTAAATTTCAGGAGTTTGGAAGCCATTTCCTATTGTTTTATATATGATAATTTTTTGCTTTGTTGTTGTTTGTGTTCTAAAAACTTTTAGATAAGATAGGAAGAAGAAAACATACTTTTACGTACCTACCTAATCACTTATCCAAAGCTTGTGGCGAAAGGTGCCTCAAAACAGTCAAACGTACAGTTTTCATCACGTCGCACCGCACGGTCTCTTAGGGCCGCAGACGGCCCGACGCTGCCCAAACCACACCCCGGACACTTCATACAAACAACCTTGTTTTACACAGACACTACACATTGACATTATCAACACTTGCAACTGTGTGTGTTACGTCTGAGGGCTGTCAATTTAACTACCTAATTTAACCGTTATTACTTACTTAAGTAGGTAGAACCACTTACGAAAGATGTTTTTTATAATAATCAGTTAATATATATATATATATATATATATATATATATATATATATATATATATATATATATATATATATATATATATATATATATTATATACATATATATATTTATTTACCACACAAATTACAAACAAGTTTGAACAATGAAGGTTCACAATATAAATAAATGGCTTTACACTTGACTCAAAAAATCACTGAACTAATTAATTTCATTCTCATTATTTTTACATTAGCACTTAGCCTAGGTTTAATTTTATGGGCAAATTATTAGCATGTATTGTTTTGATGCACAATTACCATGAAAAATAAATATTTATAGGCGCCGCGCAGGCGTACCCAGCTTGGGCAAATTACTGTGAGATGAAAATATTCGAATCAGGCGAAAGAACATCGGCGTCCAATTTCAAAATTCGAACATAAAAACTACACTGATAAAAAATAAAAACAACGGTCCGCACGCAGCCTTCGCGATTCAAGTCTAAACTATGTTCGAGGGGAGTCGAGGTAAATCTAGCTCAGACGCTGGTAGGGGGCGAAGAGTTGCCGTTCTAAACGAAGTATTATTCTATTCTATGCCCAAACACACGTATGAAGGATAATAAATAATTAAAGCGAGCAAGTTACACAAAAGAATCGGGGCCTGTCAATAGCGAAATATTCCGTGTGATGCTCTGTCGCGGAGCCACCACCTCCAATTCAGTTGAAAACGATATAGATTACTGTACGTACCATGTACATAGTGTACGTGAAAAGATTTTATGTGTACGTGCTATAATTAGAAAGAAAACAACAAATTAAAGTGGCTTCGCTGGAGAGCATACTCCCCAGCGGAGCCACTCAGTTTGCATACTTCGAGATGTTTTCTTCCTGTAAATTGAAGTATAGTTTGATGTACGTACTACGTACATAGTGTACGTGAAAAGATTTTATGTGTACGTGCTATAATTAGAGAGAAAACAACAAATTAAAGTGGCTTCGCTGGAGAGCATACTCCCCAGCGGAGCCACTCAGTTTGCATACTTCGAGATGTTTTCTTCCTGTAAATTGTAGTATAGTTTGATGTACGTACTACGTACATAGTGTACGTGAAAAGATTTTATGTGTACGTGCTATAATTAGAAAGAAAACAACAAATTAAAGTGTATATGACGGCATGAACAAAACGTGAAGCGCTGAAGATTTTAAGAAACAATCTCCTTGCGAGAACTTTTTATCTATGCACAAACTACTAAGAGAACCTATTTCAGACGAACGTCTCTCATACAAAACAAAGAGCCTCAGAATTTAGAGTATGACACTTGATTTGACATATAAAATTATATTGCCACACGCAAAAATAATTGTGGGGTTGCCATAGTAATGATATGGCACGGCGTGGCAGTAGTGATAGCTTTAAATTATTTAGATTACTTTAAATTTTGTCCGTCCGTCTGTTTGTCTATCCGTCCATCTGTCCTATTTGCCTATACTTATGCTTAAAACTTACAGCGCAATTGAAAGAAAATATCACACGCCGTACAAGTACGTACAGGTAGCAATATAAGCTCATTATTCTGAGTTAATATCAAGTGGAATTTTCTATCGCAAAAGTATAGAATTAAAAATAATTTAAAAAGCACAAAAATATGAATTTTGCAACGGAAAATTCCACTTGATATTAACTCGGAATAATGGTCCGAATCATTCCTCTAAGTATTCGGTCCTATGTCACTAAAACCCTGTAAGTATTAGAATTATGTTCGTCGTTGACGTGTATTTTTAATATAAAAACTGTATTTACATGAGTTTTTTAATCGCATTTAAAACATAATATCATCATATCGCGTTGTATTTTATTGTAACAAAAAATATGCAGATTGTATTATTCACGGCGAGACATAATTTTACACAAACACCTTGAAATCACCGGTCTGCCACGTTTGAATAATTTGCAACCTATTTTGGTCTCTTATAAAAAATATATTTTTGGCATAATATTCACAGAACGCTTTCCTTGCTGTTATGTTCATCGTTCTTAATTATGTACCTCGAACGGCCTCCGTGGTCCAGTGGTTGAACGTTCTGCACGATCCGGAGGTCCCGGGTTCGAATCTCGGTGGGGACAAATCACTTTGAGATCCCTAGTTTGGTAAGGACATTGTAAGCTGATCACCTGATTGTCCAGAAGGAAGATGATTCGTGCTTCGGAAGACATTTTAAGTCGTTGGTACCGGTTACTACTTACTGATGTAAGTACGTAGTCGTTACTTGAGTCACGTCAGGGGCCTTTGGCGGCTCAATAATAACCCTGACACCAGGGTTGATGAGGTTGGTCATCCACCTCACAACCCACATGATAGAAGAAGAAGAATTATGATCGGAATTTTAGTATCCAAGATATCGAAGTCTGTGGCCCGACGAAACAAAACTTAGATAATCTTCAGACATTAATCAAACTTACAACGCGGACTACGCGGATAATTTTCAGGCACAATGTTGTGTTGTCGCCCACGGCAAATGGCAACACTGGGGACGTATCAAATCATTATTTAAAAAAGAAGAAAACGGAAAACAGTGGTGCCATCTGCCGTAAGTGACAGGTATCTCGTTTAGGCGCGAATACGAGGTTTTATTAGTGGCAGTTATGGCCGGCAGCAGCCTATTTGCTCTTTGACCGCCCAGGAGTCAACTACAACTTACACTACGTTTTGGGTAAAAATAAACTGAAATATTACTGTAAGTGTTGATTTTGTTATAATGTTATTTAAAATTGGTATTGTAATAAATATGTTGTTTTTTATGTAAACCGTGTAATAATATGTTGTTTTTTTTTATAGTTGTTATCCCGTTTTCACAGGGTCCGCTTAGATGACCTGAAGATTTGACAGGTCCGGTTATTTTACAGATGCGACACCTTCTCACCTTGCAACCTGAACTACAAGGACCCAATACAGGTTAGGACACATATCCAGACACATACCCAGATACGTATAAAACGTTAAAAAGTATCCAAATCTCCCGTGACCACTCAACTTTACCGAGCCTACGTCAAAACTGGGCCGTACTATCTACAGTCACTGACTCCATCCTTAAAGCCAAATCCCCCCTCCCCTCCGCCGCTTCCCGAGCTTTTAAACTTACCCCCTCTATTCTCTTTTAAAACAAAAGATTGTACCTCGAGAATACCATTTTCAAGGCAAAAATGGGAAAGAATTTTCGCACGAACAAATGCACGAGGAATTGCCATGATTCCGTTGCATTCCATTTTTATATTTAGTGTTTTTAACTTTATAATTGTATTTGGAACGAGTTTAACGGGTTGAAAGAAAATAAAGTATTTAAACAGAAAATTGTACCTGTAGTGGAAAAATAATTGAGTAATAAAATATTGGCCATCAAAAAGCAGTTATATTTTTTATAAAATTCAGAAATTTGTACTTTAAAACGTATTGAAAAGCAACATGAATTCATACACGACTGCTAACATAACAATTTATCACTATTCAATCATTATGATTTTATCACTTGTTGGTCTAACAAAAAACTCAAGTGAAGCGCAGGTACTCAGTTCATCTTGTGATAGACGACTCTCGTCTATTGATTGTCGAAGATCTAGTGATTAGCAAAACTGACAAATTATACAATACAATACAAATACACTTTATTGTAACAAAATAAAATGAAATAATTTCAAAAAATATATAAAAATATGTTATTTGTTGACCAAAATTTACAATTTATTTTCATTCTAAGAAAATATTTATTTAATTATAAATATTTTAAAAAACGAAAAATAAAAAAATGTAGTTTGTTACAAGTATAACATTTAAGGCATATAAAAGTGCATTAAAGACGAATTCTCTTAGCCAAGTATCTCAACGCGACAAAAGATAACCAGCTGAACTTATTTCATTTTCCACCTTTGCTCTTAGACTAGTTGAGAAATCCTTTACCTCAAAACGCCAGTATAGTGAGTTACGGCTGCTTGCTTTTGACCGTGTTTATGTTGGAACCAGCTGAATTCTAAAATGATGAATAACCGAGAATTTTGCCGCGAAAACTTACCGTATTGGATATTTGAATTTCAGATTCGTTTAACTATTCTCATAGAGTTAATAGTTGAACCACGTTTGAGTTGTGGTATTGTTTTAATAGTTATGTAAATTTATTTGTGTGTGTTTTTAATGATATACTTGCTTAAGGAGTACATACATACATACATAAACTCACGCCCGTTATCCCTAATGGGGTGGGCAGAGCCACAAGTAATCAAAGACAACTCGCAGCCACTGTTGATACGATGTCTTAAGCTGGATATGATGAACCTTATGATGATAAGGGATCAGCCTATCGCCCATAACATTAGTCCATCATGTTAGAGGACACAATCCCTCTGTCGGTTTTTACGACATGCCCGGGAAGATAAGCAGCTGAACGTTTTCTATGTTTTTTATTTGCTCCCAGAACAGCATAGAAGCAAACCACTAAACCACTGAATTCGACTTTATGAGTTTGAATTCATGTTTGTATTATGGATAATTGATATCACGTGGTTTCTAGCCCTTTATGCCCGGCCAATAAAAAAATAATGTTCCAAGTTATTTTATTTTTCAATTCTAGGTGTATTCTGGCGGGTTAAAATGGCCACATCGAAGCAGTTCATCTAAGAAAGCAATGTTGCAATTTGACATTTGCGCATATAAAAGTAAGTGCGCAATGTCAAATAGCAATATTGCTTTCTTAGATGAATTGTTTCGATGTGGCCATTTTAATCCCACTGTTGAAAAATAATTCACACGTGTTTCGATTTTCTTGATGAGGGGTATATTTGAATGTAGAATGTGCAGTGTTGCTGACAATCTGCTATTCACTCAGTGCATTCAATGTAGTTACCGAAGCGCTAAGTAAGGTACTTTGCATTTCGTTCATTCTACATAGCGGAAAGACGTAGTTTCGCCTGCTTGTTATGTAACTAGTTGCAAGTTTGGTTTTTCTCATGTTGCAGGGTTGCTTGTAACGTAAAAAATATAAAACTTGTTTCCGCGACATGCCGTAAAACAATTGCGTTTTTTCCAGCATAAAGGATATTTTTTTTTTCTCGACCGCGACGGCATTTGTATGTATGCGTGTATGTACATTGTACAGTCATGAGCAAGATAATGTACCCACTTTAGGACTCTGTCGCACTAATATATTTGACATTTAGTGAGACTTACAGTTCAATTTCAGGGATGTAAGGGGCTCCAAACGACACCTTTCGGAGCCCAAGCCAACCTCGCCTGCACGCGGTACATCCTGCTATTCAACGAAAGAGGCTCTGGCGACCCACCAACACGCACTGGACCAGCGCGGTGGGCTTATGGTCCAAACCCCCCCCAATATGACCTCAACACATAAAAAACGGCCCCCAGTCCCCGGCAGCCCCGTTGTCCGTGGCTACGGTAGCGGCTACGGTAACGGCGGGGCAGGGGGTGCGAAGAATCTCCGGGCTGGATTCGGCTACCACCAACGACGACTGTACCTGGCAACATACAACACGTGCACACTGAGGACCGACGAGAAGCTTACCGAGTTGGAAGAATCTATCAGCAGGTTACACTGGGATGTCATCGGGTTGTCTGAAGTCCGAAGAAAGGGCGAGGACACGATAACTCTGGGCTCCGGTAACTTGCTGTACTTCCGGGAGGGCGAACAACTGTCCATGGGTGGTGTCGGGTTTATCGTCCACAAGTCCCTAGTCAACAACGTGTTGACCATCGGTAGTGTTTCGAGCAGGGTAGCGTACCTGGTACTCAGAATATCATCGCGATATTCGCTGACTGTCATCCAGGTATACGCTCCGACCTCGGGACACCATGATGACGAAGTGGAGACTATGTATGAGGAGATTTCTAAAGCCATGCATAGCCATAAAAGCCACTACACGATTGTGATGGGGGACTTTAATGCACAGTTGGGGAAACGTTGCGGTAACGAGCTGAGAGTGGGGCAATTTGGATTTGGGGTCCGGAACACCAGAGGCGGGATGCTTGCGGATTTTATGGAGAAGGAGAACCTCTATATGATGAACTCCTTCTTCAGGAAGCCCGCGACCCGCAAATGGACCTGGATAAGTCCCAATGGCAGGTATAAAAATGAGATCGATTTTATCATGTCGACGAAAAAGCACATATTCAATGATGTCTCTGTGATCAATGCCGTTAAGACGGGAAGCGATCACCGCATGGTAAGAGGCACATTGAATATCAATATCAAGCTAGAAAGATCGCGACTGATAAAATCCACGCTCCGACCGGCGCCAGCCCAGATCCAAAACCCCGAGCGCTTTCAGCTCGAGCTTCAAAACCGCTTCGAGTACCTTGAGAACTGCGCAGACGTGGACGATATAAACGACCTGATGGTGGATGCTGTCCGTACGGTAGGTTCTAAACACTTTAGAACCCGCCGTACCAAAACGCAGAAACTCTCCGCACACACACTCGAACTCATGGATAAGAGACACGAAATGAGGCTGCAGGACTCAGCGGATGTCGTACGTTATAGACAACTTAATAGACAGATCTCGAAGTCTTTGACGAGCGACCTTCGCCAATTTAATACTAAACGTATTAAAGAGGCTATAGAGCGGAACAAGGGCTCCAAGGTGTTCGCAAAAGATCTGTCTATTGGGCAAAGTCAACTAGCGAGACTGAAAACTGAGGACGGCAGAATCATTTCGTCGACTCCCGAAATCCTGAGAGAGATTGAGAGTTTCTATAGACAGCTATATTCCACGAAAACATCAGGCGAAAGCATGGCTCGAGACCCTCGAGCCAAGCTTACCCGACACTACACTGAAGATATCCCGGACGTCATACGCCTGTACGAGATTAGGATGGCCCTCAAACAACTCAAAAACAACAAAGCGGCAGGAGATGACGGAATCACAGCAGAACTTCTGAGAGCGGGCGGAACGCCAATACTTAAAGTCCTCCAGAGGCTCTTCAATTCCGTCATATTTCAGGGCAAAACGCCGAGGGCATGGAGCGGAAGCGAGGTGATCTTGTTCTTCAAGAAAGGGGATAAAGCCCTACTGAAGAACTATAGACCTATCTCGCTTCTGAGCCATGTCTACAAGTTGTTTTCGAGGGTCATTACGAATCGTCTCGCTTGCAGGTTTGACGACTTCCAGCCTCCCGAACAAGCCGGTTTCCGAAAAGGCTTTAGCACCATAGACCACATCCATACGCTGCGGCAGGTTATACAGAAGACCGAAGAGTATAATTTGCCACTTTGCTTGGCGTTTGTGGACTATGAGAAAGCCTTTGATTCGATCGAGACCTGGGCTGTGTTGCAGTCTCTTCAGAGGTGCCAAGTGGACCATAGGTACATCGAAGTGCTAAGGGACCTCTACCAAAATGCCACTATGTCAGTTCGAGTACAGAACCAGAGCTCTAATCCGATCCAACTGCAGCGAGGAGTGAGACAGGGAGATGTCATCTCTCCGAAACTGTTCACTGCTGCATTGGAGGATATTTTTAAGCTTCTGGACTGGAAAGGATTTGGCATCAACATCAACGGCGAGTACCTGACGCACCTTCGATTTGCCGATGATATAGTCCTAATGGCTGAGACCCTGGAAGACCTGAACACCATGCTCGAGCATCTCAGTAACGCATCCCAACGAGTGGGTCTTAGCATGAACATGGCAAAGACAAAAATTATGTCCAACGACCATGTCGCACCCACTCCAGTTCAGGTTGGGAACGTTACACTCGAAGTTGTAGACCAGTACATTTACCTAGGACAAATAATCCAGTTAGGTAAGTCCAACTTCGAGAAAGAGATCTCTCGTCGGATCCAACTCGGATGGGCAGCGTTCGGGAAGCTGCGGAATATCTTCTCGTCCAGAATACCTCAGTGTCTCAAGACGAAAGTCTTTGACCAGTGCGTGTTGCCAGTGATGACCTACGGCAGTGAGACGTGGCCGCTTACTATGGGTCTCGTGAGGAGGCTCGGTGTCGCTCAGCGGGCAATGGAGAGAGCTATGCTCGGTATTTCCCTGCTGGATCGAATCAGAAATGAGGAGATCCGCAGGAGAACTAAAGTCACCGACATAGCTCGGAGAATTGCAAAGCTGAAGTGGCAGTGGGCAGGACACATAGCGAGGAGAACCGATGGCCGATGGGGCGGAAAGGTTCTGGAGTGGCGACCACGTGTCGGACGACGCTCAGTGGGTAGGCCCGCTACAAGGTGGACCGACGATCTGGTGAAGGTCGCGGGAAGCCGCTGGATGCGGGCAGCGCAGGACCGATCGTCGTGGAGATCCTTGGGGGAGGCCTATGCCCAGCAGTGGGCGTCATACGGCTGATGATGAACAGTTCAATTTGTCAAAAAAGTTAATGTGACATGGTACCAAAAATATTAATGCTCGTGACCGTACAACTGTTCCCTCCTAACTTCTAAACCACTTATCAGATTTTTTTAACGTGACTTATAGTAGATTTGCCGCAGATGGCATTAACTACTTGGCCGGACAAATGGGGAGCGCTGAGGGCTCTCAACCGGTACAAAATTTAAGACAACAGGCCTGAGGGTGCCCAGTTGGGCGCGAACCTCGGGGCATCGTCTGAGAGGAAGAATATTTGAAAGAATTAATCGACATCGATAGGGAAATCGTCGACCACGCCGGCGGGGTCGGTATCGGGGTTTTGAAGTGTTTGGTGTCGCAAGCTGATTGGCCGCCTCTATGGCTAGAGTAATCGGGTCGTCGGGAATCATAATTTAACAAATGAGGTGTCACTACACGTTTTGCTTCGCTACAGTCGGATAAAAAAAACGAACTTCGAAGTTATCTTCTGATTCGGGCGTAAACCATCTTATATATTTCAATTTACAATAGAACGTTGTAAGGACATGAGATGTACATAACGTGACTGACTTTGCAAACTGACGTATCTGCAATTTTTGCTAAAATAATTTGTGTTTTATTGATAATATTAGCAAAAAGAGCAAATCAGATTCGCCAAAAACTTCAGATACGTCAGTTAGCGACGTCAGCGACGATAAGATGCACGAGATATTATGCTCCCGGCTATATATACTCCGCAGCCCAAGTTCAGCAGCCGAGACTCACAACTTCCCAATTTGACTGTGTAATGATGAGCTTTGACTCTGTCTAAGTTAGAAGCGACAAGGCCTTAAAAGAAAACCTCGGTCTGACACATTGATGCACATCACTTAGGCATTCTTCTTCTTATCGTGTGGGTTGTGAGGTGGAATACCAACCTCATCAACCATCAGGGTTATTATTGACCCGCCAAAGGCCCCTGACATGGCTCATGTAACGACTACATACTTAAATCAGTACTTACGTAGTAACCGGGACCAACGGCTTAACGTGCCTTCCAAAGCACGGATCATCTTACTTTCGTACAATCAAGTGATCAGTCTGTAATGTACTGATCAAACTAGGGATCACAAAGTGATTTTTGTGATATGTCCCCACCGGGATACGAACCCGGAGTCTCCGGATCGTGAGTCCAACGCTCGATCACGGGGGCCGTCTTAGGCATTATTACTGTTACACGACAAAGCAATCGAGCCCGATGCCTAGGAATCGGGCGGAGTAATAGTACACGATTTGGCCATACATTTAATAGGATTCTCACACCCGATGCACCGGGCCCGATAGATCGAGTAGTGTAATAAGACCTATAAACCTAAAGGACTACCTTCTCACGTTCGTAATAGTTCAAATTGGAATGTTTTCTCTGGATAATCCTCTTTATATTCTGAAGGAATTCTTTGACCTTTGATTCATATATAACAATGACATAACATATTTATTTTGTAATTTTCTGTAACATCAATATTTTCATATAGTCTTTGTGATGTCAACGTAATATAATATTGTATCTTTATATTGTGTTTATTCGCAAATAACTGAATTGAATTGGAAGTTGATATGACGTATACTCCATACCTCTTCCGGTTGATTGCCTGTGCACAGCAGTGGGAAATAATATAAGTAAGCTGTTTTTATTTTTAAAATGAAATGAAATAAAATTAATTCGCTCTTGAGTGGTACAAAAGATCTTAAATATATATTGTAAGAAAAAAGTCCATCACTCAACCATATATTGTGCGAATATTAATATTAAATAATTTATAATTAAAGGAACACGCTTTAAATAATAATATAATCTTTAATAAATCTGTGTTATTTTTTTTAATAAAAATAGATATTTTAAATACACAAAAACAATTCACCTTAATTTAAATAAACGGTTGTGACTTTAAATTGAAATATTAATTCACTGAATAAAAGGTATGGTGAATAAGAAATTGTAATTATTATTATTATTTTGTTGTAAGGTGTCACAAGAACACTGTAAGGATTAGTGATGTTCCGAATATCCTAATGTTACACTAAATATCCGTATTCAGATCCGTATCCGCGGATATACATTTTTAACGTTCCGGCACATCACTAGTGAGGATCTTACGTTACCTCATCAGTTTTGACTCACTAAGGCTCTTATAAAATCTATCAAGTGAATGTTTAAAAATTAACTTGCTACTTTTTTTTTTGATATGACTTATTGTATATTTGCCGCAGGTGGCATTAACTACTTAGCCGGACAAATGGGCAGCGCTGAAGGCTCTCACCCGGTACAACGTTTAAGACAACAGGCCTGAGGGTGCCCAGTTGGGCGCAAACCTCGCCTCAGGGCGTCGTTTGAGGGGAAAAATATTTGGAAGAATTAATCAACCCTAGCGGGTTGATAGCGATAAGCGCTGATTGAGGGAATTCGTCGACCACGCCAGCGGGGTCGGTATCGGGGTCTTGCAGTGTTTGGTGTCGCGAGCTGATTGGCTGCCTCTATGGTTAGAGTAATCGGGTCGTCGGGATCGTATATTACATCCTCACTTTGCTACTGTTACTATATTCCTTATACTTATATTTTAAAACATTTTGATGTTTACAGTCTGATGTATCTGGTCAGTGTGTTGAACTATGACCGAATCCCTCAATATGTGGAGTGTACAGTCATGAGCAATATCATGTACCCACTTTAGAACCCTGTCGCACTATATTTGACATTTAACGAGACAATGGTGCTAATTCCTGTAAATACCATCTAATTTTATTTTAAGTTATATCTGTCATTTTCTTATCCGCCGAAAAGGAAAGGGACGGGTAATTGACAAGCATAAAATTTATGGAACACACGTCAATTTTAAGCACAAATCTAAACCAACCGTCTAAAAATTTTACATCAGTCAATAACCCGACACATTCATTTACTCATTCTTCCTAAAATTAAGAGCTGTGAATCATCCGTCCCTTTCCTTTTCGACGGATATGAAAATGACGGATATAACTTAAAATAAAATTAGGCGGTGTTTGCAGGAATCGGGGCCAATGGACAATTAAACAAATTGTTAATTAAATCCAATAGGTGCCTTGGACCACACTTAGCTAGCAGATGCCTATTACATAAATAGCCTATATACGTCCGGAGGGGGTATGGAGCATACTCCACCACGCTGCTCCACTGCGGGTTGGTGGAGGTGTTTTTACGGCTAATAGCCGGGACCAACGGCTTAACGTGCCCTCCGAAGCACGGAATCGTCTTACTTTTTCGGACAATCAGATGATTCAAGCCTGAAAAGTCCTTACCAAACAAAGGACAGTCTCACAAAGTGATTTCGACAATGTCCCCATCGGGAATCGAACCCGGACCTCCAGATCGTGAGCCTAACGCTCTAACCACTAGACCACGGAGACAGTATCATATAGCATTAGCTAATCTATCTTCCGGTACATACAAACGTCTAATTACTATAATAGCACGCTTAGTGTAAGTCCAACTTAAGCTATTAATCATAGCTACAGTACACAGTAGATTGCTACACGAAACTACCTCTAAAACTGGGTTAGACACCGGTTAGGGTAAAACTTCTCATTATCTTATCGGTGAAACGTCTGTTTCTATGCTTGTTATTGTAGTGTATATGATTTATTTACTTGGTAAGAATATGTAGAGGGATTGTGTCCTCTAACATGATGGACTAATGTTATGGGCGATAGGCTGATCCCTTATCACCATAAGGTTCATCATATCCATCTTTGGACTTCGTATCAACAGTGGCTGCAAGTTGTCTTTGATTACTTGTGGCTCTGCCTACCCCATTAGGGATTACGGGCGTGAGTTTATGTATGTATGTATGTATGTAAGAATATGTCTTTTTCTATATATTTATAAAAAAGGTACACCAACAGCTTATATAATAAAACATTAAATAAAATACAAGTTACATCAGGAATTAGACTGTAGCATAAGCCAATTATATCACACAACATTTGCAGTGTGAGACAACGTAATAGTTTAGGTAGATAACTAAATTATACAGATAATTAATATATATTTAGGTTTTATATATATATATATAAATATATATATTATGCTGGAGGACATAAATATTTATAAATTTTAACCTTATACTGCCTAAGAGAACTGAAAAATAAGTTTAGATCAGATAGTCATGTCTTTCGATAATAGAAAAAGTATACATAGTATTTAAAAAAAACCTTTTAATATTTTCATCCCCTGTTAGGATGTAGGGTTTGAATAACAGATTTCCACTTTTCGCGATATTTCGGAGTTGAGTAGCTTGCTCAAAAGACATAGTATGTTGATGCTTTTAATTCCCGGTCAATCGTGAGTCGCCAGGTCTCTTTGGGCCGCCCCCTTTTGCGTTTTCCACGCGCACACCAGGTCAGAGCTCATCGGGACAGGTGTTCCACAGGTAGTCTAAAGACATGACAAATCCACCCCCATGTTAACCACATTATTTTTCCTAGACAATCTTCCCAGTTCTGTGGTTGTTGAAGTTTTAGGCCAAAAAAAAGCAGAACGTCTAAGTACTTGATTGTAGTAGAAACGATGGTGGGGTATTTCTTTTTGGAAATGTACATTTTTTATTTAAGTATCCATGCAGCTAAAAACAGGATGAGAGATTGAAAATAATTAAAAAATAAAAACATTTTTTTTATGAATGTTCCGACAGAAAATTGCACTTGATTTATTTAGAATCATGGTCTGAGTCATCCGCCAAAGTTTAAGTCACGGTGTTACGGTATCGTTATGTTGTCATTATTCTGCTCAATAAAGTATTTTATCTATCTATCTAACACCCAGTATTATAAAAGATAGACAGTAGTGCTAAGCTGATTTCAGGAGACATCTAATTTTAAGTTATAATTGTCAGTTCCTTATACGCCGAAATGGAAAAGCTCTCACTCACGTACGTTCATTAAAATTTAATGTATACTCTACACTTGTAATGTTTGTTAAACAGGTCCCAGGTATAATTTATGTATTGATGTAAGAAACATAATAATATATTATGTATACACGTAAGTTCACGCCTTTTCCCGTTGGAGAAGGTTCACGGAATTCTACTTACTAAGGTACCCACATTTTCCTGACACACTTTCGTTTTCTCCACTCTTATCAATATGTTATAGGTACATACGTGTACATTATGATACAATTTATTATAAAATTTATTTATTTTAACAGCAGCAGATAACACACAAAATAAAATACATATGGGAAAAGTTCCGGCAAGCCTGCCAATTATAGACGCACACAACACTGACTAAAATAATAATAAAAATAAAAACATTTATTTCACTCTAACGACCATAATGTTTTAAATAGTTACAAATTGCTAGTTTCTAATATTTATTTACTATCAATTTAATTATTCAATAATACAATTTGTCACATATACAATTTAACAATAAAACTTTTAAAGAAAACTTAGTCCATAAATAACCCACCCCTCACCGTTCCCGGTGCAAAGGTGCCCATAACGCTCGCCGCATTGCCGCGCTGAATAGCAATGGCCAACCTTTGCTCCAAGAACGAACCGGAGCGAGAGTCACCCGTTTTTTCCCTGAGCCTGCGACCTAAATCTGAAATAAAGATTCTGGTATCTGCCCCCCAGCAGCCAAAGGTCTCCACAGCAACGGGCACAAAATCATACAGTGGCGCCAGTGCTACGTATTTTTCCCTTTTCCTCTCAGCAGCGTCCTCAGCTGCCGCTGCAGGAGAGTGAACGGTGCGACTAAGGTGACTGGCAGCGACAGTACTGACGCAAGTAGCGTCCCAAACTAGGCACTTGCCATTTTTCCAAGGCACCAAAGTCAGCCCATCCGGCCTTTTCCCATCGGACCTACATAGGCCCGGAGGCTCAAGCACGCAGGGAACACTCGCTGATACTAGGGCTCTCCGCACAATATCATTGAGTGCATAGTGACGTGAAAACCTCCCCGCGCAACGTCGACAACTCAGTGCGTGATGGCCATCAGCCTCCACCATGGAACCGCAGGTGCAAATATGGGGTTCACACACCTTGCAACCCAAGCGGAAAGCTACCGCCACGCGCAACGAATCATCGTCCAATAAAGTGCCTAAGTGAGGGGAGGGTAATGCGTGTAACCATGATTTGTAACCATGTTACAAATTGCTAAAAAACTTACTGTATTAGTGTGGTAAACAAAAAAAAATACATATTGTGGAAAAAATACTGGTATAGAAGCCATATGTACCTCATTCCAGAGTTTCATTTATATAATACAATAGGTATGTTTACCATCATCTCCCTAGCATTATTCCGTTTTTCACAGGGTCGGCTTACCTAACCTGAAAATTCGATAGGTCCGGATTTTATAGAAGCGACTGCCTGTCTGACCTTTCAACCCGCGAAGGGAAAATCAGCCCAATACAGATTAGGTGACATACCTCCGAAAATGCATTTCTCGGGAATGTGGGTTTCCTCGCGATGTTTTCCCTCACCGCTGAGCACGTGATAATCATTCATGATCCAAACATGAATTCGAAACAAATTCGACATTTCGATTGTTTTTTTGAAGTGACTTATTGTTGATTTGCCGCATTAACTACTTGGCCGGACAAATGGGGACCGCTGAGGGCTCTCGCCTGTTACAAAATTTAAAACAACAGGCCTGAGGGTGCCCAGTTGGGTGAAAATTCGATAATATAATAATATGTTTATCCTTTTAGAAAACCTTCAGTTGCACAGCCATTTTTTCGGTGCGGGACAAAACGGGACTGGTGTGAATTCGTATCGTTAACCATGCTCCCGGGGCTTAGATTGATACCAAGGGTCCAGAAAAAAGGATTGGGGTATAAAACTCTTTGATAAAACGAACAATGAACAGCGGTCAGGTCAAAGGTGTCTATTGTAATTTGAAATCTGGGTAGTGATGTGTAAAACCGAGCGGAGCGTGCTAAGAATTTTTCTGTCTCAACATCATCCCCATAACTTAGAAATTAAAAATCACAAATTAAATGTATTTCGAATCACATAAAGTATTAATAAAAAGGATCATCATTTATATTTGTGACATTTAATAATTTATTATTATTTATTTTAATTTTGTAGCTATTTTTCAGTGTATTTATTATTTTATTGTTTTTATGTGACATGAACGTACCTGAATGATAATTTTATGTATGACTGTTATGACATATAGTTGCATGTCAGTGTTGGTGAAATGTACTGAAACTCTACCATAATTGTAAAAAGATCTGTAAATTACGTATATTTCTTGCAATAAATGATTTCTATTTCTATTTCTATACCCAAAAAAAAAGATAAAAGCTGCATTATGTCTGTTATCTATGAAGTCAGAAGCTTAAACTAAGCAAAATATTTACAGCGCAATGTGCATTGTTTTTGAGAAACGTAGCCTGGAAAGTTCTTCATTGTAAAGACAATTAACTATTAATAATAATTATTTTTTGTATGTCGTTTCGATATCTCGGGCCTATTTATATTATTATTTTTTTGTAACTTTCCAATCCACGTTCCCCAAACACACGATAGATGGCGTTTGTCACTTTTAACGTGATAATTACCTATTTCTCATTGCTGGCTTACATAATTATTCAAACATGTAACGTAATGGCAGAAACATTATACAAAACTAATTGTTGCTTCATATTTGGATCACATCATGTATAGAATGATGTTGCTATTTGTATTGCTTCTCTTTAGTTTGATCGGAATAATAATGGGTGGAAGTTGTAATTGTACCTTTGTGTAATAAAAAGGGTCATCATTCATACCCAAAAACGAACACAAAAGATGCATATGTCTGTTATCCATGAAATTTGAAGTGTAAACGAAGAAAAACCTTAACAACGCCATCTATCGTGTTTTAGAGAACGTCGATTGGAAAATCCCTCATTGAGCCTTTAATAGATTTTTTCCTATGGTAGGTATTTTTTGTGTCAAAGGGGATTACGATGAGTCTGTTGTGATGCTTTTACCATTGAAACTTCTCTTCCTTTTAGCACAAAAAGTAGTATTTGCCAAACATTCAAACGTAGTTTCATGGCAAACAGAATACCGGATGAGGGCAGGAAGGTAGTAACGTCGAAATACTCTGAAACCAGAGGGGTTTGGATAATTGATGAGTTGAAGTAACCGTCGTCCGTTCGAAGATTTGCTTTACGGGACAGACATACTAACTTTAAACTAACTAAGTATTAATAGACATGATGGACTTAGCTAAAGGCTGGCTTAGTTTACTAACCACCTATGGGTAATCTGAAAATAAAGAAATTTACTTTTAAATTCAATTAGAATTTAAATTCAAAAATGTCTTTATTCAGTAGGTAACATAGTTATACTTTGAATCGTCATTTTTTACATAACAAACGTCCCATCCGCCTAAAACTACTGCGGCTTTACAGAACGACTCATCATCATTTCCCTAACGTTCCCTAGATTTGACACGTCCGAATTTTTTACAGAAGCGACTGCCTGTCTGACCTTCCAACCCGCGAAGGGAAAACCAGCCCTATGTAGGCTAGGTCACATACCTCCGGAATGCATTTCTCGGGAATGTGGATTTCCCAACGATGTTTTCCTTCACCGCTGAACACGTGATAATCTTTTATGAATCAGTTATGGCTTTTTAAAGGACGAGTATCTGTATAAAAATACAACTTAAGCTCACGACTGGGGTAGTCAGAGGTACATTTATACCCACACCTCACTGAGCTTACTGTTCGACCTAGATAAGTTGTCAGCTGTATCGAGCCAATAATAATCAAGCCAACTATGTAAGTGAAAATGCATCATAATAACTCATAAACTGCCTATATACGTCCCACTGCTGGGCACAGGCCTCCCCTCAATCAACCGGAGGGGGTATGGAGCATACTCCACCACGCTGCTCCACTGCGGGTTGGTGGAGGTGTTTTTACGGCTAATAGCCGGGACCAACGGCTTAACGTGCCCTCCGAAGCACGGAATCATCTTACTTTTTCGGACAATCAGGTGATTCAAGCCTGAAAAGTCCTTACCAAACAAAGGACAGTCTCACAAAGTGATTTCGACAATGTCCCCATCGGGAATCGAACCCGGACCTCCAGATCGGTAGGTACCGGGGTTTGAACCGGCGCTCCCCGTTTCAGAAGCAAGCCAATGTACGGTCACGAGCATTAATATGTATACACTTTGGTACCATGTCACTCACATTAACTTTTTTGACAAATTAAACTGTAAGTCTCACAAAATGTCTAATATGTTAGTGCGGCAGAGTCCTAAAGTGGGTACATTATATTGCTCATGACTGTACCATAGGACCACAGTGACATAACGCAAAAATATAATTTGTGACTTTTTGTAAAAGGGCATAACATAAAGATAAAATTTTTAACAAAAAAAAAATACCGACTTCAAACGCAAAACTAAATTTACTTCATAAATAAGCAATAAATAAATTTACTTCGCACAAAGTAATAAGTACGTATTTTCAATTAGTTGATTAATTTTATAATTCTGAAGTCGGTGCCAAGTAAATGCTAAGTAGTATAAAAATGAAATGCAGTCGTTAATAACCATCAATCCGCACTGGGCCCGCGTGATGGTTTAAGGCCCGATCTCCTTATCCATCCATAGGGAAGGCCCGTGCCCCAGCAGTGGGGACGTTAATGGGCTGATGATGATGATAATAATGAAAAATCCATTAAGGATTAACTTACTATAATTACATCTAAATTGTACAGTCTTAATTTATTTTGTCATGAAATAAATATAGATAGGTACTTACATAAATTTACCGATGCATGAAATAAGTGGGTACCTACCTACGAAAAAAAATTAGAAATACATTTATCAAGTTAAAATAGCAAAGTTATAAGAAATCTTCGGAACTTGAAGCATAGAGGTTTAAAAAGTAAAATAAGTACTTGCTCAAGTAGATTTACGCGTGAAACTCTGTCTAACTTCATTGAAGTCAATTCGTCTTTTTCATTTTGAGGGTTACGCGATGTAAATTATGATACCATCTGATAGTCCTGTTCGGGGAAAGCGTGGCTCACATCTTAGTGTTACGGGTTCGACGTTTTGATATCACTTTATTTTCAGGACTTGTGCCCGGTTAATGGCAATAGGTTCGCCCCCTATTACACGGGACTTCAAAATGGCGGCGAGGAGTGCTTGTATACTAACACAGCCTATCCCTTACCTAACCTACCTGAACCAAAACTAATCAAGTCCGAAGTACTTATTGTCTTTTAATCACACCCCACTACACTTCATACAAAAAACCTCGTTTTACACAGGTACCTACTACACATTGACGTTATCATACACGCGTGTGTGTGACGTTTATACGATTACCTACGCCCATACGATTGATGACTAAAGTAAGACCGAGCGGGGGTGAGGTAAACCTAGCTCAACAGCTGGTGAGGAACGGAGACTTACCGTAATATTATTCCTTATTATATTTAAGATAATTCTGTGACTCTAGACCTTTTGCATTATAGCTACAACGGCCATACAGTTACGGATGCAATTTCGGTTTCCTAGCATGATGTGTAGGACGTTGTCTCTTTCGCACTAGGGTAAAATCTATCTTTCTGTCCTCCTATCAAACACACCTACGTAAATAGTAAGTATATATGTAAAATCGCGTATTATAAAGAAAATTAAGCGTTCGAAATGCGATGCCTTTTTATTGTACGGAACATTTTCACGCGAGTTTGAATTGCACTTAACCAGTTTTTCTTTTTTATTTTACTTGCTTTTCAACCGAAGTCGCTGTACTTTTACAGTTTGCTTAATTTTCTATTCTCTTCAGTTTATTTAAAGCAAAGTTCGAACCCTTTATTGTATTATGAACTGAGTAAAATGAAGCGCTTTTATTTTATTTTTATAAATATTTAGGTTTTATTTACTTCAGATGGCGATACAGACCCCACCGGCGTGGTCGCGACTTACCTCATTCAAGTCCTCAAGTCAATTAATTCTTTCTGATGACGTTTGCACCCGAATGGTTACCCTTAGATGGCCTGTTGTATTATTTTTATACACCGGGCGTGATTCCTCAACACTCCTCATTTGCCCGGCCAAGTAGTTAATGCCATCAATCAACCAGTTATCAGGTATTAATCAGTAATTATCAAGTAATCAACTTACAAAAATAGGAAAATTTAAGATATTTTTTTTCCTAAAAGTTTTATGAATGAATGAATGAATGAAATATTTATTTCAGATATTTATCCATGTTTTGTTAGTAATAGAAGATTATATCTAAGTTAGTAAAATTTATAATTTTCATTGGATGTCACATGCATGTACATCCAGTGAGTGAGAATGGGACTGTCCATCCTTTGTGAGACCACCTTCAGGAGACTGTTGCTGCTGCCCCGCACTCGCTCCCACAGAGAAGCCACACGCTTGCGTAGAACAGCCTGGAAGCCATCAGTGCTCCAGGAGGCGAACATCCCCGAGGCACTGCAGCGCCAGGGCAGCCCCAACAACCCCCTGAAGGCGTTATTATATTGAACGCGCAGAGCACTGAAGGTTTTATTAAGAAATATAGCATTACCTACCCATATTTTTTTTTTTTTTTTGATTTATTTGTGTTCTAAAATAAATTTTCTAGATAATTTATAGGTAACAACGAACAATCTAGTCTAAACTTTTAAACTCGCTTCAATAATGACTCGATGTTGAAGTTATCCATTTAGCTTTAGCTTAAACTAATTAGAAATCTTAACTAGATGTTATGTACACATCTTAACGAACCAAAATTATATCTGCTAACGATACTGCTCGATTCAAATACTTTAATGAGATTAGGTATGCAAAATTATTTTGATAAATACATCTAACTTTCTGCCCGTGACTTTGTCCGCATTCCCATAACATGATAAACTTATGTTTAACATAAGCTCACGACCATGTCCCAATTGGGGTAATCAGAGGTACATCCATTGCAAGATGAACTAAGTTTCCACATCTCACCGAGCTTTTAGTTAGACCAACGAAATGTTTATTTTACATGATTTTCGGGCAAAAAGACTGAACATTGATTTTCCTTAGGCCCCAAACGACAAACCTAAATAGGTTCAGCGGTTTAAGCGTGAAAAGGTATATTTTTTTTTCTTTGATGGGTTTGCTCTTGTCCCCAGATTTGCCCGAAGGCATTGACGAGGCCTAAGATGGAGCTCGCCCAGAAGGTGCCTGTTCACTCTGGCCTTGAACGCACTCGGGTTATATGCATTCGGAAATACAGAAAACGGCAGAGAATTCCACTCCCTAGCAGTGCGCATAATAGTGACAGTCAGACAGTGCAGAAATGTTATTATTAGAGAGTTTTCTACCAACAACTATCCGAACTTGATTTCCATTTCATGTTCGAATCATCATAATTAACAGGAAAACATTGCGAGAAGTTCCCAAATAACCGGGAAAAAATTCCGTATTTTCGGAATATTTGGGCAAAGTTAGATTAGCAGTCGCTTCTATAAAACTACCCTTGTCACTAAGTATAGGTTAGTTACAGGGTGTCCGCCAGAATGGCCGGTCATTCGTCGACGTATTTTAAGTTGAAATGGAGCTCAATAATTGCTGCCCACTTTTTGTTACCTAGTGTCTATCACCGGACATTTGCTAAAAGTGACCGGCGGTCCTGACGTCAGGATGGCCGGTCACTCAGTCTGTTTATGCCTAAAGAGGCCATAAAAATAAAAGTGTAGAAACTAAAACCCGACTACGGAAAAACCACGCTTTAAAAAGTATATTATATTCCGCTGCATAGTGACGTTTTGTAGATAGTCGTGGTCGAATGCCGTGATAAGCAAACTTTTAGGACAGATTGGCTTTTAGTTTTTAAACTTTTATTTTTAATTACATTATTATGGGGTCATATTTATTAATATAATATTGGTCTAGTGGTTAGAGTATTAGGCTCACGATCTGGAGAGCCGGGTTCGATTCTCGATGGGGACATTGTCGAAATCACTTTGTGTGACTGTCCTTTGTTTGGTAAGGACTTTTCAGGCTTGAATCACCTGATCGTCCGAAAAAGTAAGATGATTCTGTGCTTCGGAGGGCACGTTAAGCCGTTGGTCCCGGCTATTAGCCGTAAAAACACACCAACCCGCATTAGAGCAGCGTGGTGGAGTATGCTCCATACCCCCTCCGGTTGATTGAGGGGAGGTCTGTGCCCAGCAGTGGGACTTATATTGGGTGTTTATGTATTTATTAATAGAACGTTCGTCCGATACAAATGTTTTATGCAAGATTTGGAGATAAAAGCTATCCGGAATATGTCTGATCTGTCATGTTATCAATTCAACGTAATAATCGACAACGCTTCCAGTGACACCTCATTTGTTAAATTCTGATAGGTGGTTTAGAAGTGGTTGGAACAGACGTGCATACACATACATAGCGATCAAACATATAACCCTCCTTTCTGCTTCCCGGGGTGGGGTAAAAATACGGTAATATTTATGAGCATTTACTGCTTACAAACTTATAACACGGACAGCCTAAAGTGTTCAGGTAAAATAAGCCGACAAAATACGAATGAGCAGCTATTTCGACGTACATGTTAAAGGAACCCTGTGACTGTCGACTTCTGATTAGTTGCGGCTTTGCCCTACCAATTACCGACTTTGGGGGTGACGTATGTACGACGGAGCTCTGAAGTCTCAACAAATCCGTAACACACAGTCTCATGTATCAATGAATTTATATTTATCTAAGGGACTTCAGTGGCTCAATAATAACCCTAACATCAAGAAGAAGAAGAAATGATGAATAGAAGATTTCCCGAACCAAATCGAATCGAAATCAATTTTTTCTTTCGGAAAACCAACAGCTACTTTAAACAATATAGTACATACGATACAGGGGAGTCAATTACAGGTTTCCACAAATAGACATAGTATAAATCGGTCTGATAGCATTAATTACACAATACTATACAAAATACAAGTAAGGTGATCAAGCATAAGCACTAAACTTATTGAAAACTTATAGAAAGAGCATAAAATAATAATTATTATTATACAATACTACACTACACACACACTACAAATAAGGAAAACAAGCATAAGCACTAAAATTATTGAAAACAAATAATACACAAAAAAAAATAGATTTGAAAAAGGGGACCTGTCAAATCTTCAGATAAGGTAAGCGGACCTTTGAAAATCGGGATAATCCTAGGGGCATCCCCCTAGGATTATCCTTATATAAGATTTGCCGCACATGGCATTAACTACTTGGCTTTGGCTCTCACCCGGTACAAAATTTAAGACAACAGACCTGCCCAGCCCAGTTGGGCGCAAACCTCGGCTTTGGGCGTCGTCTGAGAGGATATTATTTGGAAAACATAATCGATCCTAGCGGATTGATAGCGAGAAGCGCTTAACGGGGGAAATTGTCAACCACGCCGGCGGGGTTGGAATCTGGTTTCTGAAGTGTTTGTTGTCGGGAGCTGATTGGCCGTCTCTTTGACTAGAGTTATTGGGTCGTCGGGATCTTTTTAATTACGTCCTTCGGACGCCGATTCTTTTCAGTACCGTCCCTAAGCGAAGAACCAGAGGAGTCTCACCGGATCCATAACATCCAGTCTGGCATTTCATATCTAACGGCCTTCTGTGGCTTAATAATAATCCTGGCACCAGGGTTGACGAGGTCGATCATTGGTCTCACAACCCACACAAGAGAAAATCTAAATACAGAGCGTTAAACAGATTTCGATTCTTCGTACTCATCAAATTAATGTGAGGTTTGAACGTGAAATACCAATATTCAGCTAAATGGAAGAGTGATTGAGATATTCCGACCACAGTCGGGTAAAAGAGCCTATTACTAGGGATTTCAGTTGTAATTACTGTTGGTTAGGAACGTGTATTGGATTCGGTTGAATTCGCTTATAAAGCAGGTTTCACGGAGTTGCTAGGTTAAACATACTTACATACATGGAAAGTTATCCAACCAATTTCGGCTGCGGTGACTGCTTCCAATTCGACGTTTATAACGTCGTACCCACCTATTACATTACATACATTACACTCATTACATTAATTACATTCCCTATGCGCTTCTTCTTCTATCGTGTGGGTTGTGAGGTGGAGTACCAACCGCATCAATCCTGGTGTCACGGTTACTATTAAGCCGCCAAACGACCCTGACATGGCTCATGTAACGACTACTTACTTACATCAGTAAGTATTAACCGGGATGAACGGCTTATCACGGGTTTATAAAACACCAATACCAATCGCGACGGTGCGCGTTGTGGTGCAAGAACTGCGTAACCGACCCCGCCGGCGTGGTCGACGATTTCCCTCATTCAGCGCTTATCGCTATCGACCCACTAGGGTCGATTAATTCTTTCAAATATTTTTCCTCTCAGACGACGCCCTGAGCCGAGGTTCGCGCCCAACTGGGCACCCTCAGGCCTGTTGTCTTAAACGTTGTACCGGGTGAGAGCCTTCAGCGCTCCCCATTTGTCCGGCCAAGTAGTTAATGCCATCTGCGGCAAATCTACAATAAGTCACGTCAAAAAAAAAAAATAAAAAAAAAAAAAAGTTACACTACCAACTGATCTCCGGGAAAGGACACACCAAAATGAATAATGTAGTGCCGAGCTTCGAAAACGCGTCAATAATCAATTACCTATTTTGCAACCGGACAATGCTCAACTTAGTCTAACCAATACGCAATGTTCAGGTGTATTGTACGCATTGTGTGGACAACTGGCATTATAATACCACAATTACATACTAGTTCACGAATGCTTTTGTGAATCACATTACATATAACAAAGCACCACGCCTGTTTCCCCAAAGGGGTAGATAGACATGTCTAGTACACCCACACCTCGCCAGCTATCTTTAAGCCCCATATATCTTTTTTTATTTTTTTTTACCTATTTTTGTAACCTGGCAAAACTGCTTGGCAGAAAGTATGCGTTCTATGTTATTTTATTCGCTTCCAGCCCAACATCAAGCGACACAATAACAATATTCAAACAAAATGTACCGTCTGCGAAACATATTCAAACCTGTACAGATATCATCCTTCCTGTTATATACATAATATATCATTATCTGCGTACTTACCTTTGCTTGTCGAGCACTCTTGACCTGTGTAAGTAGTATTCCTACTTCTTGTAGGTTAATTGCGGTCTTCCTCGATATTATTTGCAGTTCCGATACAGAAATATAAGGGAAGTTTGAAAAAAGTTTTAACGTACAGACGTTGGACTAACATTTTTTCGCGCTTACAATAGGTACAGTCGAAGCACTAAGATCAATATACAGGTATATTAAGACACTGTAACAGCCTCCGTGGTCTAGTGGTAAGAGCGTTATGCTCACGATCTGGAGGTCCGGGTTCGATTCCCGATGGGGACATTGTCGAAATCACTTTGTGAGACTGCCCTTTGTTTGGTAAGGTCTTTTTCAGGCTTGAATCACCTGATTGTCCGAAAAAGTAAGTTGATTCCGTGCTTCGGAGGGCACGTTAAGCCGTTGGTCCCGGCTATTAGCCGTAAAAACACCTCCACCAACCCGCAGTGGAGCAGCGTGGTGGAGTATGCTCCATACCCTCTCCAGTTGATTGAAAGGAGGCCTGTGCCCAGCAGTGGGACGTATATAGGCTATTTATGTTTATGTAAGACACTGTTAGGGCACTAACACTAACCAAGTGGGTAGAACGCTTACCTCTCACTTTGAGGTTGCAGGTTCGATTCCCAGCACAGGCCTAAGCCAATATACCTCGAATTTGTTTTAGAATACATTGTTTGAATCATAAATGATTATCACGTACTCAGCGGTGAAGGAAAACATCGTGAGGAAACCCACATTCCCGAGGAAATGCTATTACGGAGGTATGTGACCTAACTTGTGAGCTGGTTTTCCCTTCGCGGGTTGGAACGTCAGACAGGCAGTCGCTTCTGTGAAAAACTGGACGTCTCCGATCTTCAGGTTAGGTAAGCGGACCATGTGAAAAACGGGACAATGGGAGATGATGTTAGGATAACATACATACATACATACATAAACTCACGCCCGTAATCCCAAATGGGGTGGGCAGAGCCACAAGCAATCAAAGACAACTTGCAGCCACTGTTGATACAAAGTCCTAAGATGGATATGATGAACCTTATGGTGAAAAGGGATCAGCCTATCGCCCATAACATTAGTCCATCATGTTAGAGGATGCAATCCCTCTGTCGGTTTTTACGACATGCCCGGGAAGACAAGCAGCTGAACGGATATGGGCTGAGCTGTTAGGATAAGTGGTTGCTTATATCCCTGTATATATTACAATCACTCCTCGCCAGCTATATTTAAGTCCCATGTAATTGGGGGCGAGTCTATTTCTATTAACCGGACGCAAATCCTGAAAGCCACGATGGTTTAGATTGCTTTAGGGCACTATTCTACCTGTAAACACAATACATATTCACATATATAACATTCACGCCGACTACGGAGCCCAAGTCGATGCTCCCGGACCTTACATTGAACAAGGCGAGATAGCGCTGTGTCCAATACTACACAAAAAAGCTATAAAAACGGGTCCCCTGTAACTGATCCGCAGGCTAAAAGAAACGGCACTACACTATCATATCTAGTAGGATAGGCAGAGTCACAAGTAATCACAAGACAACTTGATTACTGTTTGAAACGAAGTCCTAAGATAGAAAAAAGTGCGTTAAGACAATAATGACATTAAAACACAGTACAGTACAGTTCTTTAAGTACATTCATTCATTTTTACCGACTTCAAAAAAGGAGGAGATTCTCAATTCAACCGTATATATATTTTTTAGTAGTTCTATTTCTCTTTTGTTTTATATTTTGTTTTTTACTGTTTGTGCAATAAAGTATTTGTTATGTTATGTTAAAATAACGTTAAAACGGAATTCAACAGCAACTCCACGCTGATATTCAACAAACATAACAATTATGCTAAGAGTTGGCACTACACGTTCAATCTGAAGTCAATCTATTGTTACACGTCTGTACACAGGTGTGCACTCCACATAGTGCTACCGCCATTAACTAATGATTAATTTACTGCTTAGGTTTGCACATGTTCTCTGACATAGTCTTATGAGAGCAGCGGTGCAATTCGGAACTGAATATTTTCACAGCAGCTTTTAGATATGATATAAAGCCCAGGTTTTTCAGTTGGAAGAGCGCTTGAGTCTCGGTGTTTTAAAAATCGCGTGCAATGTTTTTTTTGGATTTTGTTTTTGAATGAATGTTTGAATCATATAATTTGTTGGTCTAACAGAAAACTCAGTGAGTTGTGGGTATTTAGCTCATCTTGTGATGGATATACCTCTGACTACCCCATTAGGATATAACTTATGTTGTTTGAATCATAATAAAATGATTATTATGTTCTCGGCGGTGAAGGAAAATATTAGGCGGAAACTAACATTTCCGTAAAATGCGATTCGGAATTTCCTTCTCGGGTAAAGTGAAATAGGCAGCGTCTGTAAATTATCAGACCTGTCAAATTCTCAGATTAGGTAAGCGGACCTCATGACAGCAGGATAACACTAAGGAAAATGAAGATTTAAACATGCAGTGTGATTTGTAGAGAAGTGTGTAAGGATCGAAGCAAATGGAATTCCATAGTCTCTGCATATCCCAGTGGGAAATAGGCGTTATTTTATGTATGTGATTTGTAAATGTTATTCTAAAAACTTGGTTACGTTGGTAACGCCACATTGGCGAGTGTAGCCAAGACTTTTTTCGCGCTTACTGGGAGAAGACGAAAGCAGCGCGGAAAAGAGAAAAGATACAATAAGTGAAAACTGTTCAAGCAAGAAAGTGACAAACAAGAAAATGACTTAAGACAATAAAATTACTTTATATGATTGATTTATATGATTTAGTGATTTTTTATTTTACTAAAATAATTATTTTATTCTTTATCCTACTCTATGAGTACAGTAGTGACACGGAATGCGTAAAATGAGTGATATTTCTAAATCAAAAATAATGATATTTTGATGAGTTATTTCATTAATGTCATATTAATTGCCATTTCAAGGTTTAATACGATCTACTATGAACCGGTGTGCGTGTATGAAGCGATTGATGAATGTGGAGGAAGCAAGAGAAGTGTGTCAGGATCGAAGCAAATCGAATTCTATAGTCTCTGCTTACCCCGGTGGGAAATCGGCGTGAGTTTATGTTATGTTATGTAATTGCCATTTCGTGATAACTATTTATGGAGGTATATAAAACATAGAGCAGGTTTAGTCTGTTTTATCTTTCCGGGTAAACCCGAGGAAGGGTTAATCCTCTTTAACAATAAGACAGAGTAGCTGCAATCTTATTTGTAGATATGCCCACCTACTAGTCAAATCAGTTACTTTTTACTAAACGTCAAAACACGAAATTGCTATGGAATTTGTTTATAATAAAGCACACTGTGACGTCATAGAAAAACGAGATAAAATGTCGGACTTATTTATTACGTTTTTCTTAATTAAAATCCATGAATAAGTAAATGTTTATGTTTTTGTTTGTTTGTTTTGTAAAGTGTGCAATAAAGTGTTTTATTATTATTATTTATCTTTATTATATTTATTATTCTTTTTTTTATAATTACCGCTTTTTGAAGAAGCGTGAGTGTGGATGGATGCATGTTGAGAGTTTGGAGACTAGTGTGGAGTGTTTTAGGTATGACGCCTGTGGTGGATACAACGATGGCTACCGTTTTAACAGTCCTTACTTCCCAGTATATTCATTTCGCACATACCTGAAACAACCAAAGACATAGTAAGTATATTTTATACATAACATAGTGAATAGGGTCAAGTGACGAAAATTACTGATTATATGACAACATTTGGCATCTAATGGAACACATCAAAGTACAGCATAGAATAATACACATTACGTATGCGGTGAAGGAAAACATCGTGAGGAAACCCACATTTCCGAGAAATGTATTCTGAGAGGAAAATAGACTAAAGTGGCCCCCATCGCGGGGGTGAGGAAAGTCAAGCCCGCTCCAAGCTCCTATTGGGTGCGGGGCGAGGAGTGACTCTTCTAAATTAGAAGAGTCCTCCAATTAGTCTATTTAAGCCGTAAGCCTTTACTGTTTGTCTCTAAGATGAGATTTTTGTATGCAGTATCCCTATCGACCTTCATCCCCCTAGCATTATCCCGATTTTCACAGGGCCGGTTTACCTAACCTGAAGATATGACAGGTCCGGTTTTTTACAGAAGCGACTGCCTGTCTGACTTTCCAACCCGCGAAGGGAAAACCAGCCCAATACAGGTCACATACCTACCCCCCCCCTACCTAGGCCGCCTGTTGTGCTTTTCTGTATATATTGTCCTTATCTCTGTATTTTGTGTCCATTGTGCTCAATAAAGTATTTTATCTATCTATCTACCTCCCAGAATACATTTTCTCACGATGTTTTCCTTCACCGCTGAGCACGTGATAATCATTTGTGATCCAAACATGAATTCGGAAACAAATTCGACAATTATTGGTTTAGTCTGTGCTGGATTCGAACCTCCGACCTCAAAGTGAAAGGCAAGCGTTCTATAAACTGAGCTACCACGGCTCCAAGTCCAATCGAATATCTAAAATTACTTAAATATTAATTTGACAACATATTTTTCATAATTAAATACATATTTTATTTGCCATGTTCACTCTAAGATTTATCTTACAGGTAATGTACATAAAGTTATCAGTTAATTCCGCAAATCATACCTACATTAATGTAAATATCCGCTTATGACTGAGATAAATTCACTACTCAACTGAATTTTGAAGACAATTCTAACAACGTAGTTACCTATTAAAGTGAGCAAAGCAAAAAGTTTAAGTATTTGTACTAAGATTACTCTTAAGCTTATAGGCTATCAGTCCTTATAAAGTCTTAACTTGGTAATGATCGATAGAACAGAATCAATCGTACTAATCTCGACTGACATAAGGCGACAAGTTAATATTTTTTTTATCACTGTGACATAATCTTTTTAACGAACTCGGTGGTCCAGTGGTTGAGCGTTGGGCTCACGATCCGGAGGTTCCGGGTCGAATCCCGATATCGAAAAATAACTTTGTGTTCTCTAGTTAGGTTATGACATTACAGGCTGATCACCTGATTGTCCAGAAAGTATAATAATCCGTGCTTCAGAAGCAAGTTAAGCCGTTGGTCCCGGTTACTACTTACTGGTGTAATTAAGTAGTCGTTACATGAGCCATGTCAGGGGCCTTTGGTGGCTCACCAGAGTTGATGAGGTTGGTTATTCACCTCATAATAACCCACACGATAGAAGAAGATATAATCTTATGCAACTTGGCCAAGACCTTAAGACTACACGTTGAAGAAGACGACTCTTACTTTCGACGAAAAGCAGTTTCATAAAACCATTATGAAAGTACATTTGCACAAAATAGATAAGGTATTCAACCACGCATCCAATCTTACTATCAAAAGGTCATTAATGACATTTTTGCCCCATAAATAACTTGGTTCATGTGTGTTGAACGCAACACCCAAACCATTTACGCCCATGTAATAGGGAGGCGACGCCATATCTTAATAGATGCGGTTAAACGAGACCAACCCTCAATTGCTTAGGGGGTCTCTAAAGTCATGAAGCCTTGGACATGTCTTGTAACGTAGAATACCGAGAGGAATAATAAAGGATCGCCAACATCTATTTTATTTGTTGAAGAAGAGAGACAAAAGTTATAACAATTTTATCTCTTTGGTTTCCTTTGCGATTTATTAACTGTATTATCATAATTATATTATATTAATTTCTCTACAGCCGGAGATATTTTTTTGTTGATCTGAAAGCAAAGAATAAATGAAAGATGCTTAATGCTGTTCAGCTTAACTCGCGGGTAAGTCATTAAAGTTTCGCGACGCGTCATTCTCAAGACAGTGGCTCTATTCAGTACACATCTGAGTTTACGCCAGTACCATAGAATAAGGAATAATACTACATATACAACGGCGACTCTCCGATCCCCACTAGCGCTTAAATTAGGTTTACCTCACCACCTCTATTTTTTTTTTTGACGTAACTTATTGTATATTTGCCGCAGATGGCATTAACTACTTGGCCGGACAAACCTCACCACCTCGGTCTTACGTCTTCAATCGTATCGGCGTCAGACGTCACACACACATACGCGCGTGTACGATAACGTCAATGTGTGGTGTCTGTGTAAAACGAGGTGTTTTGTAGTGTCTGGGTTGAGACAGTACATTAACTACAGTCACGTGTATTGCTATTTACGCATTCAGAAGACACCTCCAAGTAACCCCTTGATGGAAGACGTCTATTTAATATGCACAAGTTATTTTTACACTATAAAGTGTTAGTTCCTTAAAGATCACTGGAGGCGCTGTAAAATAACCCATGCATACTTATTAACTGGGCATTGTTTTATAGGGTTGCATTACAAGAAGCTATTCTCGCTCAGGATTCCTTGCCCAGAGAATCACATTGGCGGTGCAACGCAGGAATGCAGCTAGCATAATGGGAACCTTTGGACAGGATGCGTTCCGTGGGGGTATTTTTTAGTTATAGTTGGGCGAAGGGCGTTACCCCGGGTACATTTAATCTAATGTAAGTATTGTAATTTTAGTTTTTATGTGACTTATTGTATATTTGGCGCAGATGGCATCAACTAAAATTATGTTGATTGAATATTATATTACAATTGTATGCCAATACCATAACTGATTAAAGAAGAAGAAGTCTATTGAATTCAATAAAGCAATTTGAGAATGATACTACTGCAGTAAGCTCGTAGTCGTGGTAGCCCAGTTGGTAAAACGCTTGCCTCTCTTCGAACCCAGCACAGGTCTAAAACAATGATTGTCGAATTTGTTTTCGAATTCATGTTTGGATCATAAATTATTATCACGTACTCAGCGGTGAAGGAAAACATCGTGAGGAAACCCACATTCCCGAGAAATGCATTTTCGGAGGTATTTGACCTATCCTGTATTGGGCTGGATTTCCCTTCGCGAGTTGGAAGGCCAGAAAGGCAGTCGTTTCTTTAAAAATCCGGACCTGTCAAATCTTTAGGTTAGGTAAGCGAACCCTGTGCAAAAAAAAACGGATTAATGCTAGGGAGATGATGACGAGTACTGTAGTAAACTCATGATTGCTAAACTCGCCTATCCAAGGGTCCGGGGCCGTTTTCATCATCCATTTCACTTATTTATGTCTGAATTCATACTAATGACAACAATCATGTAAAAACCTGGACTCGTATGGTCACCCTAGCACTACACAATAGGACTCAATTCATGCCGAAACTAAGCCGTCTGCAACTATTCTATGAATGTTGTGGTTTTAGTGATTCAGAATACAGTTTAATATTGGCACAAGTGCTTCATATTAAGATGTCTGGGGCTTTAATATCCAATGGATTGGCTATTGACTGGGTTTCAATTAGATTTTGAATATTGGAGTTGTATAACTGCAATACTGTCAATATTGGAGATTAGTAACATACATTTGTACATAAACTCATGCGCGTTATCTTTAATGAGGCGGGCAGAGCCACAGGTAATCAAAAACAACTTGAAGCCAGTATTGATATAAAGTTATAATATGGCTATGTTGAAGTTTATGGTGATATCGGATCAGCCTTGATCAGCAGATTCAGATTTGTAAGGTGAATGTAAATACTAGAATTTTAGAGTTGAGCATAGGGAGACTCATCCGTAGGAGATCATAAGATACGAAGCATACAGAGAAAATAATACAATAAAATCATAGATTGTTTTAGGTTTACACCGTTATTATCATAATTAAAACACATTACACCAGGTTAAAATCAGGCATATGAACCTACGTATTTATGGATCTGCCCACTCCACTCCAATGTCATCAGTCGTCCCGTGATCAGAGGCGTTAAAAATGCCACATCGAATTCATCTAAAAAGCAATATTGCTATTTGACTTTTGCGCATATAAAAGAAAGTGCGCAATGCAGCCAAATGTCAAATAGCAATACTGCTTCTTTAGGTGAATTGCAACAATGTGGCCTTTTTAGACCCCCAGAGCACTTGCAAGAGCAAATAAACTTGTGTTGAAATATCGAGAGTCGCATACCCCTGATTTTCACACAGTAAGAACCCGGTATTATGTGTTTTCATTATAACATCATAGATTTCCATCTATTCGTTCGTTTGTTCGTGCATCACACAAATGCCATTCACGTAATTCAAAAACAAGTTACTGAAAAATATGAGGGTTTACTTTGAGTAACATTCAGTTTCTCTCTCTCTTTGGCATTTGCTATTCCCGCCTGATGGTCGGGTCTGCTTTCTTCGTTTTTCTTTTCCACTTCACTCTATCAGACATGTCGTTTTCGGAGACATCGCACAAGCACAGGTTCTTATTTATCACATCCCTCCAACTTATTTTGGTCATCCTACTGGTCTATTAGGATGATCTAGATTGGCTGTAACATTATCCACATAATTGGGGGACACATAATATTATAATATTATTTCATCATTATCATCAATTTAAGATCTACGTTCTTGTCGGTGTACTATTCGCCATTCTTGTCTATCAAGGGTCAATTCTTTATCTTCCTTATAGGACACAACGTTCCCCTTTCTTTTTCATTTGTTTTATGTAAGCTCTTCTTAGTCTTCCCCTTCTTCTGTTTCCTTTTATCTTCCCTTCTAAATTCGTCGTTTCTTATTAAGTGTCCAATCATCTTGCGCCTTCAGTCCTCTACAACTCTTAATATTTTTCTCCTTTCCCTTACTCTTACTAGTACTTCTTCATTAGTAACCCTAAAGTAACCCTAAGGCCGTTAATAAATAATAAATTTTCGTTGTATCATATTGGTAACTACCCTCCTTTAGTATTATCGTTAATGAAGTCGTATTTCGGTCAGTTTTCTGTGGCCGGTGGTAAGTCTAACCACTAATTATGAATTTAATACTGTACTTTTGGTGCATATTCGCTTTTCGACGGGTGTATTTAATTTTATAGTAATTTACAGATACACTAATTAACTTGCGCGAATATTATTTATTTTTATTCAGCTATTACTGTTCTTTAAATGGGATCTGAGGGAGAACGCTTGACTATAAGGTTGTAGGTTCGAAACCAGCACGGGCCTTAACCTATGATTTACGAAATTCTTTTCGAATTCATGTTTGGATCATAAATAATTACCACGTGCTCACCGGTGAAGGAATCCATCGCGAGGAGACTCATACATACCCGAGAAATACATTTCGAGGTATGTGACCTAACCTGTACTGGGCTGGTTTTTCCCTTCGCGGGTCGGAAGGTTAGACAGGCAGTCGCTTCTGTAAAAAACCGGACCTGTCAAATCTTCAGGTTATAGAAGCACATTCCCGAGAAATACGTTTCGTAGGTATGTGACCTAACCTGTACCGGGCTGGTTTTCCCTTCGCGGGTTGGAATGGTTAAACAGGCAGTTGAGGCAGTCGCTTCTGGCAAAAACCGGACCTGTCAAATCTTCAGGTTATGTAAGCGGACCCTTTGAAAACGGGATAATGCTAGGGAGAGGACATTACATACATACATAAACTCACGCATATTTCCCACCGGGGTAAGCAGATAATAGAGGAGCTCGGTGGCGCAGCGGTTAACACGCTCGGTCTGCGATTGTTGAAGTTAAGCAACTTTCGCAAAGGCCGGTCATAGGATGGGTGACCACAAAAAAAAAAAAACAAAAGTTTTCATCTCGAGCTCCTGTCATACATACACATTTTTACTCACCTGAAATATTCCTTAATATTTCACGCAAGTACACGAAGATAATTTTACCGATTTTATCTAATGTGTACTTAGCAATATTGACATTATTATCTCCAGTCTACCCTGGTCTTTATTATCAAATATTTCTGTACGAGACAGGGGTCAAATTATGACGGATACTCTCTTTATCGAGGCCTCTCATCTTGTTTAAATTATTCTTACATTTTAAAAGATGTCAGTTCGTAATTAATAGTTGCAATGCGTGCTCGGATTCATAGTGACGGCTTACATAATAATAAAAATAAATGTTCTTTTAGATAATAATTGCAGGTCTAATAAAAGTTTTTGAATATTAATAAGTTAAAATGAGTGAAGTGAATTTGTCGGCGCTTGCCGAGAGCGGTATGTTTGGTTCTTATTATTTTGTGTATAATAATTAATAATAATAATGTGTGCGTGAGTGTAGTTTGCTCTGAATCTTGTTTGGACTGATAAGAAGTGTGTTATTTGTACTAGGTCGTTTTATATAATATTACTTTTATAAGATGTGATGACGGAGTGATAAAATAGACATCTTGCTTTGAAAGGTAGCGGATTCGAATCCTATACTACTGAACCCGGATTTGTTTTTAAATTGAGTTCTCATTATTAATGTTGATATCAAAATTGCTTATTAGTTTGTGCATTAGGAACTTATAAAAAAAACTACGACCAGTAGGACTAACATGCGCAATGTTATAAAATTTGGTCACGGTCATTTTTTATCGATTCTGGTGATATAATCACCTATGTTGTTTTGTTGATTGGTGCTAATATGTGAACCCATATAAATCATGTCGTTCTGTCAAAATACGAACGAAATCAAGTGGCACGCATTGTAGGGGAAAAAACAAACTAATCGATTTCGTAAAAAAATATTGAATCTATTGATAATTAGCTTCTATGCTGTTCTGGGAGCAAATAAAAAACATAGAACACGTTCAGCTGCTTGTCTTCCCGGGCATGTCGTAAAAACCGACAGAGGGATTGCGTCCTCTAACATGATGGACTAATGTTATGGGCGATAGGCTGATCCCTTATCACCATAAGGTTCATCATATCCATCTTAGGACTTCGTATCAACAGTGGCTGCAAGTTGTCTTTGATTACTTGTGGCTCTGCCAACCCCATTTGGGATTACGGGCGTGAGTTTATGTTGATAATTTTATCAAGTTGCGCAATGTTATAAATCTGCTTTTTTTAAATCTGGGAGGAATGTCACAAAATAAACCTACTCTTATCTGTATTGGGCTGGTTTTCTTTTCGCAGCTTGGAAGGTCAGGCAGGCAGTTGCTTCTGTAAAACTGGACCTGTCAAATGTTCAGATTAGGTAAGCGGATCCCGTGGAAATGGGATAACGGAGATGATGATGATATTGGAAAGTCACATTAACAGTCGTTTCTGTTTAACACTGGAGTTATAACTTCATGCAGCAATGAATGTGGCCGTACATTCACTGCTAAGATCGGTTACGTCAGCCATATAAGAGCGCATCTTAGGCGTTCCTAGATTGGAGAGTTGTCGCCATGGCCGAATACGGCTGGAAGGATATATATATATATATATATATATATATATATATATATATATATATATATTGACATAACTTGATTGATATAACTTCATAATAGATCATCATCCCAAGCATTATCTCGTTTTCCACAGCGTCCACTTACCTAACCTGACGTAGTCACACGTCCTGTTTTTTACAGAAACGACAGCCTGTCTGACCTTACAACCCGCGAGGAAAAAAGCCCAATACGTGATAATCATTTATGATCCAAATATGAATTCAAAAACAAATTCGACGATCATTGGGTTAGGCCTGTGGTGGATTCGAACATGCGACCTCAAAGCGAGAGGGAAGCATTCAACTGGGTTACCATAGCTAATGTCATGTTAGATAAGATACCGAAATAAATGAGACAAACGCTAGGGAGATGATAATGTTCAATAGCTTTCGAAACGCAATTTCGATGCCAATGCGCATTCCTAAACAGGCAAAAGTTAACCTAACTTGATATCACAATCTAACCTAGTATTCAACAATTACGTATTCTCCAAAGATCCCATGGTACCCCCAAAACCAGCACAAAGACTATTTAGTAATACCTTGCTATATTCTGGTTAATAATCCAGGAACAAATATTTGGCGTCTAATAACCACTTCCTTGGGAAATGAAACAGTCTAGGTATAAAGTTAGTCTAAGTCTTGTTTAGTCACAAATGTCTATAGTATACTGATCAGCGCCGTATTCAGAACCCTTAGTTTTGCGGGTTGGAGTCGTTCGTGTCCATAGGTTTACCACAGACCCCTAGTTGGTGCTTGAGCGATAAAAGCAGTAATAATAAATAAATAAAATCATTTTATTTCAGGTACCTATGTAACCCTTACATTAGCAATTATAAAATTCAAATTCAAAATTCAAAAATTAAAATTCCAAAATCAATAAAACAAAATAGTTAAATTAAATTCAGTTAAAATTAAATCAAATTAGAAAAATACTCATAAAAAAGATAATATAATTATATCTATAATCTGCGCGCAGAGCAAGTAAGCAGAGTTAATCATTAGAGTTCGGATTTTACAATTAAATTAAATTTAAATAATTTATTTCGGACAATATTCAGAAATATAATAACAAAATCAAAATACACATCATATTATAAAATAAATAACATTTTAAATAAATAAATTAATTAAAATATATTTGGTACAGGGCATGTAGTGTCTGGCCTGCTGGCGATGTACGCTAAGAGGGCGTTAGCATAAGCTCACAACGTTGTCCCAATTAGGGTAGGGACCTTTGGCGGCTCAATAGTAACCCTAACACTAGGTTTGATGGGGTTGGTAATCCACCTCACAACCCACACGATAGAAGAAGAAAAAGGGCAGGTAGATGTACCTCCATCACAAGAAGAACTAAGCACACACCTCATCGAGCTTTCTATTAGACCTCGATTTTGGACTAAGAACTTATAACATAATCCTTTATTCCATTTTTATGAGATTTTCCGAATATGTTTCATTCTGTCAGCAGAGAAACAGGTTATTTCGGTTAATAATTCCTTATAATTTTGAATTGTAGATCGTAAGTCCCTCTCTGGATTCCCATCAGCTAGAAACTAGGTACAGTTTAGTCCCTAGGTGACGACTGGACAGTCACAAACTCGCTTAAGCAATATAATTTTATTGAAGAGGAAATTGTGATTACGTCCTGAGATGCTACGTAGTTAGTCTGTGAATTTACAGTTCGTGTTGGCTCAGAAGAAGGTTGCAGCTGGCTGGGCAGGCCGGCCAAGTAGTGAATGCCGGAAGAGGCAAACATACATTAATTTAGGTTAAGCAACTTTCGCAAAGGCCGGTCATAGGATGGGTGACCACAAAAAAAAATCTCGAGCTCTTCCGTGCTTCGGAAGGCACGTTAAGCTGTTGGTCCCGGCTGCATTAGCAGTCGTTAATAACCATCAATCCGCATTTGTCCGGCCAAGTAGTTAATGCCATCTGCGGCAAATCTACAATAAGTCACGTCAAAAACAAATGTTGAAAACTCGGTTAGGATGTGGGTACCTAATTGTGGGCACATTCTCTACCTACCCCAATTAGGAATGTAGGCGTGAGCTTATGTTATGTTCCGATCACTTAACATTTATCATTGTGGAACATAGGCCGTTCGGTTGTATGGTAAGATTTGTTGCTATGATTTATAGTGATTTATTGGTATTAGTAACATGAAAGACTGGTTAGTATCATTCATTTACTTGCCCTTTACTAATTGATATTTGAAATATTATATATATCACTAGTATATTTGTTTTCTTGTGTAAAATTAAAGGAACTGCTTTTATAAATATAACTGTTGATTCATCATCTCCCTTGCGTTATTCCGTTTTCACGGGCACTTACCTAACCTGATTTTTTTTCAATATGATTCCCCTCAGACGACGCCCTGAGCCGAGGTTCGCGCTCACCCACAGTTTGTACCGGGTGACAGCCTTCAGCGGTCTCCATTTTTCCGGCCAAGTAGTTAATGCCATCTGCGGCAAATCTACAATAAGTCACGTCAAAAAAAGTTATAAGTATGTGTCGAGGTGTTTTTCTAGGCTTCTTCATTGAAGGCCGAAAGAGAAATCTTTATTATGCTGTAAAAAATAAACATGTATCACCACAAGGTGACATTTTGAGAGCGTCACATTTTGGTACTTTCTGTGCAAAGTACAAACTTTGCACAGAAAGTACCAAAATGTGACGCTCTTTGGCGCATAGTTCGAGGCAAAAACGATAAAAGATACAAGCATTTTTCCTAATATCATCAAAGTACATTAATGACTTGAAAACTCCAGAAAACTCCGCTTAAAATGGGTCTCAAATAAGGTTCACACATAAAAGTGGAGGAAATAAGCCAATTCGTCTTAGAGGAGGGTCCTTCCTCTGAGGGAGGTCGCCCTCATGACAAGAGGAATCATTAATATAGGGGCACAATTCACGCGTCCGAAAATACATTTAAAAGGGACGCCATTTTTCCGGGTTTTGAACTCACAATGTAAAGCTACTTAGGTTATAATATAAGATGCACCTTATGAAGGATGATAATAATTATACGATCCTGAATACCCGTACCATCGAAGTAAAGTGAAACCGTCTATGGCTCATAATAACGGTCCGTAATAACGGACCTGCTCTAAAGGTGACAATTTTATAATTAAAAAAAAATAAAAAAATAATTATTTAATTTTTATTTAATTACTTTTAAAAAATTTTTTTTAATGATTTTTATTATTTTTGAATTTGAATTTAAATAGTACTTCCGGAAAGGGAAGTTCTATTATATTTCTTCAAAATGTGCAAGACTTTTAAATTGATGATGACGATGTCCTCCCAGACGTATTCGTCGACGGCGACACCCGTCACCCGTTAGCTAGTTGTTAGCGTGGGCTCTTGCATCAGCGCGAGTGTGACTAGCTAAACCAAATTTGGTTTTGAAAGTCCTGTCGCATGAAGCACAATAGAGTCCCACTTGAATTATAAGTGTAGTGGTAGGAGGACTTTAAAATTAATCTCAAAGCGTCACTTTAATAATATCATAATGTAAATAAATGGTTATCAACCGGTTATGACTAGTCATTTTCGCGATAAGTTGCACAGAATAGTTTCGATAAACTACTTAATTACCGTATTCGCATCTTCATGGAGTAGAAATAATGGAATGTCAATTGAAGATATTCATTATTTGTAAGAAAAAATATCGAAAAACCGGACTTGTCAAATCTTCAGGTTAAGTAAGCGGACTCTGTGAAAAATATGATGTACTTACGAAAAATGCCGTCTACCGACCATTGCAAAATCAATGTAACTCCATAGGCCCGAGATATGGAAACGACATACACATAATAATAATAATAAACATAATTATTATGACGTCAAAGTGCGAGTCAAACTCTTGCACTGGAGATGCCATACACTGAGTTTTGCTATTCGCCTGAGTACAGCAGTTAATACAACTCTTTTTTTACAACTCTGCCGGATGTGGGATCACGAATCGACTATCGCAAGGCATTTTACACATGAACGCCTTTTAATTGTAGAATCAGTGAGCTGATTAATTCAGAATTTATCAAAAAGGAGCGGTTCCAATCAGAAATCTTTTAACAAATTTGATTGTTCGAAATCTACGATTACATGATTCGTTACCTTTTTACAGTGAAATTTCTTTGACATTTAAATAAAATCGCTTCTCAAGGTTTACTGGAAGCCTCAATGATTAATCGGCTTCAGCGCCTAATCTATTCATCAAGCGAAAAAATAATCTTAGCGTAGGCGTGGTTGCTCAAACCAAAGTAATGCTCATAATCATAACCCCGAGACACTCGAATCATCACTAAGATTCAAAAGCGGTACTTAATATCCAGTTCTAAAAACTCTCTTATCTTTCTTTACTTAAGGCACTTCATACAAACAACCTCGTTTTACACAGACACCACACATTAACGTTATCGTACACGCGCATCTGTGTGTGTGACGTGATGACGTCTGACGCCATACGATTCAAGTCTAAACTGTGTTCGAGAGGGGGTGAGGAAAACCTAGCTCAGACGCTGGTGGGGGGCGGAGAGTTGCCATTCTGTACGTAGTATTATTTATTATTCTATGCTTGGGGCAAACCAAAAGCAAGTCAGGAGCGGCGCAGTTTTAGATCAAGTCTGAGCGTGTTGTAATATGAGAGGGTAAATATCGTTGCTGTGTGTTGTTGTTGCGTTGTGAAAACTGCGTAAGCGCCATTTGAAAAAACCACCTTCGGATGTGATTTTTGTTAACGTAACCTCGTAATAGACACGCTAGTTTTAAACCAGGTAAACAAATGTGGTTTCAATTTTTACCCGGAATGAAATTAATTGAAAGAAATTTAGGATTTGTTGAGGAAAAACGCAATTTTTTGATGTTTGTTTGAAAATGTGATTTTTTTTTCACTAAAATGTAATTATTATGATGTGCGTCAGATCAGGACGTAAATCCGCGCTCGATCTGCGAAGCGCTGCTCCGCGGCGTGGCGCACTTCTATAGTTTTTATTTTATTCCAACGTCCGCACGGACCCGCATTCAAACTGCGCTGCTTCTCACCTTTTTTGTGTGCGAAGCCTTTATTTCTTTAATTATTTCAAGTAAGGAGCCTTTAACCTAAGAACACAACAAGAAACAATCAAATCCCTAACACAGAAACAAGTTATGCGAGTGTTATAGAGTCTATTTACTGTACTTACCCGAAAAAGACATGGCAATATTACTTCGAACAAAACGTACTTGTATAAGAAAGGCAAACCAATAAGGAAAATATGTAGGTAAACAGGTCAGCCCTTGCGGCATGGGTTGCGTATTAAGCATGACGCGACGCTTTTCGTAGGCAATAGACGTAGACTAGTTTTGGCACAGCGACTTTTCGGTTCGATGTTCCCGTATAGACTCCGTGTGAACAATATATTTTTTATTGCCACAGCTAAACTCAATTAAATCTCGTATACGTCATAAGTTAAATATAATGCCAAACGTAGTCGTGGGAGTTTATAGGTGTACCAGGATCTGATGACAAATAGGGAAATAAAATTTCTATAGTAAGCAACACTCGGGTAACTGGATGAAAACGTCTTGATACTTTTTATTTTTTACCTATTAACGGACAATATGGACATAATATGTATTACTAATGTTATTAATCTGAGGAAGTATTCAGACGTCGGGCTGGACAGGACTATACACGACAGGACCAAAAGTAGAACGAACGAATATTATGAAAGTGTTCACACGTTTTCTTACTATTATTTTTACGCTCTATTTAAAAATATGATCTAAGGTGCGGTGAAAAAAGTAATTGTTAAGTGCGACCTTATCTCAATACTGATCCCTATAGTCAAAGTTCACACGCCTAAATAACACTTTATCGCACGCAACGCAGTAGGGTCACCCATGCAGATCCCGCGGGTCAGAATTTTTCCGCATGACCATTCACTTACTATGTAACCTTCTTGACTCATAATATAATAAAAGCTTTGCCTTTTAATTAAAACAAGTTGGGATTATAGTTATAATCTTGGCTTGGCAAACACGCGACTAAAAATTAACAAGCAATGTCTTTATAATAAGGCTGTAGTGAATAGGCATTTGCTAAGGTAAGCGGCCGATATAGTTTTTAAGCCGCGTCGATACTTATTATCATACAACATTGTAATTCTTTATTTTACTTTTATGTTGATGACTGGCTTATAAAAACAACAAAGAACACGTTAAGCTGCTTATCTTCGGAATACAAGCAGCTTAATAATATTTTCCGCGGGCATTTTATAAATATCTACATTTTTTAACATGATGTTTTAATTAATACCGTGATACTCTTAATATAGAGTATTGATTGGACATCAATTTACCAAAGACAGGGGGTTTTGTCGCAAAACTGCTAATGCCAGATTATATATAATTTCTTAAAATTAATAGTAACAATTTCGTAATGCGTAATCAAAAAAACTTTAATCAATAACTTAGCAAAATAAAATTACAAAATAACTTCCCATCTCGGATCTGGGACAGAAGAATACATCATGTACCCAGAGGTTGCTATTTTGGTTACATTGATGTCACTTGATCGTCTACTGACCTCTTTCTCCCTCCTTCGAACATATTCCTCCTTATAAACATCACGGCTGTATCCCATCTTTTTTACTTTCTCCGGAAAATCTCTGCCAAAAAGTTGCGCCCAAACCGAATCCTCGTTTACAATGCCATTTATTCTTTTGCACGACTCTGATAAATTCAGAATATCAAGAACAGGAAGCCTGATAAGTATAGCTCGCAAAACCTCAATCGGCAGACCAGCCAGGGTACTACTTGGCAGGTTATTGTAATTCAAAATGCTGCTCCGAACTGGCGTCACAATTTTGTCTTTAAATAGGATAAACAACTCTTCCATATTCGAATATTCGAGTGGAATTCCCCAATTGGAACTCACGATGTACCTATCGATAGATAGACACATCGAGTAAGTTCTTTGGCAGATTTTCGGTATCATACAGTTGATTAGAATCAAGTCTTTCATAGGAGTCGTTATTAACTTGACTATTGCTTCGTCGTAGCCTTTGAGAACGAATATAGCTTCAAGTTTGCTGTTTTTTCTTATCGATACAATGCAATCAACAACACTGATTTCGCCGTCGGCCGTCTCTTTTAGTAGCAGGAAATCATTTTCCTTCATCAAAATAAGCAACAAAGCGAAGAATAGCTCGCGTTTGAAACATTCTGGTTTGATTAACATTTCTATCAATGTGTTCGTCGATTCTCGAATTCGTAGCGATGTCTCGGCGATCATGTTCCATTCATTGTAATTTTGTGTCATTATTTATTCAACTTCTGATAGAATTTGTGGAAGTTTCTTTTGATTGCTCAATTCTTTTCGGAATATTCGACTTAATCTTGATTGAAAAAGGGAAAAAAGTGTCTGACATTACTGACGCTTTATTGACAGATAGAAGAATAAATAGATAATGGTAGGTCTGAAAGGAGTAAGTATTGAGTATTTTATATAACGTGGAAAACGTACATACTTTTTTAACGACACGGGGTACTATGATTATCTTATCACAAAAGTTAGTAGCGCGAATTTGATATCTGTACACTTTAATTTTCAGTTGCTTACTTCAAATATTTTTGGAATGGTATCTGTTGGTTTGTGGGTGGACCTTTGGTTTGAAGTGACATTAACCCGGCCCCAAGGGGGACGGGAGGGAGGGGGGGAGAGTCATCTTCTCTGCCCTCCACTAGGGAATGAGTTCGGATACGGACCCAGACCTACGAGGTATAACGTAGATGCTGTATCTGTGGGTGTTAAGTAGAAGAAACAGGATTTTTTTTTCTTATATTGCAAATTTGCTGCAAATTACATTAACTACTTGGCCGGACAAATGGGATAAAGGCTGTTATCCGGTGCAAAATTTAAGACGTCAGGTCTGAAGGCGCCCAGATGAGGCGAATTTTGGCTCAGGGCGTCGTCTGAGGGGACTGTATTTGAAAGAATTAATCGACCCTAGTGAGCGCTAAATGGGAGAAAGAAGACACATAATTAAGATTGACGCATAATCACAGATATATTTTATTATCTGAAAATAAAATATTCTGTAGTACGGTCACGAGCATTAATATGTATACACTTTTGTACCATGTCACATTAACTTTTTTGACAAATTGAACTGTAAGTCTCACTAAATGTCAAATATGTAGTGCGACAGAGTCCTAGTGGGTACAATATATTGCTCATGACTGTGCGTAGGTAGCTTGTATTCAACACTAGAAACTTTGATGTCTACATAAGGTCTATATTTGTACAGCGTCTATTTGTAGACAACATCAGTACAGACTAGTATCACCTTTGTAGTTAATAAGGCTCAGTTTTACTTGATTTAAAAAGAAAATACTGTATATAAAATACCAAAGTGAAGGTCGACACGGGCTTTCAATAATTCAATTCTATTGAAGTCGACCTATTGAAGCCTAAATGGACATCGATAGAATTACAAGTGAACCTTTATCAAAATAATATATTAACTTAGGTTTAGAGGGTAGTTATTATATTACGCGACATTGGGTCAGGACGAAGTGTATACTATATGAATAGCTATTAGTTTCAATTTCGATTGTAGATTTTAGATGGAATATTCTTCATATATCGTGTGGTTTATGAGGTGGATTACCAACCTCATCAACCCTGGTGTGAACCTTATTATTGAGCCGCCAAAGGCCCCTGACATGACTCATGTAACGATTACTACCTTCCAATAAGTAGAAACCGGGACCAACGGCTTAAAGTGCTTTCCGAAGCACGGATCATCTTACTTTTGGACAATCAGGTGATCAGCTTATAATGTCCTTACCAAACTAGGGACCACAAAGTGTTTTTTTATTATTTGTCCTCACCGAGATTCGAACTATTTTTATTTATTATTTATAATACGAAATTCGGGATTGGATGGAATATTATTAAAATATTATAGTCGCCAACGGCGATACGGCTCACCACCTATAAAGTTGGTCTAACAGAAAGCTTGTTGAGGTGTGGGTGCTTAGTTCATCTATGCGATAGAAGTACCTTTGACTACCCCATTGGGATATAGTCGTGAACTTGTGTTTGTTTGTTTGTTTGTATGTACGAGAGCAGACAGTGACCTATCCTCATCGACTACCACGATAGGACTACTTTATAGTTGTCACGGCTTAAATAGGCCTTCTAAAAATATAGGGCTGCCTCACCGAATCTGAAATTATATTGTGTCATTTTTTAGTGCAAAATTACGTCCTCGGATACCAACTTGTCATCAAGAAGTGCACAAAAAAGTGGGTTGCTTCGTCCTGGCACTTTCTATAGTCGTCCTTAATATAAAAGTGTGGATAAAAATTATAATTGTTATTCAAATACCATTTTATTTTATTTTGAATTGAAATTTGCATGAGTATCTGTTTAGGATAGTTTTATTTAGTTAAGCAACATGAAAAACCCACCTACTTACGTGTCATCAGATAATATATTATATATAGATAAATATATTAAGTCCTAATATTTCGTCTTTGAAATCAATATAACATTTTTATTGAAATAATAGCGAAACCCTCTGCGTTTTCTCGTCTTGAAAAGATTGCATCGAGATTGATTTACGTCGCCGATAAAAATACATTTATCAGATAATTTGCTTTTTTCGAAGATTTTTAAGTACATAAAATATTTTAAGTATCTACCAATCTGTACATTGATTTTGAATGATTGGGTGTTCTAAAGACCTGTACTCGTATTAATGTTACTCGTATAAATAGAAGTAATATTGTCAAGTAACATTGTATGTATTACCAGCTTTTGCCCGCGACTTCATCCGCGTGGCGTGTATCTTATTAGGTGGTTTACATATTTTCATACAAAGCAAAGGGTAGCTATACAGGATGTAAATGACACTAAAATAAAAAAAAAAACATATAACATCTACTTGATTGTTGTTATTAACAACTATATCATTCAAACTGCATTTCTTGTCGGAAATATTATTTGAGTTATTGGATAGTTTCCTAGGTCAAAAATAACTTATTAAATAAAGACAGATCTAAAAGTGTCAAAAATCGTTTTCCATTTAACTTATTTAGGAATTTTAATAAAGAAATATGTATTATTAAGTGCGAAAATTTTTCACGTTTTTCTCTGACTTCATAGGTTGATTTTTCATACAAACTCCGTAGTGATTTCGTGTTTTGAAATTTAGTAAGAAGTAACTGATTTGACTAGTTGGAAAATAATTAATAAAAAATAAAATAAAATTCGAGTTAAAAAATACCCTATTAAGATTTTGAGTTAGATTTTTTTATTTTAATTTTGGGTTCTATGCAGCTAAAACCACAATATAAGACTGAAAATATAAAAAAAATCACAAAAAATTATCGGAGAGGAAATTCTACTTAGTATCAACTCGGAATCGCGGTCTGAATTTTCCCGTAAAGTTTTCGTTATGGTGTCACTAACATTCTTTTTTTTGCCGTGACTTATTGTAGATTTGTCGCAGATGGCATTAACTACTTGGCCGGATTAACATTCTGTATACACTCCCAAAAATTTATACAAATCAAATGTTTATATGAATATTTTTTATGCATTCAAGTATTGTTGTTTTTCACCGAATACCTCTACCATTCAACTTTTTTTTTTCTTTACAGTCGTCGAAAATGTGGAAGCAAAGGCACCAACGCCGATGCAAGAAATAAATTCGGCTTTAAAAGAGTGTGGGTTCGGCTGGTTTCATTGCAGGCTGCTTTGCGCGTCATATTTCGGATTTTGCGCCGGTATTCTAATAACCAGTACTGTTCCGTATATATTGCCGAATGCCGAATGTGATCTTAATATGGATCTGCTACACAAAGGCGTGTTGAGCGCTATTCCGTATGTAGGTAAGCAAAAGGTTTATTTTTAATTATCTCAGACGGGTACCGCCAAATTAACGTCTGGTTTGGGTTTCGGTTTGGGTTCATAAATACACAAAATCATGCCCGTAATCCCTAATGGACAAGGCAGAGCCACGAGTAATCAGAATCTTGCAGCCATTTATGTTTATCACAGACGTATGACATGCGCAACGTGATAAAGGGTATAGCGAGGTAAGGAAGAAAGAAAAAAAAGAAGAAGGAAGAAAAGTTTTTCGGAAAAAAAAATTGAAAAAACTCGGCGCGCGTACGAACTTTCTCGAATATCTCAAAGACAGGTCATCTGGGGTCAACGACCTTACATTTCGTATTCTTTTAGAGTGCCAATACCAGTACAAATGATAATTCCGTCATGGGCCGTGGGGGCCATTTCGTCTTCCTTACCTCGCTATACCCTTTTGACACGGTTTGTCACATTTTATCGATTCTGACGATATAATTATGTCGTTTTGTCGAATACAGTCTGAATAAGTCAGATGACGACTCCCGGTCCAGGCATTACTTAGCGCAGCATATTTCCCTCGCCATCCAACGGGGTAACGCTGCAAGCTTGATAGGCACATTCGGTCGAGAGGTGGTAAAAGGGAGTATTTTTATTTGAGCCTGTAGTTATGTACTTAGTTTCTGTTTGTTTTTAGTTTTAGTACATAAACATAAACTCACGCCCGTAATCCCTAATGGGGTGGGCAGAGCCACAAGTAATCAAAGACAACTAGATTAGTTTTAGTGGTTTAGTTTTAATGATTTGTAATGTTAAGTTTAAGAATATTTAATTGATTTTTTTGTAATAATAATGATAAATATTAATTTTCTTGTCTTTGAAATACGAACATAATCATGTGGCTCGCATGTTAGGGAAAAAAAACAAACATCAATTTTGACAAATATTGAATCGATCGATGTAATTTTATCCCTTACATTTATTGTGTTAAGGGTTAATTTATACCTGTACTGCCTGACGTGAATTTGACACATCTTAAACCCATTATGGGTTTCAGTGTCGTAATGTAAGAATTTTATAATATCTTTTGTAATGAATGAATAAATAAATAAATAAAATCACGTTGGCCCAGCAGGTCTTATCCAAGTTGCAAGCGAATAAACTGTGGGATTGATATGTCACCTCATGACAATCCAATATATTTTATTCGACAACACCACTGCTTGACTAAGACAACTTGCAGCGACTTTTGAAACTATCATGTTTTTTGTTTTTAATTTCTGTAATTTAAGTTTGTAAATGTGGCGTCCAATATGGAAATAAATATTTTCTTTCTTTCTTTCTTTCATGGATATTAATGAAGCATTGTAAAGGTTGAACCAAAGGTAGCACGCTAAATGCGACCGCGCGCGTTAGCAGGCTATAGCATACTAAACGCGCAATCGCATTTTGTTTGTTCATAGTATAGATTGCTCACAGTAAGGTATGGGTTATGTATTTAAATGTGTAAAGTTAAAAACCTAGCCTTCAATTTAACGTTAGGTTTTTTTAATTTTAGACATTTAAATAAGTAACCCTAACCATCTGTGTGACATGAAGCAGTACAAAGTTAGCAAGATTTATTAGAATAAACTATTATATTTTTTTTATTATTAGGTATGATCTGCTCATCGGCAGTGGCTGGTTTCCTAACGGATACCTTTGGCAGAAAGAAGTTCCTTGTAGGAGGCTATGCTTTGATGGCTGTCTTCAACGTGGTGTCTGGCCTGAGCCAAAATTACAACGTGCTGCTCGCGTCTAAATTCTGCGAAGGTCTTGTGTAAGTTGACCTTTTTTTTGACGTGGGACTTGGCCTGACAAATGGGGAGCGTTGAGGGCTCTCATCCGGTACAAAGACAACAGGCCTGAGGGAGCCCAGTTGGACGCGAACGTCGGCTCAGGGCTTGTTCTGAGAGGAAAAATATTGAAAGAATGTAAGTTGACCCTTACATCAATAGTGTAAAGGAATATTTTGCTGACAAAAATATCGTATCAATTTCATGAAGAATTCATAAATATAGTTTATTTAATTTTATTGTTTAGTCGCTTGTAGGCTTCTTTGTGATAATGTATTGCCAATGATTGTATTGTTTACTGTGACAACCGTCTGGCATTCAAGTTATAACATAACATAACAAATACTTAATTGTACTATATAGGTTGGCTATACAGATAAAGAGAAGTTGCAGCAGTTTTAGGCGTTAGGTGGCTGCTTCTTTCAAATATAATGTCTAGGTTACTGTTTACTGTAATAAGTACTTAGGTTAGGTTAGGTTGAGGAGCACGGTGGCGCAGCGGTCAACGCGCTCGGTCTGCGATTGTTGAAGTTAAGCAACTTTCGCAAAGGCCGGTCATAGGATGGGTGGCCACAAAAAAAAATGTTTTCATCTCGAACTCCTCCGTGCTTCGGAAGGCACGTTAAGCCGTTGGTCCTGGCTGCATTAGCAGTCGTTAATAACCATCAATCCGCACTAGGCCCGCGTGGTGGTTTAAGGCCCGGTCTCCATCCATCCATAGGGAAGGCCCGTGTCCCAGCAGTGGGGACGTTAATGGGCTGATGATGAAGTACTTAGGTACGTACTCGTATCAAGAACTTTCACACCAATAAGGCTAACGTGATAAAAATGCGCAACGTGATAAAATATCACGGTCATTTTATCGATTTTGACGATGTAATTTTGTCGTTTTGTCGATGGCGCTAATAAGTCATGTCGTTCTGTCCAAATACGATCTAAATCACGTCTCTCGCATGGTAGGGAAAAAAAAACAAATTTATCGATTTCGACAATTTTTATTGAATCGATCGATAATTTTATCACGTTGCGCATGTTAGCATTACTAGACAGGGTTGGTGTAATCGGTCATCGACCTTATGGAAAAGGATGATCATCGAAATGTGGAATTGTAATACTAGCTTCTTTAATTATAAATATGTCCCATAGTTACTAGGCGATGGTTTTGCGAACGTCTGTTTAAAAAAAACCGAGGTTCGCGCCCAACTGGACACCCTCAGACCTGTTATCTTAAACGTTGAACCGGGTGAGAGCCTTCAGCGCTCCCCATTTGTCATCACCAATTAAGAGCCACGCTCTTGTCGGTGTAGCATTTTCCATTCCAGTCTATCAAAGGCCAATTCCTTGACTTCCCTATAAGACACGACGTTAACCTCCCCATTTGTACGGCCAAGTAATTCTATTAAAAGTCACATCAAAAAAAAGGTTAAAAAAAATTAAGATTTCTTTCTCTGAATTCTATTGAAATAAAGTCAATATAATACTTTTTTATTTCAGTTCTTTGTTCTATTATAACAATCTTAAGTACATAATTTGTTATGCCAATTCAACTTTGAACTCACACAATAACTTTCTGTTAGCATATACCTACTCGTTCTTGATTCGGCAGAAAGTTAAATAAAGTGACTTTTGACATTTTGATTTCGTGGAAACACGGCTAAACCTTTCAAAGTTAATCAAGTTTCTAATTAAAAGGTTTAGAAGTTTAAATCGGTGCCACAGGTATTCATACGAATGGGTATTAGAGAAAACCCAATGATTTTAAATAAAAAAATAAAATAGGTTCCTATTGTATAATTCACATGGAATTAATTTAACCCTTTCACGGACAGAGACCATGGGTCATTGATGATTCATAATAGGTAGTATGAGAGTATGACAACTTGGAATCGGAACGTCAATAGACGTTCTGTCCTTGAAAGTGTTAATATAATTGATATTATGTACACTAATACAATTTCTAATAAAGCTTTATAAAAAAGCGATTCTTCTTAATCGTAACTGCTGTCAGAATTTTCAGTTCTAAACACTATTACGAAACAGATTAGGTCGTCTTTTGTTTTGTTTTTTTTTGAAAAAATAGGCACGTAATGTCAAACACCACACACTGGGTGTCATTAGACTTTGTCCAGAATAATCAAACCAAAAATCGATCTTATCTGTAATGTGGCAGTGATTATAATTCCATTGTTACTGTGGCGCCCTCTAATAGTAAATACTTTCTTCCTTCCTTTCTTCCTTCCTTTCTTTCTTTCTTTCTTTTTTTCTTTCTTTCTTACTGAAACTCATGTGCATGCGATTGAGAGGAATCCTGATGTGCTTGCACCATAAAGATACCTTTATTTTTTGAAAATATACTTTAAGAAATACCAAGCAACCAAGAAGTGAATCAACTACTCCAGAAAAATCGTCAAGATTTTTTTTTCTTTTTCAGTATGTTAACATATGGAAAGACAAGAACATTAAGACGATAGACGAAGCCCCTGAAAATGGAAAGACCAGCATATCTCAGCAGCTTTCAGCAGGTCTGCAAAGTGTCAAACCGATGTTCCAGAAGCCTTACGTACACTATCTAATGCTGTTCTGTTTTATATATTTCTTAGTGATGATGCTGTAAGTATAACGTTATCATGTTGCTTCTAACCAAGAAACAAAAAAAAAACACTGAATAATGGACTATTTGCGGAATACCTTTTACCACTGGGCAAGTAATTAATGCCATATCACAAAAATAATTTTATGATCCCTGGTTTGGTTAAGACATTACAGGCTGATCACTTGATAATCCGAAAGTAAGATGATCCGTATTTCGGAAGGCACATTAAGCCGTTGGTTCCGGTCTACTTACTGTTTTAAGTAGTCGTTACATGGGCCATGTCAGGGGCCTTTTGGGGGCTCAATAGTAACTCTGACACTACAATCCTGTAACCTTGACACCTGATGAGGTTGATCATCTATCTCAGTGCCCACACGATGAATCCAAATCTACACCAAGTCACGTCAGAAGAATAAAGTAAGGTTAGGCAGCTGGTAGCAGTTGGAGGAGAAAAACTGAGGAGCAAGCTCAGTAGGAGATGCCTATTCCCAGCAGTGTACAAGGAGTATTCATGATAACCGATCTATCTTTCCTTGCAGATACAACATAATCAGAATGTGGTTCCCCCAACTATCGACTATAGTGGAACACTACAGTAGTCCAGAGAGACAAGAGCTTTGCACTATGTTGGACGCGTATACGCATGATCAGAGGCAAAGAAATATTACTACTGTTTTGGAGATCTGTGTGCCGGTTAGTATGATGCACTGATGTCCCAATCTGATGTGGTGGCTGGAAATGACGCTCGCTTTCAAAATGATGATCTTAAAGATAGTAGACTGAATGAAATTGAACGATAAGGCGTGTAAAAGAGAAGACGATAAGTGAAAGAGAGGGAAGAAGGATTACGGGAATGACAGATCGACAGTCAGTTGTTTTTCAGAAAGTGAAAGAAAAAAGCCACATCGAAGCAATTCATCTGTAAAAGCAATATTGCAATTTGATATTTGCACATAATAAAAGTAAGTGCGGAATGTAAAAAAAAAGAAAATTGCTTTTTTAGATGAATTGCTTTGATGTGGCCTTTTCAACCCCCTGGTAATAAAAACCTGAAGTCAATGTGGATGTGTGTATATTCACTGCTAAAGTCGGATACGTTAGCCTTAGAAAACCGCATCTTAGGCGCTTCTAGATCGGAGATTAGTCGCTATGGTCGTTTACGGCTGCAGGGATAATATACATATATGTATAATATGTATGTATACACAAGAACTCTCCTACGTGGCGAACATTTAGCTGTCTCATGTTACGCGTTCCATCTACAGAATAAAAGCATAATATTAACGTGAAATTCTAGACGACAACATTTTAACGTTCCTTTCACCCGTTTCTTTTCAAACAGTAAATTTCAATAGTCTTTATTCGTATAAGTACCACTAGGACCACTATTAGGTCCAACATACGTATTTGTTTATTAAAACAGGAAAACTAGGAGATAGAGTTATGAATCTTACAAGCAATGTATGTATGTCAATATGTGAAGATAGGGAGGTTGGTACATAAATTTCAAGATACCTTCAAAAGCCTTTTCGCAGGTCTTGGCGCTGTAAGTTTTGAGTAGCGGAACCTAACGCTGCGCCGAGCAACTTTCACATTTGCCTTTGAAGTTCTTATCGAGCATGATGAAAGTTTCTTTACGATGTTTTCCTTTGCTATAAAGTCAGTCAGAGTTTTCACAACATACATAAGTACGCGTAGACTTGATAGCATGTAGCCCTGTTAAGCGTAGAGTAACAATTAATCAAGAGGTTAAAATACATTTTTGTTCTTTTGAGAAAGACTCAGAAATCAGAATTATTCAACGTAAAAGGTTAATGTAGCATTTTTGAATTTACGTCATTTCGCAAGGTGTTATGGCTGAGGAGAAGAAATGACCTGAAACTGTAACAGCAACACATCTTTTAAAAACCATAACAAGTTATTTAATAACTAGAGGAACACATTCAATACCAGAAATTTTCATCATTTAGATAGTCATTGATCTTATAATAAGCTTTTTTACATAAAGTAAGCTTCACATGAGCTTTAAATTTATTTTTTGACAATTTTATTGTAAAAACGTATACATAAGACTATATTGCTTACCTCTTCACTTGATAATATTTTACTACTAGGCTATAAAATGATTAGAAATATTAAATAGTACATCTAGTACCGTACATTTACTGATTAGATTTCAATATAAAGTTATACAATAGCTTCAATACGCAGTACGAGTTAGATCTATCAAAGTTCGGAAGCCAGTGTTGTCACGATCAATAGCATAATGTATCAGTCGAGATTCGTCCGATCGATTGTGTTCTTTCTAATAGTAACACGTCACTAATTTAAGAGCCACGCTCTTGTCGGTATAGTGTTCTCCATGCTACTTTTTGATGAAAAAACAGGGCAGTGGTCTCCCAATTTCCAAGCCGTACTAGGACTCCTGTGCTCCGCCTCTGAATAGTACTGACAGTTACTGCTGCTCTCTGTCAGGTTCCAGATAGATAGATAGATAAAATACTTTATTGAGCACAATGGACACAAAATACAGAGATAAGGACAAAATATACAGAAAAGCACAACAGGCGGCCAGGTTACAGTCCCTGTGACTTGCCCCTTCCGTCCTGCAGTGCTAACAGTAACATAATTATCATTAATTTAAGAGCCACGTTCTTATCAGTGTAGCATTCTCCAGTCTTGTCTATCAAAAGCCAATTCTTTCACTTCCTTATAAGACACGACGTTCACCAAAAAAATTCAAAAGGAAAAAAAAAATAATGGTTTGAGGGTTGGGCTCACGATCCGGAGGTCCCGGTTTCCAATCCCAGTGGGGACACATGACGAAAATCACTTTATGATCCCTAGTTTGGTTACAGAACAGTACAGGCTGATCACCTGATTGTCCGAAAGAAAGATGATCCGTGTTTCGGAAAGCACGTTAAACCGTTGTTCCCGGTTACTACTTACTGATGTAAGTTAGCAGTCGTTACAGGGGCCTTTGGCGGCTGAATAGTAACCCTGCCACCAGGGTTGATGGGGTTGGTAATCCACCTCACAACCCACACGATAGAAGAAGACTACAATGATAATTTTATTTTATGTTTCAGACAAAAAGCGGCACAGAAACATATATCTACAGTATGATAATTGGCTGTGTGTGCTTACTACCTTACATGTTATCGGGATTATTAGTAAATAAAGTGGGAAAGAAAGTGTTACTAACTGGAGCAGGAGTTATAAGTATAGGGGTCACATTAGGCCTCAGATGGGTCAGTTCTAAAGCGTGGGTTGTGGCCCTCTTCGCATCAGATATGGCAATAGCTCAACTCATGATGAGTTTGATGCAAGCGACTACTGTCGAGTTCTTTCCTACAACTATCAGGTTTGTTATTTTAGGTTATTATAAAAATAAGGTATGTCGGATGTAATAAACATAACATAAGCTTAAGACTACATCCCAATTGGGGTAGACAGAGATATTTCCATCGCAAGATTAACAAAGTACTCACACCTCACCTAGAGATTTGAAGCCGGGACCTCCGGCTCGTGAGCCCAACGCTCAAACCGCTGGACCACGGAGGCCGTTACTCAACACATGACACTGTCACTAAATCTACCCTACATTTTTTACTTGAGAAGCCCTCTAGCTATTGTCTTGAATAGTTGTTGGGCTGTAAAGCGGACAATAGGATGTGACCTTCGTCTTGTCTGACATAGATTCAGTGGAGAAAGATGAGTGTATTGTTCCATCTATTATTACACCTAACCTTGTTTGGTACTGTCACGGATCTTAAGGTACGAATAGTATCCCACGTATATGGAGATAATCTAGTTGGTGTTGGGCGTCTATTTAGATGTGACGAAGTTACGTATGTTTCGGATTATTTGACAAATTGTATTCTTTTATATTGTATTATGAAATAATATTTATTTATTTAGAGGAGCTCGGTGGCGCAGCGGTAAACGCGCTCGGTCTGCGATTGTTGAAGTTAAGCAACTTTCGCAAATGCCGGTCATAGGACCACAAAAAAAAGTTTTCATCTAGAGCTCCTCCGTGTTTCGGAAGGCACGTTAAGCCGTTGGTCCCGGCTGCATTAGCAGTCGTTAATAACCATCAATCCGCACTGGGCCCGCGTGATGGTTTAAGGCCCGATCTCCCTATACATCCATAGGGAAGGCCCGTGCCCCAGCAGTGGGGACGTTAATGGGCTGATGATGATGGTGATGATTTTTTAGTAAGTGATTATAATACAAATTATCTTCTTTTTCTTATTTTTAATTGGAAACAACGCAATGATATCTAGTTGCTTCGTGATATAGTCTTTAATGTAGTTTAGTTCGTCATTTTGTTACCTACAGGGCTAACATGTGTGCCACATGATTTTGTTAGAATTTTGACAGAACGACATGACTTGTTTTGGTTCACATATTAGCACCAATCGACAAAACGACATAATTATATCGTCAGAATCGACAAAATTTTAACACAATGCGCATGTTAGTCCTACTAGATAATCTGAGAACAACCCCAAAATATAATTCACTATGTCAATGCTCCCTGTCTCCGGACCTTATTCAAACACTAACTTTTAAAGTAACGCACCAGACAAGATGATGTGTCTAGAAAAGGTCACACAAAGAATTGATTTTCAGTACCTAGTAAATAATAAGATATAAGACTAACACAACAAACAGACAAACACTGACACAAATACTGAGAATTATTGCGGACAGAAGACGCAAGATGATTGGACACCTAATACACGACGAATTTATTAAAAACGTCACAGAAGGAAAGCTAGAAGGAAAGAGAGGAAGGGGAAGACCAAGAAAAGCTTACATGGTACAGATTAAAGAAAAGGTTAACGTCGTGTCTTATAGGGAAGTCAAGGAATTGGCCTTTGATAGACTGGAATGGAAAATGCTACACCGACAAGAGCGTGGCTCTTAAATTGATGATGATGAAGACTAACACGAAGACGCCGCTCATGAAGGTGTGGTGACTCCGCTACCACTTCCGCTCCGCTCATGCAAGAGGAGCCACACACCAGCGCGACGTCATCCTTGGTATGCGGCGGCGCGGCGACCGGTTTTGCTACCTGTCAGGTGGCGCGATCGTGTGCGCGCGCGCCCCGCGCGCGTTCCTCACCGCTGGCTCGCCTACTCACTCTGCTTAGAAGCCTTGCCGTGCTTACCCGCGTTTGCATTGTATTCGCTAGCTACGTACTTATATTTCGCTTCGTTATCGCTTTTATATAATTTCTATCAACCTTACTGCCGTTCATTTGATTGTATCACTCCAGTTTCAATAAATACGTTTTTCATCAAGTAAATAAATTTGGTCATTTCGCGTCAAACCTGGACAATTAATTACTCCTACAACGAACACATCAAAACATCTACATTGGTGACCCCTACTAGTTGGACAGCAGAAAGACGCACCTTACGGCGTGACCTTCGTTTGACATCGGCGGCTGCAATAACTTGTCGGGACACATAATGTCTAGGAAGGCCGCGGAAGATAAGGAGGAGTTCATGGATGCGGCATCGGGCAGCAAAGCCAACACAGGAAAAGGGCATAATGCAGGTACGGACAGTGATTTGGCTACAAATACTAGAAGTGCACAAAACAATGAGATGGGGTGTGGCCCCAGTGTAAGCGATGTGTTCCGCGTTGGTGTCCGCATACCACCGTTCTGGCACGAAGAACCAGACGTGTGGTTTTCGCAAATCGAAAGCCAATTTGTCCTGTCGAATATTACCAACGACGCAACCAAATTTCATTTCGTAGCTGGACAGCTGGAACGCGAGTACGCGAGCATCGTGAAGGACATACTGATCGCACCACCCACTACCGGCGGCAGGTATCAAAAATTAAAAACTGAGCTTATTAACAGAATTTCTCTTTCACGCGAGAAGAAAACCCTCCAACTTATCCAACACGAAGACCTGGGAGATAGGAAACCTTCTCAATTTTTACGCCACTTGCGCAGCCTCGCAGGTGAAGATATGCCGGATGAGTTCATCAGGACTGTGTGGATGAGTCGTTTGCCACCTAACGTGCAGACCGTCGTTGCTTCACAGCATAGGAGCAGCCTGGATGAAGTCGCGGAGCTTGCCGACCGCATCAACGATATCGTCCAGCCACAACTGCAAGTTGCCAGCACAGCGCACAGCATGCCAGGTACCGCTTTAGAGGCACGAGTAGCGGAACTGACTCGGCAAGTGGAGGCTCTTGTTAAGGTACAGCACCAGTCACGCTCTTTTAGGCCAGGACAAAGGCAAGGTCGACAGCACCGCTCACAATCACGCAGTCGCCAAAGATCTCGCTCACGGGAACGCCCAGAGGGACACCCACACTGCTGGTACCATTTCCAATTTGGCGCAAAGGCTAAGAAGTGCGTACCACCCTGCAACTTCGAATCGGGAAACTTCAAGGGCAGCCAGTAGTGGCCGAAAGTGTCTGCCCCACCTCTACAGGCCGCCTGTTCATAACCGACCGGAAGACGAAGATTCAATATCTTATCGATACAGGTTCGGACCTGTGTGTCTTTCCAAAGTCAGCTGTCCGGGTGCCCGTCCGTGCGAAGACCAAGTATGAGTTGTTTGCTGCAAATGGTACAGTAATACCCACATATGGCTATCTCAACCTTCATTTGGACTTAGGTTTACGCCGTGCATTTGAATGGCGATTCATCCTGGCAGACGTCACAAAACCAATTATCGGAATCGATTTTCTAAGTTACTATAACTTGCTCGTCGATTGCCGTCACCAACGCCTCGTCGACAACATCACTTTGCTCTCCGTATCCACACCACGGATTAATTCGACGGAAGCCATATCGTCAGTACGTACCACAATCGCAGACAATCTTTATCACCAAATCTTGCGGGAATACCCCGAAGTTACTCGACCAGCCGGTAAGCCATCTACTCCGAAGCACGCCACAGTCCACCACATTAGAACCACTCCTGGACCCCCAGTCTCTAGCCGTCCACGTCGTCTTGACCCAGAGCGGCTACAGATAGCAAAAAAGGAATTTACCGAAATGTTGGAGCAAGGAACGGCGCAAAGGTCGGAAAGCCCGTGGTCATCACCCCTGCACCTGGCAAGAAAGAAAAACGACGGCTGGAGACCATGCGGGGACTACAGAGCGTTAAACGCAAGGACAGTTCCAGACAAATACCCGGTGCGTAATATACAAGACTTCGCCTACCAGCTGGCCGGCAAAAACATATTTTCGACAGTCGATTTAATCAAGGCCTACAATCAAATTCCAGTGAACGCCGACGATATACCCAAAACAGCCATCACAACCCCTTTCGGACTATTTGAATTTCCATTCATGACATTTGGTCTGCGCAACGCAGCGCAGACCTTCCAACGATTTATAGACGAGATACTAAGGGACATGGACTTCTGTTTTGGATATATAGACGACATCCTAGTCTCCTCGGAATCTGAAAAGGAGCATCAGCAACACCTGAGACAACTGTTCGAGCGCCTCAAACAATATGGTGTCCTCATTAACACTTCTAAATGTGTTTTTGGCCAACCAAAGGTCACTTTCCTGGGTTACACAGTGTCAGCAACAGGTGTACGTCCGTTAGAAGCCAAAGTAGAAGCCGTACAGAATTTTCCTGCTCCAAAGACGATGAAAGAATTAAGGCGATTCCTAGGAATGATTAATTTTTATCGTCGGTTCATTCCAGGAGCAGCCGCCATACAAGCACCACTCAACTCTCTTTTGGCAGGACCTAACACAAAAGGTTCCCAACCGGTAGAGATGACGAAGGAGCAACAAGAAGCTTTCCAGCATTGTAAGTCAAGCCTCGCTCACGCTACTCTCTTAGTCCATCCAGACCCGAAGGCAGAACTGGCCATCCAAACCGACGCGTCAGATTTGGCAATAGGCGCAGTGCTGCAACAGCGCAATTATGGAGACACATGGCAGCCATTGGCATTCTTCTCGAGGAAGCTAAGTCCGTCTCAAAGGAAATATAGTCCTTATGACCGGGAGCTCATGGCGATCTACGAGGGAATCCGGTATTTCCGGTATATGGTGGAAGCTCGAACATTTACAATTTATACGGACCATAAACCGCTCACATTCGCATTCAGTACACGTAGGGATAAATGTACGCCCCGTCAATTCAGGTACCTCGATTACATAAGCCAATTTAGCACGGACATCCGATACATCGCAGGGAACGACAACATCGTGGCAGATGCCTTATCTCGCATTGAAGAAGTCTCATCACCGCCCCTTATCAACTACTCATCCCTAGCACAATCCCAAGCGATAGATAACGAGCTACAATCGCTTCTGAATGATGGATCGACCCTAAAGCTAGAGAAAGTCAGGACCCCACATTCAGACATACAGGTTTATTGTGACGTTTCTACACCAGAACCAAGGCCATTCATCACTATCAAATTTCGCCGCAAAATATTTGACGCTCTCCACTATCTCAGTCACCCAGGCGTCAAGGCTACAGTTCGACTGGTCACTCAAAGATTTGTGTGGCCTGGTATTAGAAAGGACTGCCGTACATGGACTAAACAATGCCTTCAGTGCCAGCGCAGCAAGGTGCAAAGGCATACTTCGGCACCATTAATAGAGTTCAAGACACCTACTGCACGATTTCGGCATGTCCATATGGACATTGTCGGCCCTTTACCCCTTTCTTGTGGTTTCAGATATTGCCTCACCGCCATCGACCGCTTTACACGGTGGCCTGAGGCATACCCCTTACCTGACATCACTGCGGAGACCTGCGCATCCACCTTTGTTGCGGGTTGGGTAGCCCGTTTCGGTTGCCCAGAGCATATCACCACGGATCGAGGCCGCCAATTCGAGTCGCAGCTCTTTCGAGCGCTCGCAGCTCTGATTGGCGCTGTCCACCACACCACAACTTCATACCACCCCGCAGCAAATGGCCTAGTCGAGAGGCTGCACCGGCAGCTAAAGGCCGCAATAACTTGCCACGCCTCATCAACTTGGACGGAAGTGCTACCACTGGTACTTCTGGGTATCCGCAGCGCGTGGAAAGAAGACCTACAAAACTCCGCCGCTGAACTTGTCTACGGTGAACCCCTGCGGTTACCTGGACAGTTTTTCACGTCTACATGCAACACGACGGTCGATATCCAGGACTTCACAAGCCGACTGCGTAGCCACATGAGTCGATTGGCACCGCAACCAACATCATGGCACTCAAATCGCCCGTTTTATCTGCCAAAAGATTTGAACACTACCACACACGTGTTCCTACGACAGGGTCCCGCTAAGAAGCCACTTCAAGCTGCATATGTGGGCCCCTACAAAGTCTTACGTAGAGGCTCAAAGACATTCGACCTGGATGTGCAAGGGCGACAAGTCACGGTCACAATAGATCGTCTGAAACCAGCGCATATGGCAAAAGACAGCACATCTACACCGCAAACCACCACAGACGACGAAGATGCGAGCGCAGAAGTGCCCGTAAGAAAGACGAGGAGCGGCCGGGTTGTCAGATTCCCTGATCACTATCGACCATAGCCATGGTCTCAGCGGGGGAGTATTGTGGTGACTCCGCTACCACTTCCGCTCCGCTCATGCAAGAGGAGCCACACACCAGCGCGACGTCATCCTTGGTATGCGGCGGCGCGGCGACCGGTTTTGCTACCTGTCAGGTGGCGCGATCGTGTGCGCGCGCGCCCCGCGCGCGTTCCTCACCGCTGGCTCGCCTACTCACTCTGCTTAGAAGCCTTGCCGTGCTTACCCGCGTTTGCATTGTATTCGCTAGCTACGTACTTATATTTCGCTTCGTTATCGCTTTTATATAATTTCTATCAACCTTACTGCCGTTCATTTGATTGTATCACTCCAGTTTCAATAAATACGTTTTTCATCAAGTAAATAAATTTGGTCATTTCGCGTCAAACCTGGACAATTAATTACTCCTACAACGAACACATCAAAACATCTACAAAGGCTTTGTGCCTTTAAATAGATATGTATATCGCAATTGGGGTTTTACATCCATCGCAAGATGAACTAAGCACCCTTGCCACCGAGGTTTCTGTTAGACCAAAGTTATAGGCGGTGAGCCGTATCACCGTCTGTAATGGTCGAGCCAACTGTCTTAGTGAAAACTACACTTAAGATAAATAAGAATCTCATTGGTGCAAGTCCAGTACCGGGGTTCGACCGCAGCTCCCCGATTGTGATTCAAGCGGGTATACCACAGGACAACAGTGACTATTAAATATACAGGGTGTTAGAGACATCGTAACGAAAACTTTGAGGGTTGATTCAGACCATGATTCTCAGTTGATATCAAGTGGAATTTTCCATCGCAAAAGTATGGATTTGAAAATAATTAAAAAAAAAAACAAAAAAAAAACATGATATCAACAATTATAATATAAAATCAGAATCATAGTTTGAATTATCACCCTTAGTATTCGTTATGGTGTCACTAACACACATACCTACTTGTATGGCTACCTGTATGTACTTGGATGGGCTGTAAGTGACATCATAACGAATACTGAGAGGTATGATTCAGCTCATTATTCTGAGTTATATTCAAGCTGAATTTTCCATCGCAAAAGTATAGAATTGAAAATATAAAAAAAAAACTAAAAAAGATCATATTGCGATGGAAAATTCCACTTGATATTAACTCAGAATCATTGTCTGAATCATCCCCCTTAGTATTCGTTACGATGTCACTAACACCGTGTATTTACCGTTTTATATTTCAGAACCCTGGCTATATCCGTAACCATGACGATGGGAAGGACAGGATCTCTAGTTGGCAATGTGATGTTTCCCATACTACTGAACATGGGTTGTGTTGTGCCTTTCTTTACACTAACCGGACTTATGATTTGTAAGTACCTATTTTAACAGTAAACAATATTGCGACGGATCACGTAAAAAACTTCCTTGGTCAAAGCATGGATCAAAACTGATTATTTCCTTCTTAAAAGCAGGTATGCAACTAACCAAACCTTTGCTATTTTCTAATAAACCTATTTACCAATTTGAATTGAGAAATACATAAAAATAATAAATAATATGTTTGATACTTTGTCAAGTTTCATAGAACTTAACAACATAGTGTTTGTACAACAAGGTGTATACAGGTTGTTAGTGACATCGTAACGAAAATATTTAGGAATGATTCAGAACATTATTCTGAGTAGTTATCAAGTGTATTTTCCGTCGCAAACTCTAAAATTTTCATGAATTTTCCGACAGGAAATTCCACTTGATATCAACTCAGAATCATGGTCTGAATCATCCCCCTCAGTATTCGTTACGATGTCACTAACACCCTGTATACACCCTTTCCTCGCCAGCTATATTTAAGTCACATTTAATGGGGCGACCACAAAAAACCGGGCACGAAACCAAGTGACAATAATTATCCATGATCCAAACAAAACAAAATTCTGTGTTATGGTTAAGTTATATTGCAATTAATAATTAGTTTTACATTGTATTTCATACAGACGGATTTCCCTGTTCACATCACGTTCTGTAGCACAGAACATAGTTACAATGTTGACAATTTCTAAGACATTTCCAAGATGTGGTAGCGTTTCCGTGTGAACGCTCGAATTCGCGATACGTCGCTCTATGAACGCATTATAAACGAGTCTTATTATTTTTATCAATTTCAATTTCATTTATTCCGTAAACAATATAAAAAATAATAATAATAAAAAAAGGGTTATTTAGGTAAAATCTACGACACACATTTTACAACATTAAAATATACACACATTAAATTAATATTTAGTTTTATTTTTATATTTTAGATTATTTTTTTATTTTTATATAAATTGTGTTAGAATATCTTACAAAATAAATAGATCACAAATTACAATTTAAGAATCACACTGTAGGGATATAAATGTCAACTTAACTATAAAAATATAAAAACTCATAGTCTTAAAAATAATATATCATAGTCTTTCGAGATTAATACATGGAATTTAGAATAATTATTATACGTAAAGTATTACTTCATTGTCAACAATATTGAAACATAAAAAATAAATAAAAATACAGCAATGTCCATGTGAAATAATGTGAAAATGAAAATAATAAATGTAAAAAAAAACTAACCATGTAGAGAATGATTCAAGCAAATAATTCACAAATACAGAAAAAAATTGTTACAAGAGACGGGATACTTTTAAAAATGTTACAATATTTTTCCTATATCGTATATAAAATACCAGATTAACTGAAATAAAATGATGTTAATGAAGACGCGAGGAATCTTCCTTATATAATTTTTGAAATACTCTATCTATTTGTAAAAACTGAGTGTAAATAAGTATTTTATGATTAAGTACGTATTTTTTCGCTGCTTTTTCATGTTTAAGTACTTTTTATTTTATTTTAAATAGTTTGAATATAGCAATAACTGTCATGTAGTGACGGTTTGTCGTATCATTTTAAATATTTTGATAGTTCAAATTCGCACCACAGGCGTTCTTTTTGCGTGCGTTTTGGCGATAGCTTTTCTTGTATAGAAAAGGACCCACTTTTACTTTTGTGTATATTAATTACTCCAAACATCGTGAGGAAACCCACATTCGCGAGAAATGTGTTTTCGGGGGTATATGACCTAACCTGTATTGGGCTGGATTTCCCTTCGCGGGTTGGAAGGTCAGACAGGGAGTCGCTTCTGTAAAAACCGGACCTATCAAATCTTCAGGTTAGGTAAGCGGACCCTGTGAAAAACGGGATGACAACGTTAGGGAGATGATGTATATTAATTAATCCACTAATATCGAGTAGCATTTATATCGTAATATGCGGAGTTAATACGTTGTAAAAAAGTATAAGTACTTAATTGATAATCATTTTTTCATGGTAATAAAATCGCAACTTCAACGGACTATATCTCGAGACGGATGCAGTTTAGAGTTTAACTGTCATATTAACTATTTGTATGAATGCTGTGCAGTGATAAAAAAGACACCAAAAATTCCGTAGCCATATACTTTTTCTGAGTTCTTCTTCTCTCGTGTGGGTTGTGAGGTGAATTAACAACCTCATCAACCCTGGTGTCAGGGTTACTATCGAGCTGCCAAAGGCCCCTGACATGGCTCATATAACGACTACTTACTTCTATTAGTAAGTAGTAACCGGGACCAACAGCTTAACGTGCCTTCCGAAGCACGGATCATCATACTTTCGGGCAATCAGGTGACCAGCCTGTAATGTCCTAACCAAACTAGAGATCACAAAGTATTATTGTGATGTGTCCCCACCGGGATTCGAACTCGGGACCTCCGGATTGTGAGCCTAACGCTCAACCACTGAGTTGAGTTTGCGGCACAAATTGATTATCTCCAACCCCAGAGGAGAGTGATATAATTACTCCAGAAAGCAACAGCGTATTACATTGCGAGTATAATAATTGCGACGCAATAATTATGAATACAAGTACCTTTCGAGGCACTGCTAGCAGAACAAAACCTGTCACTTTCTATTGACTAAGGGTCTCTATTATTCAGGAGTATAACTTCAATACATTGTTAGGCTTGTGCCAGTTTATGACACAAGTTGTGTAAAGAGAAAGAGCCTTTAATAAGCCCAGTCAGTTATTAAAAAAACATAATTGTTTGCCTTTCAAATGCTGGGGGTAAAAAAATATCAGTCTTAGGCGATTCTCACACTGCCCCGTATGATGCAGCTTACGGCGTGGATGCGTTTATCTCCGTTTGTATAGAAAACATGCACAGTCTAACACACAGATAATGCATCCGTAAGAACGCGCGTGGATGCATTTTCTGTGTGTTAGACCGTGCGTGTTTTCTATACAAACGGAGATACTTACAAGCAACGGAAGAACACGCATCCATGCGCTACGCTCCATCATGCGGGGTAGTATGAGAATCCTGTCCTCCTGGGACAAGTCCTGAAAGGGAAAAAATTGAGACTTCTACGACTTGTATAAGTACGGCTATACAGGTTGTGAGAAGCTGCAGTAGTTTTAGCCGGATGAGACGTTCGTTATGTGAAAATTGACGATTCAAAGTGTAACTATGTTACCTACTGAATAAAGATATTTTTGAATTTGGATTTGAATTTGTAGTTTTTGAGATTTCGTGATGACTGAATAATTCTGTGTCACCTTTCGCTTTTATAATTAATATAAGATAATCGTAGTCGTAAAGGCCCCTGACATGACTCATGTAACGATTACTCACTTAAATCAGTAAGTAGTAACCGGGACCAACGACTTAACGTGCCTTCCGAAGCACAGATCGTCTTACTTTTGGACAATCAGGTGTTCAGCCAGGTTAGAATATTTGTCCTAACCTAACTAGGATCCCAAAGTGATTTCTGTGATATGTCCCCACCGGGATTCGAACCCGGGACCTCCGGATGGTGAGACCAACGCTCAACCACTAGACCACAAAGGCCATTATCGGTACTTTTTAATATTCGGGTTGCTTTTATTTATTTATTTATTTATTAGGCATATCAACAGTACAAACACACAACAATTAATAAAACTTTCTTAAGGCTAGTACTAGTGTTGCTAGTGTTGCTTTTATTTTCATTTTATGTATCGGATAACATTTCCGAACCTTGACTCTATTTATACATATAAAGGCGTGTTATGTGGAATTGTCGTACGAATAACGTGTTGACGTGACCCCAATGATTACTACAAAGCGTGTTCCTGTAAGCACGTGTACTTTCTATAGAATCTGGAACAAAGGAGGTCGTGAGCTATTCTGCTCAGATAATGAAGTTACCAAGAGACCTCCAATTCTGTGACATATTCATTGAAGCCTTATACATAATAATATTATTATTGTTTTTATTTTTCATTTCTTTATTTCACCTTCACATATTTTCTTTTTGAATTTGAATTGAAGCCTTGGACTTTTTTATATATATAAAATATTTAAAAATAAATAAATAAATAATTAATTTTTATTTATTAATATTTAAATATTTATTCAGAAACAATAATAATAAAAAACAGAATGTAAATCCACCACAGGCTTCGTCAGTACCAACATTCATATTAAAAAAAAATAAAAAAAATAAGGGAAAGCATATTCAATTCATACATAATAAAATCCGCACAAGCTTCGTCATATATATTATTACTATTTTCTGATTTTTTATTTTTATTTTTGTTCGTAACATTATATGTTTATTGCACCAGTCCGTGCTCCAATGCATTAAGTTCTTTCACCCTAAGGTTGCCTGGCAGAAATTGCTATTTAGCAATAAGGCCGCCTATTGTACTTATGTTTTTATTCGTATGTTTATGTCCTTTGTATATGTCGTTGTTCAATAAAGTATTATTGATTGATTGACTTTTGGAAAATATGGGGATGAGTATTTTTCCCTCATGTACGGATGAAAATCACGCCTGTACTGGCAGACAGAAGCGACTGTCTGTCTGACCTTCCAACACACGAAAGGAAAACCAGCCCAATACAGGTTAGATCACATACCTCCGAAAAAGCATTTCTCGGGAATGTGGGTTTCCTCACGATATTTTCGTTCACCGCTGAGCACATGATAATCATTTGTGATCCAAACATGAATTCGAAAACAAATTCGACAATATTGGTTTAGACCTGTGCTGGATTCCAACCTGCGACCTCAAAGTGAGAGGCAAGCGTTCTACCAACTGGGCCACCACGGCAAGAATAAACGTGCTATGGAATTAGAAATTATACAAAACGCCGTCAGAGATATTTAATTGATTTGTTTATAAAAGTAAAGACTAAAGACGCGCCCAAAATATTTCAAACTTTACTCTGTAATTATAATTTATTGCTTTCAAGCGAATATCCTGAAAGTTGATCGTTTCAAATTAAATTGTTCCGATAATAAAATACTGCGCAACGATTAATTTAACGAGATGTAGACTTTAAACTCGAAACTTTGTAAGGATCTTTAGGGCGGGATTTTCATTACGGTATTTAGTCCTAATCTTCTTATTATGAGAACAATATCTATAAAAGTACCTTCAAATTAAGAAAGAAAGAGAAATCTCTTTGTTTAGAGCTAAGCTTACCTGTACTATCTCTTTTCTTTGTATGCTCCTTGTGTCTGTTTTATTGTGTACAAATAAATAAATAAAGAGAGAAAGAAATAATTTATTTCTATATTGGACGCCACATTAACAAATTTACATTACTTAAAAAAAGAAACAAAAAGACAAAAATTAATCGCGTTGCTGCAGCACTGAATCCGCGCAACAGTTGCACTGCAAGATAAATCCATAAAAATTGTAGGTATATGCCTAATGTTATAAGGCGACGAGTCATGATGGAAACGATTGTATTTTGTGTGCTCACGTGTCTATTTTCCAGTTTAAACAATTTTTACATCTTCGACTCAAAAACAACCGGCCGCCATTTCCCGTCATTCCGCAATTCCATCTCCTGTCTCGCTCATTCATCGCTCTCTCTTTCACACACTTTAACGTTCCGTTTCTTTCGGACTACCGCTGTGGTCCAGCGGTTGAGCGTTGGGCTCACGATTCGGAGGTCAGTCCAGAGCCATCTCGATGCATAAACAAGCGGCAAAGAAAGAGGGTAGACAGATATGTCTGCCTGTAGAAAATTATGAATCTACCTACTCCACTCCAATCTCATCAGTCATCCCGTGATCATGGCACTTGCAACAGTGTCGGAATATCGGGAGTCTCAGTCTACTTTAAAAGCAGTAAGAACCCGTTATTATGTGTTTTAATTATGATATTCAATATCTCCTATACTTAAAGGTTGCCTGGAAGAGATTGCTACTTAGCAATAAGGCCGCCTATTGTACTAATTCTATTTCTCTTTTGTTTTGTATTTTGTTTTTTCCTGTTTGTGCAATAAAGTATTTGTTATGTTATGTTATGTTATAATAACAGCGTAAACTTAAAATCGCGTAAACTTTAGAGGAGCTCGGTGGCGCAGCGGTTAATGTGCTCGGTCTGCGATTGTTGAAGTTAAGCAACTTTCACAAAGGCCCGTCATAGGATGGGTGACCACAAAAAAAAGTTTTCATCTCGAGCTCCTCCGTGCTTCGGAAGGCACGTTAAGCCGTTGGTCCCGGCTGCATTAGCAGTCGTTAATAACCATCAATCCGCACTGGGCCCGCGTGATGGTTTAAGGCCCAATCTCTCTATCCATCCATAGGGAAGGCCCGTGCCCCAGCAGTGGGGACGTTAATGGGCTGATGATAACAGAACTTGAAACAAAGCCATTTATATTGTTTTTGTGGATCGTAGCCTAAAAAGTTCTTCATTCTCATCACTAGATTTATTGTAATAAGACCTTTACTTTATAATGTTTATTCGTATGCACATATTAATATCGACGTCGACAAAGGCTTTGGCCACACTTGATCCCGTTTGTGCCGTAAACTTGTATATTAAAGCTCTTCGGAGTATCGCAAGATTTACGATGTACTAGAGTACTGCTCAAGTGGGTCGTATTTCATATATGTATGCTTGAAAGTGTTGTATGGTAGAATATTGCAATGTAGGATTAGTATAAGAATTTGTAGGTCCTTAGAGGGTTTGAAATGTGAGCTGTGGTAGCCCAGTTGGTTCTAATCCAGGACATTTTTGGATCATAAATGATTATCACGTGCTCAGCGGTGACGGAAAACATCGTGAGCAAACCACATTCCCGAGAAATGCGTTTCAAAGGTACGTGACCTAACCTGTGTTGGGTTGGTTATCCCTTCGCGGGTTGGAAGGTCAGACAGGCAGTCGCTTCTGTAAAAAATCGGACCTGTCAAATCTTCAGGTTAGGTAAGCGGACCTTGTGAAAACGCGATAACGCTAGGGAGATGATGAAGTTCACGTTTATATTCCAATTGGATAGTAAGAGATACAAATATCCATCGCAAGATGATAAATAAATAAATAGTACTCAAGCCTCCGCGAGCTTTAGTCGCCTTATAGAAAGGCGACTAATAATAAATAATCACTCAAATATTAAACTATTCTTTAAAAGAATAATGTTTGATGGCCTCCGTGGTCCAGTAGATGAGCATTGGTTTGAATCCCGGTGGGGAAATATCACAAAAATCAATTTGTGATCCCTAGTTTGCTAAGGACTTTACAGGCTGATCACTTGATTGTCCGAAAGTAAGACGATCCGTGCTTTGGAAGGCACGTTATGCCGTTGGTCGCGGTTACTACTTACTGATGTAAGTACGTAGTCGTTACATGAGTCATGTCAGGGGCTTTTGGCGACTCAATAGTAACCATAACACCAGGTTTGATGAGGTTGGTAATCCTCACAACCCACACGATAGAAGAAGAATGAAGAATGTTCTTAATTTACAAACCACTCTTCAAAATAAAAAAAAGAAATGAAGTATAAAGCACAAGTAGTCAGGACTTAACTTTGATGTAAACTATAACAAACTCTTTTCCCAAAGGTCTTCATCAATTTGAAGACCGCAATTTGTAACGAGGTATAATTTGAACAATTTGAAGTTATATAGGTCATTTAGACAAACTGACTAGTGTTCAGACCAGCGAACACAGAATGGCATTAAGAATTCATGGCAACCATTACCAAGTGAACTGCTTCTAAAGTTTTATTACTAGTTAGGTCACTTGTTAAACTTTGACCTACCTACGTAGTAACTGGACCAACTCAGCAAGACCTCAGCATCAGATTTTTGATGAGACTACATTTGTAATGTATCAGTCAATCACATATCGGCCTCCGTGGTTCAGTGGTTTGAGCGTTCGGCTCACGATCCGGCGGTCCCGGGTTCAAATCCCGGTGGGGACATATTACGAAAATCACTTTGTGATCTCTAGTTTGGTTAGGTCATTGCAGGCTGATCTAATGCTGAGCTAATGCAAATTAGTTGTTGTTACATGAGCCATGTCAGGGGCCTTTGGCGATTTGGCGATTTGGCGAGGGTTGATGAGGTTGGTAATCCACCTCACAAGAGTGTCACTTCTATATTCAAATTCAAAAATATCTTTATTCAGCAGGTAACAAACATAGTTACACTTTAAATCGTATTTTTTTACGTAACGAACGTCTCGTCCGCCTAAAACGTTTTTTTACATAATAATATAATACAATTTGTCGCATAATCAGAAACATACGTAACTTCGTCACGTCCAACTAGGCGTTTAAGTGCTTTGAATCTGACCTGGTCCAAACGAACCCATTACACTAGCGGCATTGCCCCCCCGTTGCACAGCCACTGACAGGCGTTGGACCAGGTAAGACTCAGACCTAGGGTCACCCTCTCTGACTACATTACATTATAATTATTAAATTTTTATAGATATATTGTGACGCCAAAGTTAAAAATACTAATTTCTTATAAATTTAAATTCAAAAATATCTTTATTCAGTAGGTAACATAGTTACACTTTGAATCGTCAATTTTTACATAACGAACGTCTCATCCGCCTAAAACTACTGCAGCTTCTCACAACCTGTATAGCCGGGGAAAAGAAGCTGCAAGAAAAACCTCGGCACAGGGCCCTAGACGTTCTTTAAAAATAATAAAAATAAACATAAAATATTGATATACAATTGAGTAATTTACCTGCCTAATATCAGTTGTCAGACAGTTAATCCCATGCATTCATAATATCTTCTAAATAATCACTAACTTTATAATAACCTTTTTTTACGTAGTATTATTGTATATTCTATGGTAAGAAATTGTTTGCGGCCGTGTAAATTGACCCACGATACCCGTCACGTGACACCTGTGGTACAAAACGAAATTTCCTAATAGATGTCCCTGTCGGGAAGGGTAGAGACAATTTGTCAAAGGACATCTCGTTGTCATTTTTGGTATTTGCGTCCAGAAATAGATATGATGTACTGCATGACAGGTTATTAGTAGATAGCGCACAGTAAATACAGGGTATTAGTGACATCGTAACAAATACTAAGATGGGTGATTCAGACCATGATTCTGAGTTGGTATCAATGTTCTTTTAGTTTTTTTAAATGATTATTAATTCTATACTTTTGCGATCAAAAGTTCCACTTGATATAAACTCAGAATAATGAGTTGAATCAGCCCCCTCAGTATTCGTTACGATGTCACTTAAACCTCGTACAAGTACATACAGGTAGCCATACAAGTAGGTATGGGAGTTAGTACACCTTAACGAATACTGGGGGGATTATTCAGACCATAATTAAAGCACATAATAACGGGTTCTTACCGCGTTTAAATGGGGATATGAGACTCCCGATATTTCGACACTGTTGCAAGTGCCATGATCACGGAATGACTGATGAGATTGGAGTGGAGTAGGTAGATCCATAATTTTCTACGGGCAGACATATCTGTCTACCCTCTTTCTTCGCCGCTTGTTTATGTTTTTGATATCGGAATGTTCGGAACCATCTGAACTCGCACCAAACTGACTACGACAAACTGCACTCACTGTGTCCTCACGTTTTTTCACCACATTAGGCCGTTTTAAGCTTTTTACAACACCTACTACTGGATTCCACTTGCTCGATAATTTAAACCCGTCTTCCCTGTTGAAATTTTTATGTTTCCTGATTTCAAACCATGATTTATTCAGACCATGATTCTAAGTTGATATTAAGTGGAATTTCCTGTCAGAAAATTCATAGAAATCGTTTGTAACTTCCTAAGCCCTATGATCAACAAATTGTCGCTGATGTCCCGAATTCGACGTATCTGCAATATTTGTAAAAACTGATTTACACTTTCCACAATTGTCAATAACACACAAATCACTTTAGCTAAAAAATGCTGATACCTCAGTTAGCAAAGTCAGCCACGAAACGTGTTATCTTGCTCATTGATTTATGTACACGTCGTGTGTGCTAATGTATGTATAATGTATCTGACCTTTCTGACTATGCCCCAAATGTGGGGCATGTAATAATATGCCATTACAACCTTTCTAGTATAATTACTGACAAAATTATGCTTTTGAAAAAAATCTATACGCCGCTAAAAATAGCTTGATCAGATCGGCAGCAGGATAGACAGATAGAATACAAACTAAAATATATTGCTTCGACAGCTTTTGTACAACAATATTTTATGTTTATTAAAAAAAAAGAACGTCTAGGGCCCCGTGCCGAGGTTTATCTTGCAGCTTCAATAAATATTATGGAATATTATGTTCGCATTAGCCCTGATTCTTGCAGACACCTCGTAATTTTATTCTTAATTCAATCTATCATTTTCCTGTACGTCGAAAAGGAAATTGACGGGTGATTGACAGCTCTTAATTTTAAAATGAATGAGTTCATTAATGAATAATCCGAACGCATCAAATAGGCATCTCGCTGATATGCCATCCGTTTTATGTATGCCGTCAAGTTAATTCTGTCGGGTTATTGGCCGGCGTAAAATTTCAAGAGGGTAATTAAAATTTCTGCCAAAAATTGAGGTGTATTCCGTAAATTTTAATCCTGTCGATTACCGGTGCCTTTACTTTTCAATTAAATAAACAGCCTATTTACGTCCCACTGCTGGGCACAGGCCTCCCCTCAATCAACCGGAGGGGGTAAGGAGCATACTCCACCACGCTGCTCCAATGCGGGTTGGTGGAGGTGTTTTTACGGCTAATAGCCGGGACCAACGGCTTAACGTGCCCTCCGAAGCATCCGAAAAAGCTCCGAAAAACAATCATCTTACTTTTTCGGACAATCAGGTGATTCAAGCCTGAAAAGTCCTTACCAAACAAAGGACAGTCTCACAAAGTGATTTCGACAATGTCCCCATCGGGAATCGAACCCGGACCTCCAGATCGTGAGCCTAACGCTCTAACCACTAGACCACGGAGGCTGTCAGACCACGGAGGCTGTCAAATTTAACTAACCTTTTCAATTATAACTTAAAATTAAATTACATGGTGTGTACTGGATTCAGCACTATTGTGGTGCGAAATAGTTTTTACAATATCGTGCGCAGTCATCGAGGTCCATGAGATTGATTTTCGCGAAAATATTCCAAATTCGAAGCAGTTTGGCGAAACCTTCACCCCAATGACATTATTTTGAGACAGGTTTTGACATGGTGTAAGGACCACAAAAAATGTACCGTGTACTACGTTCAAGATAAATTATGAAATTCTGATTACTAAATAAAGACAGAACTAAAATTAACGAAAAACTTTAAGTAACTTATTTCTACTTAAGTATTTCTTTTTTTTACTTCTTTTTTTATTATTTTTCTTTTTCTTATTTTTCTTTTTTTTTCTTTTTACTTATTTCTTTCGTCGTGGAGATCCTTGGTGGAGGCCTGTCCAGCAGTGGGCGTCGTACGGCTGATGATGATGACTTTAACTTATTTATTTTAATTTTAAAAAGAAACGTACTAATAAGTCTGCCATTTTATCCCTTATTTTAATGACGTCACAGTGTGCTTTTTCATACACCTTGAAATTTCGTGTTTTTTGACATTTAGAAAAAAGTAACTGATTTGACTAGTTGGAAACTAACATTATTTTTTTTATTTGTTTCAGGTGTAACAGCAATGATCCTTATGTTACCAAAAAAGAAGACTGTGTAGTTAAGGTTGAAGAAGAATTTTGTAAGAAAATATGAAGTATTTTACACTTTCTAGTGTTGGTAACATTAAAATATAAAAGTAACGCCATCTATGATTTGGTGATGAAATCAGTTTTATATGGGTATTAATACAATTATTATTAGTAATATTAAAATATTTATGATTGGAACATTATATTGGTTTTATTCATTTTCAAGCTAAATAATTTCGTGATAAATGATAAAATATGGTCTATTTTTATCTACCTTCAATATGATAAAGAGAAATAAACAATAGACGAAACAAACGCCCATAATCATTAACTTTTTGAAGTGACTTATTGTGAATTTGCCTAAAATGGCATTAACTACTTGGCCGGACAAATGGGGAGTGGTGAGGGCTCTGATCCGGTACAAAAAAGGCAACAGGTCTGAGTGAATCCCGAGGAGAGGGTGGCCAATTGGGTAGTTTCCTAGGTCAAAGATAAATTATAAAATTTCGATCACTAAATAAAGATAGATTTCAAATAACGAAAAACATTTAATTTTGTGTATTCAACTTATTTATGAATTTTAATCAAGAAAAAGAAGTTTTTCTTTGACGTCACAGTGTACTTTTTTCGCTTTTTTATACAAAATAGTAATTTCGTATTTTGGCGTTTAGTAAAAAGTAACTGACACAGCCTCCGTGGTCTAGTGGTTAGAGCGTTAGGCTCACGATCGGGAGGTCCGGGTTCGATTCCCGATGGGGACATTGTCGAAATCACTTTGTGAGACTGTCCTTTGTTTGGTAAGGACTTTTCAGGCTTGAATCACCTGATTGTCCGAAAAAGTAAGATGATTCCGTGCTTCGGAGGGCACGTTAAGCCGTTGGTCCCGGCTAGTAGCCGTAAAAACACCTCCACCAACCCGCAGTGGAGCAGCGTGGTGGAGTGTGCTCCATACCCCCTCCGGTTGATTGAGGGGAGGCCTGTGCCCAGCAGTGGGACGTATATAGGCAGTTTATGTTATGTTAAAAAGTAACTGATTTTACTGCTTGGAAACTAGCCTATTGGGCACGAGGCTCGGTTCAGAGCGTAGTACAGGGTAGTGACAAAGGCCACATCGAAACAATTCATCTATAAAAGCAATATTGCAATTTGATATTTGCGCATATAAAAGTAAATATCAAATAGTCTTCGTCTTCTATCGTGTAGGTTGTGAGGTGGATTACCAACCCCATCACCTGGTGTCAGGGTTATTACCTTAGTGGCCGCGTTCAGAGGGTTGATGTGCATGGCTCCAGATCGTGTGGATCTAACGTCACTATAGGCGTCCCGCAGGGCTCAATTCTAGGTCCATTTCTATTCCTAGTTTACATAAACGACCTACCTAGTCTTGTAAAACATGAAGTGGTGCTGTTTGCAGATGATACCTCCTTACTTTTTAAAGTAAAGAGACGACAAGATTCCTTTGACGATGTAAACAACGCCATTTCAGAGGTAGTGGATTGGTTTACTGTAAACAACCTGCTACTTAATGAAAATAAAACAAAATATGTTTATTTTACGTTATCGAATGTTAGTAGGCCGCTCGATTCTATTATTGTAAAAAATAAGGAATTGGACCTCACGGATACTGCTGTATTTTTGGGAATTACTTTGGACGCTAAGTTGCAATGGAGTCCTCATATTGATAAGTTGTCCAAAAGGCTCAGCTCAGCAGCATTCGCGGTCAAAAAAATTCGTTTAATAACCGATGTAGAAACCGCGCGATTAGTTTATTTTGCCTACTTCCACAGTCTAATGTCGTACGGCATCTTGCTGTGGGGTCATGCTGCAGATGTGAACAGCATTTTTGTTCTGCAAAAGCGGGCCATTCGGGCGATTTACAAATTGGGACCCAAGATGTCACTTAGAAATAAATTTAAAGAAATTAATATTTTAACTTTGGCATCACAATATATCTTTGAAAACTTAATATATGTAAAAAAACATATAGGATTATTTGCAAAAAATAGCGATCGGCACATTGTTAATACCCGGAATAAAAATAAACTTGCTTTACAAGTCAGTCGATTACATAAGATTACTAAATCTTTTAAGGGGCAATGTATACGTTTTTACAATAAGATTCCCATTGACATTCAGAATTTGCCTTTCAACTGCTTTAAGACAGTAGTTAAACAAAAACTTTACAAAAAAGGTTATTATAAAGTTAGTGATTATTTAGAAGATATGAATGCATGGGATTAACTGTCTGAGAACTGATATTAGGCAGCTAAATTACTCAATTGTATATCAATATTTTATGTTTATTTTTATTTTTTTTTAAAAGAACGTCTAGGGCCCTGTGCCGAGGTTTTTCTTGCAGCTTCTTTTCCCCGGCTATACAGGTTGTGAGAAGCTGCAGTAGTTTTAGGCGGATGAGACGTTCGTTATGTAAAAATTGACGATTCAAAGTGTAACTATGTTACCTACTGAATAAAGATATTTTTGAATTTGAATTTGAATTTGAATTATTGAGCCGCCATAGGCCCCTGACATGACTCACGTAACGACTACGTACTTACATCAGTAAGTAACCGGGACCAACGGCTTAACGTGCCTTCCGAAGCACGAACCATCTTCCTTTTGGACAATCAGGTGATCAGCCTGTAATGTCCTAACCAAACTAGGGATCACAAAGTAGTTTTTGTGATTTGTCCCCACCGGGATTCGAACCCGGGACCTCCGGATTGTGAGCAGAACGCTCAACCACTGGACCACGGAGGCCGTATCAAATAGTACTATTGCTTTTTTAGATGAATTGCTTCGATGTGGCCTTTTTAACCCCCTGGTAATACCTAATAGTACGCAGTTCATCTATATTCTATTTATATCTATATCTTGGATAGTAGTCTATCATATCGAAGACAAACTAAGATACAAACCACTCATCAGTATTCAAGTAACCCTCATCTCCTTCATTGTAGTCAAGCGCTCTATCTAAGGTTAACAATATCAACTGCACATTTAACCACGGGTCAAAATACAGCAGTCTAGTTCGAGAGACATGTAGAAGTTCAACCTAGCTGTAAGGTCAGTAGAGATGGGATGACTAGACTCAGAACAATGGATTCGGATATTTACTTTTTACAAAAAAAAAAAAAAAAAAAACAGTTTACAGAACAATGCTATATAGATTAAAAATATAGAAACAAAAAGGCCATTTACAGGTTTTCACCAGAAAAAACATAATAGTTAAAGTCAGCCGCTGGTGGCTGACTAAAAAGATTTAAAAAAAGATTTGAAAGACATTACAGACTGATCACCTGATTGTCCGAAAGTAAGATGTTTATGAGGTTGGTAATCCACCTCTCAACCTACACGAGAGATGAAGATATCAAAACAAATAAGACAAATTTCACGTAAAACGGGTTATCAACTCGGCATAAAACTCTGAAGACACAAAGTCAACAAAGAGCTGATTTTCAGCTGAACCCTTAAATAAAATTAGCAGGTTTAAATAACAATAAAATAAATAACTACTTAATTAAAAACAAAACAGATACGTTCTAAAAAAAACAATATTCAAGTTTCGATACGACAACGAATGAATCGAATTTGTGTTTACTTTGTTTTTCTACAACATAATTGACTACTTGTTTACAAACACTGGTTGATATTAAAGTTCCTCGAATAAAAACATCATCTTCTTCATTATCATATAGAAGGCTTTATCTTTTGCGTTGATAGAAAATGTTCTTGAATTCCTTTTGCGGCATTAAGTACATACTATTCTTTGGCAACTGCGCAATCCTTTCATACAACAAAGAACGTCGCCTCAAGACACACGCTGAAAATAAAATTAAGTTAACCTACTTACGGCAAAATCAACCTGAACTTTGTAGCTTTGTAAAAGAAAATCCTTCAAGATATAAACAAGGTGATAACAATTATGATCAAGGGTGTATGTTTCTGAGAATATAATATTATTAATATTATTAGTTAATAATATATTTAAGAGAGATAAGAGAATGTATTATATATTATATTATAATAATATTAATTTTAGTTGTTGGAAAAAAGATTCTTAAATGTAAATAACAATTATTTTAATCTGCATTAATTAATTTCTACGTGCAACCAGGCTACCACGGAATAGAAGAAAGTGATTGGAAAGGCCCTAACGCGCATTTTGTATGAGAACCGCTGTCGCCGGTTCAACCCCACACTCTTTTACTACTCCTGCAAACAGATAAATACGATACTTCTAGCTTCTCATATTCCACTCAATTCAAATGCCACTTTGCCGGCAATGTATATTTTATGTGACAGACTGCAATTTTATCATTACGTCTCGTAAGATACCGCATACTTAAGCATTTTCATGATAAACAGCCGATACTAGCTGTTTTTACATACTGTTTTTAGCTTTCCCGTGATAAGGAGGGATCGATCGATAGTTGTTATTAGATTTTTGCCTTGCAAGATAATAAAATGCACAAGACGACCTTTTAATATACTGTCGCAGAGCTCCGTGCGTCGTAAAGTTTGCGAGTGGAGCGCTAAGTTGAAGTATGAACTATATGTTCATACTTGTATGGCGCGCGTTTGTCAGGATCGAAGCAAATGGAATTCCATAGTCCCTGCTTACCCCGGTATGTACGTATGTGTATCTGCCTAAATGTCTGGTTTAAAACTCTGTTTACTTAAATTCTTACTCTGTTTTTTATTGTCGAGAACATTTCCAAAGTGGGAAACATTCTTGGGAACGGCACAGCATTTCATCATTTTTTGGAAGAAATTGCTCTACAGCAATAAGGCCGCCCAAACTGTACTGTATTCATGTGTTATGTATATGTCTGATTGTTGAAATTCAGTTCTGTGCAATAAAGTACATTTGATTTGATTTGTATACGTATAACTTAAACCCTCAGCTTCACGCCAAATCGTATTGGGCGTATCACTCCCTATGGGTCTTTTTTAGTCTTACATGGCCATAAGCTGCTACGGAGTAAAAGGGACAGCAAGTGAAATTTGTCTCGCTCACACTTACGCTGTAGGCGGCTCACGGCAAGAATGAGGTTTTTGTACGGGGTGTCTGGGGTGTGACGGAAAAAAATAAGTTATTGGAGAAACTCCAGTACCGGGAATTGAATCGGCGCTCCCAGTTGACTTAATCTACAAAATAAACTCTCTTATTTTTATTTCGTGTGATCGGTCAGGTTATTATTAATTAGCCCCTTAAGGCCCCGATTCCAGAAGACATCTCCTAATTTTATTTTAATTTATACCCTTCATTTCCTTATCCGCCGAAAAGGATTAAGGGACGGAAGATTGACATCTGTGAAATTTAAAATGAACAATAACCCAGGCGAATCACATAGCCATCTCGCTGGTATGCAACCTATTTGACGTGTGTTATCAACTTAATTTGGTCGGAATTTTCGCGAATGTGAAATTTTGAGAAGGTTGTAAAGTTTGTAAATTTCATAATAAAATTGACGTGTGTTTGTGACGTGTGATTTATGCATAAGGATAATAAAATGACAGGTATAGCTTAAAATAAATTTAGGTGGTGTGTACAGTCATGAGTAATATCATGTACCCACTTTAAAACCATTTCGCACTATTATATTATTTGACATTTAATGACTTACGGTTTAATTTGTCAACAAAATTAATGTGACATGGTATCAAACTGTATACATATTAGTTCTCGTGACCGTATAGCACCATTGGCTCAAGAATTTAAATCTGTTTTATACAATAATGTTTAGTTTTTGAAAGTTTTTTTGGATATTCGGACATTTTGTTCGTATTATGGAATAAGTAACATCCCTATTGAGGCAAGTTTCAGTTGATGAATACGTAGGTAAGTTTGACGTGAAGTTTGGTGGGATCTAATTTGCAACTGTTAACTTTGCAGCGAATTATTTAGTTTTATATACTGTAGTTCAATTTCTTGTTCAAACTTGACCTCTCGGGCAGCATACATTTTGTGGAATTATTAGAGATTTTACTAAGAAATGTTAAGAATGTTCAAATATTGGACAGTCTGTCTCTAGGCAGTTTTTTCATCATAAGGTAAAAAAGACGGTACTTCATTTTTGTTTTTAGATTCATGTAGGTACATACTTATTAGGTAAAACAAACATAAAACTTATGGAACACACGTCAATTTTAGGCAGATAAAGGAGCTAAATCCTGCGGACGCCATCTAATTTTATTTTAAGTTATACCTGTCATTTTCTTATTTGTTGAACAAGAAAGAGATAGGTAAAATAAACATAAAACTTATGGAACACACGTCAATTTTAAGCAGAAATCTAAAACAACCGTCTAAACATTTTACATCGGCCAATAACCCGACAGAATTAATCTGACAGCACAAGTCAAACGGTTCGCATACCAGCGAGATACCTTTTTGATTCGCCCGGGTTAATCATTCATTTACTCATTCTTCCTAAAATTTACGACTGTCAATCATCCGTCTCTTTCCTTTTCGGTGAATAAGAAGATGACAGGTATAACTTAAAGTAAAATTAGGAGGTGTCTGCAGGAATCGGGGCCATAATCACTCTTTTCTTTCTTTCTTGTTGTTTATGCTAATCACTCTCAATATTTTGGACAATATACATAATATAATAATATATTGGACAGAATTAAGTTGACAGCACACGTCAAATGGGTTGCATAATAGCGAGATGACGTCAAGATGGCGCCACCAGTGTTTAACGCGTATATTTTTTGAATAAGAAAAGTATTCGATTTTTTAGTTTAGGTATCAAATAGTAGTGAATATGTAGTATAATATCTAACAATTTGCAATTTCAATATTAAGCAATTGGTCCCGCCATTTGGCGCTAATCTCGACTGATACTGATGTATTGTGGAACATTCTTCGTGAGAATTAAAGATATCAAAATGAGGTCGAAAATCTGCACTCGAAGGCGACTCAATGTCATGTCATGCCGCATTATCATCATCATCAGCCCATTAACGTCCCCACTGCTGGGGCACGGGCCTTCCCTATGGATGGATAGGGAGATCGGGCCTTAAACCATCACGCGGGCCCAGTGCGGATTGATAGTTATTAACGACTGCTAATGCAGCCGGGACCAACGGCTTAACGTGCCTTCCGAAGCACGGAGGAGCTCGAGATGAATTTTTTTTTGTGGTCACCCGTCCTATGACCGGCCTTTGCGAAAGTTGCTTTACTTCAATAATCGCAGACGGAGCGCGTTAACCGCTGCGCCACCGAGCTCCTCCAATATTAGACAGAAAATTGATTAATTTTGTTTCACGCGTTGCGCTATATAGGTAGCGTATAGACGAGGAATAGGCAAGTTTCCAACTAGTCAAATCAGTTACTTTTTAATAAACACCAAAACCCGAAATTACTATGGAGTTTGTATGAAAAAGCAATCTGTGACGTCATAGTGAATAAAAACGTGATAAACTGTCGCACTTATTTAATTTTTCTTTATATTATTTATTTTGTTCCATATCCGCAGCAGTTTGTACTAGTCCACCCAGCGTGACATACCAGTTGAATTTCGAATTTATCGTAACCGCATATATTATACAGTCCATTAAAATTTTGTTTTTACACCCGCCCAACCAATATTCATCAATAAGTTAAATAGAAAAATTAAAATGTTTTGTTTCACCTTTAGATCTGCCTTTATTTAGTAATCAGAATTTCATCATGTATTTTTGACCTAGAAAACTACCCACGTACAAAACCTTTCGATTAATTTTAGTCTTTTTCCAGCTTTATCAAAATCTGGAAATTTAAATTTCGAATACTTATTTTCTCTTTTGTTGTGTTGGTAAAAAGAATTTCAATGTTGCCACTACACTGCTTGTTCCAAAGACAATTTGTTTTCTACTTCCATTCGCATCATAAAGGATACACCAACAAGTTTCACAACATTACAGGAGACAGGAAATCCAATTTCCTCCGTATACCTACAACTGTATGTTTATCAACTTGAAGAATTAGTTTTCCTCTCGTAACGCGACACAAAATTTAATGCAGGTGTAAAAATCAGATCTTCTTATCGTGTGGGTTGTGAGGTAGAATACCAACCTCATCAACCCTGGTGTCAGGGTTATAATTGAACCGCCAAAGGCCCCTGACATGGCTCATGTAACGATTACGTACTCACTTACATCAGTAAATAGTAACCGGAACCAACGGCTTAACGTGCCTTCCGAAGCACGGATCATCTTACTTTCGGACAATCAGGTGATCAGCCTGTAATGTCCTAACCAAACTAAGGATCACAAAGTGATTTTTGTGATATGCCCCTACCGGGATTCGTATCCGGGGCCTCCGGATCGTGAGTCTAACGCTCAACCACTGGACCACAGAGGCCGTAAAAAGCAGATGACAAAGCATCTAGGGTTTTGATGGTTTTTAAACAAGATATTACTATTGTTGTATGGTCACGAAACTAATATACACTTAGCCACCATGTCACATTAACATTTTTGACATATTAAACCGGAAGTCTCAGAAAATGTCAAATATGATAATGCGACAGGGTTCTAAAGTCAGAACATGATATTACTCACGACTGTACCTGTAACATCTGTGTGTAATGTATCTTTGTCTACAAATGAATGTTTTCTCTTTATTTTGATTATGAAGATGATGAAAATATAATGAAGAGTTTCTAGCGGTGATATTTTTCTTGTAAAGATACATACATACATACATAAAGTCACGCCCGTAATCCCAAATGGGGTGGGCAGAGCCACAAGTAATCAAAGACAACTTGCAGCCACTGTTGATACGAAGTCCTAAGATGGATATGATGAACCTTATGGTGATAAGGGATCAGCCTATCGCCTATAACATTAGTCCATCATGTTAGAGGACGCAATCCCTCTGTCGGTTTTTACGACATGCCCGGGAAGACAAGCAGCTGAACGTGTTCTATGTTTTTTATTTGCTCCCAGAACAGCATAGAAGCATCTTGTAAAGATGTATGTAGTTATAGCCGAAGCCATGTCAAGGCCTCTGGTGTTTATCGACCTCACAACCCTCACAACAGCAGAATTAAAATAGAATCTTGACTTTCAATAAAGTCTATGTACTACTAACCTATATTGAAAAAAAAAATCTTATCTGATTTTAAGAATTTATGGCACAACAATTTATATAAGAAATAAGTCATCATCATCTCCATAGCAATATCCCGTTTTTCACAGGGTCCGCTTACCTGACCTGAAGATTTGACAGGTCCGGGTTTTACAGAAGCGACTGCCTGTCTGACGTTCCAACCCGGAACGGAAAACCAACCCAATACAGGTTAGGTCACATAACTCCGAACATGCATTTCTTGGGAATACGGGTTTACATGAGTAAACCCTCATGAGATGTTTGAAAACATCATGAGATGTTTTCCTTCACCGCTGAGCACGTGATAATCATTTATGATCCAAACATGAAACCGAAAACAAATAAATGAAGAATAGGAAATAAGTAATTTAGCTATATTGCAATTCTTCATACTCTGATCCATTTCCAGAAAACTTAATATCTAGTTTTATATGTATATAGCTTCTCTAATTAATTTCCTCTCGCGCTTTGTTGAACCGCGGCACCTTCGTAGAATCCTGGTTGAATCCAATTCGGTGACATCAAACATCCCTGACAAAGACCCTCCAAATTCTCAACTTGCAACTGTGCAAGTTAAATACAAAGCTCTTGCAAGTTAGTTTAAAACTAAACTAATCTGTCCTTATCTGTCTCTAATTTGAAGTTTTTTTTTATAGTGTTGATGATGAAAGATGGTTATAGCCCATGGTGAGATGGTGAGAGCCGTGATAGCCTAGTTGGTAGAACGGCTGCCTCTTACTTTGAGGTCGCAGGTTAGAATCCAACACAGGCCTGAACCAATGATTGTCGAATTTGTTTTCGAATTCATGTTTGGATCATAAATGATTATGACGTGCTCAGCGGTGAAGGAACACATTATAAGGAAATCTATATTCCCGGGAAATGCATTTTCGGAGGTATGTGACCTAACCTGTATTGGGCTGGTTTTCCCTTCGCGGGTTGGAAGGTCAGACATGCAGTCGCTTCTGTAAAAAACCGGACCTGTCAAATTTTTAGGTTAGGTAAGCGGACTCTGTGAAAAACGGAACAATGCTTAGGGAGATGAGGATGATGAAAAATGGTGATAATAGTGATACTGGTATTGTTCATAACATTAATTTGAGCAACAGTATGGGAAAATGAGTTGGTTTTTTCTGCTGAAATGGAAGTAAAGCAAAAACAAAGAATTAGTTCAGCTGGGTAGAATTTTGAGATGAAAAACCTGGTGAGGAATTGTGTTGAAAAAATGATGGACTTAGCTATTTTGGACAAGCTTTCCGCCCGCATTGTAGTGTCCCTGGATCGAATCCTACCGGAAATGATTCGTGGTTAGTTCTGTGTAAATATACTTTATTGCACACTAACAAAACTTACATTTATAAAACAAATAGGCAGCCTTATTGCTCTGACGCAATTTATATGTATGTGCGGAGTAAGCGTAGAACCGCGAAAAGTGGAAAGAGGACGGGGAAGCCTTTGCCCAGCAGTGGGATATCTTGTGGGCTAGATAAGGTTAGATAGTCTATATAGTCTTCTTTGTCGTATCCGTCCGATTCTCGTGAGCTCAGAACAAATTACAGACGCGAAAAGAATTAAAAATATAAGTATACGTTTTCCTTGATACACTTACCTTTTCCCCGATCACTAAGTACCTGACGAAACTTTCCAGGGAAGTGAAGAAACATTCTTTGTGTCAACAGCATTACAGTTCGCCTCGCTGTATGTTAGCACAAAGTTCTGTATCGTGACAAAAACACGAGCAAAGTCGCATCAATGCTGTAGTTTAGCTCGCGACACAATGCGAGTTAACTACAATACTTTGACCGTGGACATTATGATGTACAACTGGAAAGCTGTTTGATGTTTCATAAGGATTCGAACCTGCGATCTCAAAGTGAGAGGCAAGCGTTCTACCAACTAGGCTACCACGGCTCTCACCATCTAACCATGGGCTAGTTAGATGGTGAAAGCCGTGATAGCCTAGTTGGTAGAACGGCTGCCTCTTACTTTGAGGTCGCAGGTTGGAATCCAACACAGGCCTAAACCAATGATTGTCGAATTTATTTTCGAATTCATGTTTGGATCATAAATGATTATGACGTGCTCAGCGGTGAAAGAACACATTATAAGGAAATCTATATTCCCGGGAAATGCATTTTCGGAGGTATGTGACCTAACCTGTATTGGGCTGGATTTCCCTTCGCGGGTTGGAAGGTCAGACATGCAGTCGCTTCTGTAAAAAACCGGACCTGTCAAATCTTTAGGTTAGATAAGCGGACCCTGTGAAAAACGAGACAATGCTAGGGAGATGATGAGGATGATGAAAGATGGTGACAACAGTGATACTAGTATCACTATTATTGTTCATAACATTAATTTGAGGCTACCGCGGCTCCCTGTTCTCCACGTAGTATTCTTTGCCGTTGCTCCCGGTTACTATTCACACAATATATCTTTGAAAACTTAATCTATGTAAAAAAACATATAGGATTATTTGCAAAAAATAGCGATCGACACATTGTTAATACCCGGAATAAAAATAAACTTGCTTTACAAGTCAGTCGATTACATAAGATTACTATATCTACTATATAAAGGTTGCCTGGAAGAAATTGCTGCATGAGCAATAAGGCCGCCTGTTGTGCTTTTCTGTATATGTTGTCCTTATCTCTGTATTTTGTGTCCATTGTGCTCAATAAAGTATTTTATCTATCTATCTATCTATCTATATCTTTTAAGGGGCAATGTATACGTTTTTACAATAAGATTCTCATTGACATTCAGAATTTGCCATTCAACTGCTTTAAGACAGTAGTTAAACAAAAACTTTACAAAAAAGGTTATTATAAAGTTAGTGATTATATAGAAGATATGAATGCATGGGATTAACTGTCTGAGAACTGATATAAGGCAGCTAAATTACTCAATTGTATATCAATATTTTATGTTTATTTTTATTTTTTTAAAGAACGTCTAGGGCCCTGTGCCGAGGTTTTTCTTGCAGCTTCTTTTCCCCGGCTATACAGGTTGTGAGAAGCTGCAGTAGTTTTAGGCGGATGAGACGTTCGTTATGTAAAAATTGACGATTCAAAGTGTAACTATGTTACCTACTGAATAAAGATATTTTTGAATTTGAATTTGAGTACATAACCCATGTTATTGGTTGTGGCGCTCAACAATAACCGTGACACCAAAACCTACTTGATAGAAGTTTCATGGTCGATAAAAATAGCCCTGTAATCCATACACGTACCTACATAATGCTGCGAAGCTTATTGTAAGCAGCTGTAAAGGCATTATTGATCACCAAGATTGAGTCTTTGTTGACATTTGAATGAAAATCAATAGTTAGAGGTGGAAATTACGAATTGCTACTATTGATATGGTATTTGGAACGAATATACCTAGTATAGACAACCTTCGTGGTCAACTGGTTAGAGCATTGGGGCCATGATCCGTAGGGTTCGATTCCCGATGGGATCGAAATCACTTTGTAAGACTGTCCTTTGTTTGGTAAGGATATCGTAGGCTTGAATCACCTGATTGTCCGAAAATGTAAAATGATTTCGTGCTTCCGAGGGCACATTAAGACTTTGGTCCCGGCTTGTAGCCGTAGAAGCACGGAATCATTTTACTTCTTCGGACAATCATGTTGTAAATACGGGTTTTACTATTCTTATACTAATGACGAGACAATGAAAGAAAATCTCTTTTTAAATATAGCGTAAAAACGTAATAATTATTTCAACGGTTACTTATAACATAACAACTATCAAAACTCAGGCATACAACTTAAATGTTGACCATGTCTGACACTGTAGCACAGTATGCATTTAATAATATAAAAGACAGAACGCGACGAAATTACCACAATGGCTGCCTTGAACATTTCCATTTATGTTCAATATATTCTCAATTGTTCACGTGCTGTCAGTCTGATAAATAATTAGGGAGGTATTACAGGCATGGATTTAGACGATACGTCATTATGAGAGGTCAAACTATTCGCACAAAGCGCTTCGCATTGTCTTTCATTATGCGCACTGCTAGGGAGTGGAATTCTCTGTCGTCTTCTGTATTTCCTAATGCATGTAACCCGGGTACTTTCAAGGCCAGAGTGAACAGGCACCTTCTGGGCGAGCTCGCTCTATCTTAGGCCTCGTCAATGTCTGGGGCTAGGGGCAAACTCATCAAACAGGTCCAAAAACATATGGGCCTTACCTCAGTGAAGTTGCAAGCGATTATGTCAATCGACAGTGACAGTGATAAGAAATGTATGGGATCGATCGATCGGCACATCATCTAGCGTTATGCCCTTTTTCACAGGGTCCGCCTATCTAACCTGAAGATTTGACCAGGTTTTTTACCGAAGCGACTGCCTGTCTGACCTTCCGACCCGCGAAGGTGAAATAGGCAGGCACCTCTGAGCACGTGATAATCAATTGTGATCCAAACGTGAGTTCGGAAGCAAATTCTACAATGGTTTAGGCCAGTGCTGGATTCAAACCTGCGACCTCAAAAGTGAGAGGCAAGCGTTCTACCAACTGGGCTACCATGGCCGGTGGAGCCACACACCTACAAGAGCGTAACTCTTAAATTAATGATGATGATGATAAAACGATCACGGGATCAAACCAAATACGCCCCTGGATAGATCGACCCAATTGCTGTCAGGTACACGGTTTGTCTACAAGGTAGAAATAGGAGCCGGTTTTCAATTAATTAATAAATTAAATGAACACTTTCTTTTGTTATTTTGTAGGTGTTCTCTGAATGGAACATTACTCTGCACCAAATGTTTTATTCAGAAATCAGAATAATTTATTCAACGTTATTATCATGGATAAACTTGTTGAAGGACATGTAACATTTTTGAATCTACGTCATTTCCCAAGGTGTTATGGCTGAGGAGAAGTGACAAGAAACACATCTTTTAAAGCAATGGGTATTATACGTTACGAGTTATTTAATAACTAGGGGAACACATTTAATACCAGTCATTTTTATCATTTGGGTAATCATTAATCTTATTATAAGCTTTTTTACATAAAGTAAGCTTCACATACTTACAAGAAAGAATAATTTAAATTTCTCTGTACACGACCGTGCTCCTCAGAAATCGCCGATTGTGTAGAGAAGCCATAAAGGTTTCGGTTCAATCAATCAGGAGTTGACAGTTTAGTACCATTTGTTTACTCCTCTCGACTTCGACAGGTACTTTCTGGGAGTGTCTCGTTAATCACATTACGTATTCTGGCCGAAGGCCGTGGAGGCTTAGAGAGTTTGACGGTTAACTTGCTTACTGATTCAAAAACATCCGAATTTTGTGAAACAGCGGGCTAAAGGATGCTTTACTTTAACGCTTTACTTTTACCCGACCACGGCGAAGCAAAAAGAGGGTTATGTGTTTCACCGTTATATGTGTGTGTACGTCTGTTCACTCCTAATTGGGTAGTTTCCTAGGTTAAGGAAAATTTATGATATTCTGTTTGCTAAACAAAGACAGATCTAAAAGTGACACGAACTTTTTTCTATTTACTTTATGAATTTTAATAAAAAAAAAAATAAAAAGTGCGACTTTTTGTCACATTTTTCAGGTTGCTTCTTCATACAAATTATTTCGTGTTTATTAGTTTAGTAAAAAGTAACTGATTTGACAAGTTGGTAACTAGCCTATTCCCAAAACATTCATCAGAGCATCTTGATGGTTATTAAATAAGGTATGTCACACACCCTCGGCGGAGGGGGAGGCGCTTGACGCACTCCCATGGGCGCTGGGCCCCAAAGAGCATCCGCCGGCGGGGACGCGGTTGTGTGCAATTGCGTTCCCGTATCCCCGCCACACGGCGACAAGGAGGAACACCGTTGGGTTTTAGTGGGTATATATACCGGGTGGCGACACCCGGGGAGTCCCACATAACCACGTCGCCCCCCCGGGCGGCATGGTATGCGTAACGCATTTTCCAACGTAAAAAAAAAGGTATGTCACACAAAATTCAATGTAGCGCCCTCTAGAGAAGACAAACCGATGGAATAAAAGTATATTATTAAGAATTCGCTTACTACGGCATACGAGAATTAGATTTCATAATCATGTTATTATATCAACCGGAGGGGGTATGGAGCATATTCCACCACGCTGCTCCACTGCGGGTTGGTGGATGTGTTTTTACGGCTACTAGCCGGGACCAACGGCTTAACGTGCCCTCCGAAGCACGGAATCATCTTACTTTTTCGGACAATCAGGTGATTCAAGCCTGAAAAGTCCTTACCAAACAAAGGACAGTCTCACAAAGTGATTTCGACATTGTCCCCATCGGGAATCAAACCCGGACCTCCAGATCGTGAGCCTAACGCTCTAACCACTAGTCCACGGAGGCTGTTACTACCCCCTCCGGTTGATTGAGGGGAGGCCTGTGCCCAGCAGTGGGACGTATATAGGCCGTTTATGTATGTGTTATTATATCACATAATATCAGCGTCGTGGTTCACGCCGCGACTTGTGTAGAAAGATCCTTTTATCTCAGGACGTCATTTCGACGAACATCCGTCTTGATTTTTTGTGAAAATTTTAAATTATGTTACTGTCTTGTCTTTGTGTGTAACGTCCATTTGTAATAAACTATTTATATTCTATTATTTTTTTATTTTATGTTAAATCTAGTCAGAATTGGTGCGCCACGTGTATATAAAACAATGTTGAATGTGGAGGAAGCAAGAGAAGTATGTAGTATGTCAGGATCGGAGTAAATGAAATTCCATAAACTCTTCTTACCCTGATGGGAAAGAGGCTTGAGTTATATGTATGTTTGGTGGGTATACCGAAGAATTTGCGCTAGAACAATGTCACAAGAAACTTTTCGAAGGGTCAATCTGGCAAAACGTGTGATATCCTTTACAAATCCTTGTCTATATCATAAAGTCCGTTTATTAGCACTTATTTCGACCCTTGCCTTCATTCAGAATACTTCAGTTCAGAAACAAACCCTTTTCATATTTATGAGTCCCGAATAAAGGCTTGAGAGAGAAAAATATTTAGCATTTATTTTTGTAGTGCCATGACTCATGACCATAACTGAGATCAAGGTCATATTTGACTAAATAGGTACGTGGATACTTCTCTTTCTCTCGTGTGGGATGTGAAGTCATTCACTGACTTCAGCAACCCTCGTGGTAAGCATATTATTAAGAAATTAAACGAACTTACCCGCAAGTGAAGTTCTATCTCAATTATACGAAGCTCCTTGTTCGAGGTTAACAGTGTAGTTTTTTTTACCTTTGATGGGTTTGCTTTTGGCCCCAGACTTATCCGAAGGCATTAACGAGGCCTAAGATGGAGCGAGCTTGCCCAGAAGGTGCCTGTTCACTCTGGCCTTGAAAGCACCCGCAAGCAGTAGCCTAGATCTTATGCTACTCATTACGTCACGGAGACAGATTTTCAAGCCGATTTTTTTCTTAACTGTTTTGAGACTGTAATCTTATAGGCGGCGATACGGCTCATCATCTATCACGTTGGGTTAATACAAAGCTCGATGAGGTGTGGGTACTTAGTTCATCTTGCGATGGATGTACCTCTAACTACGCCAAATAGATAAAGTAGTGAGCTTAATTAGTGAGAATTAAGCGGGTGTTTTTTGACGTGACTTATTGTAGATTTGCCGCAGATGACATTAACTACTTGGCCGGACAAATGGGGAACGCTGAAGTCGCTCACCCGGTCAAAAATACCATACTGTATCAAAACATCTAAAAAGCAATCTTGCTATTGGAGATTTGTCAAATGGCAAATTTTCTTTTTTTAAACGAATCGCAAGAATGTGGCCATTGTAACCCCGTAGGCATATGCGGCCAGCTTGCAATGTTCTAACAAAACTAGAGATCACAAAGGCATATCCAAGTCTTACCTATAAATAATCATAATTTATTGCAAGTCACAATTTTACATAGGTGGTATACAGGATATGGTAGGTTATGCCGCCTCGCTAGGGCACATAATTTTACTTCGCGAGGGTTGTTCACTCAATGAATGCCTTAACCGAATGACGAACAGAACCGAACTATACCGACTTTCGTTCGAATGAATCGTTGGATGTTTCATGTCATTAATTTTTTTTTTATTTTAATTGCTTCTCTTTTTTGTGTATTGTTTGTATTTTTGTGATGTGTAATGTGAATTTGTAATTTATTTTATTATTATTTCATAAATTAATGATTGAAATTTAAATTACCTATCAATTTTATTTTAATTTACTATTTGCATGTTATAATTTATATAACTAAAAATGTAGACCAAATGTTAAATGCTGACCAACTGCAAACTGTAATACCATTTTAATTGCGAATAAATTATTATGAATAATGAATCACAAAAACTTTAGCATAACATTTGTTAAGTGTTCATTATTTACATTCATACAATAAGCTACTTATAAACAATCATCTATTTAACTATTTATGTAACATATAATATTATATTCTAGTATAAGTGATATAAGTATTATTAACATTTTATCAAGAAACAAATATTATATATTTTATTTTTCTATTTGTATACTTTCAATAGAGTTATGCGAGTAGTCTAATACTAATAATAATAATAATAAGGGTTGATGAGTTTTCCGTCAAAGTTCTTTTCGGTGTGAAAAATGCGCCCTAATTCAGTTAGCTTGAAAAGCTTTTCGTTCTCCGAGTCATTAGTTACAGTTTTTTGTGGTGACCTCATTGTATTGTTGCAGTCAAACCTATAAATATCGATAAAATTAAAAAAAAGTCTATCACGACCACCGTATTTTCCATTCAGTAGAATATTATCAAGAAAAAAGTGGCCAAGAGTCGGACTCGCCCATGAAGGGTTCCGTAGCAATAAGTAACATAACGAAAGGTAAATTGCGGTTTACAATTTATGACGTAGGTATTATAAAAAAACTACTTAATAAATCTCGTTCAAACTAATTTTCGGTGGAAGTTTGCATGGTAATGTACTTCTTATTATATTTTAGTTTTTTCATTTCATTCGTCTGATTTCTTTGTGTGTTTCTTTCTGTGTTCTATTGTGTACAAATAAATAACATTGTATCACTTTGGAAAAATTTCGCCCAAACTATTCAGTTAAGAAAAAAATGATATTAGAAACCTCAATATCATTTTTGAAGAGATATCCATAGATATGGGTTTGATGAAAAAATTTTGAGTTTCAGTTCTAATTATGCGCAACCCCTAAAATGTATTGTTTCTTTTTCTATTTTTGTTATTTGTTTGAAAATGTTAATGCGGTTCACATAATACATCTACTTACCAAGTTTCAACACTGTAGCTCTTATAGTTTCGGAAAAAAGTGGCTGTCACATACAGACGTACAGACAGACATGACGAATCTATAAGGGTTCCGTTTTTGCCATTTGGCTACGGAACCCTAAAAAATCGAAGTGCGACACTTGAGTTAAAAGTAGTTTACTTTCTTCAACTTTATAGGTCGCGTAAAATGTGGCTATATTAAGTATCCTTGGGCGTTTGAAGTATAAATATTTGTTTATCGGCGAATCGTTTTTCTTAATTATTTTCAATTCTATACTTTGCATTACGATGTCACTGACCTTTATATGTGTAGCTTGAGAAACTACCTAATATTTACATAAACATTTCTTGTCCTTGAATCAAGCAGTAAACATATCAAAAAGAAACTCGCCCAAAAATAAAAACGTCAACAATCCCCCACCACCGTATACAAATCTGTCAATTTCCATAACAAAGCTGTGTGTTTGGAAAATAAACTGCCGTTGAAATTAGGATCCATTTTAAGAAGACCTCCAGAGGTCCCTGGCGATATGTAAATCAAAGGTCATGTCAACATGGTTACTTTATGTAGTAGATTATATAACAATATGACAGGGTAAGCGTAGAATATGTAGGGACGGTCGGAAGGACCCTTATTAAGGGATATATCGGGGTTGGATCTTGTGTGATACTATGCGCGAGACAGGGCTCACCTATTTTTAGTCCCATGATGGGAGATACTTGGGAGGGGGGGATCCGGATGTGTGATACTGTGTATCAGTGAACAAACACAATTACTGGAGGGCCCAAAGACGATTCGGTAAACGATGTTTAGTCAAGTGGATCGGATGGCCGGTAAATTGAATTTGGTGGAGTTATTGAAAGACGAGCGGGGGTTTTAAGTCCATATGAGTTTTGAGTTCAAGATTTTGATTGCGGATGTCTTGAGCGTGTGCGATTAAAGGTCTGGGCGTCCGACTGTGGATTGTGAGTGACTTAAAAAGAGAACTCAATTCAGCTGCTTGCCTTTTTAAACTTTTAAACAAAGTTTTTAAATAAGAAAGATTCTAAGGGCCTCATCTCACGAGGACTCCAGGGTGGCGCAACTACCTTTTTTGACGTGACTATCTTATTATACACTTTCCCGACATGGTATTAACTACTTGGCTGGACAAATGGAGAGCGCTGCGGACTCTAACCCCGATTTGAACCATGGGGGGTAAAAATGCAATTTGACATTTGCCCATATAAAAATGTAAGTGCGCAATGCAAACAAATGTTAAATAGCAATATTGCATTTTTAAACGGATTGCGTCGACATGGCCTTTTTAACCCCACAGTACTTTAATAAAGTTCATTTGGGAGTAAATACGAACCCTACAGAACCTTGTTGCTGTTATTTCCCTTGGCTATCAAAACGAACTTTATCGCGGACCCCAATAATGTACTTACACAGTAACTACGCAGTTCGTCTTAGTTTACATGATGCTGTTTGGTAGTTGTTCGAGCGTTATTCGTTGTGTTGTAATACAAGGAAAACTAAAAAGAGTCTTATACGGTCACGAGCATTAATATGTATACACTTTAGTACCATGTCACATTAACTTTTTTGACAAATTGAACTGTAAGTCTCACTAAATGTCAAATATGTTAGTGCGACAGAGTCCTAAAGTACGTACATTATATTGCTCATGACTACACACTTACATAAACACGCGTCCACAAACTATACTAATATTATAAATGGGAAAGTGTGTCTGCCTGTTTGTTTGAATATCTTTCACAACAAAACGGAGTAACGAATTGACGTGGTTTTAAGTGGAGATAGTTGAAGGATGAAGAGTGACATGGACTATTTTTTGTCTCTTTCTTACCACCCACTTCACAAAAATGGGGGTGGACGTTTTCAAGGTAGATAGGTAAAAATTGTTTTGCGTTGGTTGAGCGTCGGACTCACGATCCGGAGGCCCCGGGTTCGAATCCCGATGGAAACGTATCGAAAAAAAGCACTTTGTGATCCCTATTTTAAAGACTAATTCACCTCACAACCCACACGATAGAATAAGAATTAATTTTAAACTTGATGAGTGGGACAAACGTCAAAATGGCCATCATAGCGTAGTAGTTTTATAAGATAAGTATTTGTAGTTATTTCATCGACATATTGTTGCCTACTTCTGTTAGTCAAGACTTATAGTATAGCTATGCCTTTTAAGAAAGTAAATTTTAATGTATTTTTTAAAACAAGAAGAAGAAGCAGCCATTTACCCCTTATAGTGGAGATAGTAAATTCACCTTCTGTCGTTGTGCCCGAGCAAACATACTTACCATAACGCTCTGAGCCGTTCATAAATATTGCTGTAAGCGTATCCTCCGTATATATCCAAAACTTAAACAAAGACGCTACGCATCCATCGTTAATAGCAATAGGTTACTATGCCAAAACGTGATGGCCCTGTTTGGAGAACGCGGGACTTACATCAAAGTGTCATAGGTTTGAATCCTGGCTTGGCTCTGAAGTCGTCTTTACGAGTTTGAATTCGCGTTGATATGATAGATATTTGATATCACGTCGTTCCCGGTTATCCCGGACATATCACAAAAATCATTTTGTGATCCCTAGTTTAGTTACGACATTACAGGCCGATCACCTGATTGTCCAAAAAGTAAGATGATCTGTGCTTCGGAAGGCACGTTAAGCCGTTGGTCCCGGTTACTACTTACTGATGTAAGTAAGTAGTCGTTACATGAGCCATGTTAGGGGCCTTTGGCGGCTCAGTAGTAACCCTGATATCAGGGTTGATGAGGTTGATACTCCACCTCACAACCCACACGATAGGAGGAGATCACGTCGTTTACAGGATACATTCCCGGTTAATGGCAATAGATTCGCCCTCTATTACATGGGACTTAAATAAAGGCAGAGAGAGGTGTGTAGGTATAATATACGCTTTGTCCCTCGATTTTAATGACATTTCTGTGGTCTATGTCTATCTCAACAGGAAATAGGCATGATATTATATGTGGGATCATCGGGCGATCAAATAAACAAGATCGTAGCTTTTTTTATTATTTTTTTATACTACATTACACCTTAAAACCACTTCAGAATTAATTTTACATGCTGATCAAAAAAAACACACCCTTCCATTTCGACTCTCACCCAACGTCTCTTATTATTTCAGAATAATTCTCTCAATCCGTTCACTTCGTTTGTTTCAATTCAATCATCTATTTTCTATTAGTCTTCGTTCAAAAATATGCGCGTAAAAAAATAGTTCAGACAAATTCAAACATACTTGCTATATAAGCTACACCAATTGTTTACTCTCATACAAAGGGGTTTAAATCAAAAATGCTTTTGAAGAACCACATCGCGACCTACTTAAACCTTAACAACTCTATTGACCCTAAAACGATTTTCCAATTCAATATAGTTTTTCCGCGCGAAATTAATCCTTTCAGGCGGAAAGCAGAGGCGAAAAACAATTGAGTCTGTGATTGATTCTTTGTCTGCTTCACAATGGATTGGAGCATGAAAACAGTAATCGATTCATTCGTATCATGTCGTGGTAATGGCGGCACTAGAGTTGTCAGGTGTGATATCGTCGCCTTATATCGAAAAACAACTCAGCGCCATTTTGAAAAACCACATCGTGAGGTGATTTTCATCAACTAAATCTCTATTTTTTTTTAATTGATTTCAATTCGCGAAAAATTTGAGAACTCCATTTTTTTACCTGAATTGGCACTATAATTAATTAGCCTATCGAAAAACAACTCTGCGCCATTTTGAAAAACCACATTGTGAGGTGATTTTCTTCAACTAAATCTCGATTATTATTTAATTAATTTCAATTCGCGAAAAATTTGAGATCTCCATGTTTTTACCTGGATTCGCAATACCTGGTCCCCGCCGGCGTGGTCGACGATTTCCCTCATTCAGCGCTTATCTACCCAATTCTTTCAAATATTTTTCCTCTCAGACGACGCCCTGAGCCGAGGTTCGCGCCCAACTAGGCACCCTCAGGCCTGTTGTCTTAAACGTTGTACCGGGTGAGAGCCTTCAGCGCTCCCCATTTGTCCGGCCAAGTAGTTAATGCCGTCTGCGGCAAATCTACAATAAGTCACGTAAAAAAAAAACCAGTATCTGGTCTATTGCGAGAGATGACAAAAATCACATCCGAATTTTCAAAAAGAAGCTTGCGTGGTTTTTACTCTTTTACTACCTACTATTAAACAGAGCGACTAATTCAGTACAATTCGGGATTATTCAATAGAGATACCATTTGAATGGAAAAAAACATAAAAAACATAATAAAAAATTAAAAATAAATAATAACTAGCATAGACACTTAATTTAAATATCATTGAAACTTTGACGCTTCAACAATTTAAGTTGGCTATTTCATGAAATGGTCGAACACATCATGAAATGATCAGTTCTAAGATTTGGCCACTACATATATATATGACATAGGCATGAAAACAAAGATTTTTAGTAATCAAATCAAGGCACAATTATTCCAATAACGTTAATTAATACTTTGACCACAAATAATTAAACTCGCGTAACCGTTTGTTGGTAATGCGGTGCGCGAGGGCAAACGTGGACGCAGTTGTCACAAACCACATGACAGGTATTTGATATATTGAATTCAAAACAATTGAACTACATGCATACATAAACCTATCCAGTTCAATAATGAATGAATAATAAAGTAGATTTTTTTTTAAATTACTGTTAAGGTTAAGTACTATCTACTCTGAACTGGCGTGAGTATATGAAACGATTGATGTATGTGGAGGAAGCAAGAGAAGTGTGTCAGGATCGAAGCAAATGGGATTTCATAGTCTCTGCTTACCCCGGTGGGAAATAGCCGTGAGATTATGTATGTATGTACCTATTAATAAATAAATCTACACTTGGACGAACTTTCTTGCTCAGGTCAAAACCCTTTGTAGCCAGAATAGTACAAATAAAGTACACGTTTCACATACAAAAAATAGAAATAATATTCTCAAACTTTTCCATGTCACTCTAACTAATGTAAGGACATTGCCAAGCAAAAGACGGATTCACAATGTGATTCCGAAAATGAACCCGGACCTCCAGATCGTGAGCCCAATGCTCTAACAACTAGACCACGAAAGCTTCTTGATAAACTGAACACCAAATTCGACAGTCCACTCCAAGTCCCCGACATAAATCACGACTAAGTGATAAATGAACATCCGCCATGTTTTATTTATGCGTCCGTTATATTCCTCTCAAATGGATTGGTAGAAAATATTTCGCTTGACATTTTGCCCCAAAAATTACTCCAGACATATTTTGGAGGACTTCCACGCGATCTTACGGAAGACGGTAAGGGTAAAAAGAATATTATCCTGACAGATGTAATAAAATCTACACGCATTAATAGTATTTTTACGAGATTCGTCACAGTATTTTTTTTGTTGATTTTTTAGTGAGAGCAACAGGGTTCCCGACCACAGTCCAAAGATCCTGGGTTCAATTCCTCGTGGGGACATATCACAAAAAAACACTTTTTGATACCTAGATTGGTCAAGACATTACATGCTGATCACTTGATCCCAAAGTAAGATGATCCGTGCTTCGGAAGGCAGGTACAGCCTTTGGTTCGGGTTACTACTTACTGTTGTAAGTACGTAATTATTACATGAGCCATATCAGGGGCCTTGATGGTTCAAAAATAACCCTAAAGGAGCTTAGATAGAGCTTCATTTACCTTATCGCCTGTGGAGTCTCCTTAGTCTATTAGTGGCGTGACCCGATAAAGAGTAAGAGAGCGCGCATGGATTTTCTGTCTCGCTTACTCGCACGGAGAAAGCCGGCAGATGGTAAGAACGACAATTTTGTGAGGAATGTCCAGGTGTCTGTTTAATAAAACTTACAATTGTAAATTACAATGACAATTTGATGTACATTGCGGAATTAGTGATCACAAATATTTTCATATTAGCTACGTAATGAACATCAAATTGTCGTTGTAATTTACAATTGTAAGTTTTATGAAACAGGCCCCAGATTTAGACCAAGTCTGGTTGGAAACTGTTCTCGTAGATTCCATTCCCATATAGATAACTAACAACTAACTCGAATCATAAGAACTTGTCTACCTGTCTTTCAATTCATTAAATTTGAAATGGCGTGGGATTTTCACAAAACTTTTTATTGAAGCGAAGGTTCAAACTGAATTTTATTAAAGAACTCCTGTTAAAATGTGTGTGGATTGATTATTTCACCACTCGCAAACTGTATTAAAGGAAACGCTGATTGTTTTGTCACTTCGTATATAATTCGGTTTAAGTAGATAATTACAAACGTTACAAACACGTCCGACAATAAGAGAAGTTCGATGAATACAAAATTAATTTAAAAATAGTAAAGAATGAATATTTTTTATAACCTTTTTTTTAAAAGGTATTTTTATGTTGCAATTGTCAACAACTCCTTTAGGTAATTTTTTTCAATTTTCTCAATCAACACTTACTTTTAGTTTCAAGACTTCTAAAGTGGTTATTCAGTTAAGTATCCAGTACGTTAAAATAACTTTTTAAGTGTATAAAATCGCTCGAAGAGGGCTAAAATCTTATTTCAATATTATTTTGTAGTTGAAATTCTGATTTGAACTGTAATAAAAATGAAATATTCGAACGGATATAGTAACGTTCTTTAAGAGAAAATATTTATAGTACAAGTACAGTCATGAGCAATATAATGTACCCACTTTAGGACTCTGTCGCACTAACATATTTGACATTTAGTGAGACTTACAGTTCAATTTGTCAAAAAAGTTAATGTGACGTGGTACCAAAGTGTATACACATTAATGCTCGTGACCTATGCTGCGCTATCGCACTACATAAGATACATAACATAAACAGCCTATATGCGTCCCACTGCTTGGCACAGGCCTCCTCTCAATCAACCGGAAGGGGTATGGAGGATACTCCACCACGCTGCTCAAGTAAATGAATGATTACTTTATGATATGTCCAAACGCAGGTAATCATATCGTAAAATTAGTAACATTATCCACTGGTAGTGGCGCTGGTATCGTTCTGTTTTTTGTTTTGTATCATGGCGGCGGACAAAATTATTCTGTTGTAAAACGAAAATAATGTGCAAGTGGAGTACAAAAGTGCATTGAAACAACTGTTTATAATTATTTGAACTGTACACGACTGAAACGAGCCTATTCGCATTTTTAATACATCACATAACATGAACATAACCTACAAAAATGATATTGCCAAACGTTGATTCAAATAATAATATCATTAAACGTTGACGTTTAAACCATATAAGTAGTCAGCTTATGGTGTCTATTTCATGAAGTATGATCATATCATGAAATGGTCGTACACACCATGAAATGAACAATCCTAAGATCTGGCCACGATACAGGGTGTTAGTGACTTTGTAACGAATACTGATAGGGATGACTCAGACCATGATTCTGAGTTCGAGTCCGTTGCAAAATTCATGTTTTTTTTTAGTTTTTTTAGATTATTTTTAATTCTATCTTTTTACGGTGGAAAATTCCACTTGATATTAACTCAAAATAATGAGCTGAATCATCCCTCTCAGTATTCGTTACGATGTCACTAACACCCTGTATACATATAGATGGATACCCCCTCCCCCAATCTTGAAGAATAAACACACTCATAAAAATCTTAGAAGTTGAATAAAAAAATGGTAACCTGTGCCTACCTGTACAATGGGCGATAAATACGCGCCTGCTTTTGCACAAAACCCCCCGAGGGACCAACATGGGATAAATAAAAGAACATCTTACAAGAAGCTCGTCATTTCTCATAAAAATGTCTTGTTAGAGTGACATGGAAAAGTTTGAGAATATTATTTCTATTTTTGGTATGTGAAACGTGTACTTTATTTCTGCTATTCTGGCTACAAAGGGTTTTGACCTGAGCAAGAAAGTTCGTCCGAGTGTAGATTTATTTATTAATAGGTACATACATACATACAGAAACTCACGGCTATTTCTCACCGGGGTAAACAGAGACTATAGAATTCCATTTGCTCCGATCCTGGCACACTTCTCTTGCTTCCTCCACATTCATCAATCGCTTCATACACGCACGCCGGTTCAGAGTAGATCGTACTGAACCTTTTCAAGGACATCTCCAATTTGGACAATGTACGTCCTTCTAGGTCTTCGTCTGAGAGCCCTACCACCAACCTTCGCTTTATATACTGCATTCGTATTATCCTTCATCCGCTCTATGTGTCCCAACCAAATAAGCATTCCCTTCCCTTTATTAAAAATAATTAGTGAACTCACGATCCGTAGGTCCTGGGTTCGATTCCCGGTGAGGACATATCACAAAAAATATTTTGTGGTCCCTAGTTTAGTTAGGACATTACAAGATGATCACCTGATTGTCCGAAAGTAAGACGATCCGTGCTTCGGAAGGCACGTTAAGCTGTTGGTCTCGGTTACTACTTACCGATGTAAGTAAGTAGTCGTTACATGAGCTATGTCAGGGGCCTTTGGTGGCTCAATAGTAACGCAGTTGATGAGGTTGGTACTCCACCCCACAACCCACACCGTAGAAGTACCTATAAAATATCCATCGCTGTTCCGTAACAGTTTTAATGTTTCAAGAATTATTTGGTTGGTAGATCGTACAGGCTTTCGTTGGTAAACAAGAGATCTTCGGTTTAATCAAGTTGGCTAGCCCTGGTTTATACGTATATACATACGTGAACTGACACATTTTCAATTTCTGCGTAACTGGGCTCAGAAAAACCTGTCAAAAGACAAAAGTAATAGCGCTTTTAATTGCAACTTCAATCAGTCCCCATGCTGACATTATAACTTCTCATCAAAAAAATCGAAACACCTTGCAAGTTTACGTTTTGTCAGGATTATCAGAAAAATGTGTACATTTAGGAATAAATGTTAAATGTCGTTTAATAGTGAGTAATATGAGCTTATCAAATCTTAATGTTAATGTTCTAAATTTAAATGAATTTTTCATAGGTTTCGTATTTTGTTAAATGAGTCATTTTTATTCCGTATGGAGTATAAAGGAAATGGATAAAACAACACACGTAAATGAAAAAAAAAAGCTAAAAAACGTTTATTTAATAACTTGTATTCCCTCCCCGAGCTCTAATTACTGCTTCCATACGGTTCTTCATCGATCGGATGAGAGTCACGATCACATGCTGTGGTATATTGTCCCATTCCTCTTGGATTGCATCTTGCAGCTGGCTAAGTGTTTCTGGGGCAGGATCTCTTGCTCGAATTCGTCTCTTTAATTCATCCCACAGATGTTCAATGGGATTCATGTCCGGGCTTCTTGCTGGCCATTCCATAATAGAGATATCGACTTCGTTAAGATAATCTCGTACGACGCCCGCGGTGTGAGCCCTAGCATTGTCGTGCATGAATATGAAGCCGTTGCCAATAAAATGTGCATAGGGCATCACATGAGGCTCGAGACACTCTTCGACGTACCGATGACAGTTTAGTGCGGGCAGACGTGGCCCAGACACGAAAGCAAGCTCTGTCTTACCGTCGGCGCTGATTCCTCCCCAAACCGTCCACGAACCGCCACCATAGCTGACCTTTTCTTCAATGCAGCATTGTGCATAGCGTTCTCCGTCTCTTCTGTAGACCTTGTTCCTTCCGTCGTTACCATACAGCATAATTTTACACTCATCAGAAAAGAGAACTTTGCTCCACTGTAGGTATGACCAATTTAGGTGCTCACGTGCAAAGTTAAGGCGCGCTCTTCGATGGTCTGCAGTTAATTTCGGCCCATTTGCTGGCTTATGCGGTACCAGTCCACGATCCTTCAACCTTCTTCTAATTGTAGAGTCACTTACAGCCACCCTTCGTATAACACGAAGCCGCTGCTGCAGTTGAAAAGCGTTAAGGCGTCGATTTCTTAAAGAAGTTGTTACAATAAATCGATCATCTCGCTCAGAAGTGACCCGATTACTGCCAGATCCTGAACGGCGCGTGAACAAACCAGTCTCCCGATAACGTTTATAGACTCTATGAACAGATGACAGGCTTAGATGCAGTCTTGCAGCCACAACACGCTGACTAAGGCCAGAATCCAGCAATGCCACAACTTGGGCGGCTTCTGTGGGCGAAGTATCCATACGTTTTAGAAAAAAAAACCTTTTTTCAGACGTCCCAAAGTCACAGTATTGAAATAAAAAACAAAAAGTTTAAGGATAGGCGCCAATTTATAGTTTTTAAACGCTAAATGTACTCCAACCCTAAACACACATTTGTCTCAAAACAGTGATTCATTTCGTTTATAAGATAAACAAATGAAATTCTAATTTTGAATTTAGAATTTTCGCTTATTACTGTAATGGCCAAACTGCCAGCTATACATTTATGTATTTTTTTTCATCGTAGGAATTCTTTTTTGTGTTAAATTCGGACAGAAACAATGAAAACGGAAGTGTTTCGATTTTTTTGATGAGAAGGTATTTCGGATTCGATTGAACAGGATTCTCACGATATGGCCTTTGAAATGTGTTTGTAGATATACCCTCCCAGTTACGGGGGTTAACATTCAGATTAATTCTGGAAACTACGTGATATTAATTATCTACTATATTATTATTTTTTGACGTGACTTATTGTAGATTTGCCGCAGATGGCATTAACTACTTGGCCGGACAAATGGGGAGCGCTGAAGGCTCTCGCCCGGTACAACGTTTAAGACAACAGGCCTGAGGGTGCCCAGTTGGGCGCGCACCTCGGCTCAAGGCGTCGTCTGAGGGGAAAAATATTTGAAAGAATTAATAGACCCTAATGGGTCGATAGCGATAAGCGCTGGTTGAGGGAATTATCTACGATAGAAACACGAATTCAAAGTCATAAATTCAATTCAAAATAGGTTTAAAGCCCGAACTCGAAGCCAAGACTCGAACTCGCTTAACGATGTAAGTCACTCCTGCGAACTGAGCTATCACGGAGTTTATGTCATGTTATGTTTAGAAAATACACGTTTTATATTCACAACTTATTTAGATATTCATAGAATACATCTTCTTGCTTGACAACTGTATTTTATTTAAGTATATATGATTTTGAATTCATATTTCGATCCGATGGATCGTTCTGACGTGCCTCCGTGGTCCAGTGGTTGAGCATTGTGCTCACGATCCGGAGGTTCCGGGTTCGAATCCCGGTAGAGACAAATCACAAAAATCACTTTGTGATCCCTAGTTTGGTTAGGACATTACAGGCTGATCACCTGATTGTCCAAAAGTAAGATGATCTGTGCGTCACCTCACAACCCACACGATAGAAGAAGAGTTTGACGTAATATACATTCATATATACAGAAAGAACTTATGTAATCTACACCATAATACAATGTCAAAACCTGAATTAAAAAAAAATCAATACACGTGTCTTTATTTCCATTCGATTGACGAAATCACTATGTAAGACATTTTTATAATAGGACATTACAGGTATCCTCACATTGTCCGCTACACTATTCGTATTTTACACGTTAATAATTATAGTATTTATTTTTTAAAGACAACATAGTTCCATTTATTTGCTAGTACAATTAACTTGAGTTAGTACCTTTAAACTAGAGGGACTTTGACTCGCTTTGCACGTTATTATCATATTTGACACGTTAAGCCGTTGGTCCCGATTGTAACTGCAAATTAGTAAAACCTACATTGTCCTCCTACCCCTGCTTCTTCTTATCTTATGGGTAGTGAGGTGGATTACCAGCCTCAACAACCTTGGTGCCAAGGATATTATTGAGCCGCTGACATGACTACATACTTACGTCAGTAAGTAGTAACCGGGACCAATGACTTAACGTGCAATCCGAAGCACGGATCCTCTTACATTCGGACAAGCAGGTGATTAGCTTATAATGTCCTTACCAAGGAATAATAAAGTGATTTTTGTGTCCTCATCGGGATTCGACTCCGGGACCTCCAGATCTTGAGCATAACGCTCAACCACTGAGCCAAGGAAGCCTCTAAACCTACATTAGTACATAGGTAGTCCTTGCATGAGCATCCCCTGACGCCTCTGGTGACCTAATAATAACTCTGCCATGAGGGTTGGTGTATTCAAGAGGCGTGGTTGCCCAGTTGGTAGAACGCTTGCCTCTCACTCTGAGGTCGCAGGTTCAAATCCAGCACAGGCCTAAACCAATGACTGTCGAATTTGTTTTCGAATTAATATTTGGATCATAATTGATCACGTGCTCAGCGGTGAAGGAAAACATTGTTTTCAACTATTCCCAAGAAATGCATTTTCGGAGGTATATGACCTTACCTGTATTGGGATGGTATTCCCTTCGTATTGGGGGGGGGGGGGGGGGGGTTGGAAGGTCAGACAGGCAGTCGCTTCTGTAAGAAACCGGAGCTTTCAAATCTTCAGGTTAGGTAAGCGGACCCTGTGAAAAGCTGGATAATGCTAGGGAGATGAAGAGGGTTGGTGTATTCGGCCACTGACCTCATACACAACTTACTCAAAAGAAGATTGAAGCACCGTGCAGTCTTTTACATCATCAGGGCAAATAATGAGAGCCGTTTGAAAGCAAATCGCCATCCGCGATTGTCGTCCAATTCTCTTAAATGAAATCGGCAAGTGACATTTACAAGAAAGAGAGGATTTTCCCTAAGAAATTTTCAGAAAAAATATTCGTTTGATCGATGAGTGTAATAACAAGAAACTGTGGTGTGATCAGCGAAGCGAAGTGGTGACCTAAAAACCTGTTAACGATATGTAGTTTGTGGTTTTAGGTTTAAAGAATATTTCTTTCTCAACACAAGACGCACAATGTCACTTACATGAGTAAAAAGTTATAACAATTAAATGTAGATGAGTCAAATATTATGACGCCTTACAGAAACAGTAGATATTAAGAAATCAAGAACACATTCACCGCATCAGACTAGGTATTTAAAACAACATTAGTTTTGAAGTGAAGATTAAAATGGGCTGGTGATGATGATACATAGTATACTACTTACACACTACACACTGCTACACACACGTATACTTGTAGTGTTTTATCTATCTATACTGGGCAAGTTTGGTTTTAAATGCGTATGTTATGTATGCGTGGATTTATGTTTTTATTCACTCAGATAATTATAATTCAAAATAAAACCATAGAATAAGGAACAACATGATGGACTAATGTTATGGGCGATAGGCTGATCCCTTATCACCATAAGGTTCATCATATCCATCTTTGGACTTCGTATCAACAGTGGCTGCAAGTTGTCTTTGATTACTTGTGGCTCTGTCCACCCCGTTAGGGATTACGGGCGTGAGTTTATGTATGTATGTAATAAGGAACAATACCACGTATAGAACGGCAACTCTCCGCTCCCCACCAGCGTTTGAGCTAGGTTTACCTCATCCCTCTATAACATAGTTTAGACTTGAATCGTATGGCGTCAGACGTCACACACACAGATGCGCGTGTACGATAACGTCAATGTGTCGTGTCTACGTAAAACGAAGTATTTTGTATGAAGTGTCCTGGGTGTGGTAAAGGGTATGTACCTCAGACCACCATTGCGCAACTTTGGCTGGCAACCAGAGTCCCGAATAATAGTCCCGTCCAGTCCTAGTGAGATAAGGCATTAAAGCACGTAAAACCTTTGGTCCCGGTTACTGATGTACGTATGAAGTCGTTACATAAGTCATGTCAGGGGCTTCTGGCGGTTCAATAATATCCCCGATGCCAGGGTTGATGGAGTTGGTAATCCACCTCACAACCCACACGACAGAAGAAGACTAAACAGACATTTCCTAACATAGTCTTCTTTTCTCGTATTGATTGTGAGATCAATGATCGACTTTATTTCCCTTGGTGGCCGAGTTACTATTGAGCCGTCGAAGACCTCTGACGTGGCGTATTTAACATATCACAATTCGATGATCAGCCTGCAGTGTCCTAACCAAATTAGAGATCGCTTTGTTTGTGATATATCCCCGCCTTTAGCTTCGTACAATAAAAAAAAGAAATCGCGGACTCATCCAAGCATATCTTTCTGAATTCCCTCTACAAGCAATCAACAAAGGTTTGTTTGAAAAATAAATATTTTCCAGTAAGTTGATAAAATTAAATATCATAGTCACATCCCAACGAGATATTTTAGATAATGAAAAAAAGTTTAGACGTTATAATAAAAGAGATGAAATAAAATTGATTGATTAATACCAGAGTAACTTTCTAGACTCATTCATTATATTTTACAGGCATAATATAACTGGGTAAAGTCTTGGCCATACAAAATGCGATGAGCGACCGGAGAATTCAACCTATGTTTTGGAGTAAATTGTAGCTGGCGACACCGCTCACCATCTATCACGTTGGTATAACAACAAAATGCTCGGTGAGGTGTGGGTACTTCGTTCATCTTGCGATGGATACGAGACTCGTATACCTCCCGTGAGTTTATGTGTTTTAGAGTAATTTGACTTTGCTTCAACGGCGGTATGGTGATGTATAATTATGTATAAAAGCATTCACAAAGAAACATATTATTCGTCTCCTTAAAATTGTTTCTTCTATATAACGCTTTTTTACCTAAACATAAACAGTTGCGGTATATAAAGCGAAAGTTGATGGTAGGGCTGGCAGAGGAAGACCGAGAAGGACTTATGATGACCAAATTGGAGATGTCCTTAGAAAAGGTTCAATACGATCTACTCTGAACCGGCGTGCGTGTATGAAGCGATTGATGAATGTGGAGGAAGCAAGAGAAGTGTGTCAGGATCGAAGCAAATGGAATTCTATAGTCTCTGCTTACCCCGGTGGGAAATAGGCGTGAGTTTATGTATGTTTACCTAAACACGTAGTAAACACCACATCACACGCACCATAGCTACACACTGCTTTCACTGCTCACTTATAGTTCCTTCTTTTATTGGAATATTTTTTTTTATTTCTACCTTCCATGTGTAACACTAAGTCGTGTTTTGTACTCTTTATTTATTTATTTTTTAATTTATTGTGCGGGTACTCGCGTTTCACCGATCGGCGTGGGTTGAAAATCAGTGTTGCCCTCTGGGTAAATTTTCACTGAACCCTGGCCTTTTTTGGTGAACTGCGGCACCCGTATACCTTTATGTTTTCCAACTATATATTAATGTGTGTATATTTTAATGTTGTAAATGTATATTATATGTGTCGTAGGTTTTACCTAAATAAACTTTTTTATTATTATGTTTGTCATTTCAATATCTCGATACTATGGAGTCTATTATTACTTAGTCGTTGCATAAGCCATATCAGGGGTATTTGGCGGCTCAATGATAACCCTGACACCAGGGTTGATAAGGTCGGTCATCCACCTCACAACTCACACGATAGAAGAAGAAGGCGAAGGATAATCAGTCTGCAGCGTCCTAACTAGGGATCACAAGAGTTTTTTTTTTTTGTAAAATGTCTTCATCGGGATTAAAACCTGGGAAGTTCGGATTACCTCACTAGACCACGAAGACTGTCTCTTAAGAGGCAGTTTTAATATAGTGACGAAGAATAGCGGTACAGGAAAGTGGAAATAAAAATACTTGAATTTCAAAATCTTATTTCTGAAGAACTTGCAATAGAATTATTTAAGGCATCCGTTTAGTGGCACAGCATCGGGTTACATTATAAACTACCATCACAATAGCTCAACGTATTCGCATTTTCGTCCAATCGCAAAGAACCATATTGCGACACTGAAAGTCGCCTTTGAGCGGCTCAAAATGGAATTGCTTAGAGGAAAAAAACATGAACAAGGATGTAGTATTATGGCGAGGATAGAATCCCCTCATAACACATAATATGAGAAGGAAATCGTAGTATAAATCTACTGTCAATAAAAGTTGCGTATTTTAATCACATTTTTAATATAATGAAAATCCATCGAAATCATAATAACCACTTAGTTACCTTAATTATTCGATGAGTGTTTGTCATAAAATGTGTTTTATAAGGAAAATTCTTTAATTTTTAATGTAGCTATATCTATGTTATTAACCGATTGTGCCAAAGCAAAAAGGAGGGTTTGACAGCTATATAAAAAAACAAAAATATTTATTCGTGAATGTTGCGTGTTACAAGATATTACAGGGTTACAGTGTTGTCATCGGTCTCAGCACATTCAGCCAAGAATTGGCATACGAATTTAAAATTGTCATGCATAAAACAAACTAAATCAACCTGAGAAATCAACATAATAATAATGAACTTGACAATAACTCAATTCCTAAATGGCATGCAGAATAATATAATTATCAATCATTAATTTCAATTTTTAAATAAAAGTACTTAACCAATAAAAAATATATTGTATGTATGTATCTCGTAAATATCATTATTTGGAAGAATTTCACAAAAACATATTGTTTGTTTCGTATTTTTTGTGAGCGATTTTTCCGGAGTCGGGTCTTCGTTTTTTTTTAAGTATATTTTTTTAGTGATTCCAATATTATGCTAAAGTAAAAATTATGATAAATACCTATGTTGTGATAGACCTGACACAATTTCTCAGACATTCTTCTTCTTCTATAGTGTTGGTTGTGAGGTAGATGACCAACCCCATCAACCCTGGCCATGAAGGAACAGGATTATAATTGAGCCCTGACGTGACTCATGTAACGACTACGTACTTACATCAGTGAGTGGTAACCGCACGAATAAGCACGGATCGTCTTACTTTCGGACAATCAGGTGATCAGCCAGTAATGTCTTAACCAAACTAGGGATCACATAGTGATTTTTGTGATATGTTCCCCAAAGGGATTCGAACCCGGGCCCTCCGGATCTTGAGCACAACGTTCGACCACTGGATCACGAAGGCCGTTAGAGATTCACAATCATATAAAATTAATCAATTGAGGACCCTGACAGAAAGAATACGCAAACATATCAAAGACTTTCTAAATTCTAGACCAAATAGCCACAGCTAGAAACCAGAGGATTTTTTTTGACATGATTTATTGTAGATTTGCCGCAGATGGCATTAACTACTTGGCCGGACAAATGGGGAGCGCTGAAGGCTCTCACCCGGTACAACGTTTAAGACAACAGGCCTGAGGGTGCCCGGTTGGGCGCGAACCTCGGCTCAGGGCGTCGTCTGAGAGGAAAAATATTTGAAAGAATTAATAGACCCTAGTGGGTCGATAGCGATAAGCGCTGATTGAGGGAAGAAGGCAGAGGAGGGACGATGGTACACAATGGATATGAATAATATAGCTGACTGGAGACTTTTCCAGTAATAGCTTATCCAGGCATGAAGGAATTGGAACACGATTCTTCATGTCTCAAACTAGAACAAACGTGACAAGCTTCTCGAATATCCATGCCGCCAAATGGACACCAGGGTGCTTAAAATGCCCACATTGAAGCAATACATCTATTGCTATTTTGAGATTTGTTTGCATTGCGCATTTACTTTTATATGCGCAAATGTCAAATTGCAATATTGCTTTCTTAGATGAATTGCTTCGATGTGGCCATTTTAACCCCCCTGGAAACGACAAAGAGTATAAGAGGGTTGTCTCTCTCTCTATTTAAGAGCTGCGCTCTTGTCGGTGGAGTAATCGCCATTCCTCTCTTCTTCCCGCCAAAACCTTCACCTCCCGATACGACACGACCTGTACCTTTTTTATTATTTTTTACCTTCTCTTTTATTTGTTTCATAAATGTTATCCTAGGTCTACCCCTTCCTCTCTTCCCTTCAATTTTTCCTTCTATAAAAAAAATATATGATTGGCCACCTGATACGACACGATTCATTTATAACAAACATTATAGAAGGAAGAGAGTTGTATAATTCTAAATATATTTAATATATATAATATATGAAAAATACATCTATCTGCTCCTGTGGAATGAAGTTTGCTCCTTACAAAAATGGATGTCGAGTGCGTGTGTCAATATTCAGAGTACGTTCTAGTTGTATAAACATTTCATGCAACTTGAAGCGGCGACAGCGAGTTATTTCCAATCCGAATATCGCTTCGTATCACGAAAAATTGAATATCTGAACGGGACAATGTTGTACCTATAGGGTTTACAATCGACTACGTCATTCTAAGGGCTTGTAAAGTATTAGTCTCTTTTTTAAGTAATATTCAAAGCTTCGAAAAAATCTGAATCGGAAAAAAATCTGATGTTAAAGCACACAACAACAGATTTTGATTGCTTTAACATCAGATATTTTCCGAATCGGACGCGTTATCAGAATTCCAGTTTTTATTCTGTTCCTCTATCATCATCATCATCATCAGCCGTACGACGCCCACTGCTGGGCATAGGCCTCCCCCAAGGATCTCCACGACGATCGGTCCTGCGCTGCCCGCATCCAGCGGCTTCCCGCGACCTTCACCAGATCGTCGGTACCGGGCCTTGTAGCGACCTTGTAGCGGGCCTACCCACTGAGCGTCGTCCGACACATGATTGCCATTCCAGAACCCTTCCGCCCCAGCGGCCATCGGTTCTCCTCGCTATGTGTCCTGCCCACTGCCACTTCAGCTTTGCAATTCTCCGAGCTATGTATGAGCTGTTTCTCTATAATACGAGCATATAACCGAAAAACTCTTCTGTATTGTGTACTCGTTAATTATTCACGAAATCTCAGAAACTACAAATGCTAGGAGTCTCAAATTTTGCATGCGGGTTCCTTTTAGAACGTAGGTGCTCGCTAAAATGGGATTTTGCGAAACTCAACCCTTAAGGGGTTAAAAAATGGAATGAAAGTTTGTATGAAAATTTGTATTTTTATAGTTAGAATCATGAAGTAGCATGGAAAATGCTGCACCGACAAGAGTGTGGCTCTTAAATTGATGATGATGAGAATCATGACGCGGACGAAGTCGCGGGCGTCCAGGTAGTTTAATATAAGAGAGTAGCCACACCGTCGTTTCCGATCTGTTGCGTCATCGCAATGCTAAAATTTTATTGTAATGAATACTACCATACCTATAGTTATGTGAACGATAAAGAGTCACCGTTTTGATTCGAGATATAGAAAGAACATTAAGTACAAATAATAATGCGTATCTTTATTTCAGACTCAGACCCATAAAAAATTACAATTAAAATGCAAAAAGATAAAGATAAAAAGAAAAGTTAAAGAAGTTATAATATTACATTACCTTGCCGTTAGGCGGTGGTCATTCCATTTCGATCATTATTGCCACATAAAAAAATCTCAATCATTAATATTTATTACTCTTGTTGCCAGCAACAGCTTTAAGTTGCTTATTTTTCTCAGTTGTTTGCAAAACACGCGAAACCAACTTATAAGCTCTTTAAATGCGACACTATACCTACGTCAAATTCGGAATTCATTTTTCCAACTCAATATTACGAAAATTCACCTCCCTAAAAAGGTCCGAACACAATATATTATTCATGAAAATCCACTTATAATTTGAAGTATACTAACAAGTCGGCTTTTGTAATCTTTTACGGAAGCGCGTATATTTTATCACGAGAGTTTTTTTTTTCATAATCTGTCGGCATTGGTCAAATTAAAAATACGGCCAAGGGCGAATTTAAATTGTTATTGTTAAGGTTCCTTCGTAAATGTAATTTTGATAGTCATTTTTCTTTTTGATGTTCATTTTTTACTCGGCTGTTGTAAGTTATGAGGGTAATGTTTTTTGCTGTATGTTTATTTTAATTCAGCGGAACTGCGTAATGGAATATGCTTCATATTCTATTTGGTTGATATGGAGAACCTTTTAAGTTACAAACGATTACGAAAGGCGATAGTGGCACTTATAAGACATAAACACTCTTCTCCTTCATCTCCTTTGCGAGTCGATGGCGATCGATACTAAATTCCAACAACATAAACACTAAACAGCCTATACTATACGTCCCACTGCCGGGTACGCACCTCCAGATCGTGAGCCTAGAAAGAAAGAAAGAAAGAAACATTTATTACTTCGGGACACCACAGACACAGACAGACAGTACAATCCATTTAACACAGGACAGAAACCACACGGAAATCAATAAGAACACAGACAAGAAATATATATATATATATATATCTATCTATCTGTGTGTATATATATATATATATATATCCAAAACAAAAAGAAAAACAAACCAAAATCACCTAAGCCCTCCGTGGTCTAGTGGTTCTAACCACAACCAGACTGTTGCTGTTATTGTTTGTGAATTATGAGCTGTTGAGATTTTAAATGGAATTAAAAAGTGAGAATTAAGTTATTTTTACGTGACATTACCTACTTGGCCAGACATATGAGAAGCGCTGAGGGCTCTCGGTACAAAATTTAAGACAACATGCCTGAGAGTGCCCTGCTGAGGAGATTTAAGTACAAAACTGGGGCTTTACTGTGGAAACCTTAAACATTCCGCGCATTACAGAATTGTATGCGAATAAATTCACATGTACCAGAGAAACATTCGAGTCAATTTATTTAAGTAGCTGCAGTCGTTTTAATTCTTGGAACTGACTTTGTGAAATATGAACTAAACGTGCCATTGAAATTATTAAACAGAAACTGAACAAGATTTTCACTTCTTACGACTTAATTATACATGTACCTAGAGACTCAATTGACGCAAGGGACAAAATTGACAGGTTTTCAGGAGAAACAAAAATCATTTCGTGATACTTAAAGTCTCATAACTTTTGTAATTCTAAACGTATTGAAAGATGTTAAATTCGAAAATTCTTAGAATTTTCTTGTCTACCAATTAAAAATAGAATTACTTTAATAACTAGCAAAATAAGAAAGTTACTAACCCTTACGCCCTTGTGTTATTAAAAAACTTCCCTTACAACCATAAGGTAAACATATTTTTTTGCATTTTTGGGTTGTAAAGGTCAGTTTTTTTTAATATTTTGGTAAAATATTAAAGTAAAGGTCTGTAAAAATTCACAACAATTGGTTAAAATCACTTATATTTATTGAAATTATGGTTGAATTTTACTTTGAGGCATCTAAACACCATGTGATTGAATATGTAGACGATATAATGCTCCCTAGATAATAGTTGGTCAGTAGACGTATGTGGGTGGGCGTACTTATTGTCAGTCATTATGAACAATAAAATGAATATGACATTGTATGCAGTTATGCGTTTCATTGTGTACCTAACGCCCGACAGAGCTGGGTTCAATTCAGGTCGTTGTTACTTCATACCATTGTAGGTACTAATGTGTAATGTTTTGTGTGCCCTTATGAACTTTGTTACATAGACAATACATATTAAAACAATATGCAAATATAACAAAACATATTATGAGCATTAATAAGCATGGAGGTATTATAATACCATGTCACATTAACTTTGATTCTTTTCCATCTAAGACTAGGTACATAGGTATGAGCTTTATACTGTTTTACTTTCTCTACAATCTACTTGCAAACTCCATATGACTACATAGTATAAAACAAAGTCGCTTTTTCTGTCCCTATATGTCCCTAATGTACGATTAAATCTTTAAAACTACGCAACGGATTTTGATGCGATTTTTATTAATAGATAGAGTGAGTAAAGAAGAAGGTTTGTACGTATAATAAAATTCATTAAATAGTGGAGAAATACTGTTATTTTTGAGGTTTTCAACGTGATGTCGTAAATAATTTCATTTTTTCCTCAGCATTGCACCCGAGCGAAGCCGGGGCGGGTCGCTAGTACTTAATAATTAAGTCTACATTCGTAACATGTCTAACGAAAGTCCGGATTAAATCGACTATACCGTGCATTTGTTATATTTCACAGACAGAGACGGATGACAAAGTGGCCATAATCCCGTGATATGAGGGTACGGGTTTCCACATTTCAGTCACGGAACCCTGAAAGACTGGACAATCAATCATAGTCGCCAAAGGGCGGGACGCGTACGGTCCGAAATTGGACGTCCATATTGCGTGTTTAAACATTTTTAATTCAATACAGGAATGGAACGGAAAATGTTTTCGAATGTGGAACTCGTCGATACGCGTCGAGCAAACGCTTTTACGATGAATTGTCATAATATTGAATGTCTTTATTTAGGTTGTTTGTATGTTAAATAGGTTTGCGTTTGCTTTTGATGTTCGTAATTACTAGAACTCGATTACTACATCAGATATCCTTCGATTGTTTGTTAGATCGATTTGTGTAACGATTTTTTTGATTTGATTCAGCTCTGGTATTGATCCACTAACCCTTAATGGAACAGCAAGCGTGTTAATGAAACCGTGACGAAAACTTTGGAGGATTCAGACCTTGACTCTGAGTTAATTTCATATGAAATCTTCCGTCGGAGAATTCATGAAAATTTTAGTGTTTTTTTTTAAATTAATTTCAAATCCATACCTCTTGTTTCTTGAATAAACCCTTTTCTGTGCGTCTTCTTGATCCTAGTCGGAGCCATCGCAACTGACGCGATGGACTATCGGTATTTAGAGAAATGCTACTATGGGCAACGTTACAGCCAATCTAAACATACCAGGGCTTAGAGCAAGAGGACGACCAAAAACAAGATGGGCGGATGTGGTCAAAAAGGACCTGTGCATGTGCAATGTCTTCAAGAACGACACGTCTGATAGAGCGAAGTGGAAGAGAAGTACGAAGAAGGCAGACCCCACCAACAGATGGGAATAAAAATGCCAAGGAGAGAGAAAGAGAGAGCTACCAAACAAGTACCTAACGACGTGTGTCCGGCGTTGGATCCTGATACCAACCCCGCCGGCGTGGTCGAAGATGTCGCTCATTAGTCTCAGTAACAAATATGTTACGGTGTCACTAACATCCACCTACTTGTATGGTTATCTATATGTACTTGCACGGGGTGTAAGTGACATCGTAACGAATACTGAGAGGGATGACTCAGCTCATTCTGAGTTAATATCAAGTGGAATTTGCCATCGCAAAAGTATAGAATTGAAAATAATTTAAAAAAACGGAACGGACGGAAAATTACACTTGACATTAACTCAGAATCATGGCCTGAACCATCCCCCTTAGTATTCGTTACGATATAACTAACACTCGGTATATAACAAAGTGAAATGCAGTGAATTACCTAAGGTTAAAGCTAAGCAAACCGAGCCAGTTACCAAATAACTAACATAGCCCATTAACCAGTGCTGTGGTGATATATGTCTTCCTGTTCCACTCTTGTGGTCTGGATATATCCTGGGGAGCTGGTTTTGTCTAAGTTATAGCCTGATGGGCGATTGTTTCTTATAGCTGAGCAGTTTGGACGGTGCAGTCTACGGGAAATGTGGTTATGGGTAGTCAGTTTCGGCGGGTTTTGGTTTATAACAACATTACGAAGCATCCCGGAAGGAACAGGCAGAGGTCTATTCTTCTTCTTCTTCGATTGCGTGGGTTGTAAGGTGAATTACCAACCCCATCAACCCTTGTGTCAGGGTTATTATTGAGCCGCGAAAGGCCCCTGACATGGCTCATGTAACGACTACTTACTTAAGTACATCAGTAAGTAGTAACCGGAACCAACGGCTTTACGTGCCTTCCGAAACACGGATCATCTTACTTTTTTGACAATCAGGTGATCAGTCTGTAACGTCCAAACCAAACTAGGGATCACAAAGTGATTCTTGTGATATGTCCCCACCGGGATTCGAACCCGGGACCTCCGGATCGTGAGCCCAACGCTAAACCACTGGACCACGGAGGCCTCAATAATAACCCTGACAATAGGGTTGATGGTGTTGGTAATACAGCTCACAACCCACACGATAGAAGAAGAATAACCTAATCTATTGACAAAACATATATTAAAATAAAACTTAACATCGTTAAAGTCGTATTTGATACTGCAAAATAACCGCTGAGTCTGCAAGCCTCTGTGTATGCGGCACAGTAATTGTGGCAATTCACGTTTAAAATAGGCCAACTGCAAAATTTTAAACACACGGCTCATTTCATTATTCACTACACTGCGCCCATAACCGCTATTTAAATTAAACAGCATCAGTTAATACTCACAAAGCAACGGTAAATCGAACAATAACAGATGACAAAAGAAATTCAATACACTCAATCAAAAGGCATGCATAATAATGAGACGAAATCGAATTGAATACCAGCCTACTGGCGTATTGCGGGCGCCATTTTAATTGCGCACGTCGAGTTGAGATGAAACATCGTATTCATTGCTGATGCGGACATACGGGCCGATATGTTTACAGTACAGTCATAAGCAATATCATGTACCCACTTGAGAACCCTGTCGCACTATCATATTTGACATTTAAAGAGACTTACGGTTTAATTTGTCAAAAAAGGTAATGTGACATGGTTTCAAAGTGTATACATATTAGTACTCGTGAGCGTACACAGCAGACGATAATGCATATTGACCGAAGGACGTAATATACGATCTCGACGACCCGATTACTCTAGCCATAGAGGCAGCTAATCAGGTCGCGCCACCAAACATTTCCGGACCCCGATACCGACCCCGCCGGCGTGGTCGACGATTTCCCTCAATCAGCGCTTATCGCTATCGATCCACTAGGTTCGATTAATTATTTCAAATATTTTTTCTCTCAGACGACACCCTGCGCCGAGGTTCGCGCCCGACAGGGCACCCTCGGCCTGTTGTCTTAAACGTTGTACCGGGTGAGAGCCTTCTACAATAAGTCACGTCAATAAAAAATATATTGGCCTTTAGAAAGATATAGCAGACACCTGACTTAAATATGACAGATATGACGCTCTACAAAGCGAAAACGAGTCAATCTTAAGACATTCGACGATGTCCGATTGTAAAGATCGATGTATTGTATCGATGTACTGCATTTATAACCCTTACGAATGACAAAATAATAAGTAGATAAATCGTGTTGTTGACGAAAAGATAAATTGTGTCGTGTGTAACAGCCTCCGTGGTCTAGTGGTTAGAGCGTTAGGCTCACGATCTGGAGGTCCGAGTTCGATTCTCGATGGGGACATTGTCGAAATCACTTTGTGAGACTGTCCTTTGTTTGGTAAGGACTTTTCAGGCTTGAATCACCTGATTGTCCGAAAAAGTAAGATGATTCCGTGGAGAGGAGGGCACGTTAAGCCGTTGGTCCCGGCTATTAGCCGTAAAAACACCTCCACCAACCCGCAGTGGAGCAGCGTGGTGGAGTATGCTCCATACCCCCTCCGGTTGATTGAGGGGGGGCCTGTGCCCAGCAGTGGGACGTATATAGGCAGTTTATGTATGTATGTATATGTATGTGTGTCAAAAAATAATATAATAATACACTTATGAATGATTATAACACTAAGTTGAGTAGCTGATGTCTATAGCACAAAGGGTATAGCGAGGTAAGGAAGACGAAATGGCCCCCATGGCCCATGACGGAATTATCATTTGTATTGGTATTGGCACTCTAAAAGAATACGAAATGTAAGGTCGTTGAACCCTGACCTTGACCTGTCTTTGAGATATTCGAGAAAATTCGTACGCGCGCCGAGTTTTTTCAAAATTTTTTTTCCGAAAAACTATAAAAGCTAGAAGGATGGGACCAATTGCGTATAATTAGGGATACTTTGAAAAATATTCTGTATTTTTTTCAGAGTTCTGGTGAAATGACAACTGTGCAAAATAATTAAACAAAATATAAATATATTTTTTTAGTACTGTTCTATTATGTTTACCGCGCCAAAAAAAATATATAATACTCTTTGATTTATATACTTACACCACACAAAAACTGATCAAAATCAAAGAGGCGCTTCTTGAGTAATTATGAATTTACTTAGTGTGCGTACGGCTGGTAGGAACTAATTAAAGAGGTCGTTTTTAGATTAATTATTATAATTACATGTTAAACAGAATTTTAATCATCATCATCACTATTTTCATTTATTACAACATTGATTGCATCATTTGAAAATATTTTCGACAGAATTTCAGCAGGACGTAAAATGCGAGATAGATATCTCGCATGAGCTAAATAATATAATTATTACACTTGCGATATATGAAAATCGACTTGCGAAAATCGTATTTTGGGCAAAAGAAAACCCATTTATGCAAACTGTTTACAATCTGTACTACGAACGGGTTTATAGTTGATTTTGCTGGGCCAATTTATGGTACGGAAAATGATGCCACTATTATGAAGAAAGTGCTACAGGATGCTAAACTTAAAACTCTAGTTCGTAGTACAAATTGTAAACGGTTTGCATAAATGGGTTTTCTTTTGCCCAAAATACGATTTTCGCAAGTCGATTTTCATATGCCGCAAGTGTAATAATTATATTACTTAGCTCATGCGAGATATCTATCTCGCATTTTACGTCCTGCTGAAATTCTGTCGAAAATATTTTCAAATGATGCAGTCAATGTTGTAATAAATGAAAACAGTGATGATGATGATTAAAATTATGTTTAACATGTAATTATAATAATTAATCTAAAAACGACCTCTTTAATTAGTTCCTACCAGCCGTACGCACACTAAGTAAATTCATAATTACTCAAGAAGCGCCTCTTTGATTTTGATCAGTTTTTGTGTGGTGTAAGTATATAAATCAAAGAGTATTATATATTTTTTTTGGCGCGGTAAACATAATAGAACAGTACTAAAAAAATATATTTATATTTTGTTTAATTATTTTGCACAGTTGTCATTTCACCAGAACTCTGAAAAAAATACAGAATATTTTTCAAAGTATCCCTAATTATACGCAATTGGTCCCATCCTTCTAGCTTTTATAGTTTTTCGGAAAAAAAATTTTGAAAAAACTCGGCGCGCGTACGAACTTTCTCGAATATCTCAAAGACAGGTCAAGGTCAGGGGTCAACGACCTTACATTTCGTATTCTTTTAGAGTGCCAATACCAGTACAAATGATAATTCCGTCATGGGCCATGGGGGCCATTTCGTCTTCCTTACCTCGCTATACCCTTTGAGTCTATTACTAACATCAGCTGAAACATTTATTTTGTCATTTGCCCAATTACTTATTTTGTAATTTCAACAATGTTGTAAATGGCTTTTTGTCGATATTTATTATTATTATAATTTGTAATGTTCTTTCCATACCTCGGGACTACAGAGTTCACGACTTATGATATTATTCAGTAGGTATTTTTTTATCAGTATGAAGCACACTATTGACAGAAGAGGGACGCGGGAGCCTCTGGAGGAAGGAGCGGATAGAGGGGCGCATTTCAAAGAGGTTCTAGTTCATTCGCGCGATTTCTAACGATTTTTTCCCTCAGAAATAAAAGAAATTTTTACTTACATAGAGACGCTATAAAAGATGTTCCACTAAAGTTTAATTCCAATCTTGTTACATACCTGAAACAGAAAAATGTAATTAGAATATGTAAAATGCCACAAACAAAACCAAATCAGAAATCGAATTTGGAATGTACGCGAAAAGTTACTAGCAGTCAAATTAATCTCAGCTGAGACTGCCCTCAAGATCATGCTCAAGTCTCTGTTTTTATATAAGAACTGTCACATTAACGCAAAACAATTCAAAGACACCAAGCATTACAGTTGCTCAGTATTGGCGTGGTTGTATTGCCTTTCCTAATTCGAATTATTCGCTTTCCACCCAACATGCAAATTCGGTCGAACCGTGTGTAGTACTCATAACCGGTTCGTGATGTTTCGATTCTATTTCCATGGCGCACTCCAGGGAATTCTGTCGTTTTGTACCCACTGCTATTTGCCATTCGTCAATTTTTATTCGCTACTAGTTACATTCGAGTGATTGAACTGTTATGATCTGGCAAAGAACCTTTATACTTTTAGACAGGCGTTTTGATTAAATTCTTGCGTATTTTCCGTCACTCTCACTCTATGTTTATACCGGTAAATTCTTGTTTGAATCGTAGATCAGTAATTGATGTCGGCGTACCGATATGAATTGATGCGGGGCTGAGTTACCGTTCTATACGTAGTTATATTCTTCATTCTGTGCTACGATTATGAATAAAAAGCATAAATAATAACTCTGTCTCAAAATGAACCCAATCTGTTACTTTCCACACATAATATAGTAGAGTGAACCGATCCAAACTCCTAATTGGGGGACCCGGTATAATTCCAAGTCTTTGCGTTTTGGAAAACTTTTGGGGGACAAGGCCAGGCCCTTATTTACAGAGGACCCTTCCAAATCGTTATGAATTATAACTCCGATGGGGAAAAGTTTTTATTGCATTTGGAAATTACATAAGTACTGTGTCCGTGTGTTTATTGATGGATACTTTGTCGACTGTTTGAAAAAGCAATTAGGAAAGATTTGTCGTTTTATACGACAAAGTTTCCGGACGAAAAATATTTAATTATTTTGTAAAAAGAGTTCGTTTATTACCGCCATTGACTCTTTAGGCAAATTGTAGCAATCGGTGCAAGATATCACTAGTCAGGTGTCCCATTTGTCCGACCAAGCATTACCGGGTACTTAGGAAATGTTATGACCATCATCACCCTAGCGTTATTCCGGTTTACTTACCTAACCTGAAGATTTTACAGGACTGGTTTTTAAGCGAAAACCTCTACTCAACTCCTCTACTAAACCTCTACTAAACTCTGACTGAAAACCAGCCCAACACAGGTTAGGTCACATACCTCCGAAAGGCATTTCTCGGGAATGTGGGTTTTCCTCACGATGTTTTCCTGCACCGCTGAGCACGTGATAATCATTTCTGATTCAAACATGAATTCGAAAACAAATTCTTTACAATTGTAACTATCTTCAAAGTACAGATGTTTCATCTAACAAAATTAAAACGCTCTAACGAACTTATAGCACAACTTTGCAACCAAACTCCAATAAAGATTATTGGACCGTAGTCCTGGAATATTCAGTGATTCTGTACGGAAAACTTGCATTCTCAATTACTTTTCATTATGGCAGTTTGGTTAGTTGGGTTGGTTATTGAAACCAATTAATAAAGTAACCGTAAAACTGTAACTAACGACGTTGTTGCTGTAAACAGCGCGGAAAGAATCGGCGCATCGCGCGGTTAATTCAAACATAAGGGGATGTATGAAAGCGCTCACGCAGTAGAGTTGTTGTGTGCGATTTGAATTATATTCTGCAGTTAACGTCCCATCTCCACGAAAAAAGCACCACAGCAAAAAGTAAACATCGGTGTCATTAAAATTGCGTAAACATTTACTGATATATACATATATCATATTTCTTAACCGCAAAACGTACAAAAGCATTTTAATTCTAATACAAACAGTCTTTGTTTTCTTTGTGAATGTTTCCGAGACTCTCAGTTGGATCGTGTTATTCTAGTTGCTCGAGTAAAGGAGGGAATCCTATTATTTTCGTTGGTTTTTCCAGACGTGCTTACATTGAATAAATTGGAAGTAAAAACCTAAAGAGAAAATTCGAGGGACGATCAGAAATAACAAAGACTCCGTGCCCTCAGAATCGAGTTAGACGTGGCATATATAATATAATATTACGAATAAGGGCTGGAAACACACGAACATTGACCGAATCTTTGATACAGTAAACCTATAAACCGTGTGTCTGTCATGACATAAACACCCTATATACTTCCCACTGCTGGGCACACGCCTCCCCCCCAATACACCGGAGGGGGTATAGAGCATATTTCACCACGCTGCTCCACTGCGGGTTGGTGGAGCTTTTTCACGGCTAATAACTGGGGCCAACAGTTTAACGTGCCCTCTGAAGCACGGAATTATCTTACTTTCTCGGACAATCAGGTGATTCAAGCCTGCAATGTTCCAAACAAAGGTCAGTCTCACAAAGTGATTTCGACAATATCATAGGGAGTCGACATCGGTAATGTGACCCTAACGCTCTAACCACTAGACAACGGAGGTTGTTAAGTTTATCTGTCTTATTTCACATAATAAATAATGTGCGATTAAGAGACCCACCACACTAGCGTCTTTCGAGCGGCGTCGTCGTCGTGCCAGCGTATACGCGACGTTACTTATTATGTACCTAACCTGAGTTAGGTAAGCGGACCCTGTGAAAAACGGGATAATGTTAGGGGGATGGTGATGACTGTCGCCACTGGAAGAGTGGCGCGGCGTGTCCTGGTCATTTCTTTTTTTTGTAGGATGCACACAACACTCACAGTGTCCACAGATACGTCCGACGATAACTCGCGATATTCCGATTTGAATTTGTTAATCACTGGATTTATTTGTTTGTACAAAATTCGTTAACCTTATTAATTTTGTTTCCCCGACGTTTGGGCCGAGTCGCACCGACCGTGGTCACGAGATGACTGGCGCAACGAGTGGTTGTTATTGCGAAGGTGCTGTAGGTGTAACTACCCTCACTTTACTATTATTTTTTGTCGTTCCGTCTAACGTGTGGTTGACGATTTCCCTCAATCAGCGCTTATCGCTATCGACCCACTCTCTCTCTCTCTCTCTCTATTTAAGAGCTGCGCTCTTGTCGGTGGGGTAACCGCCATTCCTCTCTTCTTCCCGCCAAAACCTTCACCTCCCGATACGACACGACCTGCACCTTCTCTTTTATTTGTTTCATAAATGTTATCCTAGGTCTACCCCTTCCTCTCTTCCCTTCAATTTTTCCTTCTATAATGTTTGTTATAAATGAATCGTGTCGTATCAGGTGGCCAATCATATTTCCTTTCCGGTTCTCTATAGTCTTCAATATGGTTCTCTTTTCTTCAACTCACTCCCATTATTTCTTAATCGACTCACTAGGGTCGATTAATTCTTTCAAATATTTTTTCCCTCAGACGACGCCCTGAGCCGAGGTTCGCGCCCAACTGGGCACATTCAGGCCTGTTGTCTTAAACGTTGTACCGGGTGAGAGTCTTCAGCGCTCGGACCAAGTACCTAGTTAATGCCATCTGCGGCGAATCTACAATAAGTCACGTCAAAAAAGAAAAGAAAAAACTTCGAACAGTAGACTGTTAGCAACATCTTCTTAATTACTACTGCGAATACTACATAGAAGTTTGAAACTTCAACGGAGAAGATAAAAAACTATTTCTCTATATTAAAAAGTTCAAGAAAAATAACAAGTTTTGAGAAGCGATGTCCGATCGCACCGCCTGTGTCGCGCCTTAGCCGATTCTTTCATAATTCCTTCGCCGGTAGCCCGGTCCATAATTTACTTTTGTTTCAATTGTTACGAGTTTTAGAAGAAGAAGAAAAAAAGATTTATTCGACTGCTTCCCCGCTGCTTTTTGTTGGACCGTTCCCTTGATTTGATGAGTTTCCCTTTTCGTTATATTAGTTTCATTCGCGTTGGGAGTTTAGGAACAGTCATCAATCTATTAGATGGGTATATAAAATGAGGCATATAAAAAAATGTTTTTCGTGGTGGCCACAATTAATCGGAAGACAAATTTCAGACAAAAAATATTGTCAGTTAATTTTATCAGTTAGCCCTTCAGGGATGTTATGCATATGCAGTTTCGAAATTGACTTTTTTACCTGTGTCCGATAATTGTCTCCTTATCCGATATATTTCCATTACCTTCGGTTACGGATACAAGATTTTTAAGTAATAATAAAAGTAAAACATAAATAGGTAAATGATTTGATTTTATCTATGTGCGGTATCTGAGGGTAGACCGCAATAGATTTTTTTTAAAGTGTCGATTTGTACCGTCAGTCTGTTACCGACGAATAAACCATTATGTTGCAATTTTGTGTCTTCTTTGAGTTACGTGTCCTTAAACAGGACACTATGAATAAGGAATAATACTACGCATAGAACGGCGACTCTAGTTTTTCCTCACCCCAAGGGGGAGGGGGGGTTGTCATCTTACTTTAGTGTTAAGTCGTTTGGCGTCAGAAGTCACACACACAGATTCGCGTGTACGATAAAGTCAACGTGTAGTGACTGTGTAAAACGAGGTATTTTGTATGAAGTGACAATGTGCGCCGATGTTTTACAGATATTAGTTGTCTATTTGTTATATGAGGTCTATGGTTTTATGTTACGTTTTGTAAAGCCCACGGTGTTGGTTTGGTTGGGCAGAGACAAAAATCTGTCATATCATGTCATTTTTAAACTCGGCCTTATCCGAAATTATCCGAACATTTATATCGGTTTCGGTTATGGTTTTGGATAAACTTTTATTTCGGATATCCGATAGTTTCATTTTCGGTTACGTACTGTAGCATTCCTAGGCTTATAAGCAGTTGAAAGCCTAGTTCATCCAGCCAGCGCACATAACCTCATCAGCTTATTAGTGTTTACTTTTCATTAAGAAGTTTGTTAGATATAGAAGTTCAATTATCTTGGTATAAGTTAGACATTTACCGTTAATCAAACTGTAACTTTTATCCAGTTGAGTATAATTCAATTACTTTGTTCATTGTTCTAATGTGTATTCTCTGGAATATTATATATTTAAGGCAAGTTGAGCGTAGTAAAAACAAAAGATTATTATTTTACTTCTGAGTTGTTGCGAACTATTGATAAATATTATCTTACAATGGAATTTTCTCAATGTTGTACTTAGACTTTCAATTTTGAAGGTCAAAACATGGTTTGATTATCTTTTCTGGCATAAAACTATGTCACAAAACAGCATAAGGTGACGACTATATCTCAATTAGAGTTGTCAGATGTATGTACAGTCATGAGCAATATAATGTACCCACTTTAGGACTCTGTCGCACTAACACATTTGACATTTAGTGAGACTTACAGTTCAATTTGTCACAAAAGTTAATGTGACATGGTACCAAAGTGTATACATATTAATGCTCGTGACCGTACACTGCAAGGTAAACTAAGTACCCACACCTCATCTAGCTTTCTGTTAAACCACCTATCAAGGCCAAAAATATCTTTAGGATTCGGCTTATATCCTAATAACTACGTCTGATTTTACTTTAATATCATCATCACCAGCCCATTAACGTCCCCACTGCTGGGGCACGGGCCTTCCCTATGGATGGATAGGGAGATCGGGCCCTAAACCATCACGCGGGCCCAGTGCGGATTGATGGTTATTAACGACTGCTAATGTAGCCGGGACCAACGGCTTAACGTGCCTTCCGAAGCACGGAGGAGCTTGAGATGAAAACTTTTTTTTTGTGGCACCCATCCTATGACCGGCCTTTGCGAAAGTTGCTTAACTTCAACAATCGCAGACCGAGCGCGTTGACCGCTGCGGCACCGAGCTCCTCTCCCATTAATATAAGTACTTATACAATATTATTAAGCACCAACACATGAGTGAACTATTTAACTTCTCGCAATAAAGATAACATCGGTTATTACACTGATGTAAGTACGTAATCGTTACATGTGTCATGTCAGGGACCTATGGCGGCTCAATAATAACCCTGACACCAGGGTTAGTGGGGTTGGTAATCCACCTCACAACCCACACGATAGAAGAAGAAGATAACATAACATGACGCTTGTGTCTCTGAAGGGGTTGGCAGATGTCTATAGTATATACGCCCATTCCTCGCCTGCTATATCAGTAATATAGTGGAGTCAATGGAGGGTTCCACTTCTAACTTGCCAGGGACTGGACCGATTTTGATGATTTTTTCTTTTGAAACGCCTTGAGTGGCGCAAATAAATGTTTCGATCAAATAAAACAAAAATGTTTGATATTTTTTAATGGAACGAAAAATGGATATAAAGTACTTTTCTGATTGTGTACAGAGATGGCTTCCGATTAATACCACTAAAACTTTTTTGCGTTTGTCCGTTTGTCTAATAGTATTGCTTGTAATAGGTAGCCAGCCTATACAATACAATACAATACAAATACACTTTATTGCACCAAACTAAAAATAAATAATTACAAAAAGCTTATCGCTTAAAGCGATTTCTTCCAGGCAACCATAAGGTGAGGTAAAATGTAAAAAATAATAATTGAAAGATTGCGGGTACAAACTATAAGTACAACTTATTACCAATAAAGTACAATTTTACCAATAAAATACATGCAAATAAATATTTATATATATAACATACTTACAAATATAACATATACCTAACCTATATACATAACCTAACATATATACCTACTTATATAAATAGTACACACAAAATAATAATTTATGAGTAACCACACTGACGTTCATAATAATAACGAAGAAGATTTTGAAAAATATGCAAGGATTTGGCTTGTCTAATAGAGGGTGGCAGAGAATTCCACAGCCTATTGGTACTCTGGGCACAAATTTTTGTAACCTCTACTGAACCGCTGGGTGCGATTGCACGCTGTTACATAGCTGCCCGCGGCTTAGGTGATTCGGGCCCCCATTTGTCCGGCCAAGTAGTTAATTCCATCTGCGGAAAATCTACACTAGGTCACAAAAAAAAAGAAAAAAAGAAAGGTGATGTGGGCCGGCTTCATGTAGTTTATTTTTATGTTGTCGTCTTTCGAATCTGTTACTAATACTAGGTTAAGCTTTTTGTTACTAACTAAATATGGACTAGTTTCCGAAATAAATATTTTGAATTTGAATATATGTGATCTAAACACGAATTCAAACTCATAAATTCGACTTTTGCTTCTATGCTGTTCTGGGAGCAAATAAAAAACATAGAACACGTTCAGCTGCTTGTCTTCCCGGGCATGTCGTAAAAACCGACAGAGGGATTGCGTCCTCTAACATGATGGACTAATGTTATGGGCAATAGGCTGATCCCTTATCACCATAAGGTTCATCATATCCATCTTAGGACTTCGTATCAACAGTGGCTGCAAGTTGTCTTTGATTACTTGTGGCTCTGCCCACCCCATTTGGGATTGCGGGCGTGAGTTTATGTATGTATGTATGTATGTAAATTCGACTTTACTGGTTTTGTTTCTGAGCCGGGAATCGTAACCGTGTGTACGATGTACAATCATGAGCAATATAATGTACCCACTTTAGGACTCTGTCGCACTAACATATTTGACATTTGGTGAGACTTACAGTTCAATTTGTCAAAAAAGTTAATGTGACATGGTACCAAAGTGTATGTATATTAATGCTCGTGACCGTACCTAAGTCACGCCGAACAGGACCATCTTAGGTCCAATAGTATTGCTAGTAATAGGTAGCCAGCCTGTTGGTACTTTGGGCACAATTTTTTGTAACCACGTGATAAAAATTATCTGTGTTTAAACTCGGATTCAAACTCATAAATTCGACTTTACTGGTTTTGTATCTGAGCCGGGAATCGTACCCGTGCGTACGGTGTAAGTACCTAAATTACGTCGAACAGGACTACCATGATTTTACACATGCTAAAACACAAAGTACAAGTGTACGCCGAAGGTTGTCTGGAAGAGATCACTCTTGGCGTAAGGCCGCCTTTGCCCACCTTAGAAAAAGTTTATCCTATAAATGTTTTGTGCAATAAAGTGTTTTTTTTTTAAAGTTCATGACTCTAGACGAGCCGCTACTCACCATTTTTAAAATGCAAATGCCTACTACTTTATATTTGGTCTAATCTAACCTTTTTACCCGACTGCCAAAGAAGGAGGCTAATGTTCTTTACAAAGTTACATTAGCTGGTAAGTAAGTAGTTATTCGGAGATAATCCAAAGCTTAGGTAAATGTAGCATAGCTTTTTAAAGTGTGTTAATAGCTTTTAGTGGCCTTTGACAAAATAAACAAAGTTTATTTAAGCAAGATGTGGTCTTTTTACTCGACTGCGGCAATAGAAAAAGTAGGGTTATGTGTTTGACCGCTATGTATGTATGTGTGTAATGCATATCTGCCAATCTGTCCAGAAGATTTTTTTTTTTGACGTGACTTATTGTAGATTTGCCGCAAGTGGCATTAACTACTTGGCCCGACAAATGGGGAGCGCTGAAGGCTCTCACCCGGTACAACGTTTAAGACAACAGGCCTGAGGGTGCCCGGTTGGGCGCGAACCTTGGCCCAGGGCGTCATCTGAGAGGAAAAATATTTGAAAGAATTAATCGACCCTAGCGGGTCGATAGCGATAAGCGCTGATTGAGGGAAGTCGTCGACTACGCCGGCGGGGTCGGTGTCGGGGTCCTGAAGTGTTTTGTGTCGCGAGCTGATTGGCTGCCTCTATGGCTAGTGTCTAGAAGAGTTTAGGTACCTAACGTATGAAAGTGAAAAAATACTCCAATAATTAGAAATGCATTTCGCAACACTATCTCATGCGAAAGGAGAAAATAATCGTTCCGAACGCTACCGTTCACAAGGTCAACGGTTTAAGCATGCCTCAAAGGCCCTTTTAATTAAAAGGGCAAAAAGGGGTCGGTAAAAGTCGTTTAGAGAAATGTCTAAGACAGTGGTTCTCAAACTTTTTCAGTTCGCGGTTGATAGAATTCGGCAAACGACGCGAAGGACGGTAAATTCCACTTGATATTAACTCAGACTCATGAGCTGAATCATCCTACTCAGTATTCGGTGCGGCCTCACTAACACCTTGTATACAATTACTGGGGGAGGTGAGAGAGCTATGTGGAATTTTCACCCGTACTGGAAGGATACCCATTAAATGTCCCGCATGATATCATGAGCATGTATTTATTATGTATGTCCTAAATTCCTAATATAGGCAGGTTAACTACTTCTCTAAGATTTTTTCAAATCTAATCTAGCCTACAAGAACCCACTACCGGCATAGAATAAGGAATAATACTACGTATAGAAAGGCAACTCTCCGCTCCCCACCAGCGCCTGAGCTAGGTTTACGTCACCCCTCCTCGAACATAGTTTAGACTTCAATCCTATGTAGATACGGTAACGTCAATGTGTAGTGTCTGTGTAAAACGAGGTTGTTTGTATGAAGTGTCTGGGGTCCTTTTTTCGCGGTCCTGCTCGTATTCCGGCGGCTTTTTTAAATAATCAATCAAATACTTTTTTATTGCACATACTTAATAAAATTAAAAGAATACAAATTAATGAAATAGCACAATTATTATTGACGACTTTTCGGTGTAAAAACTTTAATAAGCATCGGTGTTTTGGGATACAGAGAAAATAACGATGGTCTAACAGATGGTGGTCGATTACACTTGGGTACTCAGTTCATCTTGCGGTGGATGTACAATCAAAGAGAAAAAGTTCAGTCACTGACCCCAGCAAATTATTTGTAAACAGTAACGAAATTATGAACTATTAGTTGTCAAAATTATAAAATTTATATTTTTGTTAGTGGTTTTGGTCTATTACAGAAACGAAATGTAACCCGGAGGTCTTAAGTGCAACCTGTTAATTTATTACTTTGCAAGAAACTGAATGGACTTTTGCAGCTTATCGTACCTCTGTCTAGCCCAATTTGGATTATAGTCGTGAGCCAACGTTATATGCAGAGAAGAATCAAAAGGATTTATTCACATCACACTCTCTTTAGTCTTTTTGGTGCACACTTTGGGAGCCTTTGGTCTAAAATAAAGAAAAACTTTGCAATTTTTCACGCGCTCAAGCTGCTTGGCTGTTGAATTTATGGCGCTAAAGCATTTAACATCGACAGCTTATATTTCGAACGTAAATTTTAAACCCTTTCATGCTTTACAACCGACATTAAAGAACTTGAAATTTACTGTTGCAACTTACCCATAAAGTAACACCTTCATGGTCTAGTGGTTAGATCGTTGGAATCACGATCTGGAGAATCAAGTTCGATTCGCTATGGGGACATTGTCAGAATCACTTTGTGAGACTGTTTTTTGTTTGGCTAGGAGAGTAAAGGCTGAATCGCCTGATTGTCAAATGAATCATTCGGAAGGAGTGTAGAGTCCCGCCTAGCTACTAGTCTAAACTCCTCCACCAATCCGCACTAGAGCAGCGTGGTGGAGTGTGCGCATATGTCAAAGAAAGTCAAATAGCAATATTGTTTTTTTTTGGGTGAATTGCTTTAATGTGGCGTTTTGAACTCCACTGGTGTCAACTGCGTACGTTACTGGCTGCCGGTAAAACAAACCTATGACAATGTACTTAGCGTTCACCAAGAGTTTTTGCAGGTGTTTGTTCGAATTGGGTCGTGTACTGGGTTCAAGAAAAATTATGAAATAGGCTAGTTTCAAACTAGTCAAATCAGTTACTTTTTACTAAACGTCAACACACGAAATTACTATGCAACTTGTATGAAAAAGCACACGGTGACGTCATAGAAAATGTGGTAAAATGTCGGATTATGACGTTTTTCTTGATTAACAGTTCTAAAGATTTTCGTGAGGTTTACATTTGTCTTTATAAAGTAATTAGAATTGGGTGTACTAGGATTCATGTCAAGGTCTTGTCAAGATAAATTCTGAAATTCTGATTAACAAATTTAATCAAGAAATCCGTAATCATCATCATCACCAGCCCATTAACGTCCCCACTGCTGGGGCACGGGCCTTCCCTATAGATGGATAGGGAGATCGGGCCTTAAACCACTACGCGGGCCCAGTGCGGATTGGTGGTTATTAACGACTGCTAATGTAGCCGGGACCAACGGCTTAACGTGCCTTCCGAAGCACGGAGGAGTTCGAGATGAAAACTTTTTTTTTGTGGTCACCCATCCTATGACCGGCCTTTGCGAAAGTTGCTTAACTTCAACTATCGCAGACCGAGCGCGTTGACCGCTGCGCCACCGAGCTCCACCGAAATCCGTAATAATAATCCGTAATTGTTTAATTCATAATTTTCTATGTTACTTAATAATATTGTTACAATGAAGCTGCTGCTGCCTTGGTTTGGCCGTTTCGCTACCATCACATGAAATTATGGTGAAAAACTATTTCGCTATCGCCACCATAGGTAACAAATTTATTGACTGTTCATTGCCATTCTGTTATAACGTGCTTCTTATAGTAACGAAACGGCCAAGCCCCATATTTTGCCTAACGTGTAGAGTTTGTGAACTTATAGTTTGTATAATTAAGACGTCCTCCGTGGTCCAGTAACGGCCTCCGTGGTCCAGTGGTTGAGCGTTGGGCTCACGATCCGGAGGTCCTGGGTTCGATTCCCGGTGGGGACATATCACAAAAATTACTTTGTGGTCCCTAGTTTGGTAAGGACGTTACAGGCTGATCACCTGATTGTCCGAAAGTAAGACGATCCGTGCTTCGGAAGGCACGTTAAGCCGTTGGTCCCGGTTACTACTTACTGATATAAGTACGTAGTCGTTATATGAGTCATGTCAGGGGCCTTGGCGGCTCAATAGTAACCCTGACACCAGGGTTGATGAGGTTGATAATTCACCTCACAACCCACACGATAGAAGAAGAAGATTGGGACGTGTAGAGTTAGAAACTTGGCGCTACATGAGATCTGATGACTTTTTGACATTGTGATCGATATGATCTCGTCTTGGCAACATTCTTGTTGGGATTTATTTTTTACGAAATGGCAATGTAGGGTGGGATGACATTAGCTGGGGTAACCTTGAAATGCCAGCTGTCAGTTTTGAGCACACCTGTAGGCTCTGCACGGTAACAGCGCCGCGCGCGACGCGAATTATATCCAGGCCTTCGACCAATAGCCGTTTGACGTCCATCTACGTAGATAGCATTCTTATTGTTTATTGGTCGCAGCGCTCAATATCATTCGCGGGCGCGGTTGTCATGCAGACCCTGGTCTCTGGTCTTCTTATACCATGGTTTGACCCGCGTTTATCGCGCAGCATTTCCCTGAACGAGGCCTGAGGTGACAAAGCTTTTCATTCTCAGACACACGTCCACGTCCTTTTATCGAGAAAAGTTTCCGTTGTCAAATGACTGGTAATAGGGTCCATGTTCTATACATAGTACCAAATTGACAAGGGGTCTGATTTCTGAAAATGACAGCCAATTTCTAAGGATACTGTTTCATTCTTGTATTATATTTTTCAACGGGCTAATTTAATAAAGGATTTAGGGCTAAGGACAAAAGTAAGGAGTAAGTAATCGTTACATAAGCCAAGTCAGGGGCCTTTGGCGGCGCAATAGTAACCACAGCAGTAGGTTGTTAATCTACCTCACAACCCACACGATAAATGAAGAATAAATAAATTTAGTTTTCTATAGCACTCATCCGTTTCATTAACGAATTTGTTCCTCAACCCTTTCACGGACAGAGACCATGGGTCATTGGTGGTTCATAATAGGTAGTATGAGAGTATGACAACTTGGAATCGGAACGTCATTAGACGTTCTCTCCTTGAAAGTGTTAATAAGTACTGAGTACGTGATAACCATTTATGATCTAAACGCGAATTCGAAAACAAATTCGACAATCATCGGTTCAGGTCTGTGCTGAATTCGAACCTGGGACCTCAAAGTGCCACCAAGTGGTAGCATTCTAACAACTGGGCTACCACGGCTCCGTTTCGTCGTATCCTATTTTATATAAATTCGCAAATGGATTATCCGATATTAAAATTTCTGATTTATATATTCCACAAAACTACGCTACGCGTAAACAGAACTTGTGACAGTAATTATATATTTATACTTCGCAAGCATCACGATTATTTCGGAACGTGGAAAACATGATTATTTTCGATGCCCAAATTATTGAATACAAAATTCGAATTACCTTTTTAATAATCCGCATTTTGGCACATATTATTGGGTTTAAATATCAAGAACCTATTTAAGTTTTATTTATAGTTCAGTGGATTTAACTAGTTGTTGCACATACCGTCATCCGCCAGGACCGACAGCTTACAAAACAAAGGACAGTCTCACAAAGTGATTTCGACAACGTCCCCATCGTGAATCGAGCCCCGACCTCCAAATCACCCAAAGCAACGCTCTAACCACTAGACCACGGAAAGGGCAGTAAAGTATACATCCTTGCAACAAAACAGTAATCTCTTTCAGATAACCTTTTTTCCTACCCCTCCTTTGTGTATCCGAACCTTTTAATACTTTTTATTAAGCGCCGAGGAAAAAGCTTTGATCCCAAGTTTATAGAAAATTTTGCGCTTTTCAAGGTTCAAATGTAAGTTGAAAGATCGCCGTTGTCTTCAAGGAACATTTTGAATACAGTTGATTGCGAATCATCATAACATCACGTGGTCAGTGGTGAAGAAACTTAAACTTTGTACCGGAGAGCCTTCAGCGCTTCCCATTTGTCCGGCCATAATGTAATTAATGTCATCTGCGGCAAATCTACAATAAGTAAAAAAAATAGGTGAGGAAAAACAACTTTATAAAACTGCGAAATGTGTTTCGGAAGTGTGCGATTAAGCTAACTTAACCTGTATTGCGCAGATTTTTCCTTCGGTAATTGGAAGGTCACACAGGCAGTTGCATCAAATCTTCAGGTTAGGTAAGCGAAACCCATGAAAAGTTGAAAACGGGATAACGCTAGAGAAATGATGATGTTGATTGAAAATACGGCGGTTAAGGTTTAGTCTACACGGGGAAATAAATAATAGAATAAATAAACTTACAATCTTAACATGTTCACTGTGTATGTACCACATATGAGGCAATAAATTTGAAACAAATACGTGCATGTGTAACACACCCCCCTTACATAAACAACTATCCTGGTCACAACACCAAATGTAACACTCCCCCCCTTCGCAACTCGTTTAAACACCTGCCTAAATCTATATATCCCTACAATCATCTACTTTGACCTATAAATACGTTTAAAAATACCTGTAAGAGAAATTCACACAGCACAGAAATCATATAAACAGACATATTCAAACGACTATGATAAAGCATAAAATAATCCACCTGAAATAAAGGTACATAGACACGAACAGATATAAATATATCAAATCAAGAAATCCTTAAAATATAACATGCAGCTGTAAAACGAATTCGTAAAATAATCAAAGTAGATTTTAATTGGCCAATTAATAATAATGTGATCGTCTAGTATATTATGGTTAGGACTCTACGTTGTGTTTTTGTAATAACTCAGATTCTTTGAATGAAGGTATGTTGAGATCAGGATGAACGTACGAAAGGAGACGTTAAGAATGCCATACATATTATACATGTCATAAATAAATAGAATACAATATAAAACAATATACAGTAAATGAAATAAAGTTGAATAAATACTTAAATATTAATATATATAAAGTAATTTTAAATATTATAGTTTTGTTGCAAGTCGATAAAGAGACTAAATAAAATTAGATTAATATGAGAATTTAGAGGAGTACTAGAATGGTATTTGTATTTGGTACAATGAGAGACATAGGTAATAAACTTGAATACGATATAGATTGAAATATTGAAGTTTTGTCAATTGAGATTAAATTGAGAGTGCTATAAAGTATTTAATATAAAAATAAATAATTATAAATATAGTTAGGTTAAGTTAAATAAGGATTTATTTGTTTAGGAATTAGGTTTTATTATTGTGAAAGATCTAGGAACACAGGAAAAGGATTAGAATCCCATACCAACAATGTAATGGTATAGGGTGCCTTTTCGAGCCCCGACCACGCTCTTCGGCGAATGAGGCCCTACCCTGATTTAGGCCCCTCTCCGAAAAGGATATATTTTGTAATGGTGAGCCATTCGGCCTTGTTGTAGAGATGAAATATCTCTGAAGTATAAAATAAAGTGTAAGGATTTGGGATGAGCAGCACTCAGCACCAATCAGCTTCATAGCTTACTTTATTCAATTAGTATTAGATTTGATGTATGGTCAGCCTCATATGCAAAACATGCAATATAATATACTTAGATTTGGTAAACAATATCAGCATTTCATCAAAAATGTCGGTCTACACCCAAGGACACGTTAACTTGTGTTGTCCAGTATTGATATTATTATAAATGAGTAAGAGCATTAAAACAAGTAATATAACAGATAATATTCGATGATAGTAACATAGACAGGCTTTCGTTAGTCCGTCGCAAAGGACTGCATCTCGTCGATAATTTATTTATATAAATAGTAGTATGATGAAGTACGATCGAGCGCTAGGACAACGGCCTGGATAATATCGAGAATATTAATAAATAACGCAGGTATGACCGTATGACAGAGTAACAATAGAATATTCAAATGATTAAATGTATATAGAATAACATATTCTATTAATAATGTACACAAAAATATTCACTTGTCATTATGCAGAGTGCTCCCGTTCAGGATATTTCAACAAGATAGGTTTGTCAAGTTAAGGAACTTTCAATAGAAGGTTGTGATGGAAATAATAAAATTATTATCTTCAACATAGTCATAATATAAACGTAATTGATATACTTAATAAAATAATAATCATAAATATTATAATATTCATCTAGTAATATCCAGATTCATTTGTACCTATATGTCAATTTGGAACGGTTGTTGAAGAGAAATTTAGTGGGTAAATAATATAAGTAGATATTAATTAAGTACTTAGATGTATAACCTTGCAGTGGTATCAAAATTATAACTCAATCACAATAGAAGCAATATAATTTTTAGAGTTGATCTACTGACCTATCCAATCTATACTTGTCACATTCCCAATGATCCTAACCAATCCTAATCTTACACCTATTCTTACTTGAGACCTGAAACCGATGTTTCAGATCGCTTTGTTCCTCTCAGCAACACCGTACGACTCCACCCTCTAGCTACCCGGCTCGTCTTTCTCAACTCCAGCGTCAACCCCTACAGTCTTTTCAACCCCTACAGTCTTTCCACTCACTACACTCACAACACTCCCGTCGGTCACGACCTGCTCACGTCCGATGGGCAAGTCCACTCACAACCCTCACAACGACCACGACCTGCTCCCGCGACATCCGAATGGCAAGTCCTCTCACAACCCTTACTTCGACCACGACCTGCTCCCGCGACGTCCGATAAGCAAGTCCTCGTCAACCCTCACAACGACCACGACCTGCTCCCGCGACGTTCGAATGGCAAGTCTCTCTCTCAATCCTCACAACGGTCACGACCCGCTCCCGCGGCGTACGATGGGCAAGTCCTCGTCAACCCTCACAACGACTACGACCTGCTCCCGCGACGTCCGAATCGCAAGTCCTCGATCCTTGTGTTCTCTCTAACATTCTTCCCACACGTTCTCAAGTTGTTTTTTCCCAAAAACCATTAACCTTTCTACATCTGCATTGCATATGTTACGTGCAATCATTCCTATACTTTATTGCCAACAATCGAGTCCTTTGTATTTGGTTGGAATGCCCATTGTGCTAGCCACTTAGACAAAAGTTACTTCACTGTTCTCGTATCATATATCACAAACTTTATGGCAAACATTTGTATATGTTATCGTCTAATATTTAAATTTATTGGACGTTTTGTTTTTGGCTTAGTATTTCTTATGAAATGTTTATAAAAACCTTTTCAAGTACCTACCCTACAGTATGAGATTCCCATGGCGTAAAGTTCTTCGGAATGCGTATAAAAAAGTAACACACTTAATAGAACAAACATAATATGTTCACTCCCTCTTTCCCTATCAGGGTAGCCAGAAGCACTACCTTCACACATCGTACCAGCCACCCTTTGCTTCTCCGATTCTTACTCCGAATATTATGTTGGTTATTGGGGTTGGTTCCGTCACAATCGCCCCCTAAATTATTACGAAGTTTACCAGAGTGATAATTTATAAGAATAAAGGAACACCACAATAACCTTCCCACAAATCATTAATATCATGACGCGTTCTAGCTAAATCAACTATAACTATCCTTCATGTACATCCACACATACATTATCTACATGTATTGTATTACGCCCCCAAGTTCTATCAAACTGAGTGAAACTCCAAATGCCCTCAATGTTCTAAGGATACAGCATATACTAATAACAACAAATTCTACTAAAGCATGTTATTAAGGGCATGTAAATATAGAATAATATACTACATATATACTTAATAACAATACAAATAGGTTATAATTATGTCACTATAGTAATGTAAAAGACAAGTAGGTACACCTAAGTAATTGAGCAATGGAATGTAAGTTTGGTTATAAATATTTATATAGTTTAAAAGTAGTCAAGTCAACGCCAAGCAAACCTAAACTTAATGACACTGATTACAGCTTATAATTAAACAAGTCAAGTCTTATAAGAAAGTAAGAAATAAGTTAGAAACTTAATGTATGATATAATTAACTGAATTATGATGGTTTAGTCTTTTAAATTAATTAAAACAGCAACTTAAAGCTTAAGAATAACATAGGTAATTGTAATTATAAATTTAAAGGTGATAATGAATCCCGTCTATTGCCCAAAACCAATGAGGTCCCATCTCTCATTCGACTCCCCTCATCAACAACAAATAGGTATATGGAATGATAAGCACTTAAAATGTGGCATATCAGAAGCGTTAGGTAAAATAAATTGGTAGGTGAAGGTAAGAGCTTCCCAACACCAATTTCACATATGTAATAAATAACGTTATTTAAGTTAAACAGATTTTACATCCAATCTAACAACACAACTCATTGTGATGCATAGCTGACACCATAGCCATGGCGCTAAAAGGTAAGAAGGTAAGTAAGTGAGCGACTTAGCAACCGGAAGCCAATACGCAGCTACTCATCACTGTCCTCCCCTCAATACACCTTAGTGCAAGAGGATCAACAGAAGCAGAGACTACCGAACTGGATTGACCCCGTGTATACTAAGCAAAAATGTCCCTAACGTCCCTACCATGGCTTCAGCGGCATTGCAATAACACCAGCCATAAGAATAAGTATGAGTGTGAGTGTGAGATGGATGGTCATGAATATGATACCAACCATGAATCACAAGAATATATGCGGTCAAACTGGATGTAATTGTTATGCATAAATGCATTATAAGTAGCAATAATATTGTATGCCAGTAAGCACACAAGTTGCATAGTGAAATCAGGCCAGGTAAACCCCCGGACAAGGTATAGTTTATAAGCTAGGTATGTCACTATCTGGCAGCAGTGACATTAAGGTATAATCAGGTAGATGAATAATAAAATAACACAATTAAATTGTGTGGATTTGGTTTATGTATATCAGTGTAATCAAGCCAGGCAGGCCCGGACAATACAGATAAGTATGTAACAGTCATGTTAAGTCACATAGGTGAAATAACAACACAGATTCAAAGTATATAAGTTTATTCAAAAGCCATTACCAATAATACCATTACCTTCATCTCATGGTATCCAGACTTTTATAATTCAATTCAAATTAGTAATTTAGTGTATTATTTTCATGGCTTAATAAGCCACAATAAGCTGATAGGTCCAGAGAGGGTCATAATAAAATTACATCATGACACAAGAGGACAAAGTTGACCCATACCATACAATACTGATTATAAGGCATCGGCTAGAGTCTTCATACTCGAAAGCATCGCCACGCACAACCGCTCATCAGGAGGAGGCAATCCAACCTGACTATCCAAGTCGCAACGCTGGCTCGATACTGATTATCTAGCTTCATCTCATATTGGCGGATGGTCCTCCTGTCCCAATATCAGAAAGAAGGTCATGGATAATAATATCTCACCGCACCACTCCTGTAGATAGCTGTATCTCCCAAAGCACCACTATAGAACAATTCAGAACCATGTTACAGTGGTAACAACAACTGTTCCAACAATTATTCTACATTGACACAGTGAGGTAGCAGGCCGTAAACCATAAAGATTCACCCTGTGTAACGTCAGATTGGTTTTCGAGTAGAATCCTCGGGGAATTCTAACTACAATAAAACACAGCAAGATTACAATCCAACCTGGACCATCAGTCTAGGTTGACAAAAAAAAATAAAGTAAAAATCTAAATCCATGAGGTTACCTCTAAAACCAGGATACCCATTCTGCATACTGATCTCCCATCTCCAGGCAATAATTATATTACCTCGAAATGTAGATTTCAACACACAGAACTACACGAAGAACATTTTTTTTTTAGTCTATGCGGCAATATGTACAATTTTCATTGTAAACATTGACACACAGCCCAAACATACAACAAATTAGATAATAAAGTCCAGTCAGAATATGTCGCAAGCAGTCATTCCCTACGCGTCAGTAAAGTGTCAGTCAAAGTTGAATAGATAAACATACATAAACTACATAATATAATAACATAAATAGTAACAAAACACAAACAAAGGTAAACAATCACAAGCTGCACATGGTCCTTTACGTTCGCAAGTTTTCCTATGCACTTTTGGCACTCCTATCGGGCCCTACCAACTTACAGAATCTCTCTTCTGACTTGAAATTCCTAAATAGGAAAACACTAGATTCAAATCAAGAAATAAGCAGCTTCACAATGATATAAACACTAGAAAATCATCATCACCTCCATATAGGTTTGTAGGTCTATGAAATTATGAAACCTAAGGTGAAACAAAATCTACATGTTTCCCTGGTTTTTTTTTTTTTTAAATCCTACTATTCCCGCTATTAGCATCTATGCCTAATAAGAATGTGTCCCAATAAGACCGTGATCAACACTCTCCGTTTCCTTTGCGTTGAACTTCTCACTAACATTCGACTCAATTATATTTTAAAGAGAACATGATTAAATAGAATCACGTTTAATCATTCCTTTCATTAACTTCAAGTATTTCCACTATCACAAGACCCTATAAAAATTATGTCCTAGTAAGAACATGTCCAAATATAAACATTTTGCCATTTCTGTTTCATTGTACCTAATGTTAGATAGAAAACAAATGTTCGCCCACCTCATTTGATACATCACTATCATTCCACAGCAACATATACACACACATACACGCCCCCAAGTTCTAACAAGACGGTTTAAACTTCAAACACTTCCAATAAGTATTATGTCCTAAAAGAATGAATCGTCCTCGTTTTCCTTTTCATGTCTTGTTCATGCTATGTAACAACTGAAAGCAAATTCCAAAATCCTACTGTTGGCAAGTCACAAACACTTAAGTATACACAAGATACGCTCTGAAAACTAGCTATTTATTTACCCCTGTTAATAATATCCATCATCCACTGCAAAACATAATTATAATACAACACTATACTGTACTCTATGAAATAAAATCATTAAATGAAAAACTCATCAAGGCTAGTTATCCGATACTTATATGGCAAACACACTTTTCAAAATTAATGTAGCTCAAATAAATATAACAAATAAACAGAAAACACAGATTTATAATAACATTAATACATGCTTTCTATAAGTTCATGACTTCATAGCTCCAGGATATTAACCATTATATAAATAATATTAATAATCCTCCATGCGATGTTCAGTCACCATGTCTACTACTACATTGATTGCCCTAACACTACGTAATATCGATCTGAAAGAAATCAATTAAACCTGATACTACTGGGACTACTTCTAGCTGCGAGCTCTCACCTTTAATATTGCAACCCCTAAAGTAATAAACCGAATTTCTGTTCTTCTAATCCTAACTTCATAACATACATACATATCTGGTTTGCAATCCACTAAGATGACCAGAGTTACCTTACCAGACAACTTTGCACTTTCGTTGTTATCCTTATCCTATTCCAATTAACTAAATAATCATTGTGTTCACTGCTGGACATATAACAAAATTATTAATAACTAGTGTAATAATCATACAAGATCACTACTCTCCATTGAATAAACCAATTTGTTTGACTGCTGGGCATCACGCTTCATTGTTGGGTAACATACACACACGAGAGACATATACACATAACTCACACCCATGTTCCCAATTGGACTAATCAGAAGTACAATCTCTACCAGGAAATATTAAAGTCACCGAAGGATATTTTACAGCTATAAAACTGAATGTCCTTTTAAAATCCAAACCCTATTGTCTAACAATTGCATTTAGAAATTTCGTTCTCAAGAAGTTAATTAAAATACCCATCATACACATCATTTACTCAAACATGAACTGTGTCGTAGTTAGATTTATTATCAACATAACATACAAACAACATACATATAAACACACAATCCTCTTCTTCTTCTACTGTTTTTATCCCCTGTAGGGTTGTAGGACTCACACACAACCAATCGAATATAAATATATGTTCCACTGCTCAACTCATAATATATACGTACATACTCAACAATTTCATTAAAAACTACTGCATCACATAATCTGTACACATTTCATTGTACTCTAACATTAGACTGGGTAAAGGATAAACTCCTGGTGATGAACCATTACATGATTTATACTAAGGTCCACATAGCATACAACCATACTTAATCAACTAGTATAATGTCTCACTGCTGGGTTTATATTTTAATGTTTATGACAATAAAATAACTAATGAACATTATATTACGTCTGTCCACTGCTAGGCTACATACTATTATTATAATTCTATATAACTGTTAAAATTAATCCTTATATTCTAAGTGCTTGTTAAATTCTCAATTAAATCAAAATTTAATATATAACTAAATAATCCTGAATAATTACCTTCCTGTTTACCTCATATTTAACTAGAAAAAGCGTACAAAAGAAGAATTTCCATATGTACCCATCCCTATTGAAACAAAAGTAATTTTTAATGTCAAATGAATATCAATTGTATGCTCAAATCTGTGTCAACTACTGCTATATTAGGTACATATTTCAATGTAAATATACCTAAAATAAAATTTAACTTAACTAACCAATATCTAAGATAAGAAATTACCCCAAAAGCGTTGGAAGCTACTAATTATTTGCAATATATTCAAAATACCTATACTATAATACTAAAATAGATTCTAACCACACCTTTAATCTTTATCATAAAATAATAATAGTTAAGAATTCAATGTTGTGTTTTTTATGACGTTTAAAATATTTTCGTAAATATTTTGATAAAGAATTAATAATAAAATAATAATAGAGTAATATATTAATAGAATTATTAATTAATTAATTTTATTGGATTTTTTTTTTAAATATTTTGATATTTTGTTTTTTTTTATAAGACCTAAATAAAATGTAAAGAAAATGAATATATTATAATTCTATATAGAAAACATACATACATAATAACATTTATAATAAAATTGATAATACTATATAACTCCACGCCCCCAAGACATTCAACCATTACTCAACATTTGAGACCTCATATCCTGGTCACGGCACCAAATTGTAACACACCCCCCTTACATAAACAACTATCCTGGTCACAACACCAAATGTAACACTCCCCCCCTTCGCAACTCGTTTAAACACCTGCCTAAATCTATATATCCCTACAATCATCTACTTTGACCTATAAATACGTTTAAAAATACCTGTAAGAGAAATTCACACAGCACAGAAATCATATAAACAGACATATTCAAACGACTATGATAAAGCATAAAATAATCCACCTGAAATAAAGGTACATAGACACGAACAGATATAAATATATCAAATCAAGAAATCCTTAAAATATAACATGCAGCTGTAAAACGAATTCGTAAAATAATCAAAGTAGATTTTAATTGGCCAATTAATAATAATGTGATCGTCTAGTATATTATGGTTAGGACTCTACGTTGTGTTTTTGTAATAACTCAGATTCTTTGAATGAAGGTATGTTGAGATCAGGATGAACGTACGAAAGGAGACGTTAAGAATGCCATACATATTATACATGTCATAAATAAATAGAATACAATATAAAACAATATACAGTAAATGAAATAAAGTTGAATAAATACTTAAATATTAATATATATAAAGTAATTTTAAATATTATAGTTTTGTTGCAAGTCGATAAAGAGACTAAATAAAATTAGATTAATATGAGAATTTAGAGGAGTACTAGAATGGTATTTGTATTTGGTACAATGAGAGACATAGGTAATAAACTTGAATACGATATAGATTGAAATATTGAAGTTTTGTCAATTGAGATTAAATTGAGAGTGCTATAAAGTATTTAATATAAAAATAAATAATTATAAATATAGTTAGGTTAAGTTAAATAAGGATTTATTTGTTTAGGAATTAGGTTTTATTATTGTGAAAGATCTAGGAACACAGGAAAAGGATTAGAATCCCATACCAACAATGTAATGGTATAGGGTGCCTTTTCGAGCCCCGACCACGCTCTTCGGCGAATGAGGCCCTACCCTGATTTAGGCCCCTCTCCGAAAAGGATATATTTTGTAATGGTGAGCCATTCGGCCTTGTTGTAGAGATGAAATATCTCTGAAGTATAAAATAAAGTGTAAGGATTTGGGATGAGCAGCACTCAGCACCAATCAGCTTCATAGCTTACTTTATTCAATTAGTATTAGATTTGATGTATGGTCAGCCTCATATGCAAAACATGCAATATAATATACTTAGATTTGGTAAACAATATCAGCATTTCATCAAAAATGTCGGTCTACACCCAAGGACACGTTAACTTGTGTTGTCCAGTATTGATATTATTATAAATGAGTAAGAGCATTAAAACAAGTAATATAACAGATAATATTCGATGATAGTAACATAGACAGGCTTTCGTTAGTCCGTCGCAAAGGACTGCATCTCGTCGATAATTTATTTATATAAATAGTAGTATGATGAAGTACGATCGAGCGCTAGGACAACGGCCTGGATAATATCGAGAATATTAATAAATAACGCAGGTATGACCGTATGACAGAGTAACAATAGAATATTCAAATGATTAAATGTATATAGAATAACATATTCTATTAATAATGTACACAAAAATATTCACTTGTCATTATGCAGAGTGCTCCCGTTCAGGATATTTCAACAAGATAGGTTTGTCAAGTTAAGGAACTTTCAATAGAAGGTTGTGATGGAAATAATAAAATTATTATCTTCAACATAGTCATAATATAAACGTAATTGATATACTTAATAAAATAATAATCATAAATATTATAATATTCATCTAGTAATATCCAGATTCATTTGTACCTATATGTCAATTTGGAACGGTTGTTGAAGAGAAATTTAGTGGGTAAATAATATAAGTAGATATTAATTAAGTACTTAGATGTATAACCTTGCAGTGGTATCAAAATTATAACTCAATCACAATAGAAGCAATATAATTTTTAGAGTTGATCTACTGACCTATCCAATCTATACTTGTCACATTCCCAATGATCCTAACCAATCCTAATCTTACACCTATTCTTACTTGAGACCTGAAACCGATGTTTCAGATCGCTTTGTTCCTCTCAGCAACACCGTACGACTCCACCCTCTAGCTACCCGGCTCGTCTTTCTCAACTCCAGCGTCAACCCCTACAGTCTTTTCAACCCCTACAGTCTTTCCACTCACTACACTCACAACACTCCCGTCGGTCACGACCTGCTCACGTCCGATGGGCAAGTCCACTCACAACCCTCACAACGACCACGACCTGCTCCCGCGACATCCGAATGGCAAGTCCTCTCACAACCCTTACTTCGACCACGACCTGCTCCCGCGACGTCCGATAAGCAAGTCCTCGTCAACCCTCACAACGACCACGACCTGCTCCCGCGACGTTCGAATGGCAAGTCTCTCTCTCAATCCTCACAACGGTCACGACCCGCTCCCGCGGCGTACGATGGGCAAGTCCTCGTCAACCCTCACAACGACTACGACCTGCTCCCGCGACGTCCGAATCGCAAGTCCTCGATCCTTGTGTTCTCTCTAACATTCTTCCCACACGTTCTCAAGTTGTTTTTTCCCAAAAACCATTAACCTTTCTACATCTGCATTGCATATGTTACGTGCAATCATTCCTATACTTTATTGCCAACAATCGAGTCCTTTGTATTTGGTTGGAATGCCCATTGTGCTAGCCACTTAGACAAAAGTTACTTCACTGTTCTCGTATCATATATCACAAACTTTATGGCAAACATTTGTATATGTTATCGTCTAATATTTAAATTTATTGGACGTTTTGTTTTTGGCTTAGTATTTCTTATGAAATGTTTATAAAAACCTTTTCAAGTACCTACCCTACAGTATGAGATTCCCATGGCGTAAAGTTCTTCGGAATGCGTATAAAAAAGTAACACACTTAATAGAACAAACATAATATGTTCACTCCCTCTTTCCCTATCAGGGTAGCCAGAAGCACTACCTTCACACATCGTACCAGCCACCCTTTGCTTCTCCGATTCTTACTCCGAATATTATGTTGGTTATTGGGGTTGGTTCCGTCACACATGTCACATATGTGGGCCACACTTTATCTTGCCATAGTGCACATAAATTCCAATGCGTTTACAGAAAAATAACATTGCAATGAATATATGAGGCAATTTTGGAACAAATACGTGCATGACCCATATGTGGGCCACATTTTTTCTTACCATAGTGTATATAAATTCCAATGCTTTTATTCGAAACATAACATTGCACATGACGGGTTTTTATCTAATTTTCCGTTACACAGTGAACGTGTTAAGTTACTTACCTGCTGGACTGGGAGAAATAAACATAAACACTATATTCCAATTGGAGTAATCAGAGGTACATCCATTGCAAGATGAACTAAGTACCCACACCTCACTGAGCAACGTAGTGGTGAGCCTTATTCGGCATCTATAATGGTCGAGCCTATAAATAAAGTCCGGTACCGGGGTTCAAACCAGCGCTCCGGGGATTGAGAATATCATTCTGGCCGTGCGTAAGAGTTGACTATTGAATGTGTTCTGTTCACTCCAATAGCCGATCTAACGTCTCACGACAAGTAAAATTCGGCCATTATTTCAGCGACATTATCATTTCCTCGAAAATAAGTCTTGAAGAAACAACTTTTTGGGGCTACAATACGTTACACTCAATGTCCGGCTAAGCGCCAAAGTTATTCGAACTACAAACTACAAAATGATTACTCCTTTAGTGTTTTACTTAGTTCTTTAGTTTCCGAGTCTACTCATACAAGACTACTACGTGTAGAAACAAAACATTGACCATTGATCAAAAAACGAATAGTTTGTATATCAATTAATAGAAAGGACACTCTCGGCCCCGTATCAATTGCTGAACTAAATTTACCTCACCCCTCCCGCTTGATCTCATTTTAGACTAAAATCTTCTTCTATCGTGTGGGTTGTGAGGTGAATTACCAACCTCATCAACCCTGGTGTCAGGATCACTATTGAGCCGCCCCTGACATGACAATGTAACGACTACGTACTTACATCAGTAAGTAGTAACCGAGACCAACGGCTTAACGTGCCTTCTGAAGCACGGATCGTCTTACTTACGGACAATCAAGTGATCAGCCTGTAATTTCCTAACCAAACTAGGGATCACAAAGTAATTTTTGTGGTATGTCCCCAGCGGGAATCGAACCCAGGACCTCCGGATCGTGAACCCAACGCTCAACCACTGGACCACGGAGGAATACGGTAAGAATGAAATTAGTGATCGGAGTATCCCGGGGTAAGTCAGTAGTAGGAAGCAGACAAACAGCTCATATTAGGTTTTAAAAGCACTCTCCCGCAGACATAAAAACACGAGACCGCATGTCGCGTGTTAACTTACGTCGGCGTGTGTATCGATTTACCCGCCGTTCATTGCGTAGCAACACTAGCGCTAGCTGTGCTTGCGCGATACTAAACAAGCAATAAATGATGTAGAAAGTTTTATAACACAATCGTGTGCTTTATTTAATATGATCGTTTTGTGGTCCTGCGGCATCACACTTTAATAAGAACTCTGCACGCCGCGCTCTAATCAAATCCAATCCAATCCACTCATCCGATGTAAACCGAGCCTTATGCCAAATTCGGATGTACCACGGGTAAAGCTCTAATGTCTGCGGGAGGGGTGATTTATATGCTATTCAAGGTGTATTATGTACAGTCAGGGAATGAAAAGGACTTGCACTGTAAAAATCACTTATACCAACATGCCGGTATAAAAAACAGAGCTGCTAACATTTCTATACATGTCACATTAAATTTGTCATCCATCAAATAGAGTTTGTTTTATCAACAAAAATTATAACATTGTCTATTTTTTTTTCAAAGTTAAAGGGTGTTAGTGACATCGTGAAGAATATGTACTGAAAAGGATGATTCTTAGTTAATATCAAGTGGAATTTTCCGTCGGAAAATTCATTACCATTTTAGTGTTTTTTTTTTTTTTTTGATTATTTTCAATTCTATAATATTGCGACGGAAAATTCCATTTGATATCAACGTATTTTCCGGGCCAAGTTCCGCAATAGATGGCTATGTTTCGATTTAACGTGATAATTACGTATTTTCTTATCGCTATATATAAAAACGGCAGAGACATATATAAAATATTCTTTGCTAGATATTCGAATCAGATAGGTATGTATAGAATTATGTAGATACTACCTACATTGCTTCTCTTTATTTTGACCAGGATAATATAACCTACCAATTACATACCAATATAGTAATCTATTCTATTTGCTTATATATATCTTTATTTATACTATCAATTATGATTTAACCCCTTGGCATACTACATTTTTTTCGTTTTTAAACAAATTCACGGCACGGTTTTTTTGTTGGCACGTTCAATTCATTTATTACCAATTGATAAGCGTAATTTGGGTACTGGCAGAATATCAGTGTTGGTGAGAGTGGGTATTCGTACCATACTCTTAGCAACAATATGCTGAGTCAGTCCCATTTCCCTGGGCAGTGTTAGCTACTAGTCACAAATTGTTAATCTTAATTTATGTAAATGCTTTTGTAACCTTCACTGTTTTGGGAATAAAGTTATTCTATTCTAATAAAAAGGGTCGTCATTTATACCCAAAAACAATGTCTGTTATCCATGAAATTAGAAGCGCCATTTTTTTTTTTAGAGAACGTGGTCTGAATAGTTTCTCATTTAAAAACTGACGAACCTTTTCGGGCAGTGACTGTACTTCCCCTTATCACGATGTGTGGAATCATGATATTCATAAGGTATATTCTCCATGAAAGTGGGTTAGTGTGGTATGTAGAATAGAGATATCTCGGCAGGGATGTGTTATGAATACATTGCCGTGTTTTATAGTGAAAGGTAATTTCCGTTGTAGGTACACGTTTTGGTTTAGGTCGTTTGATGGTATAGCACTATAGTGTATGTGTGGTGTATAACGGTCTTCGTGGTCCAGTGGTTGAGTCACAATCCGGAGATCCCGGGTTTGAATCCCGGTGGGGACATATCACAAAAATCACTTTGTGATCTCTAATTTGATAAGGACATTACAGGCTGATCACCCGAAAGGTCATGTCGTAAAAATCGACAAATGGATTTTTTCTTTCCAACATGACGGACCCCGTGTCATGGAATATTCATCATAATCTATCTTAGGACTTCACATCAACAATGGCTGCAAGTTGTTTTGGATTACCTGTGGCTCTGCCTACCCTATAAGGGATTACGGGCGTAAGATTATGTATGTATATGAATCTAGAAGACAGAATAGCGCAGATTTTATTAATATATTGGAAGCGTTATACACGGTTTTTTTTTGTACTGTTGCTTTACACGTTGACAGCCTCCATACAAAATGTTTTGACTACCTTGTAAGTTCCGCATATTACTTCAACCTTTGCTAAGTTACACGGGATCCAACTAAATGCGTCCTTACGGTACATCCCGCCCTTAGTGCGTTCCTGGTCGTTTCTTTGTGACCCATATATGGGTCACGGACGTATGGAGCTAGTCCGTCATGACCCGTATATGGATCACTGGACTGTCAACGTGTTAATGTTTTATAAACGCTGCGCTTGTATGTTTTATTTGTATGCAATAAAGTATATTGATTTGATTTGGAATTCTATTTAGATACTATGATCCTGATATAACTTTCGCTTCTTCTCTTATCTTCTATCGTGTGAGTTGTAAGGTCAATAACCGACTTTATCAACCATGCTGTCAGGATTACTATTGGGCCGCTAAAGGTTACATCTTCCACCCAGTATTATCCTAATCAAAATAAAGAGAAGCAATATAAGTAGCAACATAATTCTATACGTAATGTGATCCAAATATTGAACAACAATTATGTTTACATAGTAGTTTGGAATAGTTATATAACCGAATAATGAGAATATAGATAATTATCACGGCAAAGCGACAACGCCATCTATATTCATAATACATAATTCTTCTTCTTCTTCTTCTATCGTGTGGGTTGTGAGGTGAATAACCAACCTCATCAACCCTGGTGTCAGGGTTACTATTGAGCCGCCAAAGGCCCCTGACATGATTCATATAACGACTACATACTTACATCAGTAAGTAGTAACCGGGACCAACGGCTTAACGTGCCTTCCGAAGCACGGATCGTCTTACTTTCAGACAATCAGGTGATCAGCCTGTAATGTCCTAACCAAACTAGGGACCACAAAGTAATTTTTGTGATATGTCCCCACCGAGAATCGAACCCAGAACCTCCGGATCGTGAGCCCAACGCTCAACCACTGGACCACGGAGGCCGATCCTATAATACATAATTGCACACGTACACGCGTTAGTGGAAGCTGCTTATAACATGATAGCAGTTTCTGAACCCAAGACAATACATTTAAGTCGTAGGGTTAACGCAAGCACTGACACAGTCACACACAAACACACACACACAAACACAATTAACATACAAAATGCATGTTTATTTGTTCTTATTTAACCACAGTTTATTGTCAAATAAATTCAGTTTAACAATGGTCTGCCTAAACCGACGTTATAAAAGATGTCATTGCTGAACACTGCTTCCTGAGATACAGGTCTCCTAGTTCAGGTAGCAGGGTTATACTTCTGTAGCATTTGTGTGTCCTAGCTGTAGTACCCAATGTTGTGTCGATCTTTTTCTATGACAATATAATTTTTTTTTATTTTTTTTTATTGTTTTGGTGAACGTACCGCGGAGAGTCCCTGCACATTTCCACGTATCTCTTATATATTAAAAAAAGTAATTACACATTGCTCGTGTAACCGTAAACAAAGCCTGAATTTGTGGTTCCTATAAAATGAGAATTGAACCATCTAGATCATTAAACAGCAATTTCCTTTCAATCGATACGGTTGATTGGGAGTCTTCACCCGTTTTTCCTTTTAACTTTGTCCATGAAGTCGGCGGGTAGCGGAAGTGAATTGGATCGCGTATTAGACGTGCAGGCGTGTGATTCTTTAAAACACTGACGTATATCTGCGCTATAGTTGACGTTGATAAATGTTGGATAGTAATTGATCAGGTACTTACCCAAAAACTTTAGGCATAAAAATAATTTATGCTTTTTATGGACTTTTCACTTCATTAAAAGTAGTCTCGTCAATACGTACCTGCAAAAGAAAAAATATCATTAAAAATTTATTAACCAAAAGCTCACTAAAATGCTTAAAAGCTTAGTATTTTTAAAAACAACGTAAATTTAAGATAACCGACACCTTATAAATGTAAAATGTTTTAATATATGTGATGTGGTTGTACTTTATAAATAAATAAATAAGATAATAGATAGCAGCGGAGTGATGCGATACGATGACGGAAGCGGTTGCAAAACACTCATAACAATATGTTTTTGCTCATTACATAGGTACGGTCACGAGCATTAATATGTATACACTTTGGTACCATGTCACATTAACTTTTTTGACAAATTGAACTGTGAGTCTCACTAAATGTCAAATATGTTAGTGCGACAGAGTCCTAAAGTGGGTACAATATATTGCTCATGACTGTACAAAAGTGTATCACACTTTCCAACTAGTTAAATCAGTTACTCTATATACTAAACGTCAAAACATAAAATTACAATTTGTTTGAAAAATCACATTGTGACGTCATAGAAAAGCGTGAGTAAATTTTCGATTTATTTTCCTGATTAAAAATTGAAAATGATTTTCGTCAGTTTTGAATCTGTCATTATTTAGTAATCAGAACTTCATAATTTATCTTTGACCTAGTAATATCTAGTTATAGGTTGACCCATTTTATAGATAATGGAATCATTTTGAAACAATTATAATCGGCCAACTAGACTATTATCGCTTCTCGCTCCTCTCCTGGCCCTAACATAAAGGGTGTAGGTAATCAATTACAAATTAGGTACTGTCTATTTTGGCACCCCTGTTTTTGGTACACCGCTACTCCATTTCCTTACCAGTCATGGTAAAATTATCACAGAACAGATAAGGTGGACTTTAGTTTTATTAATGTTAAAAAAATTCTGATGACGTCATCAGATGGATTTGGCGCGTAATGCCACTGGATAGTATCCGCATTTTTCAAATTGACAAAACGAAAATTGACCTTCTCTATTCTATGATCCATGTAAAACTGAATATTGTCACAGCGCACACGAAAGATGCGTAATTTTGTGTTCCTTAATAATCTGTCTATGCGAGCTCCATAGAGCAACACGGGCTTCTGCTTAGCTCATAAATATTTTAGACTAGATAGCTGTAATTTGGCATGAATTTCACATTAATCGCGCCAACAAAACGGACAAATAATACGTATATAAAAAAATATTTCGTTACCTCTTCTGCTAGTTAAAAAGGGGATGAAATTAATTATCTCGACTGTCCCTTAATGGGGGTGTCGTGGAACAAGTCGCTCAAAAATATAACCATATTTTTTCGATTCAGTATGGCATTTACCACTTTGACCAAACGTCGAAAAAACACTTCATCTTACCCCATTCTCCTAATACTTTTAAAAGAAAAACTTAACGATTCACCCAGTAAGGGAAGTTTTTAACAAAGTCAAAACTGTCCAACTTTCAAACCAGAAACCTTTTTGAAACGCTAGTTCTCTCGACACCTTACTTTTATAGTTTTCTTTCTACAACGACACTTATGGGGAATTTTATCCATAAACTTTTATCTTTTATCTAAATCTCTTTCCTTGCGACATTGATTCTGAAGGCTTCACTCTTTGTAAAGTATCACTTTGTAAGAGTTGGATTTCGGTGAATTTCGGCGAATTCGAAAACCTTCTCATGAAGAATATACCTTATCATGAATGTGTGATGGGCTAACGTAAGTATTTCCTGGAAATAGAAAACTATTGGGATTATACAATTCCAGGTATCACGTATGTTTTGAAAGTGTGGGTACTTGTTCGATGTGCCTACTCACATACACACATACACATTATAATTATGTACACACAAGGAATATTATGTAAACCTGTTTGACCAACTCACATTTTTTTAATTTGGACTTTTTGTTTCACATTTTATATTATATTATTATTTTTTTGTTTTGGTTTTCCCCGAAGGACAAGGCAAAGGGAACTATGCCCATACAGCCATGTCTTATGTGTTTTTTTCTTGATGATGATTATTGAAATGATGAAGGTGATGACGATGAATGATGAAACCTAAGGCCCCACAGCAGACTCCTATCCGAACCCCTAATGAATTTACTCAAAAGTCCGCATAAATTTTCGAGCATAAAAGGGCTTGTTGGCACGAAGCGAAAATAGATAGATACACTTTAAACATTCCAATATAATAACACTAATGGAATGTTTTCCGACTAACTTAATGCGATTATTAACCACAAAACACCTCTTCGTATTAATTATTTAGATTATTCAATGACGAAAGCAACTGTCCCGTTCCCGTTCCCACCAAAAAGTCTCAAATTTTATATAAGGTACCTACCTAAATATTAAGGTATATTGGAGTCTTGATGCGGCCGCTTCACACGCCGACGTGACTCGTGTAATTTAGTGCTGAGGGCATTATATCCATTGTGTATATGATCCGTGGTTGTTATCTAGCCTACTGCATACAGTTTCTTAGTACCGCAACCATAGTGTCGCGAAAAAGGGTTCTAAATAACCATCTACCAGCCCTGGCCAACGACCTGCGTGGTCGAGTGGGAACATATCACAAAAATTACTTTGTGGTTCCTAGTTTGGTTAGGATATTACTGGCTGATCACCAGATTGTCCGAAAGTAAGATGATCCGTGCTTCAGAAGCCACGTTACGCCGTTGGTCCCGGTTAATACTTACTGATGTATGTAAGTAATCGTTACATGACCCATGTCAGGGGCCTTTGGCGGCTCAATAGTAACCCTGACACCAGGGTTACACCTGACACACGATAGAAGAAGAAGACGCATATAGTTTACGCAAACAAGTTATACAATTCACAACAAGTTCAAGTTACAGACATTCGCTTCTGTAAAAAACCGGACCTGTCAAATCTTCAGGCTGTCCAAACATTTTTCGTCTCCAAACCCAAGTCGTACCATAGATCTGCTTTCATTGCGACTGTGATCGGGAGAAAATTATCACCTCATTTATTTCTTTGAGCGGCCTCGTTTGAGCGATATCGGTTCGAGCAGGAAATTGGTTTTATGGAGGCAGAATCTTTGATTTAGGCCAGTGGTGGCAAACCTTTTTAGGGTTTTGCATGAAAACAGTGAAAAGGAACCCTGAGAATGCGACTTCGTGTGCCTGTTTTTGACTTTGACCCTTTGACCCCAATAATATTATACTTATATCTTTTACTTTCAATTAAAATTTCTACAATAATGATCTACACTTGTGTATTTCGGCCTGACATTTTTATTGTTTTTGTTTTTTCACGGCTATCACGCAGAACCCTGTTTCTCCGTGGATTAACAGTTGAAAACCTCTGATTTAAGACGACACCCTTTTACAGAGACACTTATTATGCTACCATTAGTGCTGGATATCGATTAGCTATCGGGAAAGCTTTTTTTAAATGTCATAAAACTGCATTAAAACCAAACTGAGTATGCTCCGTACCGCATTGACTGAGGAGAGGCCTGTGCCCAGCAGTGGGACACAGCTATTTACTTGATTTAAATTTTTATATTAAAAAGTATTACCTACGCGTTTAGCTACAATCGTGATATTTAGAAGATAGCTGTGGTTGTACGCCTATCTGTCCTAAGAATTTGCTTAATACGGCATAACCTGTAAACCTCGGGATTCAGACCAAAGTTCTGAGTATCAAATGGAATTTTCCGTCGCAAAATTCATGATTTTTTTAGTATTTTTCTAAGAAAATTCCACTTCATATTAATTCTTTATTGGCAACTAGTTGCGTATAAAGATGTTTTTTCTTTGTTTGCAACCGGTTGCCAGTCTTAGTTGCCAAAACGGCCAAAAGGGACGTAAGTACGTTCCTGTCCCGAACCAATTAACTGCGCCTGTCTTACGAACGTGTCAGACGCGTCAAATGGTCATATTTCGTACATATTGTTAGCTGCACAGAATATTTATACGAACAGAGCGTACAGTCATGAGCAATATAACGTACCCACTTTAAGACTCTGTCGCACTAACATATTTGACATTTAGTGAGACTTACAGTTCAATTTGTCAAAAAAGTGAATGTGACAAGGTACCAAAGTGTATACATATTAATGCTCGTGACCGTACTTAGGGGAACACCGAAACACGATGCCGATTCATAAGGTTGAACTTGTAAAACCATGAGATTTATCATCTGGGATAATATAAAAAAAAGATGTTTATATTTCACACTCTCCTACATAAAATAACATAAATAGCCTATATACGTCCCACTGCTGGGCACAGGCCTCCCCTCAATCAGCCGGAGGGGGTATGGAGCATACTCCACCACGCTGCTTCACTGCGGGTTGGTGGAGGTATTTTTACGCCGGTACCCACGGCTTAACGTGCCATCCGAAGCACGGAATCAATTTATTTTTTTCAGACGTGGTGGACTATGCTCCATACCCCCTCCGGTTGATTGAAGGGAGGCCTGTGCCCAGCAGTCGGACGTGTATGTGCTGTTTATGTGTATGAATACACGTTTGGAGATACTTTATGTAAAAAAGGTAATTATAAGATTAATGATTACTTAAATGATGAAAATGCCTGGTATTCAATGTGTTCCTCTAGTTATTAAATAACTTGTAGAGGTTGTGAAATAAGTTCTTCGGGTACAAAATTCGTTAAATTACTTTTCACTACAGGCTAAATTGTCTATGAAATCATTAATTTCCCAGTAGATTAACACATTTAAAAGGGTCAGACAATGCTAATCCCCATGTCTATTGTCACCGAAACAGTGTTAACAATAGGGCAAGGTGTTATCTTCATCCTTTATCCTTTGGAAGGTCAGGATAGATTGAATTATTAATATAATATCGTGGATCTTACTATCTCATATACTATAGAATAGAATAGAATAGAAATACTTTATTATAAAAGGGTGCCACAAACAAAAAAAGACAACAACATCATATCAAATTTCCGCTAAAACAATTACAAAAAAGCAAGACGGATGTTTGTCGAAATGATCATAAGGTGGTGGTGGACGTCCTGAGATAAAAGGGCCTCACTCAGCACAAGTCGCGGCGTGAACCACGACGCTGATATTATGTGGACCCTGTTAGGTGACGCACGAACATCGTGTTTCAACATGTGTTAATGGTTTACATACATTATAATATAATACCAAATTACTTTAGAATTAGAGTGTACATAAATAAATATTATCGCAAATTTGTTTACGTAAATACTTAAGGTTAGAATAAAAAAGAAAGTTATTAATGTAGGTATACAAAAAACACAAAACGCGTTTAGCTGTTTATATTCTCCAGCATATCATTTACTTTACATTTACTAATACACACATACACTGATGTATATTTTTTATTGTTTAAGTACACTAACAGCATTAAGCTAATACATGTAGGTCGTACTTATATTTTTGTTTCTTTATAATGTTTGTCTAACGCATATATTCTGTATATATGTCAGACACATCCTAATTTTATGTTATACCCGTCATTTTCTTGTACCCCGATAAGGAAGGGATGATCAACATAAAATTATGAACAATTTATTTTGAAATGAATGAATAACCCGGGCGAAAAAAATAGGCATCTCGCTGGTATGCAACCCGTTTGACGTGTGCTATCAACTTAGTTTTGTCGGGTTTCTAACCAATATAAAATTTTGGGAGGGTTTTTAAAATTCCTGCCTAAAATTGACGTAAGTTTCAATTTAATGCCTGTTGATTACCCGTCCCTTTCCTATTCGGCGGATAAGAAAATGACAGGTATAACTCAAAATTAGACTGTGTGCGCAGGAATCAGCACCAGTGAATAATAATGATCAGAATCCCATCATCATAACATCTTATCAAAAATTTAACAGGAACAAACCATTGAAACTTCGATAGTTAATATTCACTCGATTGAATTCAAGATAAATTACATTCAATAACTATTATAATAAAACGGATTGTAGTCGATCAATCGGGTGGAGCAGAGCCAAATCCTGGATTTATTAAAGGTTGATCAATCATTTGGGGCTGCCGTTGAATGTAGGTTGATCAATACGATTTCTGTTTCTCGAATCTTTTTACGACTTCACCACAGATAAAACTCTTAGTTGAGGAAATTTGGAAAAGTACGTAAGTAGTCATCAGAGGTCCTTACTCTAACTAGGGGGCGGGTAAGGATCTTAATAAGGCACCTCACAGGGGTTTGCTGACTGAACAAGCACCTGCATAAAATGGAGCTGACCCAGTCCCCTTTATGCAGATTCTGTTTAAAGGAGCATGAGACGCCATTACACTTGCTGTGCAGCTGTGAGGCTCACAGCAGAAGCCGAGCACTGGGGGGCACATAATGGATCCCCAGGAGGTCATGGAGCTACCTCCCAAAAATACTCCGGCCAAATAGTTAATGCCATCTGCGGTAAATCTACAATAAGTCACGTCAAAAAAAATCCCAAAAAGACGCTCTATCTAATCAAACGGATGGATCTAGAGGACACATAGGATTGGTTTAAACGTAGGGATTTAGTCACAATAGATCTCGTTAAGTCGCAGTGGCCATTCAGTCTATATTCGTTTGAGCCCTCTCGATACACAAATAATAATAAATACGCAGTCGTTACCATAAGTCATAATCATGACAATATCTCTGACGGTTTAATAATGGAAAATAATGGAAAGTTACACGTGGAATGAAGATCCCCATATAGTTTGTATATCAAACAAAGAGTAAATCCGAAGGAAAATGAACACTTCTTCACGGGATCCGCTTACCTAACCTGAAGATTTGACAAGTCCGGTTTTTTATGGCAGCGACTGCCTGTCTGACCTTCCAACCCGCTAAGGTAAACTAGCCCAATGCAGGTTAGGTCACATAACTCCGAAACGCATTTTTCTTCACGATAATTTTCATGATCCAAACATGAATTTGGAACCAAAGAACAATGGGCGAAACTGGTCCAAGAACCTCCACTGATGAGTCTTGCATTTAATAAAAGCTTATGCTTTCCATGCGATTCTGAATCTTTCCCTTTAAAACGATTAACATTATGATATATCATTATTTATGTAGACTTAGTGTTGTTTTCTTTATGATGAATGTTGTGTGCACTTGTAATTGTCTTACACATAAGTACTGTTTTACTTTGTCTAATTATGTCCTAACTAAATGTTATAATGTGCATAGCTGTAAGTGATTTTCTTCTCAGCCATAACACCTTGCGAAATGACGTAAATTCAAAAATTTTACATTGACCTTCAACAAGTTTATCCATGATAATTACGTTGAATAAATGATTCTGATATTCTGATATTCTGATCCATTAATAAATAAATTGATTTTTGTCCACCACTATACGTTTTTTATCACATTTATAGACAGGACAAACATGACCGTAGAAAAACCCTGGGATAGAATCTGATAGAATTTTGCCAGAACCAAAGGGAAAACATTAAGCTTCTTGGACTAAGTTCCATACATTTTTGCCCAATGTAATTTATGTTTATATAATATTTATACATGTCAAGGAGAACTAAATAGGTAACCACGGCCGAAGCATTGTTATACTAACTGGCATTTTGTGAACGACATTGATAGGAAGCAATCACGTCGCTACCTCGACCAAACACGGAACAGAGAATAAAATATTGATGTACTCAACATTATGAAAACCGACAAGCTTTCCCATTCACCCTCGTTATTGGTGAACTAATTATTACTTTCATTATTTAATAAGCCTGTTATTGTTGCTACGATCGTGCCGTACCAGGTCACGAAAGTTTGGCGTCTATGTTGGACAACTACTTCTCGCCTAAGTGCCATTAACCGGCCAAAACTGCTGGAAACTTAAGACTCATTCTATATCAGATTGTATTCTACTATCGCCTACTTATACTTAGCTTAAAAGCAACAAATAAGCGCTTACTAGTGTTGCTAAATTATAATCTAAATATCGATATGCCAACAAATCGTATCGATACTGAAAATCCTAGAATTATATCGATTGTGATCCCTAGTTTGGTTAGGACATTACAGGCTGATCACCTGATTGTGCGAAAGTAAGATGATCCGTGCTTCGTAAGGCACGTTAAGCCATTGGCCCCGGTCACTACTCACTGATGTAAGTACGTAGCCGTTACACGAGTCATGTCAGGAGCCTTTGGCGGCTCAATCGTAACCCAGACACCAGGGTTGATGGGTTGCTAATCCACCTCACAACCCACACGATAGAAGAAGATCGATTACTCGATTAGAATCTAATAATTGTCAGATATAATGAATAATATCGATTGAAAAATAATTGTGATACTGTCTATTAAATCGATTATTGTAATATAACAATAATTTTTAATTATTTTACAATCGATAGTATCGTTATAATCGAAATAATTGAAGAATTTCCAATATCAATAGTATTGATGTCGATTGGCATATTTAGGGGCTTAGAAAATGGTTGATCGATATTAATCGACATACAATCCATTATCGGGCAACACTAGCGCTTTCGACATTAACCTTTTCAAAAAAGTAAAATTTTCACCTTCTAATCATTTATTCCACGCGAAACTACGGCAAACAACTGGTCATGCTGAAGTACAAACAAAGTTAACCAAACCTTCGTGACCCGATCGCGTTCAATCATGACCGATAAGTTTTTTTTTTTTTAAATAAAACACAAGTACAATTCACGATTCCCTAGCTTGGTTAGAACATTACAGGCTGATCACCTGATTGTCCGAAAGTAAGATGACGTGTTTCGGAAGCCACGTTAAAAAAAACACTTTTTGATCCGTAGTTTAATAATATAAGGACATCACCTGAAAGTAAGATGATCCATCCTGCAGAAAGCATGTTAAGCCGTTGGTCTCTGACGTGGTTCATGTACTTACTGATGTTTGTAAGTTAGTAGTCGTTGCATGAGCCACGTCAGAGGCCTTCGGCGGCTCAATAATAACCCTGACACCAGGGTTGATGAGGCTGGTATTCCACATCACATTCCACACCATAAGAAGAAGAAGAATTCACGATCGTAATCCTAACCGGGGTAAAAAGAGACACAAATAAGGTATCTTCGAGGCTCTTTTATTAATACCTATGTGGGCAAGAGCTTAAAAAAACATTTTGGGGCGCGAACTAAATATAAAGGAAAAAAAGTAATCAGAAGTCAAAATCTCATCCACTCGAGATCAGAATTTCACGGAATTAACAGGTGATTTGTCAGCCCAAAATGCTGCCACTGCAATAACGGAAGAGCTCATCAAAGAAATAGAAATTATTTATTGCGACCATGTGTTCGTACAAATTGTGGTGTTATAAAAATACAGAAGTAGGTAGTATAGTATCAACATGGACCCGATAAGGGCACAGCAATCCTCGAGCGTGCAGGTTTCAGGACACAGACAATAATGACCCTGACACGAGAGTTCTCGAGGTTGGTGTTCCACTCACAACCCACACGATAGAAAATGTAACAAAGGACAAAATACTTGTGCTTATCAGCGGGAGTATAATAAATAGGCTATTTATGTAATTACTGTAGGATCGTCATATTCATACCAAAGAATTTCAATGAAAATTTGGCCGAATACATGTACATAAAAACATATTTAATGTTATCAAACAAGATACTAATGAGCACAAATAAATTACCTTTATAAGGTATCAAAGGTAAATATAATAATGGAAGCATTTTGAATAGCAAATCAATGATATTGTGAACATAAATACAGGGTGTTAGTGACATTGTTACGAAAACTTTGAGGGATGATTTAGAGCATTATACTAGTAGTGTAATTGAGGAGCTCGGTGGCGCAGCGGTTAACGCGCTCGGTCTGCGATTGTTGAAGTTAAGCGACTTTCGCAATGGCCGGTCATAGGATGGGTGACCACAGAAAAAAAAAAAGTTTTCATCTCGAGCTCCTCCGTGCTTCGGAAGGCACGTTAAGTCGTTGGTCCCGGCTGCATTAACAGTCGTTAATAACCACCAATCCGCACTGGGCCCGCGTGGTGGTTTAAGGCCCGATCTCCCTATCCATCCATTCATAGGGAAGGCCCCTGCCCCAGCAGTGGGGACGTTAATGGGCTGGTGATGATGATGACTAGTAGTAAGCAGTGAGTGCCATTTTAAAAGCTGTCACAGAAACGCTGTTTGAATCATCTAATAAAGTTGTGAAGGCCTGAGATGATGATAGCTGAGTAGTTATCAAGTGGAAATTTCCGTCACATAAGTATGGAACTGAAAAATATTTAAAAAAATATAATTTTCATGAATTTTTCGACAGGAAATTCCACTCGATATCAACTCAGAATAATATGAATCATCTCCCTCAGTATTTTTTACGGTTTCACTAACACCCATATGTACTTGTACGGCTACCATTACATACTTGTACGGGGTGAAAGTAACATTGTAACGAATGCTGAGAGGGGTGATTCAGCTCATTATTCTGAGTTAATATCAAGTGAAATTTTCCATCGCAAAAGTAAAGAATTGAAAATAGGTAATTTAATTAGAATTTTGCCTATGTGTTCTCGCAAATTTTATTTGATTTGATTTGACGAAACATTCCACCTAATATTAACTGAGAATCATGGTCGGAATCATTCCCCTCAGTATTCGTTACGATGATACTACATCCTGTATGTACATAAGAAATGATAAAAATAAATAACCAATATGTTTGTACCAGAATACTTATTACATCAATATTGTATTAGAAATCATATAAATTATGTTATTTTTTGTAACCTTAATTTATGATATGAATTTGGCCCAGAAGATGCAAACTGTAAAAGGCTTACGCATATGAAAAACCCGGCGTGGTTGACAATTTATCTGATTGAGCGCTAATTGCTGTCGGCCCACTAGAGTCGATGAATTCTTTGAAATATAATTCTCTTATGCGCCCAACTGGGCATCCTCAGGAAATTTTATACCGGCTGAGAGCTCTCTGTGATCGGCGCTCAGTATTTAATGCCACATAAGCCAAACTTACAATAAATTACGCGAAAACCAGACAAAAGAAAGGAGAGACGCACATTATAATGACTTATCCAACATATATAAATGAACTCTATGGAAGTTTACCAACAACATAGAGTAAATAGTGATTCGCTATAAAAGTTATCAGCAAAGTTAGAAACTGTTACAGCCACTACGACAACGTAAACAATAAAAAAACAATAACAAAGGTACGCGAGTTGAAAGAGCCTTGTTTATTTGAAAACAGAACGTACTAAATTAGTTTTGCGTCCAAAACATACGTACAAATTGAAGTTCCGATAAGTTGCTCTAGTAAACAAGACTAAGGTACCTATGTGCGTACGGTAAAGTCACGATTTCCGTTCATTAATTGAATCGAACCACAGACTAAATACGTAATTGGAGCAAGGTCGTAATTATTGGTGAGCCAAAATGATTGTTATTTTAAGCTATGTTATTTACCTAAAGTAGCGAAGCCCCTTGACTGGGCTTCATCTGGGGACGTTTTTTATTACCAGTGATAACCATCAACGCTCCCCATTTGTCCGACCAAGTAGTTATTGCAATTTACGCAAATCTACAATCATCATCATCATCTCCTTAGCGTTATCCCGTTTTTCACGGGATCCGCTTACTTAACCTAAAAAATTGTCAGGTCCGGTTTTTCACAGAAGCGACTGCCTGTCGGACCTTCCAATCTGCGAAGGGAAAACCATTATAGCCCAATATAGGTTAGGTCACATACCTCTGAAACACATCAATAAACAAATCTACAATAAGAATAAAATGGTAGTAAAACCACAGTATAAGAGTCCTCAGCGCTTCTCATTTGCCTGTGTGTAACAATTGTTGTTTTTTATTAGATATATAAAAGGAAAAAACATGTCCAGCCAAGAAAAAAAAAGAAAAAAACGAATGCGAATTTGTGTGTTGGTTTTCAAGATTAGAGAATCACTTTTATCTTTTAGCTTTTCAAATTTTATATCATGAATTGATCTCAGGTTCTTAGATCGAAGCGATATACATAAAACTAGGACCGTATTGACACAATATGGTTTACTTAGTGCTTAAAACCACACGATTCCCCTGGACACCTTGTTTTGTTCAAACAAACGAACATACTAGAATTCTCAGAATCCTCCACTGTACGTTTGGACCATCCGCATTGAATGAGGAGCTCTCAAGCTTGTCAATGTAGACGTAACCTAAATGAGGTTAAAATGGCCACATCGGAACAATTCATCTAAAAAAGCAATATTGAAATTTGACATACAGATTACCTTTGTATCGCCCAACATGTAAGTGTGAGTGAAAGAGGCAGTCGCGGGTGGACAGCGGGTGCTCTCTTTCTCCTAGTTTATGGCGATTTTGACTAAAGTGACGCTCAGCGAGGGGGTGAAGTAAATCCGGCGCCGTACCCCCAGTGAATGGTGCGGGGCGGGGAGTGTCCTTTCTATTTAGCAGAGAATCTCCGTGAGATATTTCTATAGATTTTTAAAGGTAAAGTAAAAACCTCGTTTGTTAACAACATTCCCCAATGTCATATCTATCTATTAAATCTATTATTTGACACCTCAAGCTTGTCATCTGAACAAACAAAAGTGGTCATAGATAAGTCTCTCCAAAATTTCAATAATTGTGCTGGATGTTTTATTTATTAAACAATAGCATAAATACTTCAAAATTTTACACTCATAATGGCTGCTAAAGCTAAAAAGCTAATCATTTACGGAGGTCGCGGCTCTCTTGGAAGTGCTTGCATCAATCATTTCAAAGAAGCAAAGTATTGGATCGCCAGCATCGATTTCAAACCTAATGAAAAAGCCGATGCAAACATACAAGTAAAAAACACAACCTCTTGGTTAGCACAAGAGGCATAAGTGACAAAAGGGGTCGCTGACGCGCTGAAAGGCGAAAAAGTAGATGGAGTGATATGCGTCACTGGTGGATGGGTACGTGGAAACGCTGCTAATGAACTCTGCAAGACTGCAGAAGAAACATGGAAACAAACCGTTTGGACTTCCACAATAGCTGCTGTTCTTGCTACAAAGCACCTTAACAATGGAGGCTTGATCGCCTTAACTGGAGCTAAAGCTTCTCTAGGAGGCACCCCTGGGATGATCGGCTACGGAATGGCTAAAGCAGCAGTACATCAGCTGACTAAATCCCTAGGTTGTCCAGGCTCCGGGCTTCCTGAACAAGCGACGGCTGTAGCAGTGTTGCCAATAACTTTGGACACTGAAGCTAATAGAAAGTTGTTTCCTAAAGCTGACTACAGTTTGTGGACTCTTTAGCCTATGTGTGTAATCTATTTGACCAGTGGCTTCAAGGGAACGATCGACCGGTTAATGGCAGCCTCATAACTCTTCATTCTAAGGAAGAAAATGATACGCTTCCCATGTACAATAAAAAAGAGATAAAAGGTGATAATTATATACGTTATTATGTTGATAAAGGACCGTAAAAAATACCGTTTGAATGTAATTTGTTTTGGTTTTTAAGATTCAGCTAGAAAATCTGCATGACGTGCAGGTTTTGCGTAAAATGAAATTATATGTGTCTTGCTTGTATTTGGTATGTTTATTAATTACAGAATCCTACAATAAATGTTTGTTTAGTTTTATTTTGTAGTCTTCTTCTTCTATCGTGTGGGTTGTGAGGTGGAGTACCAACCTCATCAACCCTGGTGGCAGGGTTACTATAGAGCCGCCAAAGGTCCCTGACCGGGCTTATGTAACGACTACTAACATACATCAGTAAGTAGTAACCAGGACCAACGGCTTAACATGCCTTCCGAAGCACGAATCATCTTACATTCGGACAATCTGGTGATCAGTCAGTAATGTCCTAACCAAACTAGTGATCACAAAGTGATTTTTGTGATATGTTCCTACCGGGATTCGAATCCAGGGCCTCCGGATAGTTACACCAGGGTTGATGAGGTTGGTACTCCACCTCACAACCCACACGTTAAAAGAAGATTGCGCGAATAAAGTATTTCATTATTTCTATAAACCCTTTCCACTCTAGTTACTGTAAGACCTTTTAATTTGCTCCCAGACCAATCTGTTCGACAAAACGAATGGGTTTTGTTTGTTGTCTTATTGTTATGATCATTTTTATTGCTGGGGGACCTGAATGGGAGGTAAGGATGCGTAAGGGACATATTTCATTCCAAATGTTACTCGCAGTTAAAAAAACCAAACGGTTCCCTCTGTTTTTGATTCGGAATCCCTTGAATCGTTTACTTTTTAGGGAAAAATGTTGCTATTAAATATAGGGTTAGTGATATCGTAACGAAAACTCAACTGGGCACCCTTATTCTTGTTGTCTTAAACGTTGTACCGCGTGAGAGCCTTCAGTGCTCCCCATTTGTCCGGCCAAGTAGTTAATGCCATCTGCGGCAAATCTACAATAAGTCATGTCAAAAAAAGTAACGAAAACTTTGAGGGATGATTCAGGCCATGATTCTGGGTTGATATCAAATATATAACGCACCCGGGACCTTCGGGTCGTGAGCCCAACGCTGGTTTACTAGACCACGGAAGCCGTTAGTAGCTACTTGTCTCTCTTTATTTAAGAGCTGTGCTCTTGTCGGTGGAGTAATCGCCATTCCTCACTTCTTTCCGCTAAATCCGCCACCTCCTGATACGACACGACCTGCACTTTCTCTTTTATTTGTTTCATAAATTTATTTTTTGTTTTTGTTTGTTTTTATTTTTGTTGTTTTTTGTCACCGACAGTCATTCAGAGGGCATGCTTGATTTCGAGCATACCATTAATCTATGACAAGAAATGTCTGAACAAAAACAATTTAAGATAAATTAACTTTTGAAACTAATTATGCTTTCCCCTCTGGGAAAAGTAGAGTACGTTAATGTCAGCTAATGTAATAATGTCATCAAGAAATACAGGAAATAAGTCTTCTTTTTTTACTATCATGAGGTGGATTACCAACCTCATCAACCCTGCTGTTTCATGTAACTGGCTTAACGTGCCTTTCGAAGTTCAGATCATCTTACTTTCGTACAATCAGGTGATTCAAGCCTGCACTTACCAAACAAAGGACAGTCTCACAAAGTAATTTCGGCAATGTCCCCATCGGGAGTCGAACCCATACCTCCAGATTGTGAGCCTGACGCTCTAATGCCACGGGGTTTTTTTTTTTATTTAATGTTTGAGAATATAATCGCGAGCTTGTCATGTTTTCACATAAGTCGAATTATTCCTTTAGTAATATCTAAAATATAAATTAATATCAAAATTATTTTCAGCAATCGGGGATTACCTCAAAATAAGGAAAAATACTACGTATAGAACGGCAACTCTCCGCTCCCCACCAGCGTCTGAACTAGGTTTACCTCACCCCCCTCGAACACAGTTTAGACTTGAATCGTATGGAGTGACGTTGCGCGTGTTGATAATGTCGTTGTGTTGTTGATGAGTTGTTGTGTATGTCATGTGTGTAATGTGCGTGTTTGTGTATGTTGTGTTGTAATATGATGTTGTGGTGTCTGTGTAAAACGAGGTTGTATGTATGAAGTGTCCTGGGTGTGCTATTACGTTACGAATGATTTCACAAATAGGTCAAATATACGATGAGTGAAGTATGTTTATTTCTGAGCTCCCTCTGAGAGTTCGCATATTATACCTACCTGTCATACCTTGCACGGCTTATAGTCTAGTGGCTGAGCGTTGGGCTCACGAACCGGAGGTCCCGGGTTCAAATCCCGGTAGGGACATAACACATAAATTACTCTTATCCCTAGACATTTTAAGGCTGATCACCCACTTGTCCGAAATTAAGAAGATCCGTGCTTCGGAGGGCATGTTAAGGCCTTTCGCGGCTCCACAGTTGTTACTACTTTTCGCGGCTACTAGTAAAACGCCTTCGTCAACCCGCAATAGAGCAGTGTGGTGGAGTATGCTCCATACCCCCTCCTGTTGATGGAGCAGTGGGACTTATATACGTCCTAGCAGACCTGGCTGTTTAGGTCTATGTTATACATACATACATACATAAACTCACGCCCGTAATCCCTAATGGGGTGGATCTATGTCTATGTTATGTATACCGTTATCACGTCCTTAGAGTCATCACGTTTTTTCACGGGATATTTCTTCTTACAAACAAATCTGACAAGGTATTTCTCTTTAGAGAATTTTAATTTTTATAGCATTAACTTGTGATTAGGAAAACTCACAAAGAGAAAATTAAATGGAAAAGCTCTACGTCTTCTATAAGTCTTTATAATATTAGTGTAGATAATTGGCTGGGTGGATCAAATAGGTGGAATGCCTGTGAAAACGAGCCATTGGCAAAAGCAATATTATTCGCCAAATGCCTGTTGTGCTATAGACCATGAAAAACAAGTCAACAGTAATATTAGTCATTAGAAATGTTTCAAGCTTTCGGGTAGACGTAGAAAGGTCACATTGTAATAGAGGTGAAGTCTAGAGCACACGCCAGACACTTCATACAAAAAGCCTCGTTTAACATAGACTCTACACATTGATGTTATCTAACACGCGTATCTGTGTGTGTGTGTGTGTGTTGGGATTCTCTTAAAATGCATAAATGGTTTTGTCATAATTTTAATTATCATAATCATTTTTGCATAACGTTTTTTAGCATAATACCACTTTCCCATAATCACATCTAAGAATACTGGTTTGTTAGGTATAACTTATTTTTGGACTGATATTTGTTGGCATAAATTTTCGTATATATATATTTCGTAATAATAGTGTTTTGTCATAATTTTTACAAGGCATAAAGGTAGGTTAGGGTGCGGCGGGGGTGGCCCTTGGGGCACCCCTACGCCGCCAGCATGTTTATCTTACACACGAAAAGTATACTGAATGATGACCAACAGCATGAAATAGAGTCAAAAAATATAAAAAGTGACAATCATGAACCAAATGCAGCCAAGGAAAAAGTAAGTTTCGGAAATGTTCAAAGTTGTGCCAAAACTTTTCTTATTCGGAGTATAGTTTTTATGCTTATAATAATTATGCTTATATAATTATCATTATTGTCATTAATTATTATGCTTATCGTAGTTATGAGTTTCAAAATTATGCTTAAAGAGTTATGACAAATTAATACTATGCGTAACTAATAATAGGACAAGTAACATTATGCCATGGTAAATTATTACATAAAATTTTATGAGTAAAAATAGAGAACCGTGTGTGTTACCTGACGCCCATACGATTGAAGACTAAAGTAAGACCGAGGGGGTGAGGTAAATCTACCACAGCCACTGGTGCGGAGCGGAGAGTTGCCATTCTATACGTATTTATTCATTATTCTATGGCCACTTTAAAAATGAAATTAGGTGTAATTAAAGAAATATTCGTTAATAAGAACATCGCGTTACGACAACGCGCAAAGTCTGCGCTAGATCGATTTGGTATGTTTTTTGTTTTAAATGTTGATTTTTATCTCGAATACGGCCTCTGTGTTCCGCTGGTTGAGTATTGGGCTCACGATCCGGAGGTCCCAGGTTCGACCGAATCTACACTAAATAAAAATTAAGTAGCTATTATTCTTAAGTCTCAAGTATGAGCTATTTTTTACGAGAAAAAGTAATATACTGGCTTTACAACAGACATATTCGACCCCTGTTCAGAAACACACATGAAAGACTACCTTCGCTTCGTTACCGAAACGTTTAGATGAAATCTTTTCTATTTTCTCGCTATCTGATATCTAGCGAGGTGTGAAACTGACCTAACTTTTTGGACGCGTGCCAAAACACCTGCAATCTGTTACTCCTACCTTAAGTTGGTACATTTACGAAATTCCCGTAAAATTCTAGCCTTATTGACTCTGACAGTTGAAAGGTAAAAAGTGAATTATACGCAAGTAGGTACAGTCACCGTGGTCTAGTGGTTCATTGGGATTACGATCGAGGTCCGAGTTCGTTTCCAATGGGGACACTGTCGAAACACCCTTTGTAAGACAGTCCTTTGTTTGGCTAGGACATTGCAGGATGAATCACTTGTACGAAAAAGTAAGATGAATCCGTTCTTCGGAAGGCACGTTACGCCGTACCAACGGCTACTAGCTTAAATACCTACAGCTCGCAGTGGAGCAGCGTGGTGGAGTATACTACATACCCCCTCCAGTTGACTGAGGGGAGGCCTGTGCTCAGCAGTGGGACGTACATAGGCTGTTTAGTTTATGTATGTATGTACCTAAGTACACAATCTCACCTGATGATGAGTGACGATGTGGTCTAGGGTGGATCACACTTACCTAGCAAAAGCTTATTCACTCTAGCCCCGAAGACTATCAACCTATCTAGCTCTCATATCAGCATGTCTAGCTTCAAATCAAGGTTTTGTTGACGAAAATTCCATCAAAATGAAACCTTTTTGAAATAAGTCGCACTATTGGGGACGATATTCTAATGATCGACTCTCAAGCCTATTTTTGCACATAATCCGAAGTGTCACGGTGCGGTGGTACCTATCACGTGTTTCCCAGGATTCGTGCCCGATTAATGGCATTAGGCTTGCTAGCTAATGCATGTGACTTAAACATAGTAGGCGAGGAATGGATGTATATACTGTACAAATCTGCTTACCACTTTGGGGATACAGTCCTGATGCTGTTATGTTGCGTTGCGTTACGTAACTTTATGTTACATTATGTTGCTTTTATGTTATATTATAATATGTTATGTCCATAACTTTTGGTTTTACTTTTAGGTATTTATTTTTTGTTGCACCATCCCGCATCCAAGTTTGTAAATGTTTATTTCCTTTTGGTGGTTGCCTGGAAGAAATTGCTCTAGAGCAATAAGGCCGCCCAAATTGTACTGTATTCATGTGTTATGTCTGATTGTTTAAATGTAGTTCTGTGCAATAAAGTGCATTTGATTTGATTTGATTCATTATACTTATATGTCAGGACTTCGTATCAAAAGTGGTTGCAAGTTCTTTACAGATTACTCGTAGCTCTAACGGCCTAAGTGAACGGAGCCTGTGAAAAACGGGATAATTCTAGGGTGATAATGATCAATATGATCTCATGAAAATATTTTTTTGGGATCTTGGCTTGCGTGCCTATTGCTTAAAATTCAACCTAAACCTCTTCACAAGCAGAAAACCTTATTAATATTCTACAGGTATTTCTTCTATAAAGATAAGAAAATGGGAATTAATTAAATCTAGCTAGTATAAAACCTGCAAATTGAAAGAGAGCCTACTTAATTAATTTTGAGAAGCGCCCCGTTTATATATTGTCTTATTAATGGTACTACTGTACATTAGTTCCTGCAGACTCTATATTGAGGGTTTCGTACAATAGACAAAGCGAATGCTATCTACGTAGATAAACTTCACACGGCTATGGGTCACAGCTTTGGACATACAGGGACATGATAGTGACAACGTAACGAATACTGAGGGGGATGATTCTGCTCATGATTCTGAGTTAATATCAAGTGAAATTTTCCATCGCAAAATTCATGTTTTTAATTCTATACTTTTTTGATGGAAAATTCAACTTGATATTAACTCAGAATAATGAGCTGAATAGTCCCCCTCAGCATTCATTACGTGTCACTTACACCAATTACAAGTACGTTCATGTAGCAATACAAGTAAGTTAGGATGCTAGCGACATCGTAACGAATACTGAGGGGAATGATTCTGAGTTGATATCAAGTGGAATTTTCTGTTGGAAAATTCATGTTTCTTTTTTTAAATATAATTAGTTTCTTACTTTTGCAACGGAAAATTCCGCTTGATATCAACTCAGAGTCATTCCCCTCAGTATTCGTTACAATGTCACTAACACTCTGTTATTGTTGTCGCGGTTTCCGAGCCGCAACGGCTGAACCCAAGTCTTTTCTTGATATATTTTTATCAAAACAACTTATTAATTTACTTACAAAAAGACACTTTTAATTAACTTACAAAAAGAGACAGCCTATAAGGTTAGAGTGAATAGGGTTTAGTAACTATTTAAGAAAAAAAAGAAGATGTAAAGATTGACATATTACACAATATATTCAGCTGTTTATCATCCCTAGCTTCTCATAAGAGTTGATTAACAGGTGTTGTTATCTTGAGCTGTTTACCTGTCACCATATTAACATAACACAACATCACGCCTGTATCCTCAAAGAGATAGACAGAGATACAACTACTCTCTCTTTTTATTTAAGAGCTGCGCTCTTGTCGGTGGAGTAATCGCCATTACTCCATAGATCATAGGGCGTGTAGAACGGTGGTTGCCCCAATCGCCTTCCGTTCCGCAGTACACCGACCAATTTCTCAATCGGTGATGTTCTAGCTAGAGCCCTACCAAAATCCATTTCCTCGGCCACCTACTATTCACCAGCTATGTTTAAACCCCATGTAATAGAGGGCAATCCACATGTTTTACAATTAAGATCGTACCATACTTTATCATATCGTCACTGGAAAGGCAAAATTACGTAAGCGCCAAAATAGGTATTTTGGTTTCAGTTTCTTAAACGACAGGTTTTTGGTGCTTTTTTCGTGACTGGTGTATAAGTCATATTGTGTAAAAAAGCAATATTGCTATTTGACATTTGCGCACATGAAAGTAAGTTTGCAATGCAAACAAATGTCAAATAGCAATATTGTTTTTTATAGGAATTACTTCGATGTTGCCTTTTTAACTCCCCAATACCCTACCAAGTGTGACAGCAAGAATAGTAACTACTGATTACCTAATACATAGTAAGAATTGGTTCTCTGGGGTTAGGTTAGGTTAGGTTAGGTTACGAATAAAAATCTGTACAGCGCCATCTATATTGTTTTTGAGGAACGTAGTCTGAAAATTCCCTCATTAGTGACTATATATCAATAAAGATAATGATTTAAAATGGCTTCAAAGTGCGGTACGATCTATCAGCGTGTTTTGTGACGTTAATCGAGATCAGACGGATAGATTCTGTTCTAACAGTTCCTATACGTACATTTCAACAAAATCAAATCAAATCAAATCAAATATACTTTATTGCACAGAACTAAATTTCAACAAACAGACATAACACATGAACACAGTACAATTTGGGCGGCTTTATTGCTGTGGAGCAATTTCTTCCAGGCAACCACCAAAAGGAAACAAACATTTACAAACAACTTGGATGCGGGATGGTGCAACAAAAATAAATACCTAAAAGTAAAACTAAAGTTAACAAACTGTATATTCTTCACCAAAATCTCCCCCTTCTTTAAACATGGGTGGGTTTGGAGCATACTCCAACATGTTTTACTCTGATTAATGATTGCCGGGCGCGCAGCCAAACCAGTTGTCGTAATTTTAAGCCGCTCCAAATTCCCCGACTTACTTTAACGACTAACTGATCAGATTCATATAATGCATTCAGCTGTTCTATGTCTCCAACTGATATTATAATATCTTTATTCAGTTAGTAACATAGTTACACTTTGAATCGTCGATTTTAACGAGCGGATGAAACCATCCGCCTAAAACTACTGCAGCTACTCACAACCTATAGAGTCGAGGAAAAGAAGCTGCAAGAAAAACCAGCACAGGGTCTAAGACGTTTTTAAAAAAAACGTAGAATATTTTTATACAATTCAGTAATTTGGCTGCCTAATATCGGTTCCCAGACGGTTAATCCTGTGCATTAATATCTTCTAAATAAATACTAAACTGTTAATGACCTTCTGAGTTTCTGTTTAACACTGTCTATAGGAATCTTTTTGTAAAAAACATAAAAATTGCCCCTTAAGGATTTGGATAATGTAAACTTTAATGTTTAATTCGGTCAGTAAAATGACTATAATAATTAGTTCCGTCTCACATGCAAATACTCAAAAGGGACACTCACACACGACGCTACTAGCATGGAGTAACTGCTACTTCTTCTTATCTTGTGGGTTGTGAGGTGGAATACCAACCTCATCAACCCTGGTGTCAGGGTTATTACTGAGCCGCCAAAGGCCCCTGACATGGCTCCTGTAACGACTAACCGTGTAAGGGACCAACGGCTTAACGTGCCTTCCGAAGCACGGATCATCTTACTTTCGGACAATCTGTTGAATAACTTGTAATACTACGTATCTCCCCACCAGCGCCTGAGCTAAGTTTACCTCACCCCTCTTCGAACATAGTTTATACTTAAATCGTATGGTCTCACACTTCACACACACAGATGCGCGTGTACGATAATATCAATGTGTAGTGTCTGTGTAAAACGAGGTTGTTTGTATGAAGTGTCCGTGGTTTGCTACTGATGTAAGTAAGTAGTCGTTACATGAGCCATGTTAGGGGGGTATGGTGGCTCAATAACAACCCTGACAGGGGTGGATAAGGTTGGTAATCAACTCCACAACCTATTACACAGATTACATAATTTCTTTGAGTAATAGGCTAATTGATAACCTAATTTTTAACCTTATTTGAGACACTTTTTACGAAACGTCAAAATTAAAGTTTTCGTTGGAGTTTGTATGGAAATACCGTCTTGTGACGTTATCAATAACACCGCTCAAAAGTTGTACTTAATGTTACTTAATTCACATATAAAAAACGAAAATAAGTCGAAAAGTAAAATGAGATTGATTTTTGATCATCTTAGACTGGCTTCTATTTCTAGATTAGCATTTTATTATTTATCTTTGACCCAGTCATACCTTTTTTTATGACATAAACTACTTGGCCGGACGAATGGGGAGCGCTGTGGGCTCTAAAAGTCTAACACCCAATTATAAAAGTAGTATTCACTACCTGACATTACTGCTTAGCACTACTGCAAATTATATTCACTACTATCACCCGCAATAAAGTGTTTTACGCGAACACATTACGACCCATTTTCTAATACTAGCGGGTACTAACACCAGTTATTAGTATAATCTCCAAAGTAACTACACAATAACACTAACCATTATATTCTAAGTACTTTAGTTGAGGTACTGATACTATACCTAAAGTGAAATTCTGTGTCTGTATTTAAAATCAAATGTCCTTTCGGAAATTATGGACTATTAGCTTTTGCCCGCGGCTTCGCTCGCGTTAAATTCGAGGTAACGCGGTTTCCCATTCCTAATGTAACAAAGTTTAGCTACCTACTTTGAAAACTGCGAAAAGTCCTATTTACAATTTTATAATATATACATTGTGAGTGACATCGTAACGAATATTGAGGAGGATGATTGTGACCATGATTCTGAGTTAATATCAAGTGGAATTTTCATGATTTTCTTTTTGTTTTTTTTTTATTATTTTCAATTATATACCTTAGCGATGGAAAATTCCACTTTGAAAATTCATCATCATCATCATCAGCCGTACGACGCCCACTGCTGGGCATAGGCTTCCCCCAAGGATCTCCACGACGATCGGTCCTGCGCTGCCCGCATCCAGCGGCTTCCCGCGACCTTCACCAGATCCACCTTGTAGCGGGCCTACCCACTGAGCGTCTTCCGACACGTGGTCGCCACTCTAGAACCCTTCCGCCCCAGCGGCCATCGGTTCTCCTCGCACTTTGAATAAACTCAGAATAATTAGCTGATTCATCCCCCTCAGTATTCGTTACGATGTCACTTAGTCAAGATTATTTTATTTGTCATTTTTGTTGTTAGTCAAGATTAGGCCGTTCGATTTTCTTCTACTTTACGGTACCTATGTATCATTAGAGCAATAAGGCCGCCCAAATTGTACTGTATTCTTGTGTTACTTATGTCTGATTGTTTAAATTTAGTTCTGTGCAATAAAGTAGATTTGATTTGATTGGATTTTTTTTTGTTACTTATAAGTCCATTGCCTAAGCACAGAACGGGTACTCCATACAAAACAATCCACTAGACTTAAAATCACCTACGCGGGACCTTATTTGGGCGACAAATGGTAGAGCATGTTAAATGGTCGAGCCTACTCTGCTAATGAAAACTGTTTTTTTTTTTAATTCTATAGTATGTGAATTGAAAACAAAAAAAAACAAAACCTCAACGTATTTTTTCTAAAACCAAACCCGTATTGAAAAAACAAACCCTTTCGAACGATTTAACACAATTCGTATCGACGATAAAAAATGTCGCATTCGAAGGGTGGTACCCTAAAAATGCCAAAAAAGACAGCTCTATTTACAAAACGTTGCAAATAAACATTCTAGGGGCTCCGACGGATCCATAAATATTCTACGGAACCCGGTAGGAAACTGACAAGCTCATTATTTATTTAGTCAGCTAGCTCAAGAGATTTTGTCAGTTCGCAAGTTGTCTTTGATAAATTAGCTGTGTGTTCATTTCAGGGTATATTACCTCAAAGCATATAATAAGGAATGATACTACGTAAAGAATGGCAACTTTCCGCTCCCCACCAGTGCCTGAGCTAGGTTTACCTCACCCCTTGGTCTTACTTTAGTCTTCAATCGTATGGGCGTCATACGTCACACACACAGATGCGCGTGTACGATATGTCTATGTGTGGTGTCTGTGTAATACGAATGTGTGGTGTCTGTGTCTCTGTGTGTGTGTGTATTCAAAGGTAGTTATGGAGTAGTAAATGCATATACCGGCGTTAGTGACACCGTAATAAAAACTTTGAGGGATGAGGGGTGGAATATTACATGCATATACAACCTCTGAGGAGCTCGGTGGCGCAACGGCTAACGCGCTCGGTCTGCGATTGTTGAAGTAAAGCAACTTTCGCAAAGGCCGGTCATAGGATGGGTGACCACAAAAAAAAAGTTTTCATCTCGAGCTCCTCCGTGTTTCGGAAGGCACGTTAAGCCGTTGGTCCCGGCTGCATTAGCAGTCGTTAATAACCATCAATCCGCACTGGGCCCGCGTGATGGTTTAAGGCCCGATCTCCATATCCATCCATAAGGAAGGCCCGTGCCCTAGCAGTGGGGACGTTAATGGGCTGATGATGATGATACAACCTCACGCCTATTTCCCATCGGCAACCATCGGACGTACTTCTCTTGCTTCCTCCACATTCATCAATCGTTTAATACACGCACGCCAGTTCATATTAGATCGTATTGAAACTTTTCTACGGACATCTCCAATTTAGTCAATGTACGTCATTCTAGGTCTTCCTCTGCCAGCCCTACCACCAACCTTCGCTTTAAATACTGCTTTCGTAATCCTATTATTATTCATCCGCTCTAACTCGAATATTTCGTCGCATAAGTATGAAACTGGAGATAATACATAATATAATTTACAAAAACACAAAGAAAATTATGAATTTTCCGGTCACGCTATATTTCTATATATCAAGGTCTGAATCATCCCTCAAAGTTTTCATTACGGTGTCCCTGATATACTGTATTTAAATCCTTTTCTAATTTCCATGGCAACTTACCGACTTAATAATTAATAATAGCGTACCCGAAATTACACACGGTAGTAACTACCCGTGTGTAATTACGCAATCAAAGTTTCCCAATTTGATATGGTAACTTTTTCCACATGATTACTTCGCTAACAGGGTCTTTTACAAACTGCTTAGCCAGTTGAACAAGCCGGTTCTATGTATTTTGTATCCTTATAGACAGTGACGTAACGAAGTGATTGAGTACCTATCTATAGACATTAATCACGCCAGTTACCGTAAGGGATGGGCAGTACTGCAATAGGTCAAAAAAAAACCCAAATTTTGTTGACATTGCGCACTTACATAAACAGCCGATATTTTCCTTCACCGTTGACCACGTGACAATCATTTATGATCCAAACATGAAGTCGAAAACAAATTGGTCAATCATTGGTTTAGGCCTGAGCTCGATTCGAATCTGCGACTCAAAGTGAGAGGCAAGTGTTCTACCAACTGGGCTAGCAAGGCTTTTATCGATGTGTCCTCCATCGATTGATAAGATCGTATATTACGCCGATTACAACAGAAAAGCAGCTCTACACATTTCTTTTCTTTACGCCCAGTCTAATAGAGAAATGAAACCTTTCTATCACATGAGATAAGGACTTCTACTAGTGAAAACGTTTGCTTTTACTACCTACTTAAATAGACAACCGGAAAATATTCTCTTTCACGATGTGAACACTAAACACTTTTCGATCCATCACCGTCTGTTACATAAACATACGGAATTCTTACTATCGTCATGTTATCTTAAGACCTGATAGATAAGTCATTACATGAGCCATGTCAGGGGTCTTTGACGGCTCAATAACCCTAACTCCAGGAGCTTATTTCATAAAACTAACAATTGCCTATTTGACAGTTGTAATAATAAAATATCATTTATCGATAATTATCGAATCGAATCGATTTTTTTTTATTAAGATCATTTTTAAATATTTTATCTTTACAAGATAAAACTGAGGTTTTTTTTCCAAAACACGGGCGGCCATGACTGTCGTTGTTATTTAGAAAAGTAAGTTTTTACAATCGTTTATACATCCATTCCTCAACAAGTAGGTATGTACTAGTAACAGGGGCGAACCTATCGCACCTAATCGGGCACAAATCAGGAATGTGATATAAAATCAAAGAAAAAAACATTTATTTTCATATTGGACGCCATATTAAGAAACAAGAAGACAAAATAATTAAATCATTTATAAAAATTAACCACTTAAAATACACGTAGATGAAGACGTCCATAATAAAAAATGGATATCAACAATATATGATACGAAATACGACTTCAAACTCAGTAAGTAAATCAAAACCAATGGTTTAAAAACCCGAGCCGAGGATTCGAACCAGTGATATTAAATATAAAACAATTAGCAATAAATAATCATATAATTTAAAAGTCACCTTTTGTACGGGATCCTATTATTTACTTATTGTACAAAAAAATGTGTTCTATTGTTTAGAATAAATAAATAGGTAACGAATGACAGCAAATACTAATAACGCCGCCATCTTTGCGTTGTCATCCTTCAGTTGCGTGCGGCCTTCCGATTGGTTATTTACAGATTACGTCAAATCATAGATTGCCATCTGCAACGTGATAGATTGCTTGTGGTGTGCTCTGTGGCACTGAGGGACTTATCCTCGCTACCCACCAATAATAATAGCATAGCAATAAATCTTAGCTTCTATGGTTGACTGGGAGTGAAAAAAAAAAACATAGAACACGTTAAGCAGCTCGTCTTCTCGGATATGTCGTAAAATACAAAATAGGGATTGTGTTCTATCTAACATGAATTCTAATCCACTGAATTCGACTTTGTGAGTTTGAATTAATTAATTAATAATGCTTTATTACGCAGATAAACAAAGAACACTTATAAGAAGAAACTAAAAGTGACATTTTGAATTTAAATTTGTGAGTGATTTGATTTGAGAGTTTGAATTCACTATGGAATTTGTATGACGTCATAGAAAAACGAGATAAAATGTCGGACTTATTTTTACTTTTTTTTTTATTAAAATTCATAAAAATAATAATAGAATAATAGAATTGCAAAAGCGGTATATAAAGCGAAAGTTGATGGTAGGGCTGGCAGAGGAAGACCTAGAAGGACTTACATTGACCAAATTGGAGATGTCCTTAGAAAAGGTTTAATACGATCTACGTGCGTGCGTGTATGAAACGATTGATGAATGTAGAGGAAGCAAGAGAAGTGTGTCAGGATCGAAGCAAATGGAATTCTATAGTCTTTGCTTACCCCGGTGGGAAATAGGCGTAAGTTTATGTATGTATGTATGTAAAATTCATAAATAAGTTAAATAGAAAACGAAGATGTTTTTGGTTAGTTTTAGATCTTTGATTTAGTATTCAGAATTTCATAATTTATCTTAAATCGTGGTTTCCATGATTTGTGCTTGGTTAATGGCAATAGGCTCGCCTATCATTACATAGAACTTAAACGTACTTGACGAGGAGTGAGTGAATTGTATCTATACACCTCTGCCTACCCCTTCCGGATATAGGCGTGGTGCTATGTTTTTCATTAGTAAATATCTTCTAAATATATAAAAGGAGAAACTGACTGACTGACATATCAACGCACAGCCTAAACGGCTAAACGTAGGCACTTGAAATTTGGATGGGACGTAGCTTAGGTACCGTAGAGGTGCAATAAGAAATAAATTTCCGGAATTCCCACGGGAACGGGAATTAGCGGGAAAATCCTTTTGTATGAAAAATCTAAACCGCTTAAGTTAGACGCTTGAAATTTGACATGCAGGTACCTTAGTTAACTTAAAGCTTAGTTGCAACAGGATATTGCAAAATTCCCACGGAAACGGGAGTTAGCGGGGGAAACATTTGTATGAAAAAATCTAAACTGCATAAGTTAGATGCTTGAAATTTGATATGCACTCCCAGACACACAAAGATCTCTCTTTTATAACACGCCACGCGGACGAAGTCGCGAGCAAAAGCTAGTGTTTTTATATACCCTTTCATCCTAGCTTGTACAATTTTCTTCTATTACTTGGACAAATAAATCTTTGTTTTAAGTTTACGCGGTTATTATCATAATTAAAGCACATAATAACGGGTTCTTAAGAACGGGGCGGTAAGAACCCGTTATTATGTGCTTTAAATCAATCTTCTTCTTCTTGTCGTTTCGATGGCATTCAGATATTTTCAGTCCAGTACTTTGCCACCCGGACAGCATTTTCGGTGGCATTCACCAGCTCCTCTCGCGTACAGGTATCAGAACACCCGGGGAAAGATGCCATGTGAGCCGTATGGCATAATACCATAGACGCAACTCAGGTCCGATGCGTTGGGAAAACCCCACCTGGACAAGCTATCTTTACTTCGGCCAATCAATCAATCAATTCGACAAATCAATTTAGCTACAACTCTTATCTCACTCCGTAACTTAAATACATTTTTACAAAATAGACGAGAAAAGAACCAATAGACCATCCTTGGAATTTCTAATATACTTCTGTCTATCATTCGTTCCTCTATTTATTGGTACTCGTATCACGTATAAACTGATGCATAGCAACTAGTCTCCATAAGTAAAATAGGGAAGGCCTAAGAGCTGTCGGTCGAAAGGCAACTATCGATATAACTGAAAAGAACCAACTATTCTCAGTAGTTCCTAGCTTTAGCAGTTCCTCTGAAGGAACTACTGAGCATTTTTTGTCCTTGTAGTTCCCTCAAAGGAACTAAAGGAACTACTGAGACTACCAAGTTCCTTTATTTCTGTATCAAGTGTCAGGAAAGAGATTAACTCAAAATCATTTACATACAAGCACACAATACGTTTTCAAAAGTGAAATTCACTGAAATTGTTTTTGTTCAGACAATTCCTGTCATAGATTAATGGTGTGCAGGAAATCAACAATAAGCCTCCCTTGATTGGATGTCGGTAAAAAGGCATTAAAGTCACGGAAAAGAACGTGTTATCGAGAGATTGTTATGTATACCTTATAATTAAGTTCGAAGTCATGTACTTTGCACGTTAGATAGATAGATAGATAGACTCTTTATTTAGGTTTAAGACGTTACTTACATAAATTTCTTAATATTAAAATTTGAACTTATATGAAATGTAAGTAAGACTTAAAACTAAAAAGGGTACTAGCTCGGCTAATGTCGTATCGACCCACATGAGGGACAATAATACAAAAAACTTAAACTAATAACAAATCAATTATCAGCAACAGACTCTGTGCTATTAAAATAAAAACATTATGCGCACTGTTACGTAAGTTATTAACACCTGTGCTTGTATTTATTTTGTTTTTTGTTTTATCATTAAACTTTTGTTCAGAAAGCCGTGGTAGCCCAGTTGGTAGAACGCCTGCCTCTCACTTTGAGGTCGCAGGTTCGAATCCAGCACAGGCCTAAACCAATAATTGTCGAATTTGTTTTCGAATTCATGTTTGCATCATAAATGATTATCACGTACTCAGCGGTAAAGGAAAACGTCGTGAAGAAATCCACATTCCCGAGAAATGCATTTTCGGAGGTATGTGACCTAATCTGTATTGGGCTGGTTTTCCCTTCGCGGGTTGGAAGTTCAGACAGGCAGTCGCTTCTGTAAAAAACCGGACCTGTCAAATATTCAGGTTAGGTAAGCGGATGCTGTGAATAACGGGATAATGCTAGGGAGATGATGATTTAAATGTTGTTCAGTGAGTGCGAATGAACATTTGTAATTACTCAGATTGTCATGTAAGTTACATTATTAATATTATTATCTTTAATGAAAATAAACTACATTTGAACGTGAAAAGAAGCGAAAAACAAATTGGCCTTCAGCAGGTTCCTAGAAGACGAAACGTCGACTCAGCTTTTAATGTTTCTGTTTTTTTAAATTATGTTTAATATGACATATTAGCCTATGCTCTATGTAACGATAAATCAGATGTAAATTTCCTTTGTATTTTAAAACAATAAAGAGTATACAAACAAACGTTTTATAGGTTTGCCTTGGGTGACATTCGCCATAGGGCTCGGTTCTATCGATAGTTTCACAACACTAGAACACGGCACAAGGGATGGTAGCGATAAAATTCACGTGTCCACTTCAGTGAATTTGCGGCCTATTCATACTGTTTAAATGGTTTAAATATATACTTGGATATTCCAAGGTATATTAGGATAAAAATAAAATAAATAAAAACAATAGCTTTGCGTATTATAAAATAAAATGTAACTTAGTATGTACTTAGTATCATGATTATGTTTATTGTGGCTTCCAGAATTGAGTAGTTTCCAACTAGTCAAATCAGTTACTTTTACTAATCGTCAAAACACGAAATTACTATGGAATTTGTACGAAAAAACGTGACAAAATAACACACTTATTTTTACATTTTTCATTATTAAAATTCATAAAATAAGTTACTTTAATAGAAAAAAGAAAAAAAAAAGTCACATTTAGATCTGTCTTTATTCAGTAATCAGAATTTCATCATTTGGATCACGCTTGGCTAGCAGATGCCTATTACATAAATAGCCTATATACGTCCCACTGCTGGGCACAGGCCTCCCCTCAATCAACCGGAGAGGGTATGAAGCATACTCCACCACGCTGCTCCACTGCGGGTTGGTGGAGGTGTTTCTACGACTAATAGCCGGGACCAACGGCTTAACGTGCCCTCCGAAGCAAGGAATCATCTTACTTTTTCGGACAATCAGGTGATTCAAGCCTGAAAAGTCCTTACCAAACAAAGGACAGTCTGACAAAGTGATTTCGACAATGTCCCCATCGGGAATCGAATCCGGACCTCCAGATCGTGAGCCTCGCTCTAACCTCTAGACCACGGAGGCTGTTGTTGTGGACGGAGCAGATGCCTTTTATTTATGGCTATTTTTACGGCACTGTCAGACTCGTAGTTGTCCGGGTTTTTCCTCACCAGGCTGCTCCACTTATGTATGTAGCAAAATCGCATACCATTTATTAACTAGAACAATGTCTGTTGCCTACAAAGTATAGGACAGTAATTACGAACTCTAGTGGCACAATTCTGTCACTTTTTTTCTGCTTCGACAACTAGACGAGGTCACTTAGGGTTGTACGGTCACGAGTACCATGTCTGCACTTTGAAACCATGTCACGTTAACTTTTTTGACAAATTGAACTGTAAGTCTCACTAAATGTCAAATATGTTAGTGCGGCAGGGTTCTAAAGTGGGTACATTATATTGCTCATGACTGTACATCTAGCCGGCTTCGCTAGCCGCGATCATAATCCAGGATGTTTTAAAGAAAGACAGAGGCCCATCAAAGACACACGCGAAATGAGAGGGGTAGAGGCGAAAGTGTTGGCAAACCCCGGACACTTCATACAAACAACCTCGTTTTACACAGACACTACACATTGACGTTATTATACACGCGCAACTGTGTGTGTGACGTCTGACGCCATACGATTCAAGTCTCAACTATGTTCGAGGGGGGGTGAGGTAAACACCCCCCCACACACACTCTGATGTGATGTCATTATAATGTATATATATGTAATCCGTGTCTGTGGTGTCCTAAATAATAAATGTTTCTTTCTTTCTTTCTTTCTTTAAACCTAGTTCGGACGCTGGTGGGGAGCGCAGAGTTGCCATTCTATACGTAGTATTATTCCTTATTCTATGGTGTTGGGTCAGGATAGTAAGTGGAATTCCGTGGACTCTGCCTACCCCAACGGGAAATAGGCGTGATGTTATGTATGTATGTACATCTAGCCGCTCAAACTTCCATCCTTTTCTGTCACACATAACCTTCGTCTGCTTGAGCGAGATAAAAAGTTAGATTGTGACCGCACTACAACCGCTTCTTCGATTCCTCCGCATGCGGCCTCATTATCCCGCTCTAGCAAATGACGTTTCCGAGTGTCAGAAAAGGATAGAAAGATAAAAAAGCGATGCGGTGCGGCCAGATGTAACTCAACCCTAAAGGAAACGCCTGACTTTGTTTATAGGTCGGTTATTAATAGAAGCGAGCTTACGGCTCATTAGGTTCGTGAAAGGAGTAGGAAAACTATACGAGTTTTTATACTTTTTTCTGGTACTGCGAGCTCGTCGCAGGTTCAAATCCACTATAAACCAATTATATTTTAATTGTTTTAGATTTCATGTTTGGGTCATAAATTTTTATCACGTACTTAGTGGTCACGGAAAACGTGAGGAAACCATACATACCCGAGAAATGCGTTTCGGAGGTATGTGACCTAAAGTGCTGTGGACTGCTTTACCCTTGTTAGTTTGAAGGTCAGACTTCTGTAAAAGAGCAGACTTGGCAAATCGTCAGGTTAGGTAAGCGGGCTCTGTGAATAACGGTATACCGGTAAACACAAACAAAATAAATCATGAATTTTGCGACAGAAATTTCAACTTGATATCAACTCAGAATCATGGTCTGAATCATGTTTGAGAGTTTTCGTTACGATGTCACTAACACCTTGTGTATAAGAGAATATAAAATGTATAGTAAAGTTATAGTCTTAAATGTCTCAAATTCTCTTGTTGCCTCTTTCAACCCGACCCAAGGCTACATTACAATTTGTGCTATCATCCGTCATGACGTCAGAATCCGTATACAGGACGTTCCGTGGACTAGTGGTAACTTTTAGATACTTATCACTGTGGTATAAGAAAACCAAGTATGCTCAATCCTGACAGTAACAGGTGACCGAACATTGGATTTTACATTTAAAAAAGTCAAATACGAATGGTAGTACGGTAAGTATGAGCATTGATTTAACGTGTAATTATAGTCACTTATTACAGAACAGATAAGGTCGACTTTACGAAATATCGACACTACGATGTGATGAAATCACGCGTTCTACTAAATAATCATGATCCTTTTTGTCTTTTAATAAATAAAAAATATTCTTCTTCTATCATGTAAGTTGTGAGTTGGAGTACCAACCTCATCAACCCTGGCGGCTCAATAGTAATAAATATAATTACCATTTGTATGTTGTTTCCATATCTCGGCCCTACGGAATCCCCGGAATTTTGAAAGGCGTGCGTGGGACCGAAGCTAACACGTAGGGGCCTCCCTTAAGACAATTTAATCTAAATGTGCTGTGACACCAACCGGCGATTTTCCCTGTATGCACTATGTGAGTGCACCACAAGACAACCTCCTTACTACTATTATTATATTATTATTATAATGTTTAAATCACTTGATTTTATAGGGCAGCCTGTATACTGATGATGTAATTTAGCTTTCTACTTTCACGCCCTATTACTTATATCTATATATAAAGTCAGTGTTGTAATACTAAGTACATCTAGAATTACTGGAATTACTTCATAGGTAACTATTACTTAAGGTAATATTTAGGTTGGTTAGTTAGATTAGTTATTTGTGGGATAGTTTTAATTTCTAGTTATGTACTTAGTAATACACAACATTGACTGTTTTGTTAATCAGTAAGTATTTTTACTCAAAATATACAACAAACAATCATTATACCTAATAGTGTATGTGACACTACTACAGAGTGTTATTGATATCGTAACGAATACTGAGGGGGATGATTCAGACTACGATTCTGAGTGGATATCAAGTAGAATTTTCCGTCGCAAAAGTGTTAGTGACATCGTAACGAATTATTATTATTATTTATTAAAAATAAGTACAGTACTTAATACATTTTTTAATACTAAGGGGGATGATTCAGACCACGATGCTGAGTGGATATCAAGTAGAGTTTTCCGTCTCAAAATTCATTTATTTTTTGTTTTTCAAATTATTTTCAATTGGCGAACGACATTTTGGCGATGCAAACATTCACTTGATATTAACTCAGAATCAATCAATTTGTTACTGGCCGTTGGCTCGGTCGGTTGCTAAGTTATTCTAAAGGCAGGCCCAACTACAAGTACGCGCGACACCCACAGTGGTATACCCATAGTTTAGGGCCTTATACAATCACACCCCCACCCCTCCCCCCCACCTCACCCCTATCACCCCTATCACCCTGACATTTAAAAATCAGACTAAAAATAAATCTCTCCTATACATAAATATGAGGTCATACACATACATACATACATAAACTCACGCCCGTAATCCCTAATGGGGTGGGCAGAGCCACAAGTAATCAAAGACAACTTGCAGCCACTGTTGATACGAAGTCCAAAGATGGATATGATGAACCTTATGGTGATAAGGGATCAGCCTATCGCCCATAACATTAGTCCATCATGTTAGAGGACACAATCCCTCT